>NC_136762.1:11755211-12955211 GCF_936440315.1 Barbus barbus | reverse complement strand
GCAGCAGCACCGGTGTCAACAAAGCAGCAGATGAAGAGAAGGACTTCAGGGTTACAGTCCAGCCTCAGGACTTCCGCCATCACCACTACAACGACATGGAGCTGTTCCTGCAAAAGTTCAGCTCTGAGTACAGCTCCATCACACGGCTGTATTCCATTGGCAAGTCTGTGCAGGAACGTTCCCTGTGGGTCATGGAGATCTCCAACAATCCCGGTGTCCACGAGTTTGGTACTTTCCACCATGTGTAAAGATCCTCCATCTTTAAAAGTCAAACAGATTTTAAAGTGAACTAATCCCGTCGTTCCTCACCAGGTGAACCGGAGTTTAAGTATATTGGTAACATGCACGGCAATGAGGTGGTTGGTCGGGAATTGCTCCTCAACCTTATCGAGTACCTTTGTCGCAACTATGGCACTGACCCTGAGATCACCCAGCTCATCAACTCCACACGGATCCACATCATGCCTTCAATGAACCCGGATGGATATGAAGTGTCCCAGGAGGGTAAGGCCTCGCCAACTCTGAAAAACAGCTCATTATACACATTTTATGTATTATGATGTACTTGCTGTTAAATGCATCTCTCTTCGTTCAACATTCCATTTTTTACTAATATTATAATATCACATGTGTGACAGAAATAGCTAGCCTCGAACTAGGGCTGCACAATTAATCGAATTTCTAATCGCGATTACGATTATGGATATCACGATTACATAATCGTTCAAAGCTGCGATTACAAAAATAAATAAACAATTAAAAATGCCCACTTGCATTATTCTGTGTGCTTAAGAGGTGTTTGCAGTGCTGGGTTTAACAAACTCAAACACCCTGAATAAAAGACATTTTGTCTAACTGATAGTCGTTGTCACTCTGTTGTGCATGAGAGACGTGTAAACGCCAAACGTGTCAAAAGCGGAACAAAATAGCGATACTCGTTTGAACTGCGCGCCACACACAGACCTTATATCCGCTTGAATTCTCCAGTACAAATCACGTCTCTTTAATTTAAACTAGTTTAATTCAATTCAAGTTTATTTGTATAGTGCTTTTTACGATACAAATCATTGCAAAGCAGCTCTACAGGAATTTAAGTTTCCACAATATATTTATATATTGCAGAACCTTAATATGTTTGACTTATGGCAAAGTTTTAAAGCCAAATAAATCGGAGTTGTTATCCTCATCAACACTGATGCAGAAAGCAGCAGAAACAGTGCAACAACGATCCAGTTAGAAGACGTTTCAATCCACAAATCACCCACATTTACCATAGTTTTACTGTAGTAACACTAACGGTAACAATGGTATGGTGGCAGAAAAGTAGGATATTCATATTGAGTATTATTATATTGTTAATATATTAAATATGTTAAAGGAGTAATGGAATATAATTACATTATTTTGTTAATTATTCTATCAGTTGATGTGGATTTTTAATTGTCAGTGTCTTTAGGCTACTGTTCTTCAATGCAAACACCACAGAAACCATATAGTTAGGGTACTTTTTTTACCATGGTAATGAGGTGCTGTACTGTTGGTTATATATAAAAGATGAGGCTGTTACAGTTTTCACAATGGTACCGTACTGTCAAATGTACATCTGCATCCCAACTCAAAAGCAATAAAAGTTCAGGAAGAGTGTTTTCAGCCTTTTTATAAATATATATTTTATATAAACATATGGCATGCAGCTTCAAACAATGGCATAAATCTGTTCAAAATAATCGTTATTAATTAATAATCGCAATTACAATATCAAGGGAATAATCGACAATTATGATTTTTGTCATAATCGTGCAGCCCTACCTCGAACTGTATTGAATGTTTGGAATATACAGTGCCCTCCAAAAGTATTGGAACAGTAAAGACAAAATTGCTCTGTTGGCTGTGGAGTCAAGACATTTACAAATATGATTAAAAGATGAATATGAGACAAAACTACAGAATGTCACATTTTATTATTGGGTGATTCAACACACATATGTTTTACCAGCTAAGAAGTTCAGCACTTTGAGTTTCATCCCTCTATCTGATGTGAGTATAAGTATTGGAACAGTTGCCTCACAGGTCTTTCTAAGTGATCAGCTGTGTCCTGTTGCATTAATTCTTCAGATATTAAAAGCAGGGAATGTGTCGGATCAGTTATATCCATTACTTCTGTATTCTGAATCTTGCATTCGATGATGACACACACAAACCAGGATGAAGACGAGGGAGCTGACTTTGAGAGAAAAGCAAGCAATTTGGAAGCTAAAAGAAAAGAGGAAGTCAATTATAGCTATAATTATGTCAGAATTATATTAATAAATACATTTATTATTATTATTATGGGAGCAACATTACATACACTACTTTAAAGAAATAGTAATAATAACTGAATTATTATAGATTACATACAGTGCCCTCCAAAAGTATTGGAACAGTAAAGACAGAATTGCTCTGTTGGCTGTGGAGTCAAGACATACATATATTAATACCAGTATTCACAGTAATCGTATAATAATAATAATAATAATAAGTTATTTTTCTGTCTGTGTGGAACCAATATTATAACTATAAGTAAATTGATGATGATAATGATAATAATAATATAATAAAAATATATTTGTATTTATTATTAGTATTATCAATAATAATGCTAATACATTTATTTATTTTTCTGTCTGTCTGTGTGGGAGCAACATTATAACTGTGGGAATAAATGTAAGGAAAACACTGTCTTTTGTGCAGGAGATATCAGTGGTGTTCAGGGACGTAACAACAGTAACAACTATGACCTGAACCGTAACTTTCCTGACCGGTTCAACTTTGTCAAGGATCCCAGACAGCCAGAGACCCTCGCTGTTATGAACTGGGCCAAAAGCTACCCGTTTGTGTTGTCTGCCAACCTTCATGGAGGTACGTCCTAATCTATAAAGGCTCTGTTTGATTGGGAGCATGCTAAACACAGACAGATAACCTCTCTATCTCTATCAGGGTCTTTGGTGGTGAATTATCCATTTGACGACAGTCCGGACAATGTTAGCAGATACAGCAAGTCCTCAGATGATGATGTATTCAGGATGGTGGCTCTGGCTTACTCACAGGTGAATATCTGCTTTTCTGTACTAACAAATTATGTTAAGTAGTATATTTAATAATTAAAAGCTAAATCAATAGCCAGTAAAACATTCTCTGTTTATTGTTTTTTTCAGGAAAACTCTCAAATGTATGATGGTCACTCCTGTAAGGGAATGGATTTGTACCAAGAATATTTTAAAGATGGCATAACCAATGGTGCTGAATGGTACAATGTCCATGGTGAGCCCCAAGTTTGTGGGAAAAAATTATGAATAACTAGAAAAAGAAACTTTGAACCGACAGACACCTGCAAACTGCTTACTTTCTTTTGTTAATATTGTCATCACAAAATAATATCCTGAAAAAAAGGTGTATAATATGTAAAAGTACTATAATAAGAAGTAAATATAAGTGCATTATGTGCTTTTCCCTCAGGAGGGATGCAGGACTGGAACTACATCAACACTAACTGCTATGAGGTGACCATTGAACTGGGCTGTTACAAATACCCACAAGCAGCAGATCTACCGATGTACTGGGAACAAAACCGCAGATCACTTCTACAGTTCATCCATCAGGTAAGACTGTCTGGCTGCGCATTTTGCATTTTTTTTTTACCTGCTACACATTGTATACAATATGTTTTTTGGGCATTCAGGTACACCGGGGAGTAAAAGGAGTGGTAATCGACAGCAAAGATGGATCTGGCATCCCCAATGCTACAATTACTGTGGACATGATTAATCACCCCATCACATCCAACGTTGCAGGGGACTACTGGCGCTTACTCGTCCCAGGAAAATACCATCTGACTGCTTCTGCCCAAGGGTATTTAACAGTGGCACCAAACTAATTTTCAAAAATAAGATTTTTTCCAAACAGGTTTCAGGATATGTTGGTATAAAGTTAATTTAACTAAACAAGCATTGTATTATCTTTTTTGCATTTTATTTTACAGTTTATAATATAAATATGTATACCTTTTACATATGACTCTATTTTATATATATATATATATATATATATATATATATATATATATATATATATATATATATATATATATATATATTCTTAATTATATTTATTTTATCATTTTTATTTGTAGTATTTACTTTTATTTTAACAACCCGTAAAGAATAATTCAGGACCATGGATTTTATATGTTTTTTATTGTATGTTGCTCAGGAGATATTAATTCTCCTGCCAGGCTGTTATTGAAAATAAGAACTTGTTCTTAATTAACTTGCCTGGTTAAATAAAGAAATTATATATTTTATGTATATGAATTTAAAATAAATAATCAAACAATCTGTTTTTATTTTTTGTTTAACAACCTTAAAGAGTAATTCAGGACCATGGATAATTATTAGATTTTTCTTTGTGCTAAGACTGTAAATTACTCACACTTTCTCTTTCATCTTTTCAGCTACTCCTCAGTTAGCACCTTTGTCAACGTGCCTAAGGAAGGAGTTGAGATTGTTAATTTCACATTGAACCGGATTCACAGTTACATCGATGGGCAGACGACAGCAGACACCACCCCAGTTCTGGATCCCAGTGTGAAGGAGTTCCAGAGCCTCATCAAGCAGCTGTCAGGAGAATCTGGTCTGGACAAGCTGATCAAGGATACTCCCACCCAGAGTAGTTTCCGCTATCGACGCTACGGTGAGGTTTCCGAGTTCCTGCGTGGCCTCACCTTGAACTTCCCAGAGATTACCTCACTCCAAAGGTACAGCACTCACTCACACAAATTAGATTCAGTGTATGCAAACAGATCATGAGGGACTTTAAACACAGAAGTTCTCTGGAGAGCTGTTATTCACACACGTGTGCAATACCTTTCCCTCAGAGAACACTGTTAAAATGAACAAAAGTATGAGTCAAATTATCTGATCTCTGCAGACAAGCCTGAACCGAATCCTGTGTTTCTGTGACCGTAAGCCCCAGAGGGCAAAGAATCTTTCGAATGACAGAGATTAATACCTCTGCATTCAGTACACAATGAAGTTACTGTGTGAACTGTATTATTTGTCTCGCTGTAGCTTATTCCCAGAAGTTATTTTTGGAAATTATAGCTTGTGCTGAACCAAGTTTAAGGTCACCACGTTTAAATTACCAGAGAAGGAAATGCCGTACTGTTCAGATTTAAGATTTCTTTTTTAAGAAATTACTATGTTGATTAAGCAAGGATGTAGTAAATCGATCAAAAGTGAAGTAAAGACTTTTATATTGTTACAAAAAAAAAAAAAAGATTTCAAATAAGCGGTGCTCTTTTGAACTTTCATCAAAAATCCTGAAAAAAAAAGTTCATAGTTCCCACAAACTATTAAGCAGCACAACTGTTGCAGTAACATTATATTTATTTTTCTCCCCTATGAAGTCTTGGTCAGAGTGTGGAGTTCAGAACTATCTGGGCTCTGGAGATCTCCAACAACCCTAGAGTCCAAGAACCATCTGAGCCTAAGATCCGGTTTGTGGCAGGTATTCATGGTAACGCTCCTGTGGGTACAGAGCTGCTTCTGGAGTTTGCTGCCAGTCTCTGTATTAACTACGGAAAGAACGCAGCCATCACAAGGGTTAGTTGATTTTCTTATGGAAAAGTGACGTCCATGATGGTTACAGTATGATCAGGTCGTGATACACGTGTCTTTTTGCTGAGAAAGCTTTGCTGATTTTTATAAAGTAAACCCACAAATAACTTATGTTGTTAGTAATATTTTGATATAAACACTTAATAGACTAAAGCAACTCAGGTTCACTTGATTATCTATACATTGTGTTTGATTGTAAATATCAAATATGGTTCATCAGACTTTTGAGGAGCATTATTTGTTCATCTCTCAATCATTGTATTGCATTGCATCATATGTTTTTACCCCACAATAAAAAAAACTACAGAGCTTTGATTATAAAAAGTTTTAAAATAATGTTATAAAGATATATTGTTGACAGATATAGTGACAACTGGCATTTTTATGCATTTAAGTAGTCTATTATAAATATCTCATTGATTTACATGACAAGCTATCAGAATTTTATTGTAGTTTTTGGTAATATAAATATCAGCAACTGCTCCAAATTGCTTTTTTTTTTTTTTAGTTTGGGCATCTGAATAAAATTGAGGGTTTTTTTCTTCATTGAGTGTGAGCTACATATTCTTGTATATTACACTATATGAGCTGTAAAACAAATGCCTGATGTATTCTATATTATCAATATGAACAGCAAGTATGAACAAAAAACACATATACCAAAAACACTTACACCGTAGACATTTATTGCAAGTCCCATTCTAAATAGATTTCCCTTTTTTTTCCTTTTACAAACAACTCAAAATTATTTCTGGTGTATATCAACAGCATTGGTTTCCTTGATTACCACAGGAAATTACTTTAAATGCAGCCAAAAATCTCAAAAATGTTTCTCACTTGGTGTCTCTCTCTCCTGTCTTTAGCTCATCAATGAGACCAGAATTGTTATTCTGCCCAGCATCAACCCAGATGGGCGTGAGCTGGCTAAAGAGAAAGACTGCACCTCCTCTGCTGGCAAGACCAATGTGCACGGCAAAGACCTTGACAATGACTTCTTCGGTGGGATTGAGTTCAATTTTTACCTCGCATTTCACTAGCATGTGTGTCAATGCCAGCATTCCACTGCTTAGTCTACACAGGATGCTGACCATTTACATTGTGTCATTCTGTAGGTAATGCATCTCAGCGTGCTGCAGAACCTCAGCCAGAGACACGTGCCGTTATGGATCTGATACAGGAAAGAGGCTTCACTCTATCTGTGGCTCTGGATGGAGGCTCTGTTTTGGTTACCTACCCATATGACAAACCAGTGCAATCTGGTATGTTTTGATTCATCCTCTGCTTCAGGAAATTACACATTTATTGTATCGTGTCCTGATTTGTTTTTGTTTTGTTCCTTGTTTCTCAATTTCAGTTGAAAATGCCGATACGTTGAGATATTTGGCTACTGTGTATGTCAACCACCATCCCAAAATGCATTCGGGTGATACTGGATGTCCAAACAGCCAGAGTATGCTGATTTCTTCCATTCATACTTCAAGTTTTTAAAACAACAGTTTATCTTTTCAGTAACAAGAAAATTCTCTGTTAAATGTGCCTCTGCTCTGTTAAATTTATTCGTAGAGGAACCATTTTTAGGTTGATGTTATAAATTATTTCTGTTTTTCTCACTGTCTCCCTCCAGTGGGCACCATCCCTAATGGTGTGCTTCGAGCAGCAGAATGGCACAGTCACATGGGCAGCATGAAGGTAGATTACATGCTAACTATTTTGCATACACTTCTTTTCGTGTTAAGATTTTTTTAAATGTTATTTTAAAATAAGTCTCTTACATAAATCTGCATTTATTAGTTTTAAAAATACAGTAAAAACAGTAATATTGTGAAATATTATTGCAATTTAAAATAGCTTTTTTCTATTTTAATATATTTAAAATGTAATTTATTGTAATCATATTTCTGTGATGGCAAAGCTGCATTTTCAGCAGCCATTGCTCCAGTCTTTAGTGTTACATGATCCTTCATAAATCATTCTGAGATGCTGATTTGGAGCTCAAGAATTTGTTTTATTATTAATGTTGAAAACATTTGTGCTGCAATGTTTAAGAATCCCACGCTATTGATGGGTAGTGTAGTTTTGATCAGATTTTAAAAATAAGTACATATCTTGAAATCTGACCGTGTTGGTTTCTGACTAATTTTGCTAGCTTCTACCAAGTGACAGATGAATTTTAGCAAAAATACCACAAAAGTTGAATTGGAAACAGCTTTGGATATTAAAACATATGGGAAATATGGGAAACATTTTGCTATTCTAAATTTATTTAATTTGTTTTACATTTAGCATGTTTTTTTTTTTAAACTGCTCTCTGCAGTACAGTCAGAAGAGACTTGAAGCCCAATTTTGGCCATGATCAACTAATTCACAATCATTTATAAAATCTTAATTCCTCCTAATAATTTCTGATTTGAATTTCTCTCTGATTGCTTGCTTCCTCTTCATGTTTGTAGGACTTCAGTGTGGACTTTGGTCACTGTCCCGAGATCACTGTCTACACCAGCTGCTGCCTGTTCCCACACGCTGAAATGCTGCCCAAGCTGTGGGCTGAGAACAGGAAGTCTCTTCTGAGCATGCTGGTTGAGGTCAGTCCGTTGTCCTCCTCTCTGCCTTTCTGTTTATCACACTCCAGTGCATCTCAGCTCTTCCATTGCTGAAGCTGGTTCCTCTGTTCTAGGTTCACAAAGGGGTTCGTGGAGTGGTCAAGGATAAAAACGGTAAGCCCATCGTGGGCGCTATAATAGTATTAAATGGTGGTGTTCGAGTCTTCACTAGTGAGGGAGGATATTTTCACGCCCTTCTGGCGCCTGGTTTACACAACATTGAAGCGGTGGCTGACGGCTACCAGCAACAGTCCCAGAAGGTGAGTTTAGTTGTTTTGTTTGTTTTTGGTTTGGTTGTTTTGTTGTTGTTGTTGTTGATATTTTAGTTTCTTTAAGTTCTTTTTTATTTGGTTTGATTTTTGTTTGTTTTTGGGTTGGTTTGATTTTTGTTTGTTTGTTTTTGGTTCGTTTTTTTGTTAGGTTTTGGTTTACTTTAATACAGAATATTTTGTTTAATCAAACTGTACAATAATATACAATGCAGTATAATAATGAAGATAATATACTATCCAATTTTTCTATATACTGTATATACAGAATATTGACTTTAATCAAAGTGTATAATAATATATAATACAGTATAATGAATATAGTTTATTTGAAAGATAATTTAATTGTCTAATATATTCTAAATGTTATTTTATTTTTATGAAAAAATTAAGTGAGAGCTATGTTTTTTTTATTATTATTTTTCACTTTTCCTCTTTTCAGGTGTCTGTGTCACCATTTGAAGCAGCAAGTTCCATTATCATTGAATTTGACATGGAGAACGATATATTTGGCCTTCCAAGAGAATTAGTTGTGGCCAGCGCAGGTAGGAAAATCAAATCTCTAAAGCACTCGATATTGATTGTGTTTGCAGTTCTAACCAACCATTTTGTTAAATGCTTCATTAATATGCAAATATTCAATGGCTGATCTTTCTCATTATTCAATCCCTAGCTGCTGCAATGACGGCCTTGGTTGTGACAGCCTGCATCATCTGGTGCGTCTGCTCAGCCAAGTCAAACAGACAAAAAGATGGTTTCCATCGGCTACGACAGCACCGGGACGACTATGACGACGAGATCCGCCTCATGTCTATGGGCTCCAAAAAGTCTCTCCTGAGCCACGAATTTCAAGATGAGAGCGAAAGTGACGAGGATACGCTTTACACCAACAAACTTTGAGACCTTACTGCTCCCTCTCCTTCCCCCGAGTATGTCCACACTGCCTGCAGGGCCGGTAGAGGGCACTCAACGGCCAGCAGCAGTATTGTCCAATCTATTGAAACCTGAGAACCACCGTGGGATGCACTTTAATGCCCTGTTGAAATCGGGCGAGTGTTTTGCACCGTAGTGTATGCAACTAACCACTGCTCTCAACCAGCCTGCTTAGTTATCTGGGTCTTTATAATACTGGTCCTCTACCCTTTAAAAAGGAAACCGAACAGCTAGAATCCATCTCAACAGGATTATGAAACTCTGTGCCTTGTTAGATTAGAGGCTGCATGGTCGCTGCTGTTGTGAGGATGATGATTTTGTAGAGTAAATGGAATTTTGCTCCCCTTTTTTCTGTGGGCCCAGATCAAAGTCAGGAATCAATTCATCTGAGAATCTGGTCTAATATTGGCTTTGAGTTTAAGTTCATTAAAAACACACTGCTGTGTTTCTTGTTATTTCCAGTCATATAGCCAACACAGTGGCCCAAATATCTCACATTTAGCCGAGTTACCCGTCCAATCTCAAATGTAGATATTTACATTAAGCAGGGTGGCACATTAGATGCATAGCAGACAAACATGCTCATTCACTGCCTTCCCATTTCTCTTCTGTTATTTTGACATTCAGGGATATGGTCATACAATAATAACTTCACATGGACATCATAATATTTAGTCAGTGTGTCTGGATTCTTTTGTCTTAATGTGCACTCTCGAAAATGTTGTCCGTTTTGTTAATTTTAAAAAAATATATTTATTTTTGTTTTAACGTCCATCCAGTGAAACATTGATTTTGCTCACCGGCATCCCAAAAATATCAGAAAAAACTGTGTTGTCAAAACTTTATTCATGTAATTGGCATGTTATTTACAATTCAGGAAACTAATTAAAACATCTAGTGTATATTTAGGCATCAGTGTCTGATCAATATCTGCATCCTACATCTTCTCTTCCAAAAAACTTTTAAAACATTGGTTTCATTTGAAAACATACATACAGTATATATAAAATGTTCAAATGCATTAAAGCACCGCAGCATGTTTTCCAGCATGAGGCTTTGATTGTGTGATACATTGAGCAATCTGAAACCAGCAGAACACCTGCGAGTACTTCTTACTGTGAGCAGGCAGCTTCACTCTGTCACTGTTATCAATCAGTCAATCATTTTCTGAATCATTCTACTCTCTAAAAGTTACATGTATGATTTGGATATAGAAAATGAAGACTGGCATAAATTTATTTATGCTTTTAAAAAAGAAAAGCAACAAACACCCTATTAAAACTTAATGGAAGATTCAGATTTGTATTTATAATTCATATCATTCTGTGCCAGTCTGGCCATTCATATACAAGTCTAATGTTAGTAAGTGGGAAAATTGTTTTTCTATGGTTGAATTAGTCATTGATCCCATTACCAACTAAATTTGTATTTAATTTGGCTTGATCTTGATTGTCATGCTTGAATGTAAATTTCTGGGTGTGTGAACAAATATGTATAACTTTTCTATGTTTGTGCTGATGTTTATTTTTTTCTTATTTTTATACAACAATAATTGTATATTTCGAATTGTTGCCAAATATATGTAAATTACACAAGTGCAATTTCTGACAAGAGTGAAAGAACTGCACAAATAAACCTGTTTATGGTTATTAAAAAAATGGTGTGTAATGAGATGTAAATAAAGATGAAACTTTGTTCTGAATATTTGAAGAGTGTTTTTCTTTAATATTTTTAATGCGGTTGCACAGCATTTTTGATGGAAGTTAGGCATTTTCTAACTCTGTCTATATATATAAAAAAGAGGAAAAACTCAAATTCATGGACTAAAGAATACAGATATGACCAAATAATCTACAGCAGGAATTAGTATTTTTAAGATCCTAGTAGGTCCTTTAAGATCCCAATAATGTATTATATACAGTATATGAAAAGATTTTGTTTGCATATGTTTATATTAAAAATGTATATTTTGTATACATTTTTTTTAATGAAAATGTAAATTGACACTAAGGCATATTGATTGTGTGTGTGTGTGTTACATAATATATATTATTGTTTTATATAAAAGAAACTAAATATGTTTAAACTTAATGGGTTTGTATATTTGAACAATGTTTTCACTAGCATCATTCACACCGCGTGAGGGCGCGCAGACAGCAGTGAAGAGCTCTTGCTCCAGCCAGCACCAGAGCCAGCGAGAGAGAGAGTTGCGACAACACCGTGGACCGGTTTTTTACAGCAATGGCGGATCGTGGAGCCGCTCAATACTTCCCGGAAGTTCGCGCTAATACTATCAGCGCCATAGAGATGCCGCAGAAGAGATGCTGTGATGAACTTTTAAAAGGTAAAACATTTATAGAAACAAATTGTATATTATCAGAACAGCTAATTAAATTGCGTTGTGCATTAAAAGGGATCATTATTAGATTATTCCTCACTTAATTAGTAGATTTACGGGATGTTATTCATTCTCTACATGCAGTTTCATACATGTTGTGTAATTAAGGCTTTTAAACGTGATTTTTGCTGGTGGGGAGTTATTTAACAGACTTGGATTTTGCAAAGGATGCCTAAGTGAGAATGAAAAGTTTAAAATAGGTGAGCCGTTTTCATTTAAGAATTAGCTAGACTAAATTTCCAAAAATGTATTATATACCACTACTATTTTATAGAAGTAATCACAGTAAACCTGTACATTGTTACTGTATTTTATACATGAAGACCTTTCATGAAGACTTCAGATGACCCAACACTTGTGAAGAGATGACGCCAACCTTTGAGAGGACTTCAGATGAATCTGACTCTGAATAAACTCACAAAACTGCTCAATTTTCCTTGCATTGTAATGATCACATCGTGTAACCATTGCTTTAATCTGTTCATTGTTTCTGTATACATGTTTCATTGTTTCTGAATACATAACATTATTTAAATGCATGATTTGTATCGTCTAATTTTAGAACATTTCTGCCATAGGAAGATTACTTTGACACGTTACACCTGTTAACAGATCTCTTATTTGTAATATAGAAACATTAATTTTCTGTAAAGCTGCTTTGAAACTATGTGTATAATAAAAAAGTGCTATACAAATAAATGTGAATTATTTAATTATATGTATAGTTTATTATAAATGTATAAATATATTGCTGTAAATGAGAGCATAACAAAAGTCAACATGCATAAAATATATGATTAAATGTTGTTTTAAATTTGAATATACTACAAATATATTTTTATATATTAATAACTGGGGTGCACAAGAATCAAAAACATTAAACAAGATTCATTTTCACATAATCTTAAAATATATTCACTTATTTGGAATGCATTTTCTAAGAACAAACTTAATATTTACCATGAGATTAATAATACGAAAATAAACAATTGGATGTGATTGCACTTGACTACAACATACAAGTTGTAAGAACACACACACATTCATACATCTATATATATATATATATATATATATATATATATATATATTCAGAGTCTGAAGTTACCTTGGTAAAAGACCACGATGTCGTTTAAATAACATGGACTTTTACAATGGTAACTTACTTTAAGTTACTTGCTTACTTTTAGTCATTTAGCAGACACTTTTATCCAAAGCAACTTACAAATAAGAAAAAGTAACTAAAACTAAAAGTTAAAACTCTGTAAATACTATCTACACACACATTTAAGAAAATACAGAAATTAAATAAAATTGACAAATGCATACAACAACATTTCAACTTCAGCCTAAAATCTGTTAACAAGGCAGGTAAAGATAGCTGACCAAATGAATCCTCAAATATTAGCGGATTTTATCTTTTAAAAACAACACTGATACAGCTACATATGCTACGTATACATTATTTTATAAATTATGTAAATAAATAATTTTATTGTCTACTAATTACCAAAGATCGCAGTTCTGTCTCTCTAACTCAATGCATCCCAATTGGCCGCTATGAACTTCCTGGAACTATTTGAGGTCTAGAATCACGTGACGATCGAGCGTTTTGAACTTCCGTTGTTTCAACGATATATCGCGACCCTGTTTCTCAACGGCTCTGGCCGGCACCACCGCGGATGACGTTGAACAACAAAGATGGCAGGAGGAAACAGCAACTATTGGGAAGGTGAGGTGGCAAAGCGTTACAAATTCCGCTCGACCAAAAGCTTTATTGCGCTTTGTGACAGCTCACGCCAATTCCTTGTTCTGGACAGTCTTTGGCGACGTTTCCATGAAAACGCTGTCAGGTTACCCCGTTAACTATCGCCGTTAGCATTAGCTTGCTAGTCCGCTGAAACGTCAGTGCTTCCGATTAACCTGAGGAAAACAGCCAGACATCTTTCATATCTCTTACTTTAAACATTTGTCTGATGGGTTTCACTTTATACAGTCTTTCTTTATTTAATGTAACACAAGCATTTATAAGCTGTCAAAAAAGTTAAGCAGCTGTTTGTATATGAAGCTAGAACAAGATTTTACACCAAAATCAAATAAACTCATGGGCCGTATTTCAAAAACTAATAAACTGCCTTCATAGACAGCACTTGAGGGCTTCATATCTACGTTTTGAATGTTCCTACGTGTTTGTGACTCTGTAGATTGTTAACTCTGAACTATCAACGACCAGGTAGACTACTATGATTGTTTTGTCTTTTATAAGCATAAATAACTACTAAGTTAGCTTAAGTTGTCAGTGATATGCTGTGTATAATTTTATAACATTTTCTGATGTTATTTTGTTATCTAATGTAAACTGCCACTAACTCTGGAGATGCTGTCTTACATTTTTGAATGTGTATATAACCTACTGAAATAATTTACTGATTGTAATCATGTTGACAGACTTGCGGAAGCAGGCGAGGCAGCTCGAGAACGAGCTGGACCTGAAGCTGGTGTCCTTCAGTAAGCTGTGCACCAGTTACAGCAGTTCCCGGGACGGCCGTAGAGGAGACAGGTGTGATGCCACTCTACCTCATCGAAGGAATTGTAATGTTTTCTCAATCTCAGTGTAAAGATAACACTGTTCTGTTCTTTCTCTGTTCAATAGTTCGGATACAACACCTCTGCTCTCCAACTCCACGCAGGACAGAATGTTTGAGACCATGTCAGTGGAGATTGAGCAACTACTTGCGAAAGTAAGAACTCTGTAAAATTTACCAATAGTATGCGCTCCTGAAGAAGGCGTTTTACACCACTACGCGTGGGTTGCTTCCTCCCATGTCTTTTAAATTTTCTATCATGATATAGTCAGTATGATGAAGGCTTTTTAAATATTTTTGAAGAAGAGTGCCTTGGATTTCTCTTTTTTTACATCCATTTGAATTCCCGACCCCAAAGAGCACCTTCAAATATCTCATTGAACTCCCTGAGCACCCTGGACTTTTGTTGTCTTTCTAGTATGTGCTATATGTTTTCTTTATAGTCTCCCAACCTGCTCCTCGTGTATATTAAACTACATATTGACTGATAAGTGTTTTTTTTGTTTTTTTTAGTGGTCAAAAACTGATTTCTAGAGGGCAGGGTATATATTTCAGTATAGACAATACCAGTAAATGAAAACAAATAAGATAAATGAAAAAGTAATTGTGTGCAAATAAGTACTCAATTTAAATAGAATTTATTTATTTTACACATTGTTAATCAGATGATTTACTAATAAACTGCCTTCCTAGACAGCACTTCAGGGCTTCATATCCACGTTTGTGACTCTGTAGACAGCTGTGACAATAAACATGTTTCACTTTGTTCCTGTGTTTTAAAGCTTACAGGGGTGAATGACAAGATGGCTGAGTATACAAGCACACCGGGAGTAACGTCTCTGAATGCTGCTCTAATGCACACTCTCCAGAGGCACAGAGACATCCTACAGGTGAGTTTCTTTTATAATTTATAATTATAATATGCCCAACGATTAATATACATGAATATTAAACTAATGTTTATATGTTTAGGGTCAGTAAGGTATTTATTTGTGTTTATTAATGTAATTATTCTTTTTGGAGGAAAGTAATACTTTTATTTAGCAAGAATGCATTAAATTGATTCAAAGTGGCAGTAAAAATGTATGCTGTGATATATATATATATATATATATATATAGATATAGATATAGATATAGATATAGATGTATAGATATAGATGTATAGATAGAGATATACAATACAAATGTATGTATGTATGTATATATATATGTATATGTATATATGTTTACTTTGTATTCATTAAAAAAATACTGGGGGACAAAAAATGTGTAACAGTTTCCACAATACTATTAAGCAGCAAAATTTTCTAATTATTGATAATAATAATAATAATAAGAAATGTTTCTTGAGCACCAAATCAACATATTAGAATGATTTCTGAAGGATCATAGTGGCTGCTGAAAATTCGCCTTTGTGATCAGAGGAATAAATTACATAAAATGTTCAAATAGAAAACAGTTATGTAGTAGTGTTTCATAATATTACTGCTTTTACTGTATTTTTAATCAAGTAAATGCAGCCTATGTAAGCATAAAATACTTTGTTTATAAAGATTTTAAAAAAATAACAACCCCAAACTTTTGAAAAAAGACTGTATTCTCAAGATGAAAGGGCACTTAGCTGACCTTGCTTGTTATTTATAACCCCTTCATCTCTGTTTTCCTTCTGTAGGACTACACACATGAATTTCATAAAACCAAATCAAATTTCATGGCAATCAGGGAGAGAGAGGATCTTTTGGGATCTGTGAGAAAAGACATTGAGTGAGTTTTCTCTTTAATTTCCTTTTGAAACCAAAAAGGTTATGAAGATCGATTCCATCTAATGTGTAGTTAACCTGGGGACTGTTTCATAAAAGACGCTAAGAAAAGCGGGGATTGAAGTCCAAAACCTGACTGAAATAACAAATCAATCGGGATTAAAGCGCTTTCATAAACCACAATTTAAGTTCACGCAATCTCACTGATTCAATCCAGGTTCAATGAGTCAGTATAATTTGATGTGCATGCTTATTCTTAAGCAGCCCTTTATGTCTATCATGGATCAAATCGATCCACCATAGCAAACAGCGAATATTTGTGCTGTTTAATGCATTTGAGACATGGTGTTTTGCTCAGTGCATAACTGACACGTCACAGGTATATTTTTCATCTGTAAATGTTAGAAAGTCATGCAGATATATCCATTTTGCTGTCATGAGTGGGCGAGACTTGCATGAGTGAATAAGTGCTGCTGCACACATGCGCGCTACACTGACGGAGCAGAATAGAATAATAGCGCAATTCTGAATAAAATTAAATATTTGTTGTTGGATATTAAATGTGACGCATGTAGTTTTTTAATCCTCCGTATAGACCCCTTTTTTGTTAGTAAACATTGTGACGTTTTTCTGTGGACGGAGCTTAGGTGGAGGCAGAAAGATTCCACTGACTGCTTCACTAACGCTAGCTATGAAGTCTGTTTAGCTTGTTTTTTAATAATAACTGGAGAAATTCAGATTTTACCTGCATATGTAAGGTATAGCTGCACTGTCTGGGACCACGATTGTTATTTGAAAAGGTTAACTTTAACACGATTCACGATTTTATCACGATTCTTTGTC
This sequence comes from Barbus barbus, assembly GCF_936440315.1. NCBI lineage: Eukaryota > Metazoa > Chordata > Actinopteri > Cypriniformes > Cyprinidae > Barbus > Barbus barbus. Next base: position 12,938,164 of record NC_136762.1, on the reverse strand, counting down.
ATGTTGGTTTTACAAGTTGTCTGAGCATTACAGCCAAACTAGCCTTTCAAGGTCAAAAAAAAAAAAAAAAAGACAAAGACATGGCAGATATTTAGGCCAAAGTGGGCCTATTTTACCTTTCTTATTAAAAAATAAAAACAAAGATACACATAAATTACAAACAGTGCTTTATTTTCAGGTACAATAGATGTATTTAGCAGGACCATTCAATGAAATTGAATAAACAAATATAAAAATAAAACACTACATAGACTGATTCCTAAAGCAACTGTATTAAAGTTTTTCAGTCAAGAATAGTGAGTGATTTTTCTCTTTGCGTTTTGTTTTGTTAACGTTAAATGAATAGTTCCCCCAAAAATAAATATTCTGTCATCTGTCTGTCAATTCTGTCATAATGTTTTATTTTTATACCATCATTTACTCAAAAGTTGTTTTAAACCTGAATGAGTTTCTTTCTTCTGCTGATCATAAATGCTGTTTTGAAGACCAAACAGTTGCTGGTCCACAGAGGATTTTTCTTTCCTGCTATCAAAGTCAGTGTAGACCAGCAACTGTTTGGTTACCCTCATTCAGCACAAGAAATTAATAGAGGTTTGGGACAACATGTGAGTGAGTAAATAATGACAGAAATTTAATTTTAGGGTGAACTATCCCTTTAATGACAGTCGACAGCTTACTCAACTTAACTTAGTTGAGTAATCAGGCGCTGTTAGACAGGCTTTTTAGTGCGCGTGCTTCAAGTGTATGCGCTCAGAAAAAGCGCATGTCAGACCAGCGTGCGAATTAAACATTTAACCAGCAAGGCTTGTTTGCAAATAATGTACTTTTGCGATCGTGAATAAGTGCAGTGTCCTGTCAGAGTAACTCTACTGCTGTATGTCGTGTTGTACAGTACATAGAGACGGAGGCGCCAGAACTGTATCTGACATAATGTGCGCTGTAGCACGATACTACGATATTTCTTCAAAAGCAGATCGTGGAGACATTTTTATCGTCCACGATCAAAAATCGTCATATCGCACACCTAATGCTGACAAATAAACACTATCGTAACTGTTTAGGCAGTTAGGCTAATCTCTTAAATGACATCATGGTATTCTCCATAATCAACATCTTGCCTTCAGCCAATGAACACATTTTTAAAATCTTAAATTTTAAAGCCTTTATTATTTCTCAGTATTTATTATAGCCTTTATTATTTCTTATTGTAACTCTACAGTAAAATTCACTTTATTAAAGGTTCACTTTTCATTCATGTTTTAGGCTTCTCCTTAATTTTATATTTTAGACATCCATCAATTAGTGCTGAAAAAATAAAATAAAAATTGCCGCGCTGGTGGAAACAACACGAGACCGTGCTACCGCGATTGTCAAGAGCGGCTCGATGGTGCTTAGAGTCCCGCAGCAGCAGAGAGCCGTCAGCGCAGCTGAAGAGTTCTGCGTTCAAACGTACGCAATAGACTAAAAGCTTGCCGCAATGCCCCAGCAGGTAATTACTATGAATGTGTCAGGGGGAAATAATGAGATATTTGAATTATTTACTAATAAACTAGTGTTTTCAGAGTTCGTGTCGCAAGGATGAAGTTGCTGATCCTGACTCACCATCTCCTCATTAGACGCGCCTTTAGAGAGAAATGCATGGATTGATTATAATGAAAGCGTATTTGTTTTCGATTTGTTTTATTTTGTTAAGTAGCCATTTAAAGCTTTCTATAGCCTAGATGTTTATCATGTCTGTGAGGCATGTATTCGCTAGTTTTGGTTCATTTTTGTGAAGCGCTCCTGTTCAAGACGAGACGGCAGTATAAAAGCACATCGTTTTTGTTGATACCGTGAGTGCACAAATAAAAGTAGACTTCAGTTAAAATAAATAAGGACAGACAATGCTTAATATAATGCTTAATTATTTAAATACCTAGCTTACATGGTTAAATATAAACTAAATATGTTGGTACAGCAATTAAGCATTCAATATTTTGAAATGTTTAGATTTAATTTAATAACTACATGTTTAAGTTTAATCCAACACAGACTTGTTGCTGCTGTAGTTTTGTTAGTCTGAATTTTAGCTCTATTTTGACATCCGCTCATCAAATGATTCATTCCTTTGCCACTAGGGCTGAACGATTTTGGAAAATAATCTAATTGTGATTTATTTTTTATTTTATTTTTTAACCAATATTGCGATTGCGATTTTAATATGTAATTATTTTTTAAAGCTTTTTATATTCTGTATTATTCAACAAAGACAAGTAATAATTGTATAGTATGCAGTGTTGGGCACGTTATTAAAAAAGTAATTAGTTATATTACTAGTTACTTCTCACAAACAGTAACTGAGTTACATCATTATAAAAGAAACTAATTACCAGGGAAAGTAACTATTGTTACTTTTTTTTTTTTTAATGTTCAAATATGTCATAACTTGGATGCCCCCAATTTTAAATGTTAAATAAATGAAATGGTCACTAAATAGAATATAAAACATTGTACACTAATCGACACTATTTTAATGTTTCTGTGGGACAATGTGAGAGACCCCTATCAAATTCAATTGATTATTGTAAATATTATCAACCCTCTACTTGGCAATAGAATCTCCATTGGCTTGTAATTTGTTTTAGTTTACTCACCAGACTAATATTAATTATCTGATATATTAATGTGTGTGTGTGTATGTATGTGTATATATAAATAAAGCAAGCTTATGTTTGGAAAATGGCACAGTTTTTTTTTAAATATCTCACTTAGAATCAGTCAGTCAAACATTAAATGTTATTATGATAATTTAGCATTAAATGATGATAGAACTTTAGTAATTAGAATAATCATGTATGAATGCATATTTGTCATGTTGACTGAACTTAGGTCTAGTGGTGGTACTTAAGATATTGTTTGTCATTTAGTGTTTCTATTAAAAAAAAAAAGGGGGGGGGGACTACAAATATTATTGATAAGATAAACTTGATGCTTCCTCTGAAGACTGCTTAGATGTGTTCAACTTGAAGCAGTGCAGCTAGACCGATCGCTGTGTGTCATCAAATACTGCGAGAGCTATAAGAGAGGGGACGTCTCCTTATGCTTTTCATATCGTGATATTATCGCAAATGCAATTAATCACTCAGCCCTAGTTGCCGCTGTCAATCATACCAGTGACTCGCGGCATGATTTAACGGATTCACTCGCGTAAATTTAACATTCGTGTTTGTCATCCCTGAAACGTTATTCTTGGACGTTTGGTCCTCTTAAACAAACAAAACTTTTCTCCAAATTGTGAATGGATTATGTAGAGAAACTGAGCAAAGGGCGCTTCCTTATGGCACAGTACAGTTGACTGGAAATGACTGAGCTAGCTTATCCAAAACCAGGAAGTAATCGTGCATATGTTCAATAAGTCAGAATACCTGAAATAAGCCTGGCTAATTTGGTAAAATAGTTTTATGAAACGGCTCCCCGGATTATGAAAGCTTGTATATGGAATGAAAGTTCACTCCAAAAACATGGTTTCCTCTTACAGTTCAAGCTGGCAGTCTTGTCTTTATACGTCATGCTGTTTCATCCCAGAGCAAAGCATAAAAATTTGTTGAGTCCAGGCCCTGATGAAATCTATGGATTTTTTTTTTAATTTTCTGTTCAGGTTTTGGAGGAAAGAATTCTTCTGAATGGATTTAAAAATGTTAAACTGATATGCGAATAACACTCTTATTTTAGTTTATTTAATAAATACGTGAAGTCTGTGCAAGCATTCTGTGGAGTTCTGCAGTCACGGATTTGATGTGGTTCTGGTTGTAACCCTGAGATTGTGACTGCAGGGCTAGATAATGAGTTATTGATCTGAGCCGCAATGCTCTAGTACCTCTATGGGCTGCTTATTTAATTTCTGCGCCTTGAAATAGTTGTGGTACCGTATACGATGAGAAAAACTTCATACTGCTCCTTGCAGTTGCTATTGACCTTTTTTTTTTTTTTTTTAGTCTAAATAAACTGACTGTCAGGGTTAGATTTAAGCTCAGTCCATCTCTCACAGCGCTGCATTTATAAAGCCTGTATTTACACAAGTTAGGGCTACGTCCCTCTCTGCCTCATGTTCAGCTGCCTCCCACTCACCTGACCAGCAATAAACTTGTTTACCCAGAGTAGAGAACAGCACCTCGGCAGATTTTTATTCCCTTCGGTTTGAGTGGGTTACTCTTAGAATGTTGCACAGATTTGACCTGATCAATCAGTACTCTGATGAAATTACATATAACTTGAACATACAGTCATGGCCAAAAATATCAGCACCATTGGTAAATATGGCTGTGAAAATTAATCTGCATTGTTAATCCTTTTGATCTTTTATTTAAAAAATTCAAATTTAATTCCCAAATTCTAACCTTTCATTGGATAATAAGAATTTAAAATGGTGGGAAATATCATTATGAAATAAATGTTTTTCTCAAAAACACATTGGACACAATTATTGGCACCCCTAGAAATTATTATGAGTAAAATATCTCTGAAGTATATTCCCATTCATTCACAATTTTGAGCAATCCAGAGTGATTATGAACATGAAATTATCCAGCCATGGCTGCTAGGGTTGTGACGGTGAGAAAATTTCCCCACCGGTTAATCAACGTGTAACAGCACCGGTAGTACCATGTTGTGGGGGGGTTCTCCTCTTTTTCACGCTTTCCTTCGCTTTTAAATAGCTTGTAAAAGCAGGGTGCGCATTTTACTTTCAAATTAGCAGCAATTCTGTAAAGCACTTGTTCGCTGTTAATTCGTTTAAGTTTTCTCTCTTTTCCCCACTTTCCTTCACTTCTAAACAGCTTAAAAGCTATGTGCACATTTTACTTTCACTTTTGAGCCATCAACTTCAAACTCAACTTAGCCTATATATAGTCTATAAACTCAATTTAGCCTATACTGCCCCGGACTGTGGGCAGTCGTGGCCTAATGGATAGAGAGTTGAACTTGTAACCTGAAGGTCGTGGGTTCGAGTCTCAGGTCCGGCAGGGATTGTAGGTGGGGGGAGTGAATAACCAACACTCTCTCCACCCTCAATACCACGACTGAGGTGAGACCCTTGAGCAAGGCACCGGACCCCCAACTACTCCCTGGGTGCCGCAGCAATGGCTGCCCACTGCTCCGGGTGTATATGTTCACTACCGTGTGTACGCTTGGATGGGTTAAATGTAGAGCACAAATTCCGAGTATGGGTCACCATACTTGGCTACACACCACTTCCCTTTCCCTTTTTGGGGAAGTCGTGGCCTGATGGTTAGAGAGCCGGACTTGTAATCCAAAGGTTGCGGGTTCGAGTCTCAGTCTGGCAGGGATTGTAGGTGGGGGGAGTGAATATCCAGCGCTCTCTTCACCCTCAATACCACGACTGAGGTGCCCTTGAGCAAGGCACCGAACCCCCAACTGCTCCCTGGGCACTGCAGCATAAATGGCTGCCCACTGCTCCGGGTGTGTGTGTGTGTGTGTGTGTGTGTGTGTGTGTGTGTGTGTGTGTGTTCACTGCTGTGTGTGTGCACTTTGGATGGGTTAAATGCAGAGCACGAATTCTGAGTATGGGTCACCATACTTGGCCATATGTCACATCACTTTCACTTATAAATCATAGAATTTTATTAAAGGTGCCATAGAATGGAAAACTGTCTTTACCTTGGCATAGTTGAATAATAAGTTCTGTACATGGAAATGACATACAGTGAGCCTCAAACATCATTGTTTCCTCCTCCTTATGTAAATCTCGTGAATAAACAAAGACCACTGAAAAATAGGCGAATCAGAACATAACTCCAACTGTTACATAACAGTCGGGATCACTAATAGTTACGCCCCCAACATTTGCATATACCTGCCCATGTTCTAGGCCAGCCGCCAGCCGAACCATCAGAAGTTCTGCAGCTATTGTGAAGAAATACGAGTGAGGACAACAGCGAAAATGGCAGATGATGGAAATAAATGTTATGTTCCAGGCTGTGTAGGGGATGTGAAGTGCAGGGATGGGTTGGTGTCTGTATTCAGAAAGGCACGGAAAACAAATAACGCGAGCCACTAAAGGGACATGGTTAGCTCCTTGCTAGCTGTAGCCTGTTACAGTACATAAGATTTAACTTGCCACAGAGATGATGCCTGAGGATGATGGCGAATGATTTACAGATGCTGAGCACCACTGACAAGCATCTGATCTTATAAAATGTGTGGCAAGTACTGCGTCTCTATAGTATAAACAGAGTACATGCGATCGCGAATCTCGAAGCTCCCTGATGCCCGTATTTGCCCGCCTATATTTCTGCTGGAGGTCCTGGACATCTTGTTTAGACACATGGCATCATGGATTCTATCAAATACCAACAGGTAATAAATCAATAAGTGACTGACTGTTAGAAATCTTATAATGGGCCATGTTTGGATATTCCAACCGTACAATAATCCAAACACAAACCTCAAAAATGAGCACAAAACCAAGCTTCTGCTATGGCCATTCCAGTCCTCTGATCTGAACCCTATAGAAAATGAGTGAGGTGAACTGAAGAGAAGAAGCACCAACATGGAGCTGTGAATCTGAAGGATCTGGAGTGATTCTGGATGAAGGAATGGTCTCTGATCTCTTGTCAGGTGTTCTCTGACCTCATCAGGCATTATAGGAGAAGATTTAGAGCTGTTAAACTGGCAAATGGAGGTTTCAAAAAGTATTGAATAAAAGTCGTCAATTGTGGCCAATGTGTATTAGAGAAAAACATTAATTTCACAATGATATTTACCCCCATTTTAAATTCTTATCCAATGAAAGGTTAGATTTTTGTGACTTTATTTTTTATAAATAAAAGATCAAAATCATTAACAAGGCAGATTAATTTAATTACTTATTGTTTGTCAATGTAGTTTGTTAGTCAACATCCTAATAATTTAATGTATTATTCTGCAAAATAGTATAGTAAAATGTGGTAATAATCATTCATTCTTACGAGCTGTAATATTCATATGTACCCCCAGGGGGCGACGGTGCACCATTTGTAACACCCTGCTGGATTTACCTGCCAATATAGAGCATTGTTTGCATGCTCATACGCAGTTACTTTCCGTCGTGCAGACTGTGAAGGTTCTAGTTTCACCCGGGCCACCGCTAAAGCATCACTCCTTGAGTTTGTGCGGTGCGTGTCGTGCCTGCTGTGCTTCTCCTGTTACTGGGCTCCCCATCGATCAGCAGCTCAGCGCTATAGAAATGTCAGCAGGCAGAAATGGCAAAGCCCCCTGTGTGATTTAGTGCACTGCCCTTTAAAACCTTGTTGGAATGATTAAGTTGGCTGTCGACACCCTGTCGCTTTGATTGGTGTGTACTGACAGTTGATTTGAACAGCAGGCAGGTGTAATCCCATAGAAACTGAATTAATATCCCTTCTACATCAGTCTGTTTACAATAGGTACATGGATATCCCACCAGAGGGTGGAGCCTAGTTCAGACGAGGTTGTCCTTCAGGCTGCCATTTCCCACCCTCATAAACGCTCCCATCAGAGATGGAGATCTGTTTTAATTTGTGCTGTCAGGGTGTCTTTAGAAAAGCCTAGCTGGTGTTGCACAAAGCAGAGGGGGTGTTTTTGTCTTTCATTTTCTTGATGAACTCTTGGGAAAGGCCTTTTCTTCCCAGCACTGTATTCATTCATTATTTACACTAAATGCTCTCTGTGACAGAGAAATTGTGCATGGCACAGAATGAAGAGAAGCCCTCAATATTTACCCAACCCCCACTTCATCTGAAGTGCCAGACTTTCTATAGAATCATGTTCACAAAATGCCACCTGGCTGATTGCATGCCTCCGTTTAATTGTTAATTAATTTTCTTTTCTCTTGTCAGGACATATAAGAGTGGCTCGGGGGTGAATAACAGACGGACCGAGCTCTTCCTGAAAGAACACGAGCACCTGAGAAAGTAAGGCCCTTCCTCTTCTACTGTCTACTTGATGAAATTCTCTGAAATTCACATTAGCACAATTTTTGTGTAAAGTAATAATGAAGTAATGATTTTACATTGACAATTTTTCTTTAAAGGAACACTCCACTTTTTTTACAACTTCCCTAGAGTTAATCAGTTGAGTTTTACTGTTTTTGAATCCATTCAGCCGATCTCCGTGTCTGGCGGAAGCACTTTTAGCTTAGCTTAGCATAGATCATTGAATCGGATTAGACCATTAGCATTTGGTCATCAAAAATGACCAAAGAGTTTCGATAATTTTCCTATTTAAAGCTTGACTCTTCTGTAGTTACATTGTGTACTAAGACCGACGGAAAATGAAAAGTTACGATTTTCCAGGCCGATATGGCTAGGAACTATACTCATTCCAGCGTAATAATCAAGGAACTTTGCTGCCGTACCATGGGTGCAGCAGGCGCGATGATATTACGCAGCGCCCGAAAGTACTAACTACAGAAGAGTCGAGCTTTAAATAAGAAAATTATCGAAACTCTTTGGTCATTCTTGAGCGAGATGCTAACGGCCTAATCAGATTCAATGATCGAAGCTAAGCTAAAAGTGCTACCGCCACACCCGGAGATCGGCTGAATGGATTCAAAAATGGTAAAACTCAACTGTTTAACTCTAGGAGTTGTAAAATGAGCCTATTTCCAAAAAAAGTGGAGTGTTCCTTTAGTGGGAAGAAGGAGCAGTAAAAAAAAAATCACAATGGTACACATGGATTTAAAACGGGGCTTGAAAATGGTTCAATCGGTTCACTCCGAGCAGAATCGATATTTTAACGTTTGCGTTCCCCTGTATTATTACCGTTCCGAAACCGGTTTGAGTAGAAAAAATAATGGTTAATAGTTATTTTTAAAATTGTATTTGCCTATAATAATAATAATAATAATAATAAAGTACAGTGTTTTATTTACACAAAAAGTGTTGGTATGGTATCTTAACCCGCTGCATTTAATCAGCCAATACAGCATCATCTTTTCTAGACTTTTAAGTTTCTAAATGTAGGCTACTAAACAAAAGAAAAAAATCTATTAATGCTTTAAAGACATTAAAGTATTTTTTTTTAAGATATTTAAAAATGTTTGCTGCAAATTGTAAAAAAAAAAACGCTACTTGTATTAAATTGCGTTTTGAGGGGAAAAAAAACAAAGGCTAAGCCGCGTCACATTTTATTAGGCTATTATTCAGAAATGATGTAGGCTAAAATGCCAGTAAATCAAAAATGTTTATAAACACAGTTATTAGTTTCTCTCCACAACAAATCCTCTAAACTTAAGGATATAGGCTATAAAAACGTCATTCCAAAAACAAATTAAAGGTGAAACTATATCTCTCACTCGACACGAATCCAAATGTTTCCATATTCTCAACGTATACTAAAATATTATTTATTGGCTTTTACTTTCATCGAAGTAAAACCTCATCCCCTTCACATCGGCAATAACAGCACAGTGAGGCGGTGGTCACGCTGAACGCAACAGATTGGACAACGGAACACTGGAACTTTTTACACGTTTCTTTAACTGTAATTTATTTTGATAATGAACAGGCTGCAATGTCGCAAAAATATGTGTCTTTGTGCGTGTGAGGCGCCAGCGCGATATGGCCATACAAACGCTGGTTGGTTATACAGATGCAAGACATCATTCAAAACTGTCAAGCTATTGCAAAACAAATAAAACTGTAAAGCTTTTGCAAAATAAAGAAAACTACTTTCTGCGTCTCGTTTTCCTTTCCGAGAACATTGGAATGCGTCACAATGAACCGTAGGTCTAGCTCAGCATATATTTTTTTTCTTTCGTTTTGTTAATCTGTCAATGATTTACGTGAAATATATTTAGTGTATAGGCATTTATATTCCTTTTTATGTAAGCCTATAGTTTTATTGTGTTTTCTCCGTTCACAGAAGCGCCGCAGGTGCGTAAGATCTGTTGAATCCATCTTACACTGTCGTCGGATAAACTCTTAACGCCGGTGTTCTGACGATTTGTGCTACCTCCCATTAAAACAGATGGTAGCAGAATTCATTGCCATTGCGACTAGAGTTCACAGCTGAGCACGGGGGGCATTTCACTCGCTGGATGCATCAGCATCACATTTGCATAGTCTGTACTACTTGAATTCCTGATTGGTTGACAGCAAATTTCAGATATTAAGTTGAACGATAAAAATAACGTTATTAACCGGTTAATGGCCATTTCAAATTTTTGATTCTGTTCGGAACTATAAAATTTAATTTTAGTTTCTGTTTCCGGTTCTGTTCCAGTCAAAATTTCATTAGTTTCTGATTTTTGTTCCTTGAACCGGTTCAGAGCCCTGATTTAAAATGCTTTTTTTAATTTTAATCCAGATTTGGTGCGCTTGTTTGTAGGTATGCAAATTTTGGCCATAATTTTATCATTTCTAATATTATTATAGTTATAATAATAATAATTTTATTAATTACAGTACAACAAAAAAATTATAATATAGATGCGTTTCTTTTATTTTCTAATGTTAAATCATCAAGCTTTTTGGCAAAAAAAAAACTCCAGAAAGTACTTAAGCTCCTTTTGTTGACCACAGCAGTTTATATGTTTGGGAAGTTGTTTGAGGCATACATGTTACAAGCAATGACCCAGTTTGTGTAGAACTGCAAACCAATCAGCTCCCAGACCCTGAAAACACTGTAAGTATGTGTGTAATTACAGATAGTAGTGCAGTTCTAGTCAATCCAGAGTTTGTCAGTGATTGAAGAGAGGAAGCAAACTTCAGAGGCGCCCACATTCAGGTGAAAGGGAGAGAATAAGACACTCAAAGTGTAGCACTCTGTCACCCACTCGCAGTGTCACAGCCACTTTGTCTGAGGAATGGAGGAAGGTTACCTTTAATAGGCACACTTTCATTCATCAGTAACTCAGCAAGGCCGCTTGTCTCTCTTCCGCTGTTCTGTGTCAAATTGGTGACTTAAATTTGTGGAGTCATCGTAAGCGACTGCCCCGACTGCTCGTATAGGCATGGGGTGATTTGGTATAACAGAGAATGTAAAATTTGCACTGGTTTTAAAACATTAAAATGAATCAATGGGCTGTGGTAAAGAATATGACAGAGCATTTGCTCTGGGTCATTTGTTACATAGCCAGTGTATCAGTTTGCCAGAGGTAAGTAAAAGAGACCAGTGACCGAGACGAATATTACTCTCGCATGCTTAAAGGCTCATGTGGATTGATTATTGCCTAAGTAAAGCTTTGATAAACAAGCTCAAATGAAAGTATAACTTCTGGGATTGAACATACTTGCTTATGAAGGACTGTTCTTAATTTAATTTAATAAGTGAATGTAAATTTGCCATTTGTGGACAAGACTTTATTTTTAAAGGGCACCTATTAGGCCCCTCTTTACAAGATGTAATATTGGTCTCGGGTGTCCCCAGAATGTGTCTGTGAAGTTTCAGGCCAAGATACCCCATAAATAATTTATTATAACAGCTGGAAAATGACATTTATGGGGTGTCTAAAAACGAGCTGATTTGGAGTGTATGCATATGAGCTGCATATTCCCGCCCCGTCTCCAGAAGAGGGCGTCGCGTATACATCTCTCCGCATTGCATATCTACAGCGATAAACGGCTAGTAGAAGCAACATTACTGAGAGAGAGGGAACCGGTGTTCAGCCGTACATATGGAGTCAAATGCACTGAAAGTGGGACGAAACAGCGTAATGTTACAGAGCTCGCGCCACGCTGACCTGTCACCATCATCGCGGATCAATGGACCAAGCAGCGACCGTGCTGCTGAACAAATCTTGCGCTATGAACAGCACAAACTAATCTCACAAATCTCTCATAACTCGTCCTCAGCAGCTCAGATGTTGGGAGAAAATTAAGACTCTTATGTTCAGTCTTGCATCCAAACACAGAGCTTGGGATTGCTTGTGAGACATTGTTGATGTTACAGCTGCTCGAGCGTGGAGAAAATGAAGGACAGCGTAACTGCGGTCAATCAACCCCCATGGCCCGGCCATCCGAAATATGACGTCACACTGCGGTGAGAGTCAAAACGGCAGGCCTAGTGAGACTGACTTGGTTTAAAGGGGATTTAAAAAATGACAAGTGGGTGGATTTTTATCATTGTAGGGTGGTTGTGTTCACACACTGCCAACACACATTTATGTCCAAACACCATGTAAAAGTGGATTTTGCGTAATAGGTGCCCTTCAAGTTATAAAAACTTTATTGTGTAAAGCCATATATTTGTATATTTTACCATTCAAAAGTCTTTCTATTCATCAAAAAATCACAGTTGAATGTATTACTGTTTCCACAAATGTTAAGCAACACAATTGTTTTCAACATTGATGATAATAAAAATCTGAAGGATCATGTGACATTGAAGACTAGAGTAACGGCTGCTTTGCCATTACAGGAATACAGTATACTTAAAAATATATTACAATAGAAAACAGAGAACTTTCAGAAACCTAATTTTAATGATTTTAATGACCACAAACCTTTAAATGGTATATGAATATTTTGCGAAATATTGCAAACTATTAGGTGAAATATAAAGTATATTGTTTTTATACAATATACTCTTAATGTGCAATGACTATAAAAGAACAGGATTTTTTTGTTTTTTGAAGTCCCTGTAGGGCTAATAAATTGGAAAAATACTTGTGGAACCAAAAAAATGGGCGGTTACTGTTTTGCTGTATAGAGCCTGTTCAGATTCAGAGACTTGCAGTGGTAATTGGCACAGTTGAGACCGTAAGCTGGCTGAATGCTGAGTGTGTATGTGTGCCTCTATCTGCCTGCAGTCCTGGCCACATGCCCACTTTGTTTCTCAGCATCAGTGTGCCTTTACTTCTCTCCGCTCAGTGCCTCACACCAGAGTCTGCTGGGGGGCAGACACAGGCCATAGACACTTCATTTACTCTGTTAACATTTGCACTACTCTGTCTTATCTTTCTTTTTCTATTTTAGGAACTGTGTTAACTATATCGTACATTTATCTATGATAGAATATGATCCAGAATATCATACCAGTAGTATTATTGACATACTGTACATACTGCTGCAAGATCACAAGAGCTGTGTATGTACGATTTGGGCTGTGGCTGTCTCTTCATTTTCCTTTCACATCCTTCTCGGCTCTCATAAAGGAAGTAATCTTTGGTGTTATTGCTTGAGCCCATTCCAGTGTAAACCGTAATTGAAGTTGATGCCATCAGGAATGCCATTTAAAGACATTAACAGCTATGACAGTCTGACTCATAGATTACATTGAGCACTCAGAGAAAACAGGGAGGGAGATTATGGAAACGCATTGCAGACAACTACTCAGGCAAATAAGGGAAGATCCGACGAGAAAAAAGCAAGCAATAATACAATGCTATCTTGTTACAGGAAATATGGCTGTTCTAAAGAGCTTTTTTACATTTCTCAAAATGTTTTTTGTTCTATTTCTATTTCGCTCCTGTATAAGACTTACAATCATTACGTATCCTGCTGAAAGTAGGCCTAAATAACTTGGGACCTTATGACCTGAAGACTAAAACTGGTTCTTATCATGCCGCTTCAATTGTGATGCTCACACATTTGGAAGGTTCTATAAAAAAGAAACCTTATCAGATTATATTATAGAGAATAATCCTACAGGAGGCATGGCAGGACTTTTGTTCATCAGTAGTCTTGTCTGATATGTTGTATATGACGGGAACGCTGCTTTCAAAGAGCATGAAGAGCAAGCATCTCTAGATCATTATACATTTACTGGAGATGTCTGGCCATATTAGTGCTGTTTGTATCCAAAGCAGACTTAAAACAATTACACAGGTCAGCTCCTCTTATTCACAGCTGGTTGAAAATACACAGGCTTTAATGTCTTGGTTGATCCAGGAATATCTTAACATTCATCTCTTCCTTTTAGAAAGATAGGAGAGTAGTATGTGTACAAACAGTTTTTATGTTCTGTAAAGTATGTAATTTTAAAACGCAATGCATTAAGTGTGTGTAAAAATATCCTACAGATATAGATTTATTTTATTTACAGAAATTTACAAATGAAGCACATACATGCTGTGATACCTATTGGTTCTGCAGTTTCCCCAGCTGTAGCTTTATTTGCAGTTTGTCACGTCCCTCATACTTTCTTTGCATAGCACTAAATCTGAAGTGCTGAGCACATTTCTTTCTTGGGACACGAGCACAGGGCAAGCAGGGAGGCTTGATTTTCACTCACAGCTCTGTATGTGTGTGTGGAGACAGAAGGACTCTGCAGTTATGCCTGTGTGAGTTTTGGCCCGTCTCCACTCATATCAGATGCAGCTAGCAGGTTAATGAGAGTCTTTGAAAGTCATATTCAGAATTTGATTAGCATATGGCTTGGTAAACTTTTTAACATGAAATGCCATTTTTTAATTTATATTAGTAAGTGAAGTGCCATTTTTAATTTATATTAGCACTTTGCCTATTATTATGCTGTATACAATATATTACAGTATATTTAAAATATAGTGGGGTGTTATGTAGGTTGTTTTGAAAGCAAAAAGCAGATTGAAGTGGTTCGATCAAGTTTTTACTTGCATTTGGTACATATGAAGTGTTAATTATGGGCCCTGATTTGACCATTTCTAAGATAAGCAGTGAGGGCAGACCGTATTAACCCTATGAAGCCTACTGTATCATATTTGGTATGCAAAATTATCAACATGGTCAACTTTTTTATATTGATAGTAATATTTGACAATGAGCGCTTACCAGACTGATGCAGTTTAGTTTTACTTCCATACAGCACTTTTTTTTTTTTTTTTTTTTTTTTTTTTTTTTGGAAAAATCATGTTCAAATATTTGTAACAAATAGCCTAAGTTGTCTGTTATACTGTTCAAAAGTTGTCATGGATTTACATTGCGTGCTGTCAGAATTTCTTCTTGTAAATATCAGAAATGCACCAAATTTTATTTTTTATTTGCGGCAGCAGGATTAATTTTCAATGAGCCAAAAAGAATGCACGTCACACCTCTGTTTATCAATTTGCACTGGCTACCAATAGCTGCTCGTATAAAATTTAAGGCATTGATGTTTGCCTACGAATCCATTGCTGTCTCTGCACCCCTTTACCTAAATTCATTACTTCAGACTTATCCTCTATACATCCTCTAGAAACTTGCATTCTGCAAGTGAACATCACTTTATTGTGCCATCCCAAAGAGGCACAAAATCACTTTCGCTGACTTTTAAATGAAATGTTCCCTCCTGCTGGAATGGAATCTTCAAGAATCGGCTAAAAACACATCTCTTCCATCTATATTTGACCCTCTAACTCTAGCACTCTCTCTTCTAATTCTAAAAAAATATATATGCTAAGTCTAGCTTTTCTAATCTTTTTCTGTTCTTTCGGTTTTCTTTTTATTTATTATATAATAAAAATAAAAAAACCTTGCTATGTTTACTGCGTTCAGCTAACGGAGAGTTGTTATAGCACTTGCATATCATTGCTCTTTTCTTGATTTTGATTGCTTCCATTGTTCTCATTGTAAGTCGCTTTGGATAAAAGCGTCTGCTAAATAACTAAATGTAAATAAAAATAAAAATTAGTAACACTTCTTTTTTAGGATCCTTGTTGCACTTGTTGTATGCGCTCACTATACTGTAGTAATAACAGTAAATTATGCATGCTCACAAGCAACTAACTCTAAACCAAACCCTTGTACGAACCATATAAGTGCATTTTGTTAATTACTCGGTACTTAAATTTGTGTAATTACATTGTAACAACAGTGTAATTACACTAACAAGGACACCTTATACTGAAACCTAAAATTCTTAACAAAATGCTCCTCTTTCTTTGTTTTGGATTTGTGTGCAAGAATTTATGCTTCTGTATGCCCCCCATTGGTTGCTGATACATTCTCTGCTGACATCATAAAACTTTTAAATACAATTACATTATGCCTTGGAATCCCTTGATTCCATTTTTAAAGCTGTTATCATATTGTAGGAAATTGTTATTGTACTTAAGGTGGACACTTGGGATCAGAGCATTATAGGTTTCCAAGATGTTCATTTATTTATTGCATTGGAAATGCATTTGAATTGTGCCCGTACAGCAAAAGACTCTCTCGCTATCTCTCTGGATGTGGGGATTCAGTATGGCGACTTTCCCATCAAAAACAATGAAACGGATCAAAGTACAAATGATAAAATTAGTTTAGCAAAAAGCAAATGACCTTGAGTTTAAATTTCTGCTACACTCATCATGGTGCGACTGGAACGAAGCACACCATTAAATGAGAAACTTGTGCCAAAAGCTTTTGTAGTTCCATTATCAAGCCCAAAGTGTTTTTCTCACTAGCTCTCTGTGGTGTTGGGAGACAGAATTCAAACGTCATTGGAAAGTTATGGCCAGATTAGGCTAGACGAGCTGAACAACTATTGTTTTTCTGGCCAATGAGCTCTCTCTTCTAGCTCATTATAATACTAACATGTTACCTATATCAAAGGTAACATCTCCACCTGTGGTTCCATGAATGAAGGATCCAGCAGATGGAGCTCACCCGCCTGGGGCTCAGACGTCTCTCACATTCTCCTTCTGTCAGCTCTGTGGAGCTGGGGTATAAATCTTGCCTCGCATAGGTCGGCCAATAACAATGAGGTGGATTTTCTGATGAGACCGCAATATTCCTCTCTGTGCCAGCTTCAGGAAAAAAAGAGCAAAACTGCATTATTTCCAAAAATTATTTCCTAATTTTAAACCCATGTTAAATGTCCATGTGCTAGCTTTGGTTTTTAAAGCAGCTCTTTAGAGGACGGGACTTCCCACCTCTTCCATGGCTTAAAATTGACTGCATGGCAGCAGCTGTCAGGTGGAGCATGTGGTATCCATGTTGGGAGTGGGAATCTATAGGCACCTCACGATCTGATTCTGGGAGTCACGATCCGATTCCAAAACGATTCTTGATCTACATTTTTAGATGTAAAAATGTAGATCAAGTTACAATTAATACTTCTGCTGTGCAAATGCATCTTTACAACTTTACATTTGAACCAAAATTGCAGTTTCTATGCTTTTTGTTTATAGTTGGAATCTCTGTATGTCAGTAATGCCATCTTAAAAATAGGGTTGTGAATCTTCACTGGTTTCACGATTCAGTTAAATTACGATTATCATCATCAACTCAATATCACGATGCGTCACACTCTCAGTTTTCAATATTACTGCACATGGCTACATTTTCATATAAATTGTATATCAAATTTATTTTGTGTAAAATGTACTTTATATTTTTATGTAAGCAGGCTACTTTTTAAAACAATTACTTATTTAAAATAAGTGTTCTTTAAGCATCCGAAAGTTTACAGACAATAGTTATTGGTTTTTCTTTTTTCCTCAGCATTATTGCCGTTTGATTATTACTGATGAGATCATAGAGTGGCAGCTTTAACAGGCTGCATTCAGACTAATGCACAGATCTATTTCGATATATCAGATGTTTTGTCCTGCTTTGGAAAATATAACAGACTGTGTGTACATCAATTTCGTATAAAAGTATTTGAAAATGCAAGCGCATTTAACCACAGCCGCAATCGAGCTTCAGGACAAACAAACACAAAGCGCACGTGAAAGTCTGTCAGTGCGCGAGTTTCGTACATCTAATAGTACTGCATTCCAAACAGCATAAATGAAAGCATATCTGAAGTAAAACATGGCGGGTGGAAGCACACACTGTCAAGCAATGTGCACGTGTCTCACAGCGCAAATTCTGTGCAATGAAACCCGCCACATTTCTTACGCACACACGTGCCATATGCGGGGGAAAAAACCAAGCTCAGTGTGTCCAAACTTTACTGATGTTGACAGATTGTTTCAGAGTTTTAGTACCAGAAGCATACTGCATTTAGTTGCACTTGATGCATTCTAGTGAGAACCAAACTTGTTCTTCTTAGCTGTAAGTAAAACGTTTTGCAGAAAACATTGAGGCTGAAGTTGACTAAGACAGTGAGAGGTAAAGGAAGAATGGTTTTAAATTACCTTTATGCTAATGTACCCATTAATGACTGCAGAAAACAAGATTTAGGGATAGTTTTCTCCACCAGCGTAGCTTTTACTACACCAGTGTAGTAAATCCTTCAACTAAATCCAGGGCTTGTCTCAGCCTACAAAAACACAGCAAGAATTAGACCTTGATGCCCCTCCCAGATGCAGCAATGCACGTTTTATAGCGGAAGCTTGGTGACAGATGGGTAAAACCAACACGGTCACCCCATGTCAGCTGTCCACGGCTCCATACAGGTGTGCTGTATGTGTGTTCCGATAGAGACATCTTCCAGCCTATTTAAATAAACTAATTAAAACGTTAGATTTGGAGTTTAGTACCATCCATTCAGTTTGAACTTCACTTCAAATAATAATAATATATTTCAACCAACAGTAACTTATTTTGCTTTTTAATAAATGCAGAATTTCTTACATTTTTGAGTGATGACACAAAAATGGATCATTAATCTAGAGTTTTGAATACATTTCTAAAAATTACAGTTTGAACTGCTTCACAGAAATGAACTGTACATACTTGTGTCTGAAGTTTAAGTAAAAAAATTTAAATATTTTTCGCATTCACATATTTGCTAGACAAATATTTTTTTTTAATATGCAATATTTTGGCAAGCAGTAAATTAAGTATTGTTGTTGTTTTTTTTTCATGAATAGAAGGTCCTACATGTAGTCTGTGTTTAAGCTTAGACTGTTATTTATGCGCATTTCTGAGATAAATTTACATATATCAGATACATCAATATATGATGCCTGAACCCATTAAGCAACTCAGGAAATGGCTTACCCTGAAAGGCTGTGTGTCAGTCCAGTAATAGCCGTGTGCTGCATGTGTTTGCATAAATTAATGTTGAATAGATTGAAAGATTCATTTAGATTAATTTATTTAGTTTTAGCTTAAAGGTTTGCATTTTTCTTGGACAATTGGATATTAGCTCAGTTTAGAATGCAAGGCTGATTTAATGTTTACCATATCAGTGAAGTTCTTGTCATTATGTACAGCTGAGCACGTCATTTCGTTTTATTGTAAACGGGGGCTTTTCTCAGGCATAGTCATATCAAGAGGTCAGATTCATTCATACTTCATGGAGACAATGATCTAATGACTTCACTGCTTTGTTTTGCTTTTTGTCTTTTTTCTGAAACATTCAGTATCAATCCTAATTGGTGAATAAAATACTGAGCACATTGTTTGCTTTGAGCCCTTCTTGAAACACAAGCCTCAAGGGGGCTATGGGGTATGACACACATTTCTGTGTGTGTCTGTAAGGGTTGGTTATTGGGCCCTGTGGAATAGGACCATACACCAAGCCATTTATACATCTCTTGTGTATTTCTCAGGTGAAGGGGGGATGTTGTGGGTAAAGCATTTCTAATCAACGCTATTCAGGGTAGGGGTTGTGTTTTTCAGGGCCAATACCGATTATTACAGACCAAGTAGACCGATAACCGATAAATTAATGTCAAAATTAAGAATAACAAGGGCTCTGACACACACTGCCTTCCCTAGTGTTGGGAATCCATCCATCTACAATAAGAGTAATATAAAGAGAGAGTTAAAAGTGGGGCCACTGTATGCTTCATGATTAAGCCTATGAATACTAAATACTACAGCTAAACAGCTTGGGGAAATGTAAGTATTTGGCTTCAATAATTTACATGTTAGAAATGTATGTGTAATAGCATAACCTCTCATAATTCTTCATTAATTATTTTCTGATGACTAAATCATAACCTACAAGAGGTGACTATTCAATTCATCATCTAATGCACATCAGTTGATTAACTTAAAAAGCACAATGTATATAATAAGTGTAAATAATTTAATTGTCCTTATAGCGCCATTGTAGAAGTATGATATGACGATCGTTTTACTCAAATGAAATGGTCAAATGCTCATGAAGTAACTCTCAAGAGTAGTTCTGGGGATGTTGTTCATGTATTTATGTCCTCATTAGTGAGACGGCAGATGCTGAAAATACCACGAGCGTCGCGCACTTCAGTGTGTGTGTGTGTGGTAATCAAAACTGAGCGTCTGTGCCATTCACAAACAGAGACATGCCGAACATGCAGAATTCATATGTAAATAGTCTTTTTGCAGCTTAATGTTTACAGATAGTCGATGTACTGACCTACTTTTGATTACTTTATTTCTGACCAACTTTTGATTAATTCATCCAAACTTTGACAAATTCTGTGACTCTGCGTTATACAGTAAGTTCCATTTACAGTGCCCTCCATTAGTATTGGCATAGCAGGGCTCGCAAAATTTCTAAATCCCTGGTAGCCCTTCGTGCAGGTACTCTTCAGATTTTGGTAGCCCGAAAATTAATTTAACTAGCCCAAATAAAATAAAGACCATAAATGTCAATCAAAAAAATTTTCAATACACACATATCAACGAATATCAAGGAAAGAGTTTTATTTTACTATTTACAAGGTATTTGCAGAATTCTTAAATCTATTTAAGGCAATTTGAATAATTATTTCTTATACCATTTAACATTTAAAACGGTCTAAGGCCTTAAAAACTCTTCAATTTAGTTGTATCAAATTTAAGGACCCGTGGGAGCAATGTTCCCTCTAATTTTATTTCTTGCTGAGCAAAACTTTTCTCTATCGGGCGGACATTTCGGGCACCTGAGCAAAAGCATTCTTTATACCAGACCTGTACAGCACGCACAAAAAAAAAGTGTGTAACTTTTTAACTTTAATGTGCTATTTATATTTGATTTGACCCTTGATGTAACTAAATGATGCACATTTTAGGTTACATGAGAAAACATTTTTACTGTACAATACACTGCAGTTCAAAAGTTTGGATCAATAAAGTTTTTTTAAAGAAGTTTCTTTTGCTCAAAGGCTGTATCTATTTGATAAAAAATTCTGAATATTATTTCACAAAATAATATTGTGAAATATTATTGCAATTTAAAATAAATCTATTTTAATATACTTTAAAATTTAATTAATTCCTGTGAAGCAAAGCAGTATTTTCAGAGTCACATGATCCTTTAGAAATCATTCTAATATGCTGATTTTTAGTCAATGTTGGAAACAGTTGTACCGCTTTTTATATATATATATATATATAAAAGTCTTCATCCTGGTTTGTGTGTGTTATCATCGAATGCAAGATTCAGAATGCAGAAGTAATGGATATAACTGATACGACACATTCCCTGCTTTTAATATCTGAAGAATTAATGCAACAGGACACAGCTGATCACTTATAAAGACCTGTGAGGCAACTGTTCCAATACTTATGCTCATATCAGATAGAGGGATGAAACTCTAAAAGTGCTGAACTTCTTAGCTGGTAAAACATGTATGTGTTGAAACGGCTAATAATAAAATGTGACATTCTGTAGTTTTGTCTCATATTCATCTTTTAATCATATTTGTAAATGTCTTGACTCCACAGCCAACAGAGCAATTTTGTCTTTACTGTTCCAATACTTTTGGAGGGCACTGTATGTGAATGGATTCCGTCTGCGTTTTCCTCATCGTGGAAACCATAAATGGATAATATTGAGGTGTTTCGCAACTTCAGTGTAGTGGATTGTGATTTATTGCAACTTGAGCAATGTCTGCTGCTGCCTTTGAGAGACAACTGATGCGTGATGAAGCAGCACCAGTTAGCAAGCCCTTTTGGTGTGAGTACCTTTAGTCTTCCACTT
Source organism: Barbus barbus (assembly GCF_936440315.1). NCBI lineage: Eukaryota > Metazoa > Chordata > Actinopteri > Cypriniformes > Cyprinidae > Barbus > Barbus barbus. The sequence continues at coordinate 12,916,483 of NC_136762.1, read as the reverse complement.
TGCTTAGTCGGACTCATGACTCCCAACAAATCAGGTGGGTGGAGACTGCTCTAGGCCACAGAGTGGTGAGTTCCGACAGGCTGCATCAGAGCCAAATAGCGCGTTTCCAAATTAATTTTATCGGCACACTGGTTTTTGAAAATGTGCGACACCAATAATCAAAAAATAATCGGTCGACCCCTAGTTCAGGGTATGATTCCTGGGGTGAATAGTGAATCACTTTAAATTAGTATTTGGAATATACATTTCCGTGCAAAAGGTTTGTTGTTGTTGTTTTTTTAAAGAAATGTATATTCTTATTTAGCTAATACATTGTAAATTTATCAAAGATGACTGTAAAGACATTTATAATGTTACACAGGATTTCTATTTCAAATAAATGCTGTTCTTTTAAACTTCAAAGAATCTTGATGTTTCATGGTTACCAAAAAAATATTAAACACACAGGATCATGATTCATGTGACACGAAGATTGGAGTAAATGCTGCTGAAAATTCAACTATGGCATTACAGGAATAACCACATTTGATAAAGTGTTAGGAATAATGTACATCTGGTTTTTATCGCAGAATAACCTTCAACAGGGTGATCAGCTCACTGATCACTGATGTTATTAGCTCACTGAACGCAAAGCTTCCGTGAAGAAAACAGGCGTTAGCAAGCAGCTTTTAGCCAAGACAAATTAACAAATTGAAATTAGACAAACATTTAAGAAAGATGGTACAACCATACCACTTATTACACAGCTTTTAACCACATAAATAATTATAGGAAAAAGAGGTATTGATTTAAGATGAAAATTAGTATTATTTTATAATCCATTATGGTGTTCAAAGCAATCATCATATAGCAAGGAGATGAACACAGCAGCAAGCAATATTCAGGGCTGGATTGGTAATCGGGAATACCGGGCATTTTCCCGGTGGGCTGACAGATTTTTTATTTATTTTTTGCCAAGGACCATCACGCAGGGACAGCGAGCAGCCAGTGGCCTATTGGTTCGTCTCCTGTATTGACAGCGTAAACCACACATCACAATGCGCTATAGACGGAGCGAAGTATTTTGCTCCGCCTATATAAAGATCGCTTGACCCCAACTTCTTCCTCGTCGGCTTTTCCCACGTTTCACAGCTGCTTTATCAAGAATAGGCTTCCTCTGCGGTGAGTGATGCGGGCCAAAGAGCCAGGCAGGAGGAGGAGAGTAGTTGAATCGGTAAAGTGCTTGATAGGGACTCGGTGCGGAGGCAGGCATCTAACCTATTCTAATGTGTGCGCGCGCCATGAGTGTGAAATATGCAAACACTTTTTAATAAAACGTAAATTCGTCCACCGCAATTTTTTTATTATTTTTTATTTTTTTGTCAAGTGTGTTCATAGAGGTTTCCATGGGCCAGTGCGAATTAATCTAGATTTAAATTTGAAAAGACACGATATTGTCGGACCTGACGTTTTATTCTTGTTCAAAACTTGGTGAGCAGAACTAGATGCAATGATACATATCTACACTACCAGTCAAAAGTTTTTGAACAGTAAGATTTTGAATGTTTTTTTTTAAAGAATTATTTTCTGCTCACCAAGCCTGCATTTATTTGATCCAAAATAGGAAAAGCAGTAATATTGTGAAATATTTTTACTATTTAAAATAACTGCTTTCAATTTGAATATATTTTAAACTGTAATTTATTTCTGTGATCAAAGCTGAATTTTTCAGCATCATTACTCCAGTCTTCAGTGCCACACGATCCCTCAGAAATCATTCTAATATGCTGGTTTGCTGCTTGAGAAACATTTAGTAGTATTAATACTATTTAAAACAGTCGAGTACATTTTCTTTGAATAGAAAGATCTAAAGATCAGCGTTTATCTGAAATAAAAAGCTTTTTTAACATTATACACTATACCATTCAAAAGCTTGGAGTCAATATAATTTTTTAGTTTTTTGGGAAAGAAATTATAGAAATTAATACTTTTATTTAGCAAGGATGCTTTAAATTGATCAAAAATGACGATAAAGACATTTGTAATGTTACAAAAGATTTCTATTTCAGATAAATGCTGTTCTTCTGAACTTTCTATTCATCAAAGAAACCTGAAAAAAAATATACTCAGCTGTTTTCAACATAATAATCAGAAATGCTTCTTGAGCAGCAAATCAGAATATTTGAATGATTTCTGAACGATCATGTGACGAAGTGACATACATACTGCCAAGTATGGTGACCCATACTCAGAATTCGTGCTCTGCATTTAACCCATCCAACGTGCACACACCCAGCAGTGAACACACACACACCGTGAACACACACCCGGAGCAGTGGGCAGCTATTTATGCTGCGGCGCCCGGGGAGCAGTTGGGGGTTCGGTGCCTTGCTCAAGGGCACCTCAGTCGTGGTATTGAGGGTGGAGAGTGGTATGTGACTGGAGTAATGATGCTGAAAATTCAGCTTTGAAATCACAGGAATAAATTACATTTTAAAATATATTCAAATAGAAAACAGTTATTTTAAATGGTCTAATTTAAAAAAAAATCACAATATTACTGCTTTTGCTGTATTTTGGATCAAATAAATGCAGGCTTGGTGAGCAGAAGAGAATTCTTTAAATATATTTAAAAATCTTACGGTTCAAAAACTTTTGACTGGTAGTGTAAATCATATATATATATATATATATATGAGACACATACACACACATACATAATGGTGTTAAAGAATACTTTATGGGTATAATGGGTAAAAAAAATTGACATTTTGGGGCGTAATTTCGACATTTTCACGGTGTTGTTTTACAGGACCATTTTTGTGGCCAGCGGTTTAGACATTAATGGCTGTGTGTTGAGTTATTTTGAGGGGACAGCAAATTTACACTGTTATACAAGCTGTACACTCACTACTTTACATTGTAGCAAAGTGTCATTTCTTCAGTGTTGTCACATGAAAAGATATAATAAAATATTTACAAAAATGTGAGGGGTGTACCCACTTCTGTGAGATACTGTATATGTATGTATATGTTTGTGTATATGTGTGGTGGTGGGCTGCTTGGACCAAAAAATGCCAGGGCCGATTTTTTTCCCAGTCCAGCCATGGCAATACACTACTATTAATACTGAAGTCCTCCAATTGAATTTTTAATACAATTATTAATTATAACAAGATGGCAGCAGCTGCTTTTATATAAAAACAAGAGAGAGCGATATACCTGGATGAGCAGTATGTTATTCAGTGTTGCTACTGACAAATGGTTGTTATCCGGAAGACTGACCAATCATAATCAAGAATTCCAGAGAGCTGTGTAATAGTTTAACATAAAAAAAGTTATTTTAAATTATAATGCCATTTCACAATGCATCCTTTGTGAGCATATAAGACTTTCAAAAGTAAATGTATCTTATTGACCCCAAACTTTTGAATGGTAGTGTATAACTTCTAAACCTCCATATCAACAATTTATTAAACAATTGGACTTTCATGTGCATAATAAAATACTCCCTGTAGTCCAGATGTGTATGCCAGCAACCCGAGCTCAGCCGAAAGCTTTACAAACCTAAATTGTATCACAGTAATTTTCATATTGGCAGTCATGTGTGGTACTAGCTAATGTAATTGAACTAATAGCCCTGCTGTTGAGGTCGAAATGGATGAGGCTTAATGGGAAGATAGAGTATATTTGCTAGAAGTTTTTGCATTGACCTCTCGCTAACTTTCTCACTAGCTGATTTATTTCCTTTGAATTTAATTTTTGGTGTAGGAAACCAGGTTGATATGTCTGATGCCGTTGATGTAGATTAATGAGGTTTAAGGAAGCCTTATTAATTATTTATCAAGATAAAATGCAGATGATGGTAAAGGAACCGGTTTAATTGAGTCTCACAGGATGCTAAATATTTGCCCCGCTAATTGCAAACTAAACTTTGCAAAATCAGCATCATTAGTGCCCACTGGGACAATTTATTATGATTAGTCTAGCCGAAAACTAGGATACTTTGTCTTTGCCAATTCAGTGTTTTGGCTTCTTGATCAAAGTCATAAGCTCTTAAGTTGACAGCCATTTGACAGAGCAGAGCTTTTTCGCATCAATTTTGCTGCATCTTTCCTTTCTTCAAAGCATTTATAAGCAGGAGCCAAGATACATGTTCATGGGCCTATGAAGACAGAGACCTGTTCTGCAGTAGTGTGGCTGAACAGCATGAGGACCATTAGACTCTATTCTCCCAGCTGCTGTTTGTGTGTGCCAGATTTCTCTCGCCGCTCTGACAAACCATGCAGGCGTCGGAAGGAGAATTTGCAATCTTATTTTTGCTCGTGTAATCAAAATTGGAGCTCTCTTTCACACCGAAAACCATTTGTCTGGGAATTGAGGACTTTCTTTCCCCTGAGGTCTCTCTGGCCCTGAGACTTTGTCATCTAAATTGACGGAGGATGTGATTTTGATCCACCATAGAATTTCATTCCCACCCTGCAGGCCTGCATCTCTTTTTCGGGAAGAAAAATGGCCATGGTGTAGGAATGAGACATTCCAGTATAGACAGGAATGCAAAATTAAAGTATTGTTCCTGAAAGATGATTTAATTCACACATAAGAGAATTGTCTTTTCTGAGCAACAACTCCAGTGACGATCTGTGAATCTATTTGTTTCCCACACCATTTGCAATCAGTATCGTCTGTTAAGTCTCGAATGGGATGTTATTTACTCATTGTGCTGCTAAGGTGTGAATTTCTAAAGCAGAATTGTTCGTAGTTTCGTTTTGTATATGTGATGTACATTACATGGCAAAAAATGGACTCGCATGATGAACAGATTTAGCTTTTTCGACTTCACACATTATTAATATGTCCATAAAATTGGTTTTGAAAATAAATGTTCAGCAAATGCATTTGGATGTAGTCATTGTGTGTCCACACATTTTTAGCCAATGCTGATAATAGTCCTGTATTGTAATGCTTATGAAATCAGATTTGTTGCAAAACATTCTGGTGTCTTTGTGAAGTAATCGGCATTCACTGCATGTTGCCATTTATTGATTCCTTCACCCTGACTTTCAAAGATGAGAGAGGGCTCCAGTAATTCACCTGGTTATCATTGACTAAACGCCTTTCTTTTTCCTTTCTTGTCTCCTTACAGCTCAGATCGGCTTATTGATGACACCATAAGGTGAGTCTAACTTCATACAAACAGTTCAGAAACTTCTTACACAGGATATACACACATACAGTATCTCACAAAAGTGAGTACACCCCTCACATTTTAGCAACAATTTTAGTATAATTTCTCAAGCGACAATACTGCACAAATTAAACTTATATTTTTAGAGTAGTCAATGTGCAGCTTGTATAGAAGTACAAATTTACTGTCCTCTAAATATAACTCTGCATATAACCATTATTGTCAATCAGTTGATACTGATTTCCCTATTAAAGTTTTTCTCTCTAATATTTAAACATTGAGCCATTCAACATTACATTATAATTAAGAGCTATCAATTTTAACATTTATTAGACTTTAAAATAGCTTCTAATTTAAGAGAACTTAAAACAATCTTCACGTAGACCCATTAAAATAAATGTCATATTTAGCTACCTGTGCCCCTCAGCAGAAATATACAGAAACTGAATAAAGTTATCAAACACCAAATTCTAAACTAAATACAGATAAATTCTTAAAGATATAAAAGTTCTTGATTTCCTCTCTTTCTTTTATTCTTGATGAACAGACATCACAGCAGCTGGTTATTAGGTTATTTTGGCTGCTATTTCTTTAATAGCTGCCGCTGCTGAACGTGACGCGGATCTGACACGCATCGTATTTTTCTCTCATCTGTCTTTACGTTTTCTGACCCATTTCGGGTCGGACCCATTTCAGTCTCTTCTAATGAGCTGACGAGTTGAATCGAGTGTGTTAGATGAGAGATCGTGTTGGGCTGCTCCAGGACAGTTTCGAAAAACATTTCAGAGACATGTTCTTAATGTAACTCCTATATAAAATATTACATATTACCTGGTGCTTAAGTGAAGCTGGAGAGCACGTCTGAAATGTCTCCGGTTTGATCTGCTTGTAAAGACATTCTGCGACTGAATAAATGCACTTCTTGTCAAGAAAAAAACAGGAGGAGCTGTTATGAGTGGGGTGGCCAACCCTAGCCTCCGCCCCTGCGTTAACGGCGTTTAATAATGTTAGTGCGTTAAACTGAAAAAATGAATCGCCTGCGTTAACGGCGTTTAATAATGTTAGTGCGTTAAACTGAAAAAATGAATCGCCTGCGTTAACGGCGTTTAATAATGTTAGTGCGTTAAACTGAAAAAATGAATCGCCTGCGTTAACGGCGTTTAATAATGTTAGTGCGTTAAACTGAAAAAATGAATCACCTGCGTTAACGGCGTTTAATAATGTTAGTGCGTTAAACTGAAAAAATGAATCGCCTGCGTTAACGGCGTTTAATAATGTTAGTGCGTTAAACTGAAAAAATGAATCGCCTGCGTTAACGCTCTAATTTTGACAGCACTAATATATATTAATTATAGTATTTATTAATATTTAAAAATTTATTTTTTTATATTTTTCAGTGTTTATTTTAATGTTTGATACTTTTTAGCATGTCAATTTTTTATTTTATTTTTAATTATTATTATTATTATTAATTAATTTTTTATATTTAGGTTCAAAAGCTAGTTTTAGATTAGAAAAGTTAGAAAGTTTTAGTTGGTGTTTATTTCCAGTTAGTAATTTTAGTGCTTTAACTTTCATTTAGTTTGTTTTTCTCCGAATAATTATATTTTATATATTTCAGACTTATTTCAATTAACTAAAATGTTTTTTATAGTTTTTAGTTCATTATAATAACTCTGGGCCAAAACAACTCTAGACCCAATTGACTTCAATTGAATGAACAAAAAAAATAAATTTTCAAAATATGTTATCATAAATATGTTCTGTTGAAGAAAGTAAGTCATTCAGATATGAAACAACTAGAGAGTGAGTAAATGATGAATCTGAATGATTTTAGGTGAAATATCCCTTTAAGGAAAACTAACAGAAAAGCGTGTCATTTGCATGAATCTGCCAGTTTTGCCTTCTTCCTTAGCTGCTTTAGTAGTTAATATTGTGTTGCTCAGCACCACCATCTTTCCCTCACTGCAGATCTATGCTGGGGCATAAGAAAAGCCTACACTTTAACTGCCGCACCTAGGGGAACCCCACAGCTGGCAACCAGCACTGGTGCTTAATTAAGTCGGCTCCTGATCCGTGCAGCTCTTTTTATCCCACCCCAATCTTATTCAAGCAAAAAATTATGCTATATCAGCTGCTTATAATCATTTTCTTCCCTTTGTACCACCCACAGCCAGGAGCCACCAAGATGAGAACTCATTGTTTAATGTTTCATCTTGGCTCTGATCTCTGAGGAGTGTGGACGCTCATGTTTCTCTATTAATGATGTCAGATTGGTCTTCCATCTGTCACAAGCAATAATTTAAGAGGTATACATTCTTGCAGGTAACATATTCTAACAATAGCTGGAAGTCATAACATAGAATGCACACCCAAATATAAAGTTTAGGAGATACAATTAAGCTTGTGTGTTCTTCATTTTGTGGTGTACAGATACTCAGGAGTGTGGGCTGAGAACAAAAGTTAAACAGATGATAAAGGGCATGTATAGAGGTGTCACCACAAACGCTCAAAATATATCAAAATAGCTCCTTGTTTGTGACCGAGGGCACCTAGGAGTACAAAACACTGGAGACCTTCCCTCAGGGTGCAAGGTCTTGTTTAATACACTTTATGCCTTGTTTGTGTAAGTGAGGTTTATCCTCAGAGATAAAGAAACTAGCACCTCAGTTGTCAGTGCATTGCACACTGCTTTAAAATTGTCGTCTTGCTCTAATTTCACAGGTTTTGCCTCAAACACATTCTGGTTCTTTTATGTGGGTGTGATAAGCTCTCCTGTTCATTAGGATTGAGGTGTAGGGTCTGTTTGAGCACTTGTGGTGAACTATATTCGATGGCTTTTGTTCCGCAGAGTAGGGCAGACAGGAGTTTAATGGGTGCCAGTGCTTTGGTTTGCACTCACAAACCTGCCGAGTTGGAGTGAGCCGTAATGTCACACAGCAATTTAATCTTCTCCACTAGGAACAAGAAAGCACGACTCGGCTGAGGAAAACAAATAAGTGGTGGGACCGGACCTACCCAACAGTGTAATTACAGCATTCAACAATATAGAATTAAAATGCATTAAAGGGATATTTCACCTAAAAATTTATCTAATTTACTGACCCTCATTTCGGTCCAAACCCTTGTAATGTTCTTTCCATTATAAAGCAACCCTACACATTTGTGCTTCCCATTTCTGTTTTATTTCAGCTTTTAAGCTTGGTATAAAGACACTAAAATGTAACACACATGGACCATTTTATGATACTTTTATGGTTATCCTTTTTGAAGCTTTAGTTTCCATTTTCATCATGGCAAAAAATTAACCGTACATTCTTCATCTTTTGTGATCCATGAAAGTAAGTTTGGAATAACAAATAACATGAGTGTGAGTAAATGATGACAGAATTTTCATTTTTGGATGAACTGTGACTTAAGCTAGGACAAATAATGGCTTTTACAGGAAAACCTCTGATTTGTCCAAAATATGAGGTGTTCACTTTCTGCAGTGTCAAGGGAAATGGATATGTAATGGTTGGTCACTTTTCTGCATACTTTTGGTTTCTAGCTGTGTGTAGCTAACGTCTCTGGAGCATTACATTAATGCAGCTTCTGCCTTCCTGTCTGAAATCAAACCTAGTGAAAGAGACATTTGCTGTTTTTGAGGCACTTTTTCCTGCGTCTGCAGTCCTGACAGCTGCTGTGCCCTTGGCCTTGACGCGATGATCGGAGCACTTTTTGACCACTTCCAGTGCATATGTGCTGTGATGGGCCAGTGCCAATAAATCTACTCTTCTGTTTTTTGTTTTTTTTTGTCCACAGCATTGCAATGGCAACCAAGGAGAACATGACCTCCCAGCGAGGATTCTTGAAGTCTATACAGAGCAGGGTCAACACCCTGGCCAGTATCCTTGATTTCTACAAGGAGTGCATATATGCATTAGGGCTGCATAATGTATCAGTGCAATATTGGTTTATTGGTGTCTGCCTACTTTGGATGTGTAAGTGGATATGCACATTTCCCCTGTTTTTACATTTAGATTCCCTTTGTCATGGAACACTCCGTAAGTTAAAAGCACAAATAATTTATTAACATCAGAATTGTAAGGCCTAAATTGTAATAGGCCGCAAAAAATACTTGCTGTCTGTATTTGAGGCAATGCAATCTGCTGTATTTCCTTAACTGACCCCTACTTCAGACCGTTTCCCTGCCATCAATAACCTAATACAGCGGATCAACTTGAGGAAGAGACGGGACTCATTAATTCTGGGAGGAGTCATCGGCATCTGCACCATCCTTCTGCTGTTGTATGCATTTCACTGATGGACAAGGGAGCTAACCGACTTCTTTTGGGGGGTGTTCTGCAGAGCAGTAGCGAAGCCTTGAGAAAGGGCTCGATGAGAGGCGGACCATTGGGGCCACAAAGCAGAAACCCACCTGGCCTAGTCTGGTAACAGGATTGATTGTGGCCAGCATGGACCTTATTTGTATTTAGCATCAGGAAGGGTTTAGCTCTAACAGCCTTTTTTTGTTTCTGTACTACAAACAATGTGCTGTTCAGATGTGAACTGGGACCGGAGACCAAACTACTAACAGGAATAGATTTCAATGAGTGTATTATAACACAGTGGCTTTGAGATAAGAGCGATGCTGTGAAGCATCAACTTTGCGTTGTGCTGTTCCTGTATATTATTAATCGGAAGAGGGTTTTAATTTGATGATCCTTTTAGTAAGAGGGTTTCTCATCATGCTGTGTACTTTGTGAATTAATAAATTATTCATATACAGGATATTAAAAATGTGTGTCAAACACTAGGGGCCCATCCTCTAAACTAAAGCCTCTATTTTTTAGATATTTCCAAACTCTCTCATCAATGACATTTTAAACTGGAGAAGGCAGTCCAATAATAAAACACTTGCATTGCAGCGCTTGACATGTCTAACCCTTCTCTTTCAAGGTGCTGTTGCTTTATGCTTTTTTTGACATGTCTTTAAGTTGAGAGCAGGTTCAAGTTAAGAATATCTGGCTAAACCAACAAGCCTGCACTCGCAGCCCACTTGTCTGCTGACTTATATCCACACAGCTCCACCTATGGAACTGGAGCGTGAGAGACAGAAGCAGGTCAGAGCTTTAACATGATGAATATATAAGCTGAAAAGCATCGATCCAGGCAAATGAAAAACTAGCACAGGGATTGCATGTAGAGGTAAGACCAGCACTCTACGCAGCAGGGTTGTAGGAAAGAGAAGGAAGAATTGGAAGCCTTATTGTCACCACCGGTTTATCTATCCCTCTTGTGTTTACAAATGATGTGTTATCTATAAAAGTGAGCATTTCTGCTGAGTCTCACACCAGGAGCTATATGTCACAGTTAGACTGGTAGAATGTTTGCCTGAGGTATTTCCATAGATTCATAAAGAGAGTGATGTTCACACAAACTCAATATAATCACTCAATGGAGACATCAGCTTTCCCAAAACAATAAACTAGAATGGGCTGTTGGAAACTAAAACAAATCTTTCCTCCTTTTTACTTTGTTCCCTGTTGGTCCATTATCTAAAGGTCTCCTGCTGTTCCAGTCCATACATTGACCAAGTGCCCTGAACTGCAGAACAAATGTTGAGGGACTGAGGGTCTTTTACAGATGAAGTGAGCCGTATTGACCATAGGTTCATCAGAAATCACCAAAGAAGATGTTTCTCGCCATACTTCCAGAGTTTATTGCATTATTTGTGGATTTTGTGGCAGCAGCACTAAAATATCTAAAAGATGCAAATTGTAGATGAAGTCACAAATGAGGTACCTTGTTTTCTCTGCCTAAATGTGTCTGTATGAGAGGTACTGCAGCAGTCATTTGGAAGCTAATAGGCCACGCACAGAACTCCACAGGAAGCCTCCTCACCTCCCCTGCTGACTGAAACAGGTTCTCTGTACACCAGCCCAGAGAATAAATGAATAAATCTTTGTCATCTGCGCATTGTTTTATTTTGCTCTGTATGTTGCTTTATTTTGTTCTTTCCCAGTGTTCTTACGATAGGACTCCTACCTGATCTGAGGTGAGAACGGAGACATCACACACATTACCTTCTCTGCTATTCATGAATTTTGAGGTATGATGGCACTGGAATATTTTTAGGGTTTTTATTCCTTTGCTCTGTTGAGGCTAAAGTAGTCTGCTAGCAAAACTGTTCTCTGAATGTAGCACTACACAATGAATCCCTTTCTGCTTAATTTCATCAATAGCTGCAGCTGTGTATAATGCATGAGTGAGGGGGTCATGTAATTCTTGGTTTCCTTGGCGGCTTAAAGATGCTGAGTAGTCAGTCTGAAACGAGAGACAGAGATCACAATCTTACTCTGTCACCATTGTGCCCTTGAGCGAGACACTTAACCTGAAGTCATAGCAGGGCAACTGTAGTGACAATCAGCCTGAATCAGTGCTGCTCCTAGAGGGCCAATGTCCTGCAGAGTTTAGCTACTTGCACCAACACACTTGCCAGGATATTTCTAACTTTGCAGTCTTTGTTGGGACCATCCCTACCCTTGAACTAAACTGTAAAGAGTACATTGATTTATTGGTACGCGTGTTACTGCACCAAAAATTGATGTTGATGCAAAAACACTTACTACAGTATTTGTGTAAATCATAATAACCACATTTTAATCCACACGAGAGGAATATGGAAATGTCACCCGGTGCATGCAAAACCTAACTAGCTGCCTGAGAATTTCCAAGGGTGGTGCATTGGCAATAAAGGTTGTTTTAGATCCGTGTTTCTCAACCTTTTTGACTTCAAAGCCTCCCAATGTCAACAACATTCAAAGGCCCTTAAACAAAGTTTCCAGTTGATAATGATTTGTTAATTTCTATAAAATATTTGTGGCATGCATATTCATAAAAATGTATATCAATGATGAAAATGCTCATGGAAATTTTAATTTACATGACTTTTCCAGCTGTTCAAATTAGGCTTATACAGGTCCTTTTCAAAAAATTAGCATATTGTGATAAAGTTCATTATTTTCTGTAATGTACTGATAAACATTAGACTTTCATATATTTTAGATTCATTACAACACAACTGAAGTAGTTCAAGCCTTTTATTGTTTTAATATTGATGATTTTGGCATACAGCTCATGAAAACCCAAAATTCCTATCTCAAAAAATTAGCATATTTCATCCGACCAATAAAAGAAAAGTGTTTTTAATACAAAAAAAGTCAACCTTCAAATAATTATGTTCAGTTATGCACTCAATACTTGGTCGGGAATCCTTTTGCAGAAATGACTGCTTCAATGCGGCGTGGCATGGAGGCAATCAGCCTGTGGCACTGCTGAGGTGTTATGGAGGCCCAGGATGCTTCGATAGCGGCCTTAAGCTCATCCAGAGTGTTGGGTCTTGCGTCTCTCAACTTTCTCTTCACAATATCCCACAGATTCTCTATGGGGTTCAGGTCAGGAGAGTTGGCAGGCCAATTGAGCACAGTAATACCATGGTCAGTAAACCATTTACCAGTGGTTTTGGCACTGTGAGCAGGTGCCAGGTCGTGCTGAAAAATGAAATCATAATCTCCATAAAGCTTTTCAGCAGATGGAAGCATGAAGTGCTCCAAAATCTCCTGATAGCTAGCTGCATTGACCCTGCCCTTGATAAAACACAGTGGACCAACACCAGCAGCTGACGTGGCACCCCAGACCATCACTGACTGTGGGTACTTGACACTGGACTTCAGGCATTTTGCTCTCCCCAGTCTTCCTCCAGACTCTGGCACCTTGATTTCCAAATGACATGCAAAATTTGCTTTCATCTGAAAAAAGTACTTTGGACCACTGAGCAACAGTCCAGTGCTGCTTCTCTGTTCAAAAGTGGCTTGACCTGGGGAATGCGGCACCTGTAGCCCATTTCCTGCACACGCCTGTACACGGTGGCTCTGGATGTTTCTACTCCAGACTCAGTCCACTGCTTCCGCAGGTCCCCCAAGGTCTGGAATCGGTCCTTCTCCACAATCTTCCTCAGGGTCCGGTCACCTCTTCTCGTTGTGCTGCGTTTTCTGCCACACTTTTTCCTTCCCACAGACTTCCCACTGAGGTGCCTTGATACAGCACTCTGGGAACAGCCTATTCGTTCAGAAATTTCTTTCTGTGTCTTACATCTAACGATGGCCTTCTGGACAGCAGTCAGGTCGGCAGTCTTACCCATGATTGCGGTTTTGAGTAATGAACCAGGCTGGGAGTTTTTAAAAGCCTCAGGAATCTTTTGCAGGTGTTTAGAGTTAATTAGTTGATTCAGATGATTAGGTTAATAGTTCGTTTAGAGAACCTTTTCATGATATGCTAATTTTTTGAGATAGGAATTTTGGGTTTTCATGAGCTGTATGCCAAAATTATCAATATTAAAACAATAAAAGGCTTGAACTACTTCAGTTGTGTTGTAATGAATCTAAAATATATGAAAGTCTAATGTTTATCAGTACATTACAGAAAATAATGAACTTTATCACAATATGCTAATTTTTTGAAAAGGACCTGTATTTAAAACTCATAGCCCTGGTTTCACAAACAAGGCCTAGTCCTAGACTAAAATGTAATTCTGAGCTGTTTCAACTGAAATAAACTTGCACTGACAGATCTTAAAACATATAAGTGCCTTTGTTTTGTCTCAAGATGCAGGAGTAATGTTTTTTTCTAAGGCATGTTAATAAAAATTACTTAAATGTCCTAATTGAACTATGGCCTAATCGGGGCCAGTTGCGTAAACTTAGCCACCATGTTAAGACTGTGTCTTAAGAACTAGTTTGACCAACTAGCAGTTGCAAAGGGCTAATAAGTCTTACTTTTCCAATATAAATAATACCAATCTACCTTTTCATAACTGAATTAAAAAAGTTATGACCAGTCTTGAAGAAAAAAAATTAGATGACTAACTTTTTAAGACTAGTCTAAACAGTTTATGCAACCGGCCCCTGGTTTAGTCTAAGCCCTGTCTGTGAAACCGGGCCTTATTTTTGATTTTACAAGGCCATGTGTTCTTTAAAGAAAAAAAAAAAATAGTTGAGCGAGTGAATTAAAATGAAATCTAGATTTTTTGCGTTTTTTTTTTTTTTTAAATCTTGCTCCAAGTCATTTCTAGTCTTCTTGAGTGTGCCTCGGCCCCTGGTTGAGAACCACTGTTTTACATCACAAATATTCATGTCAGTGTTTCTTGGTTGGTCAGTGCTAGTCGCATTTGTGAGATTGTGATAGAAAAGCCGGTGCAGAATTACATTAATATGTAAATCTTAAAAATAAATGTGAAAATGGGCATGCAACGACGTTGTGCAATTCATTATATTTTGAAAATTTAAATTCTTTTAACATCTCATGGTCAACTTCAGGCAAATAATTTAGCTCCTTGGGTGCAGCTGACAAAAAAGCTCTGAGTTTGTCATTGTTTCTTCTTGCAATTAAAACCATTTCAGATTGTGATGCTAGATAACTAATAATGGCACTTTAGTCACATTTAAGATGGTGGCTAGATTTGTGAGTACTTAAACACTTTGTGTCACTGTGAGTGAGAGAAGGCTGTTAGTGCTGAGTGCTGGAGTGAGGCTGGGCAGAGGGCCATACTTAGAGATCAGAGAACCAGGGAAGTGCAAAATCAGCCAGTAGATCTTGTGCTATTTCCTTAGCCATGCATTATTTACAACAGTAATAGTAGCATGAAAAATGAAGCTTGTGTATGTGCTTTGGGCTGGAAGGCTATGAAAGCTGTTGTCTAGCTGTTTCTCTTTGTGTAGTATCCTTAACATTTTGCTTTTTGCTAATGCAATAATTTCCTTACTGGTGTTTCACTGCTACTGTGGTGTACACGATCAATAACTGCAAGCAAGTTGTGGACCATGCATGTTAATGTTTATTTCACACTTGCAAAGGTACACTTTTACCAAACATAGAAAAACATATATACAAGTGAACCAAGAATGCAAAGTTGTACATAATAAATCACAGTTTTAAGACACATAGCAGCATTTTTGCATCTCATACATATTGGCATAACGGGTTTTATGAACAACACCGTAACATAATCGCTTATAGTGAACAAAAGAGTTATGAGAAGCACAAAACAGTACATTATACAGCATAATGCCTATAAAAGAAACGGGCATCTTAGGTGTTTAGGTACTAACAGTCTATTTTTAGGAGATTATACATGAAAGTATACTTTTAGGATACAAAAGTATTGACAGGACATGAGACTATTGATGAAAAGTAAGTGATAAAGTGCATTGAAATCTATGACTGGGCAGTAAAATACTTAATTCAGTATGAATGAAGCACGTTGATAGACTGAGCTGTGAAACATTTTCTTCTTAACCGTCACTCGGTCTAACTAGCCAGAGAAGTGCTGTTATGTATCTGTACCTCCGATTGTGTAATTTTCACGTATTAATATTAGCAGATCGAAGAATTAGCAATCACAGAGATGCAATAAACACTGTGAGAAGTGTCAAAGCAAAGTCCCTTACACACAAGCCCATTCTAGGTGAAGATAAAAAAAAATGTTTTGTCCACCCACGGCATGCCTAAATATTTCTATAAATATGTTGATATATATTTCATATTAATAAGGGATACGTCGAGAGATTTATGACAGGGAACTGGCATTCTGTCCTAGAAAGAACCTCAGGTAAAGATGAATAGTCCTGTGATTTGTTTAGCATACTGATATAAGAGGTATGGTCTTGGCACAGAATGGTGCTGGCCGTTGCATGCCTCTACATGAATGTCCATGCTCCAGCAGTTTTTGTCAGAAAAGAGAGGGCTGGCATGCGTAACATTTCAGTCTTACCTCTCTGAGAGAATCTATGCTAGTATGGGACTTGTAGTGGAGCCTCACAGTTAAAGGCAGAGCTCTCCATGAACATTGTGCCATTGAAAGAATATAGCATTTGATACACTGGACGATGATGTACATTCCCATCTTTAAATACCCACTACTCTTACAGATAAAAAAAAACATAGTAGTGAAAAATGCTGACAGTTATTCACATACAGGATCAGGCATGCGTGTGGTCATTTTGGTCATTTTTTTAATAATCAAAACATACAAAATAAATAAACAAAAATGTAATCTCCAACCCCAATGACCATTTCTGTTTAGTCTGACAAGGTCTCTATCTAACAGACTTGTCATCCCTAGTTCATTCCCGTCACTTAAACTCCACATATAAATCTTTTTATAAAACATACATCAGTAGTTATGTTGCAAATATTTCTGTGCATAATTTTCAAATGCAAGATCAACCAGGAGTAATATAAGGTTAAAATGCAGCTTGCCGGGCGTAGCCATGTTTTCAAAGACCATCTTTGAAAAAACAAAGTTCCCTTGTCCTTTGTATCATCCTCAGGCGAGTTCTTGCCACAACAGCAATGTTTCTCATTTACATAATGCAAGCCATTACTGTTCTTTTTAACATATGGGAGTTTTTTTTCACTGAGCATGCTAACCTAATGCATGCATTTTTGTTATTTAATCAGATCTTATTGTGCTGCTACAGTCCTCGTTTCTTTTTATCTTATGTGGCATTATTGTTAATATACATTAATTACATCGTGGGTGAGTTTTTTTGTTTTGTTTGCAGTAGTGCTGTAGAAGGGTTTCTCGTTCTTACTATGCCTCCTATCCAGTTACTGAGGATAGAGCAGAAAAAAAAGAGCATATGAATCATAACAGCAACACTGAGTATGGAAATACACGCAACTTATCAAACTGTAGTATGTGAACCGCTCCATCATTTTGGCCCAGAAACTAATTTCTCTTAACGAGTCTCTTAATGAATTTCTGTGACATAATTAAGTTTCTGCTTTTCAAGATATAATCATTTAAATGGTGGCTGTCATAAAGTTTTTTTGACAATTAAGGTGTTTATTTAAACTTTAAAAAATAATTTCATTTTTACTTTAGTAAAATGTATTTACATTTTCCAAAGTTTTTGGTCAGTAAGTTATTATGAATTAAGTTAAATTAATTATTTTCTTTTAGCTAGGATGCATTAAATTCGTAAAAAAAAAAAGTAAAGACTGATACAATGTTACAAAATATTTCTATTTCAAATAAATGTTTTTTAAACTTCCTATTCAGAACTGTTTTCAATGTTAAAAATTAGAAATGTTTTTTGAGCAGTAAATCAGCATGTTGCATTGCAGCAACAAGTCACACCACATTAAAGAGCATCAGAACAACATTTATTATTTGAATTTCATGATAAATTTGGCATAATTTGAAAGCTAAGACTTTATTTGATCAAGAAACACTCAAAATACAAGTTTTGCTTATAATTGTTTTTTTTTTTTTACTTGTTGCGCCTCATTTCGACTCAAAATAATAAAGCGTGTCACATCTATAGTGTTTAATAGTGGCTAGATGATGAAATAAATGTTTGTAATGTGACATACCTGCAATGACCACATAGATTATGATGCTAAGGAGGCCCACGATGATGGCCACACAGCTAAGCAGGCCAGCCAAGCGTCCCAGGCGTCTTGCCCCATCCATGTCCCCCTGCTGTTGACTGTTTCTGGACTGTAACAAGACGAAAAAGAGAGAGTATCATAATTCTCATTACAGATATGATATGTTATAATAGTCTGTGTGTTTTTTTTCATTAAAGCCTTTGGTTGAAATTCAGCATGCTAGGAAGCAAAGGGTCAGAGGTGAGTCTGTGAATTGTTCAAGTGATTTGGATACAGGATGAGGTGAACTGATAAGCGTGTTTCCTTATTAGTGCAGCCCTATGCCACAGCCACCCATTAGACAGTCAGTGTACCCTAGGGAGAGCCTCTCCAGTAGACTGCATTAAAGTAATCGATACTGAGCAATAGATTGTGCAGGAAAAAGCCTCCGACACAGTGGCCAACCAATCTCCCCACACTCAAATGCTAATTTCATTCTCCATCTTGTCGGCGTGGTTTTTTTGTCTTGCGAAGTGACGTAATCTCATTATCATAAAAGAAAGTCCAGAGTCTTGGGAGTGATGCTGCTGTCCAAGGTGCTGAATGGACTTTGATCAGCTTCCCGAAGCACTAAGTAGAACTTAAGTAGCAAGTAAATTGTACTTAATCTGTGCGGCACGATTCCCAAAAGCATTGCTATCTAAGTAGGGTGTACTGTAGAGAGTATGAGCCTCAGAACTTGTGCAACTTAAGCTTTTTCTTTTTTGTCCTCAAGTTTATCCAAGATAATGTGAAATTATATTAATGCAAGATTTTCTTAAAGTGGACATCGAATGCCCATTTTCCACAAGTTGATATTATTCTTTATCTCTGTAACATACTTTGGTTAAAATTTCTCAATGGTGATGCAAAACAACACCGTTTTTACACTGTCAAAAACAGCCATTTCGGTGCATGTCCCTTTAAATAATATTAGTTATAGCTCACTACCATCCTCTGTGTATCTGATGTCGAGAGAAAATGACGTCTCTTATGTTCACTTTTAAATCCAACTACAAAACACCTGTATTTCTTACGAGACGTTGTCACTACATCTGCTTGAGCGCGAAGAAAATGGCGAACAGCGTAAAAAAGTCATGGCCTAATGGTAAGAGAGTCGGACTCGTAACCCAAAGCTTGCGGGTTCGAGTCTCAGGTCCAGTAGGAATTGTAGGTGGGGGGAGTGTCTACCTTCAATACCACGACTGAGGTGCCCTTGAGCAAGGAACCGAACCCCCAGCTGCTCCCCGGGCGTCGCAGCATAAATGGCTGCCCACTGCTCCGAGTGTGTGTTCACTGCTGTGTGTGTGCACTTTGGATGGGATAAATGCAGAGCACAAATTCCGAGTAGGGTTTACCATGCTTGGCCACATGTCACATCACTTAAACTGGCCAAGGGCAGAAATTTGCAAATACGGGACAGTCTGTCAGCGGTCGTGGGCAGGGCCTGAGCAGTATGACGATTGTGGTGATTGACTTTGTTGAATAAACATGTGCACTGCACGTTTCAAAATCAAAACAAAGCGCAGTTGTTTTATATGAATGCATCTCTGAAGGGAACCGACAGTCATCAGAAAAGGTTTTCATTTTATCTGATAAAGTAGCGTTCATGAGCAGAGCTGCTTAGATTGGCCATTACTGTGGAAAACACTGCTATTATAGTTTTCATTAATATTTTGAATTAGTTTTTATTTTTAGATTTTCTCTACATTTTTAAGTAATTATTAAAAAGTGTTTTTGTTATTTTTCTTAGTTTATTTTTAATGTTTATAGGGTTTTTATTAATTTTGAAATTATTTTTTGTTATTTTAGTACATCATCTCTTCTTCTTCTCCACCCACACTAAGAAGTGTATTGGGTGACATTTTAGTACATCAAGGGATAGTAAATGAAAACCATATGAGTTGCCTTCTCGTCTAGCTGAAATAAAATCATTTTAGTTTTTTGTTTTGTTTTGTTTTGCTTTAGGTCAATATATAACTAATTCCAGACAGTCTGGATCAGATATTATAGTGTAAATTAGATCATTTTGGAGATATCCAAATCGATTTTCTACACTTAATTTTTTGTGGATAAAGGGGAATTGATTTGGTTTCTCTGTGAGCTAACATTTCTTTTTTTAATCACCATAGACTTGAATTTACCTGTCAAGCAGTAAGTTAAAACTTAGCATAACTTAGCATAACCGTTTTTTAAGTCTTCACACACTTATGTCAGTATTTTCACACAAGTTTTGTGATTCGGCCTTAGTTCAGCACCTTCAGACTTGACAGCTTCCGTAATTATATGCTACTACATGTATAGTAATTACATGTGGTATGGGCAAAAGAAAAAGGAATTGTTCACTCAAATAAAAGAATCTGTTATCAATTAATCAATCTCATGTTGTTTCAAACCAGTATGTATGACTGACTGACTTCTGTGTAACAAGAATTTTTTTTATCTGTCCATATAAAGGAAGTCAAGTCTCCAGTGTTGTGTGTTTCCCAACATACTTCAAATTGCTGTATCTTCTTTTATGTTACACAGTAGAAAGAACTGCTTGGATCAACAAGAGGGTGAGTAAATGACAGAATTTTCCTTTTTGGGTGCACAATCTGTTTTGACGATCTTTGTCAAGTTGAGAAAAGAAAAACTTAAGAGACTCCAAGCTTTCCGCCATAGCACTTTATGTAGATAGTGCTGGGGGGAAAAATAATATAAACAGAAAATACTGGCAATTGGGAAAAAAGCAAAACATAATGTGGCTCAGAAATCCTTAAAGTTACATAATGTTAAACAAACAATACTAAACACAGTGGGAAGCCGCCTTCACATTCATCGCATTCATCCATGATGAATGTACACCAAAGTCTGAAAGGCCGACTGTGGAACCATTATACTCTTAATCATGTCTTCAGCGTTCACTTAGAGCATTTGGTAGGACAAAAGCAGATAGGATTACAGCTCTATCAAGCTGGTTTTGTTGGAGAAACTGAAGAGCTTCCCACATACACACAATCTTCCCTCACCCACAGGGAGGCTCTACTTCCACAATGTCATGCTGCAGTTTACCTGTTTCCTTTAGAGCCACAGTATTCAGTTCAGTTCTCACCCACATGCCTCAATGTTGATGTCCAGATTTAACACTCAAGACAACTGCGGGACTCGTGCAACAACGACATTAAGAGCCTTGTCTTGTAGAATATACTTTAGCATCTGTTTTGCGTATGTAGATAATCATATGGCACTCTGGGCAGGACCTGTACCCTTCCCTCTCTGCTAACCTGCCCATCGTCTCTCAGTTCAAATACTGCAGACTGGCTCTGACATCCTAGCTGGGGTATAATATGTGGCTGGAGCAGCACAACGTTATTGATTCCCAAGTCTAATCACTGCGAAAAGCTGTATCAGCGCTTTCAATCAGAAAGAGTCTTTTGAAGATACCATGTAGTAAAATGCCATCTGCCCTTCTTGCGTTTCAATCTCTTTCATTTAGCATGATGACAGTGCAGTGTGTGTCGTGATGCAGCCGCACAAATTCGCTTCTGGCTCTTTGTGTTTTGAGACGCATTTTGCCTGACTGCGGTTTGGAGAATGCTCAGAAACGCCAGTGGATTGTAATGGGCTGTGTGGCTTTTCCGAGTAGAGGAGGGGTGTGTCCCGTGACACGGCAAATGGATAACACTGATTCCCCAGGAGCTTTGGCCTGTAATATATTTCTCTTGAACTGAAAAGTCTTCTGCAATTCTTCTGGGCAGATTCAATGACCCCCTTTTCTCCTCACTTTCTCCCTTTCATTGTATGTCACATAAACACACAAGAACACTCCCCTCCCCCTCTCAACATCTCCTGCTGCAGCCTGGGAGTGAACAGGAGCTCTTAGCTTTCCCTCACAAGCTTGCGCCATTAATTATAAACAGCCATGCCAGTGGCTGGGGAGGAATGACTGTAGAAAACCTGCACAATGGTGCACAGCGAAAAATACATTTATTTTCAACACAAAACCAATACTGTAATATTGTTTATTTTAATTTGACTAGACATAGGAATAAACCACATTCAAGTGTAATAAATATTTGTTTAAAACTGCAACTGTAATTATTAATAGGCACTTTTAAATTTAGATTAGCTTTGGAAATAACTAATGCTCTCTTCAAGGACTAGAAAAGTCTGTCATAATTTACTGATATTTTAAAGAATGTTGGTTACCAAACAGCTGCTGGTACCCATTGACTTCCATAGTATGGAAAAACTATACTATTGAAGTCAGTGGCTACCAGCAACTGTTTGGTTACATTCTTCAAAATATCTTCATTTTTCATTTTTGGATAAACTTTCCCATTGAAGGTAATGTTTAAAACACTAATAATTTAATATCACGATTACATTTTTTCATCACATTTTTAAATTAATATCTCTTTTTATATATATATTTATTGCACTTTAAAATGTTGTAACAATTGGTTTTAGTTTCTAGTGTTTTATTTTTTTAAATATTTCAACAAAATGCTGACCTATAGTCTTAAAAATAAAGGTTTCAAAAAGAGGTTTTCACCATAGAAGAACTATTTTGGACTCCCAAAGAACTTTTTTTGTGAACAGCTCTTAGTGTGAAGAACATTTTTACTACAAGAACCTTGTGTGCAATGCATGTGCATGGATATAGATCCAAATAATGAGCATTTATTTAGAATTTATTGTGGAATTTTTAAATCTGCCATTTATCGGTTCATCTGAATTAACATTAAAAAATAAATTAAAAAAACTATGCGCTTACTGCTATCTGCCATTTTGTTAATATCTTTGTCTCATACTTTTTCAGTATTAATTTTTTTTTTTTTAATACACATTTATGTAGTTTATTTATATTTATTTGTGTCCGGCCTCTCTATTTAGCCTGTGGAAAGCAAGCTTCTGTTGTCAGGTGCACTGGAAACACGATCTCATATCCTGTTTGCTTTCATAATGTAATGTTTCACTCAGCATTGTGAGAACATGATGACACCATATTACAATATGGGCTTGTTTGAGAGACAAGCAACAAGCTGCTTAATGCATCAATATTTTCCATAGCTATATGAGCTTTTTGTAAAGCTGGAAAAGCAGAAAATGGCAGCCCATCGTAGTCTCAAATTCCTGTTATAGTGTAACGGACACAAAAACAAAGCCATTCAGCATCTCAGCTTGCCATATTTCACCAGCAGAAGCTGCAGCGTATGCAGTAACTGCTTTACTGGTCCTCCCACTGCACTGAGATTGGCCAATAAAATCCTCCCCACCTCCCCATGCCAAGTCAAATGACTCCTTTCAGCTTCCATGAGCTTCAGCTTACCACAACATCTTATTTGCCACAGTACTGCCTCTTTAAGCTCATTGATTTCAGAGTTCCTGATGCATGCCTAAAGTACAAAACCTTGCTAGAATGTTACATACAAAATCTCAGCTGAGAGGAACTGTTTCCATGCCTGTGGCTAAGGGAACATGCATCTGGAATCATCCTAGTGGGAATTTTCATAAAACCTTCCAACACAAAAACTAAATCTTTCTGTAGCATCCTGTTTCGTTTTGTTCTTTCGTTGTTGTTGTTGTTTAGACTTCCTCTTGTGACCAGTGGAGGCCACTAAAGTTGCATCCCAAATGCCGCATTATACACTATGCATTTATACACTATGTATTTAGGCTCTATGTACTCAACTGTGTGGTGTATGAATTTTAAAAGGTTATTTTGTCATTCATGATCAGATTCTAACAGATTCAAACTTTTTCTTTTTGTCACTGTCAGTGTGAACAGAATAAGTACAATTTGGGATGCGCTTTAAGTCTTTTTTTCATCTTTGTGCTCTTATTTTGAAAGAGTTTTAATACCCTTTGGTTTCATGATTTAGTTTTTTGTCTTGAGGGATGTTGAAATTGAGCACCTTATTCAGAAAGGAACTAATAATGACTTTGCAGTATCAAATATTGGTGAAGCCACATTAATGAAAATGTGCGGTGTGATTTAAATTCAAATTCAGATGACTGTGTTGTGTCTATTTTTGTTGTGCTCGTCTCAGAAATCCTTAGTTAATAGTATACTCTAAAAATCTGAATAAAATATCAAATAAAATGTATTAGGAATTTTCCAGTACCAGTATTTTACACTGCATTGGGTTGTGTTTTATAGTAAATGGGAAATGTCCATAAAATGAATGGATAATGTCCTGTGTAATGAGCTGTCTGTGCTTTTTTTGTTATTTTTCGGATTTAATTTTTTAAAGTGTAGCATTAATGTAAAATACTATATCATAAATATTTTATATAGTATTGCATAAATATTTTCCACTTTTGAAATGGCAATGTTAATGTTTTAAACTTACCAAACAAGATATATGATAACATGCCTCTGCGTCTCACTCACTCTTCTAAGTGGCTTGTTGTTGTTTTGTAGCTCTTTTAGGTTTACATAAAGTTTATAATAAAAAAGAATGAAAATTCTGAATTTTATACAGCATATTTGCAATATGCAATAGTGTTACATCTAAAAATTGTCTTTTAGAATTAGTTTGAATGCAGTTCTAGTTTAAGCCTTACCCACATAAATGTTATGATCCAAATTCTAATAGAAATCCTTTTTAGAAATGTTTTTTATTTTATTTTGACTGACCAAAAGGGAATTATGACCCAAAATGATGCAGAGGGATCCTTAGAGCAGTTTAGAAGGCTAAATTGATCTGTTGAATTGTCAGGTAGCTATGGTTTGGCATGGATAAAAGGGTCATTTGTATTTGTGTGGACAAACGAGGCTGTGAGACACTATTTGCATGAGTGTGGTCAGTAGTACAGGTGTTTGTAGTTGAATATTAGTAGCTTTCAATGCAGCCTCAAAAACTTGACCTAGATCAGGTTCATGAGGAGTGTCTAGGACTCTTAATTATTCAATCTGTCTTAACACAAAGGCTCTGTGAAGGGCGTTGAGTGGGATGGCTTTTGATAGGGGCACAGCAGGGATCATTCTGTAATCTGTACTGTAAATCTATAGGATTTTGATCTTTGCAAGAAACTGGAGCATTTCCACTGATGAGAATGTAATGCTCTAATTTGTGTTTCTTCAATAGTGCATGTCCCATTGAAACGCTTAGAAAGTTGTTATGAGCACCGAGCACACAATGGTTCAAAATTGACTTAAAGCTGAATTTGACTGTCTTATTAAATTTACTGAAATGATGTGTTTAAAAGCCGCTCTCCTGTGACTTGGCTGGAAAGTCTCATTTGTATCCAGCTGAGGTTATGCGCTGCTGAGTCGTTGTTCTTTCAGGATGAAAGCGTGAACAAAAGCACTCATCTCTGATTAGAAAAACAGCGCATACTGTTATCTGCCAACAAGGGTATCTTTTCAAGACGGACAAAAAAAGAAATGCCGCCCTACATCTTTAAAAGCAGGATTGTGCTAAAATCTAGACATATCCTCATTAAATTCAGATAACTGGTACCACACCCAACATATGTGGACGATACTCTCTTAACCTCTAAGTTATGTGGATGGAAATAAAAATGTAATTTGTTTTTGGAATAAATGATTATATTTGTATCTATGCTTTGGAAATGTTTGCCTTGGCAGCCTCAACTGTATGAACCTAAAGCCTGTTGAAAAATAACAATGCTTTCAATCAAAATTAGGCTTGCTTTCATTTTCTTGCTTTTTAAGAACACTTTGCACCATATTTATGCTTCCTAATTGACTGTTTTGCTCCACAGTCCCTAGAGTTTGTGCTGTGTAGGTGCTTGATGTGCGGTGGAGGTAGTCTGCACCATTTTTTTGGCGAATAGCTCCCTAGTACGCAGTCAGGTCCATTTACCGCGAGCATATGCAGGGCTGTAAATCACATCTGTCAGTGGATCTGTGCTCTGCTCTCTCAATGCAGCTCCTGTGCTTTTGCATATGATTTGTAAGAGTATGGCAAGTCATTTTAGCAGTTATGTTCACTAGTATCAATTTAAAACTAAACTAGTACTATTAAAAATTAATCTAATTTATTACATTGTTTTTAAATGCCAGTAAGTAATCCAACTATTAGTGAATAATATCATATACAGTATTAATATAGTGACTACTATATTACTGTACTTATTCATTACATACTAGTACTTATTCCCTTGCTAGTAAGTATCCCAATCGTAACAAGTAACTTAAAAAGAAGTTACTGAATGTAAAGGCGGCACTGAATTCTATGGTGGTCTGTGATTCAGATATTATTTATTTACATTTTTAACATTACTATTAACATTTCTATTTCTTAAACTATCAATCAGTTTTGCTAATGCTTATTAGTACCTGGGCAGTATTTGTAAGACACTTTTTTAAAGACGTTTTAATCGTTAAATTAAAAAAATGCCAAAGTAGTAAGAGTTAAATTAATACCAACAACAAATAGAATACACACTAGTCTCTAATAAGCCTACTATTAGTTTGTACTAAGAAAACTGGGTAAAATTTAAAGTAGTTAAGACAGTGCTGAATAAGTGACTAACAGATGCAGGAACAGTTAACTAATGAACTGTTACCAGCAAATTTGGAACGCTCTACTAGTGACTACAGACTTCCTAGTTAATTCAACTTTAAAGTAGCCTACTAGTAACAGTAGTTTTAAGGAATACCTGTAAGCGGCTTGCCATACAACAGATAGACTGTTTATTGACACCAAAGAGGTTTGTGTTGTTTGGTCAAGTACTTTCAGCATAATTTCGTGCCATACAGGAATATTTACCATACAGTGTGATCTGAATTAGGAAACACCACCCAGACTTGAATTATTTCAATTATAACTTATTGATACTCACCATAATTGAATAGACCAATGCAACGATGCTTAGTGGCCACACGGGACAAAAGCAGGATAAAATGACCAGTATGAGGTAGTCTTTGGGTTTCTGCTGCTCTTGGGCGGCATTACCGGTCGATGAAGCGCGGCTCACTCTGGACGGGGAGGGAGGAACCGACCCGAGCTGCCCCGTTGATCCGGATCTCAGCGGCAGACTGTAGCCGTTCTGATCCCCGTCGAGAGCCTTGTCTCCCCCGACACTGACCGTGAAGGAGCTGGAGGTCTTCACCCCGGTGGGCTCCTTGGTCACGAGCAGTTTCTCGGTCTCGGCTGGTTGCGTTCCGCCGCTCTCCCCCAGATTCGATTTCGCAAACTCCGTATCTGTGTTTATTGCCATTGTTGAAATCCAAAGTTAATGTTTCTGAAAGAAAAAAAAACTCCTTTTGGCGAATGTGAAATGTTATCAAAGTTGCCAGGCGAGGCTAATTTCCCATTGTTTACGATTTTTTTCAACTTAAAATAACGCGTTTGATTGTATTGATAAGGTTGATATGACTTTGAACGTCGAATGAATATGTCCAGATTTTTTTTTCTCTCGCAATTTTTCCTACTAATTAAAACAAGTCAAAGAGGCGTTGTGACTTTATCCTCCCATGTCGACATGGTCATCCTCTCTGTGTGATCGTGTTTAATGGATTCAGTTCCGCTCAGTTCAATCTCCTCTGCCCACACACTCAACTAAACCACAGAGACGCGAATCATCTTCAGTATTTCCACAGCAGCATTACCCAAGCGTCTTAAAAGGCGTTGGAAAATCAGTTTTCTCGTTTAAAAATGAAAGAGCAGGTGCCGTGTGATATTGCAGCAGAAGAACAGAAGGTTAAAGTAGTTGCACAGCGGCAGTAAGTGCAGTGATGTTCCTCTCTCACCTCCTCTGCATCAATGATGAAGGTGCGCTGGTCCTGCAGGACTTTGTATGTAGGTTAATACTCCCAATGTTCTTCCCCTGGGGATGCTGCAATACCTCCCTGTGTGTTTGGGAGCCTTTTAAAACATTTTATACCATAAACCCTTACTCTATTTTCTTATTATTTGGTTACTACCAATTAGTCAAAGATTGGAGGTTTTAGAAGGAGGGTACACAGAGAGAGAAAGAGAAAGTAGCCCATATATTTTGCTGAATAAAAGTAGGATGTTTGGAAAAGTTACATGAGACTTTTAACACCTATATTGTATCTTTTTAGCAGTTATCTCTCATTAATCAATCTAGTGGATGGTGTTTAAAATATCTATCTATGTCCCCACTCAATGACAAGTATGGTTGAGGACACTGAAGATATGCTGGAAAACTGTAGACAGAAATACAAGGGAATCCCCTTAAAATAATATCGTATGATGTAATGACATTGATCTAGTAGACTCTTCCTGAACACATATCATTGTAAATTGATTCATAAACCTCATCAGGATATTAATCATCTCAGTGCTGGCATATATGTAGGACAGGGTTTCCCAAACTGGGCTCATGAATTGATGAAAGGCTGAAATGCAATGCGTAAAAATGCTAAATCTTACAGTAATATTTGGCAAACAAGAAATCCAGGAAACCTCAAAGAATTAAATAGTTTGATTTAGTTAAAATATTTAAATCACTCAAACATGATTACTTTATGAACATGATAAATTTGATAAACGTAAAATTTTATATTTAATATTTAAATGCATTATAGGACTGCAATGTCTGTGCATAAAGAGTAGGACACACTGAGTTATCATGAAGTTTGATGTTTTGAGACAAAATGCTGCAGATGAATTAATTATTAATTATTCAATTATCCACCACAACGCAGCAACTGATTGAGTACTATTTTATTGGATGATCTGGCAAAACTACAGTCACTATAATAATGTAGAATACATGAAGAAAAGCAACAAATCATTTCAGAGGTAAAAAGTCAAAAGGGTTCAACTTTATCCCACATCATCATTGTTGCACCTTTCTTGATTTTTTTTTTTTTTCTATGATTAAGACTCATTGACTGGTGTTTTCTGGTGTCATTTCTGCTGGAGTCATTTGTTCTGAAGATACAAGATCTCGGTCTGCTTGTTCTGGATAGGTTGGCTCTGGGGTTGTATGTTCTGGTGATGTTTCTTCAGAAGCTGATTGCTCCAGAAATGTTTGTACTGCTTCTAATTGTTCTGGAGTAGCTTCTTCTGTAGTAGTTTGTTCTGGAGTCACGTTCTGAGTAGTTGATTGTTCTGGTATCTCATGATCAGAACTTGATAGCACAGTAGATGTTTCTTCTTCTGAAACAACTTCTTGTGTAACTTCCTGTGCTGAAGTTATTTGCTCAGGAGATGTTTGTGTTGAATTTGTTTGCTCTAGCGGTGCTTCCTCTGGACTCTGTTTTTCTCGAGTTGTTTCTTGTTCTGGAGATGTTTGCTCTGGAATCTCTTGATCTGGATTCTCAAGCTCTAGAGACTCTTTCTCTCTCGCCATTTTTGCAAACATGCCCTTGTACTTCAGTCTGTCCTCCTCATTTTTTAACTCCATTCTCATTTTGAGAACTGCAAGGTCTTTCTTGATTGTCTTTTTCATGCCTGGGTCCAGATCCAGGACTCTCGTGAAATCATCTCTGGCCTCAGCTTCATTCCACACCTCCATGTGAGCTTTTCCACGCAGATAGAAGGCTTTCATTGCCCCTGCAAATACAGAGAATGCTTTCAACTGGTGCATTTCACTTCACTTCTTATTATAAGGCCAATTCACATCGCACCAGCAGACACTGAGCAATGGTGACAGTCAAAAAATTACAGTACATAAATTCTTCTCAGGCATTCCAAGACCCAACAATCACCACATGTTCAATCTGTAAAACCAAGCGCTGACCAACACCAACAGACGACAACGGGTGTAACCCACTGATCTGACAAAACCTGACAATCTTCTGTTGCCATTTGTTTGTCTGTAATTGGTGGGAGAACTGACAGTTTCCTATTACTCACCAGGGTGCTGGTTGATGATGTCAGTTGTGTGTTCGATGACCTCATAGTACTCCTCCATGCGCAGCAGACACTGACAGTAGTTTAAAGTGAGCGTGTTGGCCATCTTCTCTAGTCTCAGCCAAGGAGCTTCCCATGCCTTTTCCTGAAGAAACAGACACATTTCAATTAAATGAGTACCTCATTAAAGATATTGTTCACCCCAAAATTAAAATTCTGTCATTAATTAATCACCCTCATGTCGTTCCAAACTTGTTTTTTGTCAAAACCTTTGTTCATCTTCGGAACACAGATTAAGATATTTTTGATGAAATCCAAGAGCTCTCTGACCCATAGACAGCAATAAAACTGACACATTTAAGGCCCAGAAAGGTTGTAAGGACATAATTTAAATAGTCCCTGTGACATCAGTGGTTCAACCATAATTTTATGAAGCTACGAGAATACTTTTTGTGCACAAAGAAAACCAAAATAATGACTTTATTCAGCATTTTTTTCTCTTCTGTCAGTCTTCGACACACGACAGTAGCACGACGCATGCGTGTACATTCGTCTGCTTGCAAACAAGTCTATGCAGGGTCAGAAAGCTCTCAGATTTCATCAAAAATATCTTAATTTGAGTTCTGAAGATGAAAGGTCTTACTGGTTTAAGAGTAAGACCTCATAAGAGTAATTAATCGTCATAAGAGTAATTAATGACAGAATTTTCATTTTTAGCTGAACTATCCCTCTAATATTACATTAGTGGTATTGTAGTTCAATCCTTTCATGATCAAAATAATTTAAATATATTTTTCTCAGAATATAGTCATTTTTAAACTACTGAATGTATACAAAACAGAGGTGGGGTTTTTTTTTTTTACCTTTGTCTGCACATTCTTGATACACACAATGGCTTCCTTATATTTCAGTGTTGCGTCCTCATATCGGCCCTGTTTGAAGAGCTTGTTCCCTTGACCGTGGAGCACAGGTACCGCTTTCAATCTCTCTTCATCATTCAGAGCCCAGGACTCTCTGTCATACTCACTGGGCTGCTGTACCTGAACACATTATTGATTGTTGCAGTAAGTTTCACACACATAATTCATTTCCAGTTAGTACCACAGGCTAAACAGATATGAAAATGATCACCTAGCTCCACCTAGTGGTTATTTTGTGTACTGTTCTTGTGAATTAAACCACCATAGTCAGCAGTCTGCTATAGATCTACTCGAGGCCGTAATAATGCATTTCACTAAATATCATATTGCAGATACACAAATAAAAAGCCATGAAAGGTTACAGCTGTTGCATATGGAAATTATATTATTAAAACAGATGACAAAACCTGCACACTGCTGTAGCTTGCAAAGAATAATTCAGTTCAAAGTGTATTTGTTAGCACTGCAGGATTTCAATCTTTCTAAATTCCTGACGAAGGTCTTTAGGCTAAAACCTTGCAGTGATAATAAATATCAAGCCTTCTTTGCGAGCTAAAGCAGTGTGTGAGACCTGTTCTTCATGTAAAGTAAAATCCATATGAAATATGAAAGTATTTTTACGCAAAATTTGCAAATATTTTTTCAATGTGCCTGAAAGTCCAGACCTTCAGAAGTTCCATTACAAAGTAAAGAGGTTGTGGTTCTTTCTGAAGCTCATCCAGATCATCATAGCCCAGGCTGTGGTAGGCAAACATGTTGGCCATGCCGCAGGTGTGAATGTGCCAGTCCACGGGATCTTTCCCCACTGCGATTCGCCGCAGACTCTTTGCCACTATTGGATACATACCAGTGTGCTGCTCAGCCACAGAGGAAAGAACATAAAATACTTATTAACGCTACTTATTTCTAATCCCTGAAATAAGTCATTTTTCAGGGTAAGAGTTACTGCAAATATGTGACCCTGGACCACAAAACCAGTCATAAGCTTTTCCATTGATGTATGGTTTGTTAGGATAGGACAATATTTGGCCGAGATGCAACTATTTGAAAATATGGAATCTGAGGGTGCAAAAAAATCTAGATACTGAGAAAATCGCCTTTAAAATGGTCCCAATGAAGTTCGTAGCAATGCATATTACTAATCAAAAATTAAGTTTTTATATATTTATGCCAATAAATTTACAAAATATCTTCATGGAACATGATCTTTACTTAATATCCTAATAATTTTTGGCATCGATCATTTTAATCCATACAATGTATTTTTGGCTATTGCTACAAATATACCCCAGCGATTTAAGGCTGGTTTTGTGGTCCAGGGTCACATATTTCCATTTCCAACTGATATTTTAAAAGCCATGGCACTTTTCTAAAGCTTAAAAGTGTGTGTTTATATGGCTGATGTGTCCATGACTGTGTTTGTGTTAACAATCCTGGTATTTCCCATAATGCTATAGAGACTGTTAGAGTCATAATACTAAATCTCAGGTGCTGGAGCTGGGATGGCAGCTGTAAATGATGATTACACCATGTGGAACAGACTCAGATTAATCCTATTTTGTAAGGATTTAAGCTTTCCATCAGGCTGTATGACAGTCTGGCACTCACTGTGGTATTCCACAACTGTGTGTTGCGGAAATGTCAGTCGCCACGTCTCATCTGAACACATTTAAAAGGTTATCAGTTTATGATATCAGTTTAAAATTTGTCCTTCACTCAAACTTGGTGTGAATAAGATCATTTTCTACTGTTCAAAGTTTTGGGTTCAGGAATATTTTTTGAAAATAATGTATTTCATTCAGCAAGAATGTATTAATTTGGTCAAAAATTACCTTAAGGACTTTTACAAAGTTACAAAAAAATTAAATTACAAACAAATGCTATTATTTTGAACATTCTATTCATCAAGGAATCCTGACATTTTTTATCACCATTTTCACAAAAATATGAAGCAACACAGCTGTTTTCAACATTGATAATAAGAAATGTTTCTTGAGCACCAAATCAGCATATTAGAATAAGATCTGCTGTCATCGCAGGAATATTTTAAAAAATATATATATTCAAATAGAAAATGGATATTTTAAATTGTAATAATATTTTATAATATTACAGGTTTTACTGTACAGCCCTGGTGAGCACAAGAGACTTCTTTCAAAAACATTATGCATTTTACTGACCCCAAGCTTTTGAATGGTTAGGTAGATCTATATAATATTACATATATTAATAAATTAATTTTAGCACCATTGAGAATAGAAAATAGAATGGTTTTTAAATTGCAATTTAACTGAATTTGAGGGAGCAATACAATTGAAAAATAAATTTGAGTTAGTAGTATTAAAAATAGAATGAAATTGTAGACAACATAATTCATATTCAATAAAATTATATAATAATAATATATTATATTTTGTCTTTTGAATTTCAATTAAATAGATTCCATTTACTGTAGATCCTGTTCAATATCCAATAAGCCTGGACTATTCAATTTAATCACAATGTTCAAATTCCACCTCTGTAATTTGTAGTATTGAAAATCACATTATACTTACAATGACGTCACACCAGAACTCAGCCACCTCCCCTATGTGCATGGACATGAGCAGAGTCTCCCAAACATCCAGTTTAAACATGTTCCCGATCACCATTTCCATGGGCATACCTGCCTTCTTACTGTCATCTATCACGGTGCGCTCATCATTGCAGAGCTGAGTGCAGAAATGGAACGTCACCTGTATGGACCATGGAAGAATTAGAGAGCTTTATCCCCATATTTTGTTATTGTGGGTTAAATCTGCTGTTAAATCCACAAAAACCTATTACTCAGCACTAAAAATCTCTATATACCTAATAAGACCTTAAAGTTTTTGTTATTCAAAGCCACACACTCCCTACAAATGACAACTTACTAAGTTGACATTAAAGAGACTGTGTCTACTCTAAAATTGATGATATAATCCCATTAAAAACAACCTATTATGTGTTTAATGAAAAAAGACGTGATCTCGAGATTCAGTTAGGCAAACAATTAAATGACTCACATCCTGGAACAGTTTCTACTGTTACAAATGCAATGACGCTCCTGCCATATATATGTATAAAATATGACCGTGAAGCTATACCTTAGTTCCTGTGACAAATTTAGGCTTCTCACCGGTCCCTCCATACAGGATGCTTTTCTTGATCCCTTCAACACCCAGCATCATGCTGTCCTCCATAATGTCTGATGTATTTGTATTGGAAGAGTGTTTGTATTTGTGTGACTGAAGAGGTGTAAAGACTGACTGGATCTGGATTAAGAAGGCTGGGATAACAGGATTAGGCCCAGCAGCCCCACCTTCTCATCCACAGAAGGGCTTTCCTCAGCATTTTCACACTACATCAACAACCAGAAGAGCCCAGAACGTTCTGGAAGCTGAGGTTCTTCAGCCGCCTTCTGTTCAATCCCAACATAGTTGACCACAGGAACACTGAAAGAAAGGATATGATGTAGAGCCGGGTATGGACTCAATGACCCCATCACACACATGTGGCCGACAGCTGGATTGCAAAGAGCATGTTGCAGCACTGCTGGTGCCGAGCTCCTGCAGAGACAAAAGTTTGGAACAACCCATCTGCATTATGCTGTTTTGTAAGACTTGCCTGGATTAGACACTAAATTACATGCAATTATGTTTTTTACAAGCCTTGTCTGAACATTGTGTACTGGCCAATCGCATATCTGAACCCTTATTAGAATCTGCAATATTAGCAAGCAGCTTATTCACTGGACAAAACAACCAGGATGGGACCCAACTATCAAAAGTGTAAAAACATTTATGCAGATTTGTACAAATCCAAAACATCTGTATCTTCAGAAGCTATTGTAGACTTTCTTCATTCGCTTCCTCTTCCAAAAATAAGTGAGGCTGACCAGGAAACTTTAAATGCTGACATTACTCTTCAAGAGATACTGGATGCGTTTAATGCCTTCCCAAACGGGAAGGCTCCTGGCCCTGACGGCTTTTGTATCGAATTTTATAAACCGTATGCTGGTAAAATTGCACCCCTTATGTTGCGGATGTTCAATCATTCTTTTTGTAAGCAAAAATGTCCTCCTCCTCTCTACCTCGCCAATATTTCTTTACTTCTTAAGAAAGGCAAGGACGAAACTAATGTGTCCTCTTATCGTCCAATTGCTCTTCTTAATACCGATTTAAAAGTGTTCACCAAAATTTTGGCAACTAGATTAAACAAATGTATTTCAACTATTATTCACCCCGACCAGGTCGGCTTTGTCCCTAACAGATTCTCTTTTTTCAGTGTTAGACGTTTTCTAAATATAATCTATTCCAAGCAAAAATCTTACTCTAAATTGGCAATTATTGCGTTAGATGCAGAAAAAGCTTTTGATCAAGTGGAATGGAAATATATCTTAACTACCATTAAAGAATTTAATTTAGGAGATAGGTTTTCGTCTTGGCTCAGTATGTTGTATCATCATCCATCTGCATCGGTTTTAACTCATTTTGATAGATCGCCACAATTTGAGTTGCATAGGGGCACACGACAGGGGTGCCCACTTTCACCCCTGTTGTTTGCCATTGCCATAGAACCTTTGGCTATCGCTATTAGACAACATCCGCAGATTCCACCCTTAAGCATAGGTCAGGTAGATCATATCATATCTCTTTATGCTGATGACGTTCTTTTATACCTTTCAGATCCGGAGCACTCTGATCCATTCTTGTTGGATTTATTAAACTCATTTAGTAACTTTTCAGGTTATTCGGTTAATTGGCAAAAAAGTGAATTCATGCCCATTGGCAATAATATAGATTCAGTCTTCATGCAGAGTATGCCATTTAGATTGGCTCCGGATATGATAAAATACCTTGGTGTGGTTGTTCCTAAGAATCCAAAGGATTTAGTTAAATTAAATTTTCTCACGCTGCTAGACAACTTGAAGCAGGACATAGAAAGATGGCGATCACTCCCCATATCAATGATCGGCCGCATCAATGCAGTTAAAATGGTGAGCCTTCCGAGATTCTTATATCTTTTTCAAAATGTACCCGTTTTCCTACCCAAATCATTCTTTAAAACTCTTGACTCCATTATTATGCCTTTCATATGGGGTTTTAAAAATGCTCGTATATCCAAGACTCATTTGCATAAAACTAAGCATTTGGGGGGTCTGGGTTTGCCTAACTTTCGCCAGTATTACTGGGCAGCGAATTGCAGAGTTTTAATGTATTGGCGGGATTCTTTTCCAGGCATTGTTCAAGTAAACACTCCCTCCTGGTTAGCAATAGAACAAAGTGCCTTCCATTCTTCTCTTTCTGCTTTGCTTTGATAAGTGTAAAGTTGCTGAGGGTACCCTGGCACATCTTTTCTGGTTCTGTGTACAAATTCAGAATTTTTGGATAGAAATATTCCAGTTCTTTGCCAAGGTCTATAACTGTGTTTTACTCCCCGACCCAATGATAGCAATTCTTGATTGGTCAGATTTGTTTGAGTCTCTCAGCCTGAAAGTACGGTTACCCATCCAATACGGTATGATTGTAGCTAAGAAAGTTATTTTGCTTTTGTGGAAGAAAAATGTTAGGCCTCTCTTTTCTGACTGGTTAACTGGACTTACTTCTACTTTACATCTTGAAAGAATCGGATATACCATCTCTGGGAACTCTGAAAAATTTGACAAAATGTGGGAACCAGTTTTTACTTTTCTGTTGAGCTACAAGGACCAGTGATGTATTCTTTTATTTTAGATTGGATTGTAATTATTTTTTGGTATGATATGTTGGTCTTGTATACCGCCATACTACTAATTTTTTGTCAGATTTGTGTGCTTCATTTTACACATTGCAAAGATTGTTGTTATATGAAGGGTCTGTTTGTCTGTTATTGTTTGTTCTTCATGTCTGCAAAAACCATAATAAAAATAATAATCTAAAAGTGTAAAAACACATTTTGTGGTAATCACAGGATGGTTATCTGCCATTAATAAGAGCTGTTAAAAAGGTTTAAAAGCTAAAAAGTTGCTTTAGTGCAAGTTAAGAGTTTATTGTACACTTCCTGTAACAATAACAGAATGTACTGAAGTTTGCATTCCAGAAATGTAATGGTCAACGGTGTCTGTTTTTTTTTTTATGCTGCCATCAGTCAATTTAAAACCGTGTATTGCCCTCTGCTGGCCACAGTGTGAACTTTGAGATCTTAATTTAGGATTCTCTTCAGATTCAGAATGTCATTGTCTCTGTCTAAAAAAAAGTTGTAAAGATTTTTTTTGTTTGTTTTGTTTTTTTCTCTTATTTATTTGATCAGAAAAAGAGTAAATATTTATAACAGTATTGTTGTCAAATATTGTTGCAATTAATTAAAAAATTTTATACTTTTAATTTATTTCTATGATAGCAAAGCTGAATTCTCAGCATGCATTACTCCAGTCTTCAGTGTCACATGATTCTTTATATGCTGATTTGGTGCAGAAGAAACATTATTATTCATGTTAAAACATTTGTGCTGCTTAATTTTTTTGTGGAACCATGATACTTTTTTTCAGGATTCTGTAATGAATAGAAAGTTCAAAAGAACAGCATTTATTTATTTATTTATTTATTTATTTATTTATTTATTTGTAAGTGTAAGTTTTTGTAAATAAATATTTTGCTGTCACTTTTACTCAGGGAAATGCATCCTTACTGAATAAAAATATACATTTCTTAAAATATACTATATTGCCAAAAGTATTGGGTCACCCCAGACCTTTTTTACTACTTTAGTAATTTCTATGAGTACAAATCTTAATGTTTAAGCATATAATGATATTCTACGGGAATTGTGTGCTTCTAATTTTATAGCAACGGTTTGGACGGGACCCTTTTCTATTCTAACATGGCAGTGCCTCTGTGTATAAGGCACGGTTCAAAAAGACATGATTGATTGAGTCAGTGTGGAAGAACATGACTGGTCTGCAGAAAGCCAAGTCCTGATCCCAGCTGAACTCCTCTGTTGTGTCTTTATATGCAGACCTTGAGCCGAAAACTCATCACCAAACACCAATGACTTGTACATACACTATAAGGACAAAAGTGTTGGGACACCCCCTTCTTTAGAATAGAAAAAGGTACTAACAAAACTGTTGCAACAGAGATGGAAATTTTTAAATACATTATGTTTCCATCTCTGTTTTGGACGTGTCTAAAATGACAGTACCCTTATGTACAAGTCATTGGTGTTTGGAGATGAGTTTTGGCTCAAGGTCTGCATATAAAGACACAACAGAGGAGTTCAGCTGGGATCAGGACTTGGCTTTCTGCAGACCAGTCAAGTTCTTCCACACCGACTAAATCAATCATGTCTTTTTGAACCGTGCCTTACACACAGAGGCACTGTCATGTTAGAAAAGAATATTATTATATGCTTAAACATTAAGATTTGTACTCATAGAAATTTCTAAAGTAGTCAAACATGTTCAGTAGAAGGGGGTCACCCAATACTTTTGGCAATATAGTGTATATATATCTTGCTGACAGCAGTTTTTCAACAATAGTCTGCGTCTGGTGCTAAACATGTCTGAGGCTCATTCTGAATGCTCTTCATAGTCAAAGATGAAAGTTGTAATCTTCTCTCAAAAGACTTCCAAAAGCTGAATTATAAGCATGTTGCCATGGGTACAGGCCAGAATCTAACATAAAAGCATTATGGTATTGTTTGTTTTCCTGAAAGTGGTGTTATGTTTAATTTCAGCATACTCTTCAATTTCAAATAAAACAAAACTGATCAAAAATGTTAATGACAGCATCTATATTACAGTTTCACTGTTAATGACAAGGTGAAATCCTTTAGACCTTCTGTCTGTTCCAGTGGCTTCGCTCTTCTCTGGTGTTTTATGATTTATGACATTTGGTGTTACCCAAATAGCTTTTTGATTTACAGCCTGTGACAGAGCAGAAAATATGACATAATGTGGAAGTTTACCTCAATCAAGGCATTTCACATCCAGCTTCATCTTTTTTCAAAAACTTTGTTTTTGCTAAAAGGCTTTCATCTATTTCTGGAGCAGGTTCA
This sequence comes from Barbus barbus, assembly GCF_936440315.1. Taxonomy (NCBI): domain Eukaryota; kingdom Metazoa; phylum Chordata; class Actinopteri; order Cypriniformes; family Cyprinidae; genus Barbus; species Barbus barbus. The sequence goes on along the minus strand of NC_136762.1, from coordinate 12,878,102 downwards.
AATTTACATCTGAAAGTAACTTTCATTAAAGAACAATTACATTTCTGTTTTAAAAATTAAAACATGAATAAATCTCACTGCTAAGATCAGTTGATTGCTCATGGCTGTTCGATGAATGCTGCAGTGGAGCGGCTGGGTCTGATCTGTGCAGCTCTGTGATTGCTCACCTGCCACAGACGCAGAAGGACATTAATGATGCTGTAAGTGAGGTTTGGTGTCAGAGTGAGTCATGGAGACTGCGTCAGTTCACCCACGCATGCTGCGTTGTATGTGTGCAGCCACGTGGAGAACGGTACGTGTGCCATCAAAACGATTCTGTGAACAAACGAAAACCTGATTATTGAAAACGTAACAGCATTCCGCTCATGTAATGTGACACTCACTGCTGGGCTCAGAATTAAGCTGTGATTCTGTATTCATAAAAAGATGAGGAGGGTGCCTAAGAACAGACTGGTGACTGGTCTGTCAGCATTAAGAGGTGTGTGTGTGTGTGTGCGCGTGTGTGCGCGCGCGTGCGTGTGAGGGAGATGCTCTCATCCAGCCTTGTCATAATGTCACACATTGTGCTGACCTGACACTACATGAAACTATAGGAAACATCCTGTGTTAGGAGAGGAAATGGTATCTGAGAAGCCAGTCTCCTTCAGGGAGCCCATTTTCTGTGGCCTTTTCACACATCCTGTGCTCTGCTTTCAGCTGACAGGACATGTGTGTGTTAGGAACTATTCAGTCACCCATGCTTTACTGAATCAAAGGAGCCCTGAACACTCCTGCATAAAAAGCTCATCATACATTCACCTGTGTGTGTGTGCGTGTGCGTGTGTGTGTGTGTGTAGATAGATAGATAGATAGATAGATAGATAGATAGATAGATAGATAGATAGATAGAACGATAGATAGACAGACAGAATGATAGAATGATAGAACGATGGATGGATGGATGGATGGATGGATGGATAGATAGACAGACTCCAAACAGTGAGGTGAGTGTGTGTAATACCTGTAAGCTCCAGCAGGAGGGTGTCTGTTTGTTCCACTTTGTTTTGAGTTGATCAGAGCTGCCTAGACCTGCAAAACAGACACACCTGTAAAACCGAACACTGCTCTATTCCTCATAAATGTTCTGCAGTCAGCACTATCGGAGACACTGGTGTTGCATTCCAAGTGTCTTTAAAAAAAGTGTCAGTGATCTATCAGTCAGGATCACATGAACCAAAAATAAAGGCCTATATCCAAAGATGAAGGTGGTGGTAGCCTAAAGCCACCAAGATTGTCTTACCTAACTCTAACCCTAACCAAATAAGGGTGACTGGAGAGTTACTGGGATCACAAACCTGATCTGTGACTATTGCGCACTTGAGCAACTCACTTAACCCCAGAATGTCTCTCTAATGAGTATGCCATCTGTCACTAAACAGTAACTAACTTAAAAGTCATTTTTATGTGATCATATATACAAGAAAACCTGATACAACAGTAATCCGAGTTCCTTGATAAGATACAAACTCCTGACAGGATAATGAATTCAGAGTTTACAGTGTCATGTTGGCCTTTGGGATCCAGGGCAACGAGTGGCCCGATATCTCCCCGCTGGAGCCTCATGTACCTCCCCTCGACCTTTAGATACATACCACCGCACATAGCAGGCAGTACAAAGGGCACATGAGCGCACACTCCTACACTGAGCGCCTGCTGACACAGCCACTTTCCCACCATCATGTGGGATGAGCTATTCTATAAGCTCCGTCACTCAGGGAGACCAGCTGACTGGGATATTCCGGGATTGCCATAGAATCAGACGGTCCAGCTCTCAACTCTAAATGCTCTTTAACCTCTTCGGACTTTAGAGACCTGCAGATCTATGACAGACAGTACGGACACTCCACGGGCCAAAGCATTATCGCTAAAGAGTCTGGCCATAATACTCTCTAAGCATGTCATTACTTAACACAGACATGTCACCCTCCTCTGCACTGCCAAAACACCCACAGTGATCTGTGCACAGGTGTCATTTTTGCATTGAGGGTACCGTATACTAGCTGTTATTCTCTTCTAAATCTCACTCAAAAAGATACATCCAAATTTTGATCAAAAGAGGGCAAAAGCCACACAAGTACCAGTAGTATTTGACTGACGTCAAACCTATATTAATGCCTCTCATGAACATTGCTAGTGCAGGATTTGAGTGTCATGGTGGAATGGATGATTATAACAAATTGTTAACTCTTCAACTGTACCGTCCTAAAAATATGTTTTTGCATTGAGCTTAAAATTCTATGCCTTCGTCTGTTTGCATGCGCTAAGTGTTTACATCAAAATTAAAGTATATCTTGGATTTAACAGACCTTTTTTGAGCATTTAAAACACTCTGTGCCTTTGTCTACACACAAGTCCAAGCGGATGCAAAAAATGACATGGGTGATGTGCACAGACATCAGCTAATTGTGAAAATTACGTAACGTGGACTGTCTGCGAGCAAGAGCAAAACTTGAACAAATGAAGAATACTTATTATATTTTCGCTTTTTAAATATGTTATTGAGTAGATTTGGGTTTTTATCTGACTTAAAATTGAACTTACAACAAATAAAAGAGTGACAGCCCAAATAGCCAATCAGATTACTGCATTGAGAAGCTTCATTTGCCATCCGCCATTTTCTGCGTCAAGATTGGTGTCCCAATTCAGAAATGCATCCGTTATTTCACGAGCAATGAAGGATACAACTAATGGGTCCTACATGGCCCAGAGTATCGTGAGATTTATTGCGCCAGTGAAAACAGGATTTTTTAAAAGACAAAATGCAGGATTACACTTTGGGTTTCAATTTAGTCAAACATATAACAATGCAAATGTTCAAATGTAAAAAAAACAAAAAACTTTAAAGCTGTTTAAATGTTGACTTGCATCTTTCTAAGATGTGATTTTATAGTTAAGTTCTACCTTCACAGACTTTGAAGGATGCAGCCTCTGAAATAGGTGCACAGCTAAGATTTACTGAACTGTCGGACACATTCAAACCTCCCTTTTTTGGCAAATTCCTTTATGGTAAAGTGTTGTTGTGGCACATGTAATTTGAATACTGGATAAACTAAGATAAACTGCATTTTAAGTTTTTTTTGTCTTTTTTCTAAAATCATCAGGTTGTTAAGTATTGGATAGAACAATAGAATCTTCCTGATTAAGAATAAAATATACTGTTAAAATACACCAAGATCAAAAAGTAGTGTAATTCCACTGTTAAATGTGAAAAACATTATGTGTTAGATTTGCATATGACATTGCTTTCCTGCTTTCATTTTCAATGAAACCAAAACCATATACTGCATGGTACTATTGCAGTGTAATGCCAATGTTTTACAAAGTGTACTTCAGTTAAGTCCTACAGAAGCATCTTTGAAGCCCTCTTAAGATGCTGGATTCAAGAGAGCATGCCAGCAAATCCTCTTCACATAAATCTCATTTAATGTGTCCGGCCTCAAAACCTGAACATTGTAACCTCACAGACATTCCATCATTAACCCCACCTCACCGACACACGCCGCTCGCCAAGGCCTTTGACATTTGGTCACATGAGTGACACAGCTGTCATTGAACGTGCTGCTAGTGTGACGCTGGAGAAGCAGATTTCTCAGGGTAGTGCGCAGTGTGTGGCGTTCTTGGGTCCCGCAGGTCTCTGGGGGGGTGGGAGTCAGAGCCAGACACGTGTTGGGAAGCCAGAGACCGAGGCGGCCAGCCACAGGGCTAAGCCAAAGCTGGGATGCATTATCACATTCCTCCATGCAGAGAGCCAGAGCAAAAGGTCCACTAAACAGTCCACTCACAAGAATGCGGGCAGCAGGGAAGCTGTGGAAAAACACAACATCTCCTGTGTTTATGTAGAAATGTTGCTGAGGAATTTGTGTCATGTGATTCTGGAGTCATCGCAGCACAACAATTCCACCTTAAGATCCCCTGAATGAAAAACAAATAAGTGGACAACTCAGTTTAATGATGTAATATCAAATTCAACCCCATTGTTGCTTAACCACATGATGAAGGTGTGGCAAAAATCCATGTTCTTGGGAATAATCGGAGGTCAGGAATAGGATTAATGCAGTTTCTCAAAGAGTTGTGCCTCATGCTGAAGATTCCTCTGCCCCAGTGTCAATGTTCCTGTCAGATAGGTCTTCACAGGTGAACAAAGGCATGTATGCTTGTCATGGTTCACAAGAAAGACTCTAAATAAACATAAATACACACATCCCAAGGACATCAGGGTGTGGATGCAAGTGAAGGTCTCAGGTGAGGGCCTCAGAGAGCTTGTGCCAACATCTTAGACTGCAGCAGACCCACCCAAACGCACTCACTGACCTCCCCTGAATAAAACGCAGACCTCTCCACTGGAAAAATGGGTCAATTAGCCACAAGAAAGAGAAAGAGTGTGAGAGAGTTTGAGGAAGCGTGCGTGTGGGAATGCCAGAGCATTTTAGAAAATGAAGAAAAAAATCTTTATTTTTCTATAAAAAAACAACAAAACAGTAATAAAAATGTTGCAATCTATTATTAAAAAGCTGCTCTGGTTTTAGAAAAATCGAACGTTCATTTGCATACAGCTATCAACAATTTATTCAAATATGCAAGTCCAAGCTCATTCATTCGCTTTGGTGTATGATGGTATTTGCAACAGTAAGCTAACATTCACAGCCTGTTACACAACAGTTAGTTTCATCCTTGAATTTGAATGGCTGAGCTGTCTGTGTTCCAGACAGATTGTCAGTGCATACATTAGTGGTAGAGATTAGAAGTGATTATTTCTGCTGGTTACATTGTTCAGCCAGTAGGTGGCGACAAGGGACTGTCTTTATGAATGAGTCATTGAATCATTCATCCAACAGATTTGTTTTAAAACACAATGAATTCACTTTACTATCCCATGAGGCCCTGGGAGAGGTTTTGTGAAAGACAGTTAAATGAGGAAACTGAAGCTGGTAGGTCACATGACAATGACAACATGGCGATAAAAATCATACAACACACATTCATACTATATAGATTATACCTTTTAACTGTTCTGAAGTAATTACTAACTTAAAAAATTCCGTACTCAGAGAGCATGCCATTTACTCATGGTATTCATTTAACCGATTCATTCAAAACTCTGATTCATGTAGGAACACAAAACTAGCGTTGGGCACTTTCGAGGGGCTGCTTTGTGACGCTTCGAACCCATTGCAAGTCATTTGTTTTGAAACAGTGGTTTGGAGTGTGTATTAAACTGCCAAAGTCACGTGCTTTGTTACTTCATAACTGTTTCAAAACTTTTCAAAATTTCGATGGTTTGCATTTGGGGGGCGATCTTTGTGAGCTCGTGAAGTTGAATTCATTGAGATCGCCCCCCTAGTGGTGAACCATTGAACCAGCGTCTTTGGTTTTTACCTGACCTTGGATCAGTTTGATCAATTTGTAGAAATTTGTGTAGTAGTAGTAGTAGCCTCTTACTGGGCTGCTTACACAAGCTCTCCATAAAAAAGCCCTGCAGATTAATAATAATAATTAAAAATACATATCATACAGAGATTTCATATTTAATTGTATTTAATGTTTTATAGTTTCAATAAAACGTGCAATTGGTTTGTTTTTTGCATGTTTTGGCCTGAGTTTGTTTCTCGCATCTCTACACAAAACATGTTGTCCTTATGAGTGAGTCATTGAATCATTTAATCAATCGATTTGTTCATTAACACTGATTCATTCATGAAATTCGCCTGTACTTTTTTGTGTTGCTTAAAAAGCAACACACTCTTGTTTGAAACATTTTTTTTGTCTTGTTAGTGGAACACGCATACATAAAATAACTGGCATTGCCATTTGTAAAATGTGTTACACAATATTAATTTCTTGTTTATTTAACTGTTGTACCGCTGCAATACCTTGCAATTGTCTTTTTGTTCGAAACAGTATTGTACAACAGCCTCATGGCTAAGAGCATTCTTCCTCATATGTTATTGCTTAAATAGCTTTACTTACCTAAATGCAGGGTTTGACAGGCCTCAGCCCGTTGAGACAGATCAGCTGAGCGCAACAATGCGCCAGTGTGGGAAACGCCACTGTTCGTTTTTCATTAAACAATAGCGCTAGGCCCCATGCCATGCTGCTGTTGGATGTCATGTCACCCTGTTCACATGGACACACTGCACTCCTCACGAGGAAACAGGAACTACATGCATTCGTCAAACCACACTGCTGCAGAACAGCTTTAAATTTATTGTCTCTGCGTGTCAATGACGTGGTGGAATGAGGTATTTAAACTATCCCACAAGATACTTCAATGAGTATTATTGTACATAATCAATTGTATTTTAAATGTAAATTTCAACTGATTACACTGTATTTTAAGGTGTCCTTGTTACAGTGTAATTATTTTAGTATTGAGTAATATTAATTACTATATGTACTTACTATATGGTTAGGAATTTGGGTTTGGTTTAGGGTTACTTGCATGTAATTATGCATAATTAAAGGGATAGTTCACAAAAAATTATAATTCTGTCATTAATTACTCACCCTCATGTCTTTCCAAACCTGTAAGACCTTCGTTCATCTTCTGAACACAAATGAAGATATTTTTAAATGAAATCCGAGAGCTCTCTGACCCTCCATAGACAGCAACACAACTGAAATGTTCCCAGGTCCAGAAACGTAGCAAGGACATTGGTAAAATAGTCCATGTGACATCAGGGGTTCAACTGTAATTTTACAAAGCTATGACAATACCTCTTGTGAGCAAAGAAAACAAAAATAACAAATTTTTTCTCATTCCGTCTGCTGCGGCGCACCGCCATTGTGGAAGGAATATCACGATGCATGCGCTTGCTTCCACTTCATGTAAACAACGCGTGCGCATGGTGCTGCTGCTTACGTTGAACACACATTTTTGGGTGAACTATCCCTTTAAGTGTTCTTATGATAGTAAGTACATGTAACGTCACGTGTGTTACCATATAATCTTCAAATGTTAATACACTGCATATATAAACAAAATTATTTGAACCTAGGTGCCCTTTCAAGCTAAACAAAAGCTAAATACACATAATTAGAGGTGTGGACTTAAGTCTAAAAAGAGGATTAACATTGCCAGGTTGTCCTGTTCGCCCAAAACAATCCAACGTTTTGTCACCTGGCAACACAGTTCATCTCTTTCAGATGAGAGAAGGCCTGACAGACCAGTGACAGAGAAAATCACATGATGAGGTCTGAGAATTAAATGAAATTGATGTATGTAGTGTCATTAATAATCAAGCAACTTCATATCAGAAATGTGCCCAACAGGAAGCAATAGTGATATAAAAAAGACAGTGAATGCATGTCTCAAAGCTCAATTGTGAGGGAGAGAGAGTGCTGAGGGAGACGTACGCCGAGGCATCATGTCCATTTAATGAGATTGTCTAGCCCGTGTAGTTCCAGTGGTCAGACTTTCCATGGAATTACATAACCAGCCTTTAAACAGAGAAGGGAATCATCGTCTGGTGGACAGGTCCTGTGATGACGTCACTGCTGGGATTAAGCATGAAGGTACAGGAGAGATGAGAGATTAAAATTCACAATGAATTTTAACTGCCTCCTATTTTTCCATACATTTTTGTTCTTCCTGTTCTCTATCCATCCCTCCTAAACTGCTTAGAATTGTACTCCTTTAATCAATGTTTCACCTTTTCATTCTAGGATTTTGCTAATAGGGTCTCTCCCATGGCTATTTCTGGATCCGTTGGCTGCATGCTGCTATATGTATCACACTGCTTCATTTAACCGGGAGGCCAGTTACTTACTCATACATTGGTGGGTGTACATATGCTCTGAGTCATCCGGCCCTCAGACACCCTGCATATGGGATTTTCCAGCAGCATCTAATGAATTCACCAGACTGTGGGGAGCGGCTCTAATGACGGGGCCTGGACATGGACCTGGTAAGAGGGTCGTTTGTTTTTGACCAGGAGTTGAAGCCCCTATAAACGTCTCCATTTACAAGAAGAAAGGTGAGGTTTGAGTGCTCAAATATGCATATATGTGTCAAATTTTTTAACACAGGGCCCAAAAACACATTAATCGCAAATTAAACATATTACTGACATGGTATACAAAAACACGTGCTAGTGTGGAAGCTAGAGGGTTCTTATTGGTTAAAAATCGCAATGAAATTAAAGTAGTGACAGATTTTTTCTTCTTCCGTAGTGACATCCATCCAAATGAAACATTATAGAGAAAAAAAAAAAATGTTGAGCAGGACATGGTTCTGTCCGTCGATTATTGATTAAATGGAGGTAGAATTAGCTTTCAGCCAATTGTAAGAAATGGGTGGAGATATTCGGACTAAATGAATGGAGAGATTGTAGTTATAACATTTTGATCATGAGGTCAAAAAAAACTTTCCACTAAAACATACATGGATGAATCATTCAAAACATGCATTTACAAATATACTGAGTGAAATTTCATTTCACACAAATTTGGTTCATGTGGGGTTTTTTTTGAGCTTATAAAAAAAAAAAAAAAAAACTTTTTATGCTGTGTTCCATGGAAATCTTAAAAGTCATACAGGTTTGGAACTACATTAAGATTTTTAGGTGAACTACCCCTTTAATGCACACTGACAAGAAGTAAAGGAGGGGTCATATACGTCAGCTCCGATTTATACAAATGAGGAACATTTAAACACTGGAAATCTGGGCCAAAGGCCATTCCCGCAGTGAGTGTCAATGACATGAGCTTCAAAGATCAGGTGGGATGCGGATATAAAAATATGGAGCTCTGTAGTGTACATGTTGTAAATGTCATGTGAATGACAGCCTTACATTCCACGTGACTCTTCCTAGTTATAAGACCGAACAGTCACCATGGATCACCCTCAGCCTCTTGAGGCCATTGTACCGTACTGAATTACACATTGTGCCGCTTGCCAGTCAGACGGGTTACATGACACCCGCTGTGCAACAGGCAGACTGTGGTACATTGACCCGGTAAAAGGAAAAAGGCACCGGCATGCCAAAGGGCAAAGGTCAGGCAGGATTGTGGGATGCTGGAACAATGTTGCGACATGGATGTTTCGTCAGGTGAATGATCTCCTGCTTGCCTGGAACTCAAGGTAATCTGGTTAAGCAGCTTTAACCCTGCAGACAGGGGGAATTTAGACGAGTTGTAAAACCTCTTTGCACCAAGTCTGGATCTGTTCTTTTGCAGTTGTGTCCAAGCAGTCCATATGGAGATAAATGTTTCATCAGTCCACCCAAATGGACTTCTGTTTCGTGAAAAGATTTTGTGTGAATGAGTGTGGAACATGGCGTGTGAAACATGGTTTACCAATGAATCTGAAATTCCTATGTTCATTCCAATTTAAATTGAATGAAAGTCCGAACAAGTTGTTCCAGATGCAGCTTCTTCCCCTTTGCAAAAAAACAAATAAGACCAAAAAAAAAAAAAAAAATTATTTTTACTTCAAGGGCCTCATTTATAAAACACACATACAATTGGACTTCCTTCTGAATGTTTAAACATTATCTAAAGTATTGAAGGTATGCTGAAGATCCCTGGCGGGTGATCCGAGTACCCTTTACCCTGGTGCAAAGTAACTGTGAGGTATCTGACCTCTGCCATTTGGGATTATTTTGCACTTGTGGGGCCCTTTCAAGCTCAACCTTAATTGAACAAAAAGGGCTCTGTGACCCATCTCACACTTAAGGAATGTTCCCGTTACACAAGTTGTCCACAAAAAGATATTTCAACTTGTACCACATATGAGACCAAAAAACAAACAGCATTGACATCTAGTTAGTAGTTAGTCTACGGGGGATCATAGCGTGCAACATATTTTGCCTTTTGGCCCGTTTCTTGAAAGAATGCTTTGAGAGGCACGATTCAATGAGAAATAATTTGGCTAAAATATAGAAATCATATTCACATTCATAGAGAATTTAGATCCACAACAAAAAAAATTAATTTCATTTTAAGTAAAAATAAACAAGGCAAGTCTTCCCCAAAGCCATCTTATATTTTATTTGAGCACATGATTCAATCACATTTGTCTATACTGCAAGTCTTTTCATTTGGACTTTCATAGTAATCTAATCAAAATGTAGGTGTTAACCCTTACTGTCTGGGCCCTAAAGAGGGTTAAAGCGGGAGTAGCGCAGTGTACCATCTACAGCCTAAGTGCACCTGAAACACAGACAGGGCGAGCTTCTTTAAGAGCAGCTGAGACAACGACCCTCAACAATCTTTTAATGCACTTGTGAAGAGATTGACAGAGTAGAGCGGATCACGTAGGTGATCTTCGCTCATGACCCGAAGAAGCCCTTGAGAGGAGGTCAGAACTATAGGTATGGTTACATGTGCAAAACTATGACACGGTTGAGAGCTTGGTGAGAGAGTGACATGATCTTGTACACGTTTGGAGGGAGAGGAACGGAGAGCATATTTAAGGCACTCAGCATCTGGTTCTGCTAAATGCCTAGAATATTCTCAGTTTTCATCTGGCTGGGAGGATTTAGAGGGACGCATTTTCATATCCTGTTTTCTGTGTTGAAGAAGTCAGCCTTGAGGAGTTTAAGGCTTGTGTAAGGTCAGTTGATGTGACGAGTATAGGCCGATCGGTCTGTGTGACCACGGTTATATGCGTACGTAGTGTGCACAAGCTAATAAAAATCATATTTACGCCATAGAACGGCCTCGAAAGAGAAAGAGGAAGTTACACTCTGCAGTATTTCATCAGTTGTTCCCTGGAGGATCTCTGCGACTTTCAACACACAAACACGTCAAAGCCTGGGCACGTCTCCAGAATACTATAAGAACACTACTTTCAGTAGTACTTAATGTTTCCGCCCACTAAATGTCAGGTCCACCATTTGCTACAGCAGAAGAGCAAGATGGCCACCTCCGTCAGCTCGGTTGAGAGCACAGAATGCCACTCCCGTACTGCTCCACACCCAAATAAGGGCAAGGGACCCTCACCAGGCCAGGAATGTGGCTGAGTCAGCATGGACCCCGTATGGTAGCCTTTGTTTATGCCTGAGAAGAACGAATAGCCAAGTTCAGACAGCTCACGTGAGCAGGCTGCATGAGGGATCCGTCTGTTCCAGGATTGGTTGATACAGCCTCATCGACTGTCTGGAATGATGCATCCATCCATCCATCTCTGTGCTGACATGCCAGGAAAGAGCCAACCACAACAGTTCTTCAGCTGGCAGCTTTAGCTGGTACACAAGGACATAAAGCTTGCCAGTGAAGAACTGCTGCAGGTCAGCCAGTGGGCTTCCCGGAGTCTGTTCCCGATACTTCGCAGAAAATGGGAATAGCGTGTGGCAGAATCTGCAGAGGCAAAGAAAGAAAGGGATGTTTGAGGAGAAATAAGATGGACAATAATAGCAAGTTAGCTATAACAGTAAAAAAAAAAAAAAAAAACCGCAAAATTATTTAAGTTCATTATAATTCTTTACGGTAAGGTAAAATTCAGTCACCAATACCAAAACCAGTGAATCTTCATGAGTCTCGAAACCAATTTTGATACCAAAGCAACAATCTAATATGCTATTGAACACACTTTTATAAAAGTTAACAATTGTGATATAAAGTGTCATCTAAATGTAACAAAGAAATGGAGCTTTTAGATGTGAAACAATTTTCAATTTCTATATTGATACTTTTTTTATATCAATGTAAAAAACTAATATGCTATTGAACATATATGCACTCATTTAAAAACTTATTCATATAGATGTTTAAATCAATATTTAATAAAAAAATAGAGCTTCAATATTCAGGTTTAGAAAACATTGCTTCAATTAAATCAAGCAAAAAAAGAGTAAATTTAAGTTTAAAATGTTCCTGTAAAATGTTTTAAAAGACAAATTACAAACATTTAACATTCTCTTTAAGGTGTTTCTCGCTTTTTTTATACTTTGTTTGATTGATGTTATTGACCATTTATTGACACTTTGATCAAAAAGTGCATGTGAACATTCAAGCGCACAGTCGCATCACCACAAGCAATTTTTACAGAGCACACACGCATATCGGTACTACCATACTGTAGAAAGACAGGTACATTACATTTTTTAATATTAGTATCTGTATGAAATATGACAACTAGTGGTGTCAAAAGTACCGGTGCTTTTGACATCCCTTGTTATCATATCCTATAACTCTTATCAAATTCACTTTAAACAGCCTTCATCCAAGAAAATTGAAAACAGACAGGGTGGATGGAAAAAAGAGAAACGGCTGATAAAGAGGATATTTGGATAAAGTTTAAACAGTGGCTTTTTTCCATTTTCACTGCCACAGCCAAGCAAACGAGAAAGAGACAGAAAGGGAGAGAGGCGGTCTAGTCATGTGCTCTTTGCCCCTGAGGTATTGCAGGCCTGCTACTGCTTCAGCATTCATTCCCTCAGCTCAACTCCTGCCTTTAATTGAGTACAGATAGATCCGCTGCCTGTGCACAGGACCCAAGCATTTGATCATGCTCGAACTGTTCTGCTGGGAGACCATCTACTACTCACACCGCATTAAAAGTCTCTCTTTATCCAATTGACTTAAAGGTTTAGTTTCATTTTCAAACACTTCTGCTTCATTTAACCAAAGAATCTCCTCTATGCAGCCAAAAATCAGGCCATTCATTCTTCTCTCAGGGAAGCTCATGAAGTATGGTTTCATTTCCTTTCTGACTTTTTTCTCTCACAGACAGGCAGTCTCTTGGCCTCACTCTCCCATTGATCTTGCACAGCGCTAACGGAGGCTGTAAAGCTCTGCGCTTTTGCTGCAGTTCAAGGATGAGTGCTGGATGGGTACGGCCTCATGAACCCACTGACCTCGCTGAACCACAGAAAAAGGTCCAGTTTGCAAAGCACTGACTGGCACCCTAGGACTGGCACTCCCACACACATTCAGCTTTGCTCCCTCGGTCTCTTGCACACACACACGTTCTCACCCACAACTCGGAAATGCCAATTCCTGCCAAACAGCACGGATGATCTGCCCATACTCATTGAGCTGCTCGATGGAGAAACAAACACAGTGGAGTGAGAAAGGCTACGTTCATACTGCACAAATACGGTTTGGTTTTACGGATTCATTTCAGATACTCTTGTAGACAACATTTAAAAACTTTAAAACCAATTGCATTCCATAAAGAAATTAAATGAAAAAGTATACATTTATATAATTATTTTATACACACTTTAATCAGATTTTTAACTACATGTATGTGACTAGGAATGTAGATATTTACAGTACATTTTTCTCAAAACTGGAAAAATCAAGACTTATTTTCATGTTTGATACTAAATGACCAATATTACAAACAATATTTTGTACACTATACACTAACCTAAAAACAATAAATTGTTTTACAAGTGACTTTAGGCATCACAACATTGCAATGTAAAGTATGAAATATGGAAATTCATTTTGAGATTTTATTGACACTTTGGTCAAAAAGTGCATGTGAACATTAGCAGTGTTATTAAATTATTAGTGTTTTAAAGGTTAACATAAATTTTTTTGAGTGTTAGATGATTGCAAAGGCAATCTAAATTAACCATAAATATCCAGTATCAGCTGTCAGATAACCAGTATTCTATACATATAATGTGCATGTGAGAACAAATCCAAAGAAGAAATGGATGCTCACTGCATCTATTCTGTTTTCAGTGACGGAAATCACATTTGCCTGCAGCTTCCCCCTTCCGCTGGGTCTTAAGTCTGTTGTTATCAGACACCGGGGCGGTTGAATCGTCCTTTGTCTGAAGGCGGAGATAAGATCCTTCTATGTCCAGGACACTGCAGGCAGGGAGGGCCGTCAGCTTCAGTTACAAGACTTAAACACAATCACACACCACTGTCCGGTATCACACTATAATGTGCTCTCTAAATTCGTGACACGCATGGATTTAACCCACAGCACAGACAAAATGGAGCTGAATAACATGCAGTTAGTTATGGAAAAGCCAGACACTTCTCTACAACCCACTCCCAGGAAAAAAAGATGTGCGTTTTCACTGGTCCTTCGCATGGTCTTTGATGTCCCCACCCAGCCAAGATGCTCAGAGAGCCACAGGCTAACAAGTGGTCAGCACCGGACACAATGGAGCATGCTTAAACTCTTGCTGTCTCTCTCTCACACACACACACACACACACACTATGACTCACTGACATATACAAACACACAATGCCAACAAATCCTGTCACACAGAACACAGTGTTTCCAAGGAGTGATTTATTGTAAAGCCGTGGAAGCTTCCCAAACAATTACAGTCAGGCTGCTCCACAAGGCAATGGGAAATGGTAAAGTATGTGCCCTTCTCTAGCTCTCTGCAGCGTCTGCTCACATTTTCCTCCCTATAGCCCTTTTCTACCTCTTTCAAATGAACCAATTAATCAATAGCCCACAGACGGCTCAAGATGGGAGGTTGACTGGTGGCAAAAAAAAAAAAACACCGTTATACCTCCATTTCTAGTGCTCCTTATAGCACCCAAACTGTTGCATCAGCTGTCTAGCGACGGTGTCCAAGACCGACAGCTTGCTCACATCACCAGGAGACACCGAACAGCTTGAACGGCAGGTGAAATACAAAAGGTACACTTCAATCCAATTGGCAAATACAGTGGTTTAGGGTCAAATGGGCTTGCCCAACATCTGGAAGAGAGTGGGAAGAGGTCACAAGTGAGATTTTTCAAAGCAAGCACTGTTACACCCTCTGTCTAAACAGATACACGTTCACCTACTTGATTTAGCTGTTAGTCGTTACAGTCTTCAACACCCACATAAATTGTTACCAAAATGAGCTACGGATCAATGCATTAGTCATTCCCTTCAGCTTCCAGACGAATAATCAGGAAGTGACCAAATAGGGTGGGTGAAGAAGGGGGATCTTTAATTAAAGTGAAATCCCGTATTTATCTGAACAGAAGCAGTGCAAGGTCATTTCTGAGCCGAGATAATGATTATTAAGGGAAACCGGCTTTGAGAGGTGCAAGCTCTCTGCTCATCGGAGACAAGGCCAATGGTGGAGATGTTACATTCCTGTCATGCTTGCCCCGTCAAGCAGAGGCTCTCACAGGGAGTACAGTAGAAAAAAAAATGAGAGGAGAGAGAGAAAACCACACCCAGTGGTTGAAAGTTTCTTGTCTTTCTGCTACTGTGGAAAAATGCGAGGTTGGAACTGGCAGAATGCAGTAAGAATTTCTGGAAGGAAACCGCTAAATCCCTGAGGGATATAAGAATCCATTTTTAGTTATGAAATGACACAGCATGCAAGCAGATCATCTGCATGTGAGGGGGAAAAAAACGACAGTTTCTTTACAACCGGAAGTCGGTGGCTGCAGAAATTTTGTAAAAAATGCCTCCGCAAACACACCACATTTTAACAGATCCCAGTCTGCCATCTGAAGCCACTTCTTGAGACTTTCTGAAAGGGAAAACTCCAGAGTTTCCATCTGGTCCTAATGTTTGAGTGTCCAAAGCTGTTTTTATGTGACTTTAGGGCAGATGTCTGAGCTCGTCCCATCCCATCCCGTCCACTCCATTACCCATTCTCCTCAGTGTCACGCGGCTCTTGTGCATTATTCACCAGCCTTTACATATGCACAGAGTGGAATGACCACTTGCATTTCAGCTCCATCCTTAATCATGCATCGTTGTGCCTGCATCAAGCCCTTTGAAGAGGCCAGGCAATCACCGTTCCAACAGCGATGCTTCAAATGCTGAGGCGGCTCCAGTAATTCTGCCATGAATCACGGCACGAGTCAACCGGCGGGCAGGCAACAGTGAGAAATGGAGAAGTGCAGACATTGAGAAATGAATGCCATTCACTAATGCACAGATGAAAAGACTAAAAAAAAAACGGCAGATGCCAGGAAGGGGAAGAGATCGGAACGAACCGTTATGGAGAAAAACGCACCTGTACCCAAAAGGCTTTTTGATGACGTTCATTTGTTTGTGAAGTCGACGAGGTAAACAGGAAGACTTACCAAGGGCTCGTCCGGGACACAGATGTCACGCATGCATCCTGCTCCTCCTCTCGACTCCCACACTTTGTCTTGGTGCAGGCGTGTTCGCCCTCCAACCCAAAATTGATGAAGTGTGAACGGCAGTGCTTACGTGTACAGGGCAAGACACATGAAAGTCTATATATAGTTCAGATGAACACAAATCTACAAGTCACGGCCACAGAAACTCTAAAGCGCTCAAGGAAGGTAATCTTAGCCTTAATCTGAAATGTCTGGCCAAAGCCTGAGCTTATGCAGGAGAATTCATCCGAGGAACCCCAAATGAAAAGGGGTGTGGCACATTTAAGTGTGCATTTGCATCCCAGCAGACCCAGCCTGTCACTACTTCCCCAGAACCAAGATGACGGTTGTGCAAGGACTCAGAAACTAACGAGAGCCGCCTGCTATTTGTGCCTCTGACATCCAAGACGGACCGGACCGCTTTAAACTGCTACTCGACTTCCTCCAGACACTTGACTAACAGAAAAACATGCAGACAAAACAGTTTGATGTAAAATAGGAAATTCCAGCTGAGTTATACAATGGAAATGACTGTGGGGCAACGCAGAAGCGGCGAAGCCATTTCAGGAATTTATGTAATCTCCTGCTAATATCAGGGCTGAGGGGTGGGGTTTCTATAAATCTCGAACAAGAGCTCCAAAAGCCCACATGTAGCCAGAGGAAGTGGTCAGAGCCTTTAAGAGTGTGATGAGCATCCTACACAAAATCACACTGCAGGGGGGTCACAACTGGCCGGCATGAATGGAGCATACTTTTACAACACGAAAATAACAGGCACATGCATATGTGAACTGCAATGACTGCCACATGCTGCAGGGTACTGCCTTGAGAAAAATAGGTAAGTTTGGAACTTGGAGGTAATTGTGCTTTCTTTAGCTCGTTCTTCTGAAATGCAGATTGCAGCACTGAAGAATGCAGAACATCTGGCCAAGATTAAAAAAAGGCTTCACCTTCTTCTCATTATTTTGTGAAACACAGCTTGTGGCACAGCCAAAGACCCATTTAACCCCGGTTCTGTGAACTTGATGAATCAGATTCAGTTAAAAAAGGGAAAAAAAAGAGAGTGATATGCGGCATATTATTGCTTAAGGAGCGCCACAGCCCTGCTACTTGTACGCGTGTGTGCATGAGTACATAGCTTTAGCAAGTCCAGGCCTCCTCCCTGCTCCTCTCCGATGCGGTTACACTGGACTACATTCTACAGAAGAACATTCTGTATTACCAGCACATGCAAAAGGAAGCTAATGGCAGCTGGTAAACTATGAATAAGCAGTAACTCAAATGAAGCTTCTTTCATAACGTTGGTTGTTGTAATGACAAAGCATCGCCTGTTCTCCCCCACCCCACCCGCCGAACTCTGAATCATAGCGACGATCAGAACGGCAGCTGCCTCTCCCAGCACAGCAAAGGAAGCAAAAGCTTTGATTTGACTCAATCATGCTTTTAATACTGTGCCATGGGTAAATCAGACTGAATGAGAATGTCTCAGTTCATATTCATGTAAAACAATAAATCTACACTATGATTATTCCACAACACGGCGAATGACAAAATTACTTAGTGACTGAGTGCAACTGATTTGCCGAGAGTATGTAGTAATGTGACTAAAAATGACACAAAGCTACATAAATATATGCACACTTTACCATTCAGTAGTTTGGGGTTAGTAAGATGTTTATGAAAAATCTCTTATGCTCACCAAGGCTGCACACAATTGATCAAACATCCAGTAAAAACGATGTTACTGAAATATTACCATTTCAATCATGTATTTTAAAATAATTTATTCCTGTGATGGCAAAGCTGAATTTTCAGCAGTCGTAATTACAATCTTCCGTGGTCATTCAGAAATCAATCTAATATGCTGGAATGAAGCTCAAGAAACATTACTTACAGTTGGTTAAAATGTTTGAGCAAACATTTATTTCATAACATTGTAAATGTCTTAACGGTCACGTTTGGTCAATTTAATGCATCCTTGCTGTATTAAGTATTAATTTCTTTAAAAATTTATTTACAAAAAAAAAAAAAAAAAAAAAAATGTACTGACCCCAAACTATGTTTTATATTTCAGTTAAATAGCTGAGAAAAATATATATATATTTATTTATGAGAAACCTATTGCCCATCTAGCGCTTACCTAAGGACTAATTATTTCCTTAGGAAACACTGATGGAATTATACTCAACAGGTTCATTCCTGCACCTTGCCCTCCCGCCCTCTCTCTGTCTCTCACCCTTTCCATTGCGCTTTTTGCAGTTCTTTCCGTTGGTCAAGTCTCTGTGCCGTGCCATGCATTCTTGGGATGCCTGGTACATATGGTATAAATTCCATTCTGTCTGCAGAGGCCCTCCATGCTGTCTAAGATACGACGTTCTGGACTGACTCCACCCTCTCACAGAGCTGGGCCAGCTCACACTCTGTACTGCTGAGGTGAACTAGCTTGGCTGCCTTAAAAGAGAGAAAGAGACAGAGAAATAGCTCACAAGTGAAGTCAACAGGTTTTAAACAAACCCGTTTTTCCCGGTATAGAATGAATGAGCTCGTTATTTAGAGTTTGGGGCATCGTATGTGTGCGCCACCTTGTATGTCGAGGATAGAAATGCAGTGAAGAACAATAGCACAAAACCCCAAACTGGGTCACTTACATGGCGGTGTAGAGCACAAAGCCTGCAGCCCATTTAATCAAAGGGAGATTATATGGGTCCCTCAGGGTAGACAGCAGAAGCAAACTCACTCTAGAAGTCTACAAGTCTCTGACAGTGCCGAATCATCGCAGCGAAAAAAGGTATTGCAAGGAATCTAACTGCGTAATGTTACTGGGGATGAAAATGTGGACAGAAGCTCTGCAGGCTCACTTCCTGAAGCCTCGTGGCACATACCGCCTGAGCGTCCAGCATTTGGTCCCACAGGACTGTGGGGCTGCACAGACGGGAAGCTCCGCTGTCCTTGAGACAACAGCAGACCTTCTTCTGAGATCCTCCCCTCCCACACTCAAGACAACTACAGCCACCTGCCAAACAGGCAAATCACTGTCACAGCCGAGCTTCATCTGCAAAAAAAAAAAACCCACTCACAGTCTGTGCGGCACGATACCACACCAATGGTGGAATGTATGCCAAGACTCCAGAAAAACCACTTAAAAACTGTCAAACCTCCACAAATGAGTGTAAAAAAATCTAAATGTCAAAGAGACCTGCAGAACAGTGAAAATGTGTAACGCTAAGGGTGTGGTTCCAAAACTCTCCATGATATGACATTTCTCCTCGTATGTCCACAAATGCAGTTGTCGGAGTTCCATGCTATGGTTTGTTCATCCACACAGATCTATTCATGAAACTCCATGAGGGCCCAACGTTAAAGAGGAAGCAAAAATATGAACTCAGAAAAGTTCAACATTTTACAAAGGCCTCACAGTAAAGCCAATAAATGTCAAAAACTAAACAGAGGAAGCATTTGACCAGCAGATACCTTGAATAGCAATCAAACATCCTCCTTAGTGATTTCTCCATTCAGTGCATGGACTGTCCAGGGAGTTTCAAACTCCTCTGTTATATTTCGGTATCTTTCCAGCCACGCTTGAATGAAGATTAAACTCATTTAGGAGCAAACGCAAGTGCAAGACCAGACAATGGGGTTCACAAAACAAACATTTCCCTGCAAAAAAACTCCCGCACTTTAGCTGCACAGACACTTGAATAAGGAAATAAGAGTTGCTCTTACTGAATTCATTGCTTTGAAAAGACTGCAAGAAAATTAGACCTGTACACATAGATCTGAGATGTCCAACCTTTCTACGGATAGCGATTACCCTGGGCAGGAGAACAGACGTTCCTTTTTCCATAAACTGCACTGTGCTGCTTCTTTAATGAGCTACTTCAATCTGAACTTGCTTATTTAAAAAGTGTATACAAATGACATGTACGTCATTTTACAGTCCTTAATTTATTCAGACATATTGACTTTATTCAGGGTAGACGCCATTTAATTTTTCACAAATTAAAACAAGGCTGCAAGAGGAAAAAAAATATAGGCTGTGCTGTTTTAAGGTCGTACGTCAAGTTCATAACACTTTCCAGAGTTTGTCAAGAGAAAAATGTTGCATCAGCCGAATGATCGAGACTGAGCTACAGAACAACACATTAACGGACCTCCGTATAGCCTTGTTTTCATTCAGGAAATATTAAATAAGGTGTGTAGACAGAACATTTGACCACTTACACTCCTGGAATTTTAATAGAAACATTCATTCTGAATAATTAATTCTTAAATTAATGATAAAATATAGATTTATAAAAAAGCCCAACTCCATTTTTAAATGTAGTTTCAGTGCATTTAATCTAATGTATTAAAAGTCTGACACAAATATGCATATCATATTCGGTCATGTGACAATTTTTTTTGCTTCTCTCATTGTAAATCAATAAGATTTCATAATCAGCTCTCAATTTCGGCAGACAAAGATATTCGTTAAAACATTAAAAAAGCTAAATCAGGTAATAATGTGTAGATAAAAGTGACTAATAAAGGAAAATCTGGTTTTAACATAACATATAACCTCAGTCATTAGCTTAATTCTGGTAAGGCTGATAGGTAACGATATGGTACGTCATGGCTTAAAATGTTTCTTACTTGAAACAATTACTGGAGCAAGGAAATCCATTAACACGGTTGCATAAACACAAGTTAAGGATGTTTGTCAACACTTGATTGCTTAATCCCATCCACAAATTAAAGAGCAAAAGTCATCTGGTGATATGATGGAACTGATTCTGAAAATACGTTGTTTGCTCTGTCATTTGATATTTAATGACCAGATTGACATTTCCCAAAAACGTTTCACAACCTCTGAACAGTTCTTTAGATTTTATCAAATATCATCTTTTCAGCTTCTACAATTTTATTATAAATTATATTTGATATCAGTTCTGACACATCACCCTCACCACCGGTAAGTCACCTCTAACAGTCATATTTAATAACTTACCTTCAGCAGTCAGACGTAAGAAGAAATCCATTTAATGACATACTGTTGATATTGGTATGAAACGGAGGTCTTCACTCCAGATGTTAGGCTGTGTATGAAAAGAGAAAAGTGAGACAGCAGACACACACATACAAAAAGGAAACAAGTAACCCAAAGGAATAAAAAGAGGCAAAACTAGTACAGTATCGCACTGTACAGGGTGGGGTCTTGAGGAATTTGCCATGCTCTCGCCTCACAGGAATCAGTGACGATGTATAAACGTTGTGTCGAGGCCAAATCCATGTTTATATACTACTATCCAACTACCCATATATTTTTATCTTCGCCATCTCGTATAGCACAATCTCCTGTTGCTCTTATTATTCATTTTTTAAACAGACGTAGACTACAAAACTCCATGTTCTAGGCTTTAAATTTGTCTTTTACTAACACTCGTGTTTTTACAAACCTGTATAACTTTCTATCTTCTGTAAAAACAGGAGAAAATGTGAGGCGGAATAGGTCACCATTCACTTAGATTGGATCCGTTTTATATTCAATGAAAGTGAATGGGGACTACGCCGGTGTAATATCGCTTTCTATACGAGGCATGCAGGTTTAAAACATCATGAAGGTGGGTAAATAATGACTAAATATTCATTTTAGGTTAATTATCCCTTTAAGGCCTATTCCTTGTCGTCTTGCGAAAGTTGAAAATCATCATAAATATAATGCAACTAATAAAAACAAGCAAAAAAAGAAAAAAATACGTCAGGCGATATGAGTTTAATATGTTGTAACTGAAAGCAGTTTAACGCCCTCTGTTATATCAGTTGTCAGTGTTAATACAGTGTTAATTCTCAGCGCTTCATGCTGACATATTTAAATTTACTGGACTTAACAAATAGCGTCAAATCGATAATGGTGAGATATTGAGTTTTTCAACAAACACCTTTGAGCGAAAACTTCTGAATGAGGAATGTCCAACACCTACTTACGTTACTTCACTGGTAGAATTCTCGATTTCTCTCGTGGATCGATTCGTATGTCACGCTGTAAGCGGTTCGACTCCCAGATACCACATAAAACTGGCGTAACATCCTTTATCTTCGCAATTGTTTTTTTTTCCTCATACTGCCTACAGACTGTCTACTAGCGGACGGCTCACGCCCTGTACAGCTCAACTCGCGCTCTCGCGATCGCTTCCAATGGAATGTAACAGATTCCATTCGTTCTAAAGTGGGTTCACACACTTCCGAAAAGTTAGAACGGTCATCGAACGATTAGACGCTTCCTGGATTTAAATATCTCACACGCGTATCAAATCCTTGCGAAACCCGTTAAAACCCTTATGATTCAATTCAGTCGCAGTTCTGGCGCACAAGGCAGCGCACGTACGACATTTAAAAGCGGTTGGCTCATTGGGAACTCTAGTTCGATTCTGACCTGGGTCATATCCCGATATCATTTCCAGTCTCTCTTGCCCACTTTTAATGTAACACTCTACTCTAAATATCGAAGAATTTAATAGAAGCTCTGCTACAATTTAAGTAATTCGTCCTTTTGCTGAAAGCCACACCTTAACCTCAAATCACTCCTGACATCAAAGAGCTAAAGCGCGAAATATCTAATCCTAACCTGCTCAGAAATCATTAACAATATAATTACTCAACTTTAACACGACACCATTAGTCTTACGTCCTAAATTTCACAATCTAGCCCACATATCGCTGCGTCCTGGGTCTCCGCTTCAACTCCCCTCATACCGGCTTCTCTCCTCCCGATCAGCTGGCAGCGCAGTGACGCCAAGAGCAACAGCTGACCAATCAAACACTAACGTCAAAGAACAGAAGGAACGCCCACTTATGACCGATCATGACTGTCAGGCCTGCACACCAATGCCATGCTCTGAATCAGACGGGTGTAAAGCACACTGTCCAATAACACGATCTCTCTCCGACTGGCGTTTCACGGCTCTTCTAAAGAGCAAATGACAGAGCACCTCTGTAAGAAGGACTGGATAACTGTTTTCAGACTCCTATAAAATCTTACTTCTCTTTGATACAATTCAGACTCGTGCGTAATGCCTTTAAAATTTCCACAGACGTTGTTTTACTCTTGTTTTTTAGACATAACTCAAGCTGAGAGCAAATGCTTTTTAGTTGGTCCCTATTCATGTCCACATTATTTTCTGTCTTGTTAAAGCCACACTCGGTCATTTTTCCTCATTATAAGGAATTTACATAAAAAATATCTTTAGAAAGATGTGCATTCACATAAAATGAGGCCTTATCTGTAGCCTTAGCTAAACAGCCTGTAGCTGTTGTAGTTTACATGGAGGGTCTGCTTCTGGTGGCTGCCATGTTGAGGTCACATGACTAGCAAATGTCCCCTTTATTTCTGGAAATCTCCCTTTTATCAGATATTTGTGGAATTATTTAGCATGGCTCATTGCCAGTTTCTACAATGGTATTAATCAAATTAATCAAAATGAATTCAAATTACACAGAACTGATGACAGTAGTCAGGTGAGAAACTCAGTAAGGAAAAATGCTGCATTTCATTTTCTATAAAAATGATTCCTGAGGTTTCTGGTGAAATTTAAAGCTGACTGCCATTTATGCTATTGCTCATTTTGTGGACGGAAACCTTAATTGGTGGCTTGCTGAATCCAGAGGGATTTTTTTTAACAAAAATGCAAATTCCTGCCACTGACTGAGAGAAAACCATAGAAAAATACAGGCTTTTATTCTACAATCAGAATTTTAGATCTTGCCGTCCTTTGTTTTTGGCTACAAAAATAGGCCAAATGGAGGGAAAACAAGCAACATTATTTTTGTATGGAATTCAGGAGGAGGATAATTAGTATTATTACTTAGCATTATTGTAGACATGGGTTTCAGAAACCCAAAAGCATCATCAATAACTTCACTGTTCTTAGTAAATAATCACAGCAAGTAAACTTAAATGCTTGCTTGTGTGTAACCAAAAAAAAAATGTTGTTTCCTCATGTGCAGCAACTCAAGAGTTTAAATGCCATTCCATTCATAATTCTTGTACCGCACAGTCAGGTCAAACAATACTAATAAGTTCATGCATTTTATCACATACATCATAACTTAGTGCTTCAAGAGAGGGTCTTTTCCCGCATGACTACAGTCTAACTGCCACTGTTATAATTCCACATTCCCACACCACAACTCTGGGATCAAGTCCAGCAGATCATTTTACTTAAAATTAATTGAAATAACTTTTTTTTAATTATTAACTGAACTCCGGAAGCTGTAATTTTAGAGGTCACCTAATAGAGTTTTAGTAAAAGTAGAAAACACTTAGTGAAGTTAATGCGTTCAGATCTGATTGGAGACTATTTGGTTAGATATTGTGTTGGAGGTGGTGACATAAACACTTTGACACATCAGTTTCCTGTCCTGTTCCCACGTGGTTAACATTTCCTGAAAATCTATTGATTATATATATATAAACAAAGTGTGAGCAGCTTTGGGAGAAAGGTCATTCCAACCCAGTCACAATATTACAAATGTAAATGTCATACAAATTTGCTATCTCTGAGACATCCTACATCCTATTACTTAAGAGACTGCAGACATTAAGTATATCTGGTGTAAGTCCTGGAGGACACTTTCTCTGCTTGATCCTGATTAGGTCAAATACACTAATGCGAGCTCCGGCCCACTGTCTGGGCATGTTGCTATTTATTAGACACATCACAGTGTTAAGGGACTTAAAACAAACCTCTTCAATTTAGTTATTAAATGTCACCTAGTTTGTCCCCATGTGACAACATGAATGCAATTTGGGAACATGTTATGTTAGGTTTATGGTTAATGTTGCATTAATATACCTGGTGCACAGAACCGGTCTCTCCTAGGACACATTAATCCAGCTCTTAAATGGATTCCAGGAATCTATCAACCCACTCCCAGGCAAGTGCCTTCCTGCATGAGTACAGCGATACACGTCATTGATGAGAACATTTTATGTAAATGATCTCCTCTTGAAGAGGATCCTGTTTCTCTCAGTGAGGCATCCTTTCTTAATATATAATATCAATTTATAAAATGCAATGTAATAATAGAAACGTGGCATTACTTTTCCCATGAAAATTTCTTATGTCTATGGAAATTGTGCATTGATCATCTTTTCACATTTCAATAATAGTAATTAAAATAATAATAATAATAATAGATTGCTATTATCAGGTATCTTATAAAATTATTTATATTAAAATATTTTGCAATATTAAAAAAAACAATAATATACATAATAAAAATTAAATATGAAACAGTTTTAATTATTGATTTAAACACTGATTTAAAAAATAAAATAATATACACATTAAAACATAATATTTTATTCCACAAAGTAAATCAATTTCAAATGTTACAAATCCCTTTTTTATTTTTGTACTCTTTTTTTTGTTTGTTTCCTCAACAAGTTCTCAACTTGCAGGCATGACAATTTTGCAGACGTTGTGCATTCCAGTAGTCAGTTTATGAAAATATGCAGGTGAATTTTCATCACATGTTTGCTGTTGCACTTCCCATGGGTGTGATTGGCTTTTAGGACGCGTCTCACGGACCTTATGATCAAACAGTTCCACCAACACATCAAATTTGCATTCATTCATCCATAATCCTTGTCTAATCTACTGCCATTCAATATTCAATGTATGTTCTTGTTTATTTAAAACTTTTATAATTATTTGCCAGTGTCAGGCTTTTTCTTTGTAACTCAACCTAGAGAAAATGTAATTTAATGGAATGTTTAATTTCATATAATGTTTTACTTATCTAGATACCCCAACTTTTGACAGGCCCCACCCTGTTTACTGTAAAACAGCACCCAGTAGAATCAGAGTAAAGCCACTGTAACTTTAAGAGCTGCCTTTTGCAAAAGAGAACTGATTAGTGGTCCTGGCAGCCAACCACACAAGCGGCTGAGTGAAGACTCAAGCCAATGAGAAGTCCTGGTGGGTGGAGGTTACAAAACCAGCCTGAACCCAATGACTCAGCACAGGCAAGTGCGTGCGAAATGACACTTAACACCAATTTAAAGAGCCAGCGCTCACCATACAAAAGTAGGTGAGGGTAAAATACGCACTCTTGAATCCCAGCAGCTGTTCCCCTCCCTGCGAGCAGGACTGTGAATGTTGTTCAAAGTGACACAGCTGAGCACAACTTTCAGTTTTTGACAATTTTCTGAAAGGACCACACCTACACAGTCATGATAGACGCAGCATGACTCAGCACTGGCCATCATGTCACATAACCGCACATGACTGACAATGACAATCATGATGAACACTGGCTAAACAAAAATAATGGTTTGTGATAGAGCCGCACTATAAGGCAGAAAAGCCGAACACGACAATTATGCGCTGCTCAGCGAAACATAAATCTCATGTTTGTTTCACATCACCATAAATATTCAAACAATCACAGGATAAGCATAAGAAAAAGCTCTTTCATTTTCAGATGAGTGAATATGTGGGAATCTGAGCCACATCCTGGATGTTGTTCTAAACTGGATAGTTGCAACAGCCAGAAAGGCAATACCTCAGTGACAAGGCACTAGCTATATTTACATCATGTGCTGTTAACCTCAGAGTACATACTTCTCAAGCTGACGGCAGGAGTTCTAGAACAGACTCTTTGTTTAGAGGTAGGGCTGCACTTTACAGGTTCCTGATCTCACAGGATGTGATGATAATCGTTGGTTATCTGAATGAGACACGCATTGCACCGTCTATTATGAAGAGATTAAACAAGCTCATATTAATTTACAGTGTAAAAACAATGTCATGAGCATATAAATTTAACATCCAAGCATGAAAAGCAGTTGTGATTCTCCATTTAGAGCAAACACGCAATGCATTATCGTGTTTTTCCACCCTTTTACATGCTGAAACAATGTTTACAGGAAATCTCTTTGACAACAGGGTACTCAGAGTGAAAATACTTCAGAATGGGAGGTGTGATGAATCACCAACACATTTTAAAATGATAGTTTTGGTATGTGAGCTTATGATTTAGATTAAACTGAATTATTCAGCGTTCTGTCAGACTCCCTTAAAATGAAACACAGCAAGACCTAAAGAACAGCGCATGGTCAGAACTCTACACAGGAGAGAAAATATTAAGAGGAATGTTGAACCACAATATTCAAGAGCAAACTGTATTAGTCCTTAAGGTTCACAGAAAACCAAAACGAGGGCGTTTGATATGCTACTTACAGAAAAATTAATCATTAATCAAAAGGATTATGTAAACAGCATTAATTCCATTACACATATTCATAAAACTAATTTATTCATTGCTAAAAATATGATAAAAGGTATAAAACATTTTACAAAAAAATCTAAAAGGAGATCATTTAAGTTAAATTAGTTATTCTACACACACCTGTTTAAAAATGTGTAATATCTCATGATTAGATGTGTATTCATCTGTATGAGTGGGTCAATAACATATAAGAGTGTACACAGTACAGAAAATGTATCTGCATAGTTTGGACCACGTGTCTTTTATTTGGCAGACCCCCCCTCAAATTAATAAGCAATGAAACATAGTATTGTTCAAATATTTTTTCAAGAAATAAAAATAAACTATAAACTATTTACTAAGGTTTTTACTTTAAAAATTTTGATTATTTATATATATACAATCATAGTAGAGATGTATTCCTGTCAACATGTATACATTTCATTTTTAATGTATTTTTCAATAATTTATTAGAATGAAATGAAGATTAAAGAATGACCATCATGTTATTGACCCTGGAATTGTATTATTTCTTTATGGTTTTATGTTACTACAAAGGTTGCAGGCTCATACTAAGTATGACGTGATTCAGAGTCATTACTGTCGTTTTTTAGGGTAGAGTTTGCTAGTGTTTCACATCGTTTGACCCTTTAAACATGTTGTCTGTTGTTCTGTTTACCGTACAGTACTATACAGGTGTTTTATCATCACATTTGCACTAGTTATGCTCTATTGACCATGCCTGGTGGACTCTGGTCCTGTGAACAGGCCTGTCTAACAATGAAAGTTTAAGAGGAATTTATCTCCCTTTCCAAATGCAAGGCCAAGGCCTACGTACAGATATGATTAGCCTGGTTCATGCAACGGAACACACTCTCCTTGACAAGCCGAGTTTCAAAACAGCCAAACTCCATTTGAGTTTTAGCAAACGTACATGCTCTCAAACCTCTCGCCTTGATTTCTTTATCAGGGAATGTTCAAGCTTAATGTTCACTAATCAAGACAACAGAGACAACAAAGGAATGTAACCAATACAAAATCTGACAACACAGCGTGGAATCCGAGGTGCAGCCTTGCAAGAGAGGAGTCGAACCTGACATGTCAACCCAGGCGAAGTTAAAGTGCGCCATTGCATCACTAGTCCATCGAGTTTAGCAATTGATCTACCATGAATAAAATTATATAGTATACATGAACGCACTTTGAGATTAGAATACAGCTCTGAAATGCTGAGATCATTTTAGAACTTGGACCCTTGGAGTTGTTGCATCACTGCAATGCTAGCAATTAGTGAACCAGCGCAGTGTTTTCAAGAGTACCATGGAATCAACAGCAGGTTATGTAATGGCCCTGATGGCTGGAGGTGTGATATGAGTTAGTTAAGCATGTGACAGTGATTTGGGTGTACGTGACCCACATTCACTTCCCAGCAGCCATTGCCCACTAGGCCACCCATGTCATGCTGTGCACAATATACTGTTTTTTTCTTGTGAATTCCAAAAATTCTGTCCTTAATAATCATTGTTATTTAATATGAGCAAACAAGAATCACTTACAACTGACTCTTAGATCCTAGATGACCTTGGAAACATGTCACAAGCGATTGTGTCAACCAACAACACTGTTTGTTGTGCGCGTGCTGGCGCCACTGAGGTCAGCCTATATTCAAGTAAGGCTTCCCTCCCAGAAGGGTAAAGAGCTCAGCTTGTCCCTAATACATACGAGCACCTGTCTAAAAAAGCAGCCGTCCTCCCACCACACCTGCCAATCTTACAGTCTGACACAGATCCAGCAGTTCGCCCAGCTGATTTTCCACAAATAGAGCCCTGTGTTCCAACTATAGCACAGTGCTCCGCTCAGCACCGCAAATTTACATAACCTGGCAGGCTGGGAAGGAAGTGCCACATCGCCAAGCAGTGACACTGCACCGCCCCACTGTACCTCACCCTGAAAACAGCAAAGACACCTGAGAATACCCATGTGCCCCATCGACCTCGTGACAGAGCGGCTCTCATTCATATCCAGGGCAATCCTTTTAATCTTCATAGCAGCAACCTATAATATCTGCTGCAGTGCACCTCTGCTGTAAGTGTGAGATACCTCTTCCTGGATGCTGTGGGAATTTTCCATTTGTGGAGGAATGTGAATAATTTCTCACAGAGATGCTGATTTGCAGGTCTCATTTGAATTGTCATCTGAGCGTCACATCCTGTTCTTTCCATTTTTGTCAAGCGTGACACATTTGCTGAATCACATCATGTGAGTTTGTTGAAACACATTATACTGACTGGTTTAATCTGTAACACTGTGGTCAGGATTGGAGTATAGACCTCAAGGAATGTCATTTGGATTTGTTTAGTTCAAATATCAGCACAGACCCTTTCAAAGATGAATGCAGAATTTTACATGAACACATATGGCCCAGCAAATAAAGACTCTGTAGGGAATATAGGAACGAAAAGCACTACAAATGGAACTGATTTTATGAAAGAAATGGCTCAGGTTTTTTACCATCAAAAGCGTTTCATGAAAAGTTTACATCACACCCATATAGACGTGTGGAAGGACGGTTTATATATGTAGATAAAGCGATGCACTTGTGGGTCAAAGGTCAGTTTTCCATTGGTTATTTTTAGGGAGCAATCTGATGAGGTTTATTTCTGAGGACCAGGAGTGCCAAAAATAAAATGAAATACTTAACATATTAATTCAAAAATGAACATAAAAAAATTACTTTCAATAAGTAATTTACTTACCGTAATTCTTTATAAAATCTTATTCTTTATAAAAATTATTCATTTTAAATAGCTTAAATCAGGTTAAGTCATCTTTATTTATATAGTTGTTTCAAAGCAACTTCAAATAAATAGATTTAATTTTAATTAACAATTAAAACATTAACAAAAACATAAATAGCTTTACATGCGTATTTATGTTTCTATTTGTAAAGTGATTTATCTAAGATTTTGTTACAATAACTACATTTTTAAACTAATTAAGTCAACGTTTTTGAATATGTCTTTTTCAGTTTATTTGCATGCTATAAAAAAGTAAAAAAAAATTGCAAGGGCATCTTCTAATCTAAAAGTGGTGCTGTTTTCTGGAGGATTCTTCAGAAGATATGAGAAACACCGGAATGGGCAGTGAGACATCCAGCCAAGGCCATTTCATGTGAAGGTAATGAAACACAGCATCTAATAAGCTGGGAGACAAGCGCTGTACTTTTCCAGGTCCAATGCCCCGATGGCCATGTGAGCGAGGGGCCCGGCCTACCCCAGCCCACTTCATCGCTTTGTTATGAGGAAGAGAAGCGGAAAGGTGCTGCCCTGTGGACAGAAGACACAGATGTCTGATGTATCCAGGGTACCCGGCCACCCTCCCCCATATCCACTACAGCCAGAGGCTGACATCCCAAGGACGGGAGCCAGGAGCTGTGCAGTCCTTGCATGTTTCCAATAAATCAGACAGATTAATTACGGAGCCAGGCATGTGAGTGCTTCAGGTCCGCATCTAAAAAGAGGACAGCACTATAATTGGCAGTGTGCATTAAGACAGTGCCATACCTTCCATTCAAAAGCATGACTTACACTCACGGAGTCACTGATAATGTACAGAAGTAATGTCAATTATGCTGCTTATTACACTGCAACTCAACACATAAAGAAGTGAACATAAAATATCGATTTGAGATTAGAGCTGCATTATGTCACTTTTTTTGAAGAAAGTTTGTCATTATAATGAATGAGAAAATTTGACCATTTATCACTCCAAGCCTCCGGAGAATCACTGATTGTAAAAAAAGTTTTTTTCGTTGTTTATTTGTTCACTCAGCAAATAAAAATGTCATAATAGTAACCTTTCAAAAAACATTGGATGAATGTCCAAATCCAGCTAAAACGTTTCAGTAAAAACCATTCCATGAATGATGCATAAATAATGTTCTTGTGTTAACATTTTTGAGAACTTTCATAAGGGATAGATCACCCAAAATGAAAATTCTGTCATTAATTACTTACCCTCATCATGCCGTTCCAAACCCTTTAAGACCTTCCTTCATCTTCAGAACACAAGTTAAGATATTTTTGATGAAATCCGAGAGCTTTCTGACCCTCCATAGACAGCATTGCAATTGACATGTTCAAGGCCCAGAAAGGTAGTAAGGACATCCTTAAAATAGTCCATGTGACATCAGTAGTTCAGCTGTAATTTTATGAAGCTACGAGAATACTTTGTGTGCAAAGAAAATGTATTAAATTTGTTTATTCAAACAATTTCTTCTCTTCCATGTCAGTCTTCGACACGTGTTTATGACAGTACCATGACACATTAAAAGTTAAACCACTGATGTCATAAGGACTATTGTAACGATGTAATTAATGACAGAATTTTAATTTTTATGTGAACTCTCTCTTTAAAGACCAGATAACTTTGAACAAATGTTTATTTTATTAATGTTACTGGAAGAATGCTTGTTCATAACTTTGACAGAACCTTGCCACAATGGTTACAGAACATTTCCCGTTAGCTGGGATACCTGAAAACCAGGGAACCAATTAAAAAAAAATTATAATAAATAAAAAAAAAAAAGTTAATGTTAAGAATTTTATGCTAAAGTTCCCATTAAGTTATGAAAAAAATCTGAAATTTCTGTTCAAAACGTCCAGTTTTTAAAATGTTAAATATAGGCTATACATTTTTTTTCCCCCCTTGGTTACACAAACTTTATGAGAACATTCCATTTTATCATTTTGAAAACATCATAGGAATGTTTCTTCTAAATGTTCCCTGTACATTCCAAAACAAGTAGTAACATTTAAAAAAAACATCCAACTAAAACATTTCAGGAAATAACGTTCCATGAACAATGTGTAACTAACATTTTTGAGAATGTGATTAATGATCAGATAAGTTTGCACGTAGCACCAGTTGAATGCAGCGACTGACCAATCAGAGTTGAGTATTGTGAGCCGTGTAAAGGCTGAAATTTAGTTTGTTTGTCTGATTATGTAAAATACATTAACCCTGTGCAATGCATTCCCTGTTTGGGGTGTTGTTCAATCCTGAGATGAAGGAAATAGAAAATTATTTCCTCCTTTATTAAAAAGTAAAGAGACAATTAAAATTTGTTGTATTATTATTTAGTAGTTTAAATCCTCTCTCTTTGGAACAACCGTTGACTGTAACAGTGGAAACTAATGTCCCGATCTTTTGGCCTGTGCCTGGTATATCTGATTACAGTCAGCAGTCAAGTGCCCACAGATCATGCTACACAGGCGTGAAGTTGCACAATGGAAAAAAAAACCTGATGCAAGTCTCCACCAGAGAGGGCAATACCACCACGTAGCCGCCGGTAAATGTAGCCTGCCTCTCCTCCTTCCTCCTCAACCAGCCATAAAGATGGCAAAGAATGCAATACAACCACGACGAAATCAAAGTTGGAAGAATGTGAGGTCCTGATCTGGCCCCCTTCAGACAAGCCAGGCAACCTGTCACCCTACATTACATCTCCTGCCATCAGTCCTCCTCATGTCTCTGCCTAGGGGACAGGCGTTTAAAGCAGATTTAGGTATGGGAAGAGAGAGAACAATAGTGCAAGAGAGATGCATAACGTGTTAGAGAGAAAGAGAGAGAGTTCACCCCACCTAGAACATCTGCGTCATGCACATATGAAGAATTTGCCGAAGGCTTCTGCAAATATTTGCTGCTTGAGTTGGGAAATGGTCACACCTGGGTAGCAGCGACAAAAGGGCAGGTCAAATAACACAGGTGTTGTACTTCTGCAGAGTCCGGATTACATCAACAAAAACACACAAAACATCAGCCAGGATCATGTGGTCTTTGGTTCAAACTTCAACTTTACGCTCACCTGGAACAAATCTATCCAAAAACATGAGATATTCAAATGCATTTCATTAATGCATAAAATGGTGCGTGGATGTAGCCTCTCTTACATCACCCAGTGACGGGTCAATATTGCCCACTGATGACCCATTAATGATGAGCATCCCTACCGCTCTGCTAATTCACCCTTGTAATGCAAACGCTGTAGTGCTGTTGGAGAGCTTCTCTCAACTATGACAAACCCATTCTGTGAAACCCCATTCTTTTATGCATGCCGGGACAAAAGCATTGTATGAATTTCGAAAGGGAATTATTTAGGCTACATGTGTCATGTTTCAGCTTAAAAATAGGTGCTAAAAATAAACTCGCTTTCTGAGCCAAAACTAGTGAGCTCTGCGTCATGGCAACTATCACTCATGCCAGCACTGCTTTTCCATAGTCACGGGCTGTTTCCCATACTGCCATCCAGAGGTGGACAAAGTACACAATACAACAACACTGTAGCAAAGTGTTATTTCTTCAATGTAAAGTAGTGAGTGTACAGCTTGTATAACAGTGTAAATTTGCTGTCCCCTCAAAATAACTCAACACACAGCCATTAATGTCTAAACCGCTGGCCACAAAACTGAGTACACCCCTAAGTGAAAATGTCCAAATTGGGCCCAATTAGCCATTTTCTCTCCCCGGTGTCATGTGACTCAGTGTTAAAAGGTCTCATGTGTGAATTCAAAACATTATAAATGCTGTAATAGTATATAAATAATATTTAAATAACATTGAGACACACACTATATGGCCAAAAGTAGATATTCCACTCTAGCAGGTGTCAGCTTCCAACATCACTAACAAGTGCATAAAATCAAATGTACAGCCATACAATCTTACAACAGAATATTTTTTTTTCAGAAAAACGAGTAAAAATTTTACCATTAACTTGTCACTTGTGCAGGACCCTCCAAATTGCCTTAAACTACTACCTTTAAGGTACTAATATGCACTCAAGGGATAAGTAGGCTAAGGTCCATAAACTAAAGTATGGATATTATTCATAGTTTCTGTGACAAAATATTTAGGATTGCAAAAAGTGCAGTTGTAATGGTTTAAAAACTTACCAATGAACACCCATGTTGCGGGACCACTAATCAAAATACATAGTGGTTCCTGTTCTGTTTTCAACTATTGTCCACTAGATGGCACCATAAGGCAGTTCTGTTGAATTTATCAATGCATGAGTAATTGTCGAAAGCAGCAACAGATTTTGACTATTACTTTAGCATAAACATTCTCGCTATATCTATAATAAAAGCTGTTTGATACTGTATATAACGAAATATTCAAACTGAATTTCACTGTTGATTGTTCACAATGTGGTGTCACCGATAAATAAGGTAAGCAATCAAGTCATATTAGGAGCTAATGTTATAACCTTAACGATTATTAAAACTGATTAAGGCATACATAATCGATTATAAAAACAAATGTTTGGGAATTAAATTACAGTGCTAAATCTAAAAGGGCAGTTTTCTGGTACATCTCAAGGGAAATGAAGACACTACTGTTAAAAGGTTTGGGTTCAGTAAGATTTTTTTAGTTTTTAGAAACTCATACTATTGCTCAGCAAAGACGCATTAAACTGATTGAAAGTGACGGTAAATACTTTTATAATAATGAATATTAAAATTAGAAACCAGTTAGTTTAAATGGGAATATTTCACAATATTACAGATTTTTCTGTACTTTGCAGAAGAGATGCAGATGAATGCAGTCTGGGTGAGCAAAAATCTTTCCAACCACAAACTTTTGACCTGTACTGTAAATGCCCATAAATGTCTGCAGTCATAGTACAATCTTAAACATTACAGAACATATGCCAAGACTGTATATTAAAGATGTTTTTCCAGGCTGATACTGACTGGAAAATTGATATGATTTGGTATGTAGATTAATTATGAAGAATTAAGCCAGAGGAAGAGAGCATTTTGAACCGCCTATAGCTTGCCGTAGTACTGCTGTCAGCGTGAGCGTCAGAGACAGTCTCTTCTAATCATACCTCCTCTCTCTGAGCTCAGGCTTCAGGCTGAAGCTATATTTGGGGCTGTCCAGTATAAGTGTGATCACGCATCCAATGAACTGCGTGATCAAATCGTGTGGAGCTTTGTGACTAAATGCACATGCTAACAAATGCTTCAAGTTTTGCAGTCATTTTTGGGAGTCTGCTCTCAGGAACAGTTGTGGGAGTAAATTAAATCCCATTT
Source organism: Barbus barbus (assembly GCF_936440315.1). Classification (NCBI taxonomy): domain Eukaryota; kingdom Metazoa; phylum Chordata; class Actinopteri; order Cypriniformes; family Cyprinidae; genus Barbus; species Barbus barbus. Next base: position 12,842,719 of record NC_136762.1, on the reverse strand, counting down.
CTGTTTCATACAGTCCGTTGCATAACCTATAATTCTGACACCCCATTTACTAACAAAACCTGACTCGCATACATGAATGTGTTCAGCCAAAACCCTTTAATTAAAGCTCCCTTGTTCACAGATAATTTAACATACAAACAATGGGCTTTGACACCAGAAAGACATTACAAAATGTTTGAGATGGTGATGGGAAAGGCAGAAAAGAAAAACGGGGGGAAAATAAATCAGTGCTGGAGCTCCACCCATGTCAATGGGTGACCAGCTTCCCCTGAAACCTCAGAATGACGTCATGTGAAACCCCAGCAGTGCTGACTGACTCTTTACTCTGAATCCACAGACTCTTTCTCTTACAGCAGAGACAAGTCGAAATAAACTACAATCTCTCAGAAAAACAGTATTATACAGAGAAAATTACAGAATGTCACTTTTCATTATCGTATGCAGAGAATGTTCTAATGCAGACGGGGCAAAATATTACTGACGTCCCAAGTACCAAAAGGAAAGGCCACTATGAAGCCACTAACAGTTTCATCTAAATTTTGGAATGAAGTACTGAAACATTTGGACCAATCCCTTTGAAAAAGGCAAACAAAACATTAAGGCTAAAGTATATATTACCATTCAATGATGCAAAAAATATTTTTAATCAGTATTTGTATCATTAAAAAAAAAAAAAAAAAAAAAAAACAAGATAAATTTGAGATGCAAAACTTGTTTTCAGAAAATATATCTTGGATTAAATTTATTTTCTTGTTTAACCAGAAATCTTACATAATATTGTGAGTCAAGACAAATACATTTAAAGATATCCAATCAAAAAAAAAAAAAATTGTTTTACTTAAGAAAATAACAGTTTGCTAGTTTAGTGTTTTAACCATACATTTTTACAAAATTCAGTGAGCCAAAAACTGCCAGTGTGGTTTAAAAATAATATTTTTTTTTTTTTTTGGGACATATCCAATTAGTCTTAAACACCAAGGACAATAACTATAAAGATAACGATAAAAATATAGTCCTAAAAATCGTTCTCAATATTAAAGAATAGCAGAGTCCACACCACACTATAACGATAAAGGCGCCGAGAAACGATATCATTGAAATCACTTTCAGAACTATTTTTTCCAGCTGATGAACGATACAAACATTGACATCCAATCAGAATCCATCCTGCTATAAGAAGCTTGAGAATTTAAAGCGGCAGATGTGCACACGCTTAGAATAAACAGATGATATCGTTCGCTGGTGTGGACGCTAATATCGTTATCGTCCTTGGTGTGAACAGGCCTTTAGACTTATCTAAAACCAAAAAAGATATTATTTTAAGGGTTTTTGTTTTTATACCAAAGACACTATCAAAAATACTGATTAAAAAGTTATTTTTGCCATTGAATGAGAAAATTTGAAACTATGATTCAGTAAGTGTTCTACTTCAGCTTTTAATATTTTTCTTGACAAAAATCTAATGTTTTTACATCCTCAAAGACAGGAACTGTCTGTCTGTTGACAGTGGTAGTCCAAATTCTGAATAGTCCTGAATGTAAACAGAGATATTTTGACTAGACTGCTGGTTTTCTTGGCTGCGACAAACAGCAGGTCAGACAAAGGGTTCTAATTTATCATTTTCTGGCAGTGTTCTTGGCAATTTCAGTCAAGATTTCTCCGTAATCCCAAACAAAGTGGGGACCCTCTGAGCACATCATCATCTGGTGTAGGACCTCTGCCAGTTGTAAATGGCGTGAATGTTATGCGAGCAGACGGGGAGTCTTTTGCATGTGCTGACACTGCGATGGCGGAAAGTCTTGCCAGCCCCACTCAGACCCCTCCGCCGGGCCGCCAGCTTGGCGCGCTCCTCCGCGGCAAAAAAATCAGTGGTGGCCCGAAAGAACTCCAGTACGGCCTGGTGGCTCCAGACGATCGGGCCCTCGTCTGATGTGGAGAAGCCGCAGTGGCCTCCGTGGGCAGTCAAAAGCAGGAAGAAATGTGGGTTGCTCTCAAAAAGCTCTAATGGTAGCGTCGCCTGAGGATCCCCTCGGATGGGGTCATCCTGGCTGCACACACACAGCACAGGAATGGCGACTTCATCTATGTCCCTCAGTGGATCGTTATGTTCCCAGTACGCCTCCCAGCTACCTGCTCCCTCCATCGTCCCTTTTAAGCCAGAATGACAGAACAGTGCCTCCTCCATTGCCTTCAAAGAGCAGCTGGAGAATAAGCTGTCTGTGTGGACATGCTCTCCGAGCACTGTTTTATACCTGCAGATGGGATTTAACACAATATCGAGTATAATCATTATAGAGAAGAGCAGCAACGGAAGAGTTGTGTTTTCATCATTGATTCGAGTTACAAGGAAATCAGTAGCACTGGATACGCATCGCTAGTCGGTATGGCAACAGTGTTTTATTTTTAATTTGGATCACCCCAAGTTTAAGTCTAATCTATATAATGCCGTTCAACAATGCAAAAAATAAAAATCGTTATAAATATAAAATAAATACACATATGGAGAAAGAGATATATATATATATAAAATATACACACACACATATATACACACACACAGATTAGTATTAGAACACTGATATTTTCACCAGTTAAAAAAAATGGTTAAGTCAGTTATTTTTAGCTTTTGCTGTAGTGTGTCAGCAGGAAATATCAGTTTACATTTCCAATCATTCATTTTGCCATTAAAGGTGCACCAAGCAATTTTTGAAAAACGCTTTTGACCGCAGTGTCGGACCGAGTTCCAAAACAAACTTGTAGCCAATCAGCAGTAAGGGGCATGTCTTTTAATGACAGAGAGAAGAGAGCACTCAACTTGAGTGCACAGACGAATATTATCAGATCGACTATAGATAGAGAATTGGAAGATAAAAAAATAAATAATAATAATGAGGAAAATATCGGCGGAACAAAACATTAAAAAGAAGGGTTACAACCAGGTAGGATCCACATAAATACTGGAGCAGCTTTCCAGCGGTGGAGAGATCTCAAGGAGCGGGAAGGGCTGGAATCAGACGCCGAGGTTGCGTTGTTTTTTCTTCTTGATAGGTGAGTAACGTTGATTTTGCATTGTTTCACGTAACTTATCTGTGTTGGCTTTTGTTTGAATATGCTTGTGTGTCATCTTCACTTGTTTCACTTAGTCCTTGCCATGTATGTGTGGGTCGGAGATATAAAAATAGGGGCAAGGTCCTGTTGGGGTATGCGCGTGTTTGTTTTGGTGCTTTCCAATATCAACATTGTTTGGCAAAAATCGCTGAGTGCACCTTTAATTGTAATAATCCAGTGAGATTTTTGTTTGCACAAGGAGTCTGATAACAGCCAGTGCTCCACACAGAGATCTGATATCATCATCATCCAGTCTGTCTGGAATGACATGAAGAAACAGAACAAACTGAGACAGACTAAATCCAGAAGAACTGTGGGAATGTCTCCAAGATTCTTGGAGAAACCTACCTGCAAAGCTTCCTGAAAAACTATGTGCAAGTGCAGCTAAGGCAAAAGCTGCTTTAAACGCAAAGGATGGTCACACCAAATGTTGATTTAATTTAGTTAATAGAGGTTAATTGATAAAGAATCCATTTGTGACATTATTTTGGCAGCATCCTCATTTTACAGTATTTCTACACAAGTGCCTAAAACGTTTAAGAGCACTGTAGCTTTGCAGGTAGGTTTCTTGAAGCATCTTGGAGATGTCCGTCTCAGTTTGTTCGGTTTCTTCATGTCATTCCAGACAGCACTGGCTATTGTCAGATTCCTTGTGCAAAGAAAAATCTCACTGGATTATTACAATTAATGGCAAAATGAATGTTTGGAAATGTAAACTGATATTTCCCACTGACACACTACAGCAAAAGATAGAAATAACTGACGTAAAACCATTTTTAGCTGGTGAAAATACTAGTGTTCTTATTTTTGCTAATAATTCATATATTCATACATTTATTTATTTCTTTGCTGACTGGCAAATATTTTTCTTGTTTTTGTTACCATAAATTTAAAAAATATTTAGTGAGCCAAAAAATTGCTAATGGGATAAAAAAAAAAAAAAAAAAAAACTATTCTGAAATAAAGACAAAAAAACTAACACTAACAAAAATACAGATTAAAGGCCCCAATATACTTCAAGCAAAACTGAAGAACAAAAATGGTTTGTTTGGAGTTGTTTTCCCAGGAATTCAAAACAACTTGCCAACTTTAATCTTTCTGGAAAAGTTTGCTGTGGCTGGTAAACATCTGAACCACCATTGGTCCATGGCGGTTACATAATACACAGGTGTGCTCTGGGGCTCTTCTGTTCAGTCTGTCAAGGTCAGACGCCCGCGAGTAAAAACAAGAACATACTGGGGAACTTCCTTATAATACCGACATTGTAATTCTAACTGAAAGCAACACTGATGCTGTTTTTTTTTTGTTAATATCGTAAAGCTGCTTGCTTTACAGCAATATATTGTATAAAGTGTGATATACATAAATGTGACTTGACTGGAGCGCCGAATTGTAGAGGTTGTGCAAACATATCCAATCAGATACTTTCTTAACTGTTTGTTAAGAACTGTTTATTTGTTTTGTTATTGAGAGGAAAGTGCACACCACATTAACATATGTTGATATGCTACCAGCAGTGTCTGCAGCATCAGGATGTTTGCTAACACTACAACACCGCTTGGGTATTTCAAACTTCTTTTTAACTTTAAGTGAAGATTGAAACAGAACTTCACCGTGAGTATATCAGGGCCTTAATAAAAAAAAAAAAAAAAAAAAAAAAAAAAAAGACTGACATTTGAAAACAAAACTGAAATGTTTCATCATCCATCTGTTGACAGTTTGGTCCATTTCTAAATAGTCCTGAATATAAACTAAAAAAGGTATTTTGAGGAAAATGAGAGGAACAGGATCCTCCCTACAACCCTACCTGCTGAGGCAGATTTTTTGGTAAAGCACGAGAGCCCAGTGGAACGGCCAGGTCGGGCCACTCTCAAACCAGCTCTGGCAGCGGAAAACTGCAGACAGGCAGGCCGCAGCCGTCACATAGCTGGAGGAGCCACACTCGCCCAAGTAGGACAGCAGGAGTCCTGAACCGGTGCTCTCACTCACGGCGTAGATCTGGCCCACTGGCTGTCGGTACCGAATGTAGCGCACTGCTTCCCGCAAGTCAGTCGGGTCACCGAACTGCTGCAACTTCACAGTACAGAGCGGTGTCCCGTTCTGACTCCGGCGGTTAAAGATCACAGGGAGGTAGCCATGACTCAGAGCTGCCTCACAGAGCTAAGGATAAAAAAACTGAATGTCACATGCCAGATACAGCACACAGGGGTCATACTTGCATATAAACAGAGCGGTTTTGCTTGAGTCTTATCCACACCAGTAATAAGTAGTTTTGAGTTAAAGTAAAAATAAATATTCTAACATATACGCATTTTGAAGCTGCGCACAGCCATATAACTCTGTTAAATAAATATATATATATATATATATATATATATATATATATTCGGTAGTTTTCTTTGTCACTGAATTGTGTTAACATCAGGGTTGTGCTCAATTCGGTTACTTGATGGAAGGAACAGCAACACTGCCACCAAATTCCAAAAGTTTCACAAGTCTGAAGAATTCTTATAAATAAACAATCCAACAGAGTGCAAAATATTACAATTTCCTTTTCTCAGAGTAAGATCAAGGAAAATATAAGAAGATTTGGAATATTTAATACATAGAAGTACACTGAGGTGGAGCTGATGGTAAAATTCTATACTGGATACCACAAAAATCAACCATTTTAAATCCTTTAGTAAATTTAGGCAACACAATAATATACAGTATGAAATGTAAATATTCATTTTGAGATTTGCAAAAATGTTATTAAATTATTACTGTTTTTAAGGATTAACCAGACACTGTGATATGTGGTGCTCAAACGAGAAATAAGATTTCAATTCTGGCTTGAAACACACACCCATCCTATTCCTCTTCACGCTGTTATATTCTGTCATATGCTTTATTAGAGGTACAATAACAAAGACTAAAACAAAAATGAAAAAGCACAGTAATTCCTCTGTTCTATTAATGACTGCAAGCGTCTAATTGTTCCAAGATGTAAATGAATATGACAATGTAGAAACAGGATCTCTGCCTCTCACCACAGTATTTTCATGTCCCTTACTTACGTCAATTCCCTCAACAGCCAGGAAACACACTAGCTCCTACTGCAGTCCAGCGCTGCTTTGCGATGTGCAAATTGGCTCTTGCCTAGCATGCAGTGATCACCCCGTAAATAGCATTCATCTGAAACATATGGAAACTGGAGCGGACTAGCTCTCAACCAAAGCCAACACCTTAAAATGTGTCCATTTGAACATACAGACTTACGTATTACAGCCTTGAAACAGACCCTGCCAAATCTATAAAACTGAAGGGGAACCATATACATTACTTCATTGTTATGTATATAAAAAAATAAAAAATAATTAAAAAAAAAAAAAGTTTAGTCTCTGCTAATTTACAATTTTAGTCAGTCCAATCAAGACCCAGTGTCATAAAATAACTTTCCCACAAAAATAAATAAAAATAAAATACGCAAAACATGGTTGATCCCACTGACTTCTTGGCATTTGACTTACAACAATTGTCTCTTATATGCCATCTGTCTACAAAGATACTTTCACCATCACTGCTCTCAGTCATGCCCCACACAAAAAGGAGCAGAGGAGCCTGCTGACACACTGATTATATTCTCCACAATGCACAGCTAACAAAGTTCCGGTGAGCACAGAGTACATTTCTCTGGGAATCATCCATGATGGAGTGTGAAAGCTAATGAGTTTACTTAAAGTTGCCAGGAGCTTTAGGTCTAGAATATGGAGTGAGCTCCAAATTGGGTGAGGAGGAATGACTCACTTCTGACTCTACTGCAAAGATATATATAAGTCTATCATGCATGCTATAATTGAAATAATGAAAAAGTCATGCAGCATCTTCTCTTTAATGCAAAACAGTCAAACAGAATATATTCACTTCACCTTTACCGTGCTCCAGTTTCATATACTATATTTTCAAAACTAATTTGCTACTTCTCTGTGAGGATTAATACCTGTGCATCTGATTGTAATGCATTGTTTTCTGTTAACCGCTTCAGTTTTGCATAACTCAGACCATGCATAATGCAGCCTTATTTAAAGTACATTTCTTGAACTCTTTCAGTACAGTAACAATGTTTCTCATGTCCATTAAATATAACCTCTAGACAGAATATGTGGACAATGGCTTCACATGTAAGCCAATCATTATTTTTTTAGAGGCATCACCTGTACATGCACAATATATGGACTAGACTGAAAAATACCTTCTAATTTTTTAAAATTATTTTTTTTTGTGTCCAAGTACTGTTAGCCACAGACTTTTTTTTTCTGACTCCTAAAATCAACAGCTACTCCTTTTCTTAAAAAAATAAAAACATCTGGATTGACCTACAAATTAACATCACAACAGAAATGCTTTATATAGGCGTTTAGGAAACCGCTTTAAATGTTTTGGTTGCTATAGGATTTTAGGTGAAAATTACATACCAAGGGGTCTTTAGCCCCATAATACCCTATAATAGCAAAAATATAATAAACGTTTTATCCAAATTCGATTTATGAATTTTCTCAGCTGCATAAAAAGCTGAAAGGCCAAAGGTTAAAAGGTCAAAAACTGGTTATTTTGATCATCTGTATATGGGTCAAAGATAACACGTGCACATACATACATACATACATACAGACAGACAGACAGACATTTTATATTTATAACTAAAATAGATTTTTTTGCGTTGCGATACTCACAGAAAATGTTACAAAGTCTATTTTCAATATATAAACGATATGGTATTTACAGAAAACAGTGCACCGCACTCTTTACTCCAAAAAAGGGAAGAATGTTTTAACGAGACAATTACCTTCAGCACATTCCTGGTGATTTTCCCAAAAGAGTTGGGAATGATGAGCAGAACTGGACTTGTGGAATTACTGGACGTCCTGCGCCTCTTCTGATGTACTGCACCAACAACAGCCCAGTCCAACGCCACGAGTCCATCATCACTCAACTGCAAATGATCTCGGATGAAATGCACAGGACAGTCAAACGGCCACAAAGCGCCGAAAACAGTCTGCAGAGACGAACTCATTCGCCAGTTCCATTTTGGTATCGATAAAGACTTGCAAAAACTCATGCAATGTTTGAGAAGGTAGTTTGCCAGCGCTGAGGGTTTGCATATCAAGGCGAGCGCGTCTGACTCAGCTTGTCCCTCTAGTTTCGAGTCGCATCTCTCCGCGGATCTTTTGCTCTCGCGCCGTGGAAGCAGCAGCGTGGAGTGACTCTCCGCTCCAAAACACTTCACCACTGGCCAGAGCATGGCCATTAAAACCATAAAACAAGCAGCACCAATCCATTCCAGCATTTGAACGGCTTCTGAGACTGCAGTTGAGTAACCTGCACAAATAGCCTACCTCCAAAAGCTTCCGGTTTTGGTTTAAAAGCCCAACCAAATGACAGAAGAGACGGTCAGTGTTAATTGATAGCACAGGTAGTAGCCTACAAATGAGGACAGCCTCTGGTAGCGACTATTTAAACTTCAAACTTTTGAGGCAGGATGGTTTTTATCCACATATCCAGTAATTCGTCGCTGTTTCCCATAATCAAAATTTATGACAGAAGAATGTGGTGTGTTGCCGCCATAGTTCAAAATGAAGCTGCCTCTCTTTGTGCTCCGTCTGATTATGCAATAGATCCTCTTTCGCAGTCAACTCTTCACCTGCATCCGCCTATCAGACTCGTGTGGCATTTTTTTGTGCTCATTTCAGTGGTTTGCCACAGAACGGCTATATAGTGATGAACGATTGTCAGATAGTTCTGACTCCAGCCCGTGAATCATCCCTGTTTTAGAGAAGGAACGCCCTCTCCAAAAAATATTATTCATCTGCAATACTTTTAGGCTGATGCTGTAATAAATCAGACTCGTCTCCTACCTCTTTTAATCGTGTTTCCTAACAGCTGTTGTTCATTAGCCTAAATGCTTGGATTACTTGTATTTAAAGCAAATTCAGCTCTAGTAGAGGAAGTTTTACACGTTAAAAAATTAACTACACTTTTAAGAAATATTAAAATTACACATACTCACATGAAATGAAAACGAAATATATTTGTTTTCCAAAGCAGTTTTATTTTACACGGAGCGGGTGTCGCTGTTTACGTGTTGCACAGTTGAATAAGCTACTAATAAAGCGTTTAATTTTGATAAAGCACGTTCCACCAGTGTTTTACAGAGCATAAACAAGCTAATTTAGTAATATAACAAACACGATGTACATACTGTCACATTATTATGGGATGAATAAAAACCACCTAAAATGTACAGAGTGCACCTTTAAGAAATGAAACAATGCAATTCACTTAAACTATAAACTCACACAAGTTAGAAGTACACAGAAGAATACAAATATTTGACTTTTAGTTCAATTATTGCTTACAATATAAAAAAATAGGGTAGTTTAATAGTTTCAGAGTGATAAAACAGTTTTGACAGATTGGAAATAAGCAGCAAATTGCTTTAATTTAGTTCATAATCACAGAATCACCTTATATTTATTATATAATCAGATTAGCTTTATGTGACCCTCTAATGTGTTTAAAAGTAGTCTGATCCATCAAAAAAAAAAGGCAAAGTTAAATTTTTCTAACTACATTATGACTGGGGGGGGTAATGCAATAAACAAAGCCTATATATGGCACAACTCCAGTTGGGCGTGTTGCCTAGTCAGAGACTGCTGGCACCACTTGAGCTATTGTTCTCAGTATATTCTTAATGCCTTCAGAATAGACACTGAAATGGTCCTATTAAAGCCAGCATGTTTTTATAGTGCTGTGAACCAAGCGTTAGGATTACAGGCACCATGTGACATTAAGCTTTGTTTGTTTGACATTAAGGCTTAGGCTGGGCATGCAACAAAATCTGTTTGCTTTCACATTTAACCTGGTCACTCCAGCGTGATTGCTGCTTTCTTGTGGAACAGAGGAAATACGGATTGGGGATTACTTTGTATTATGTTTGGGATTGTTATGAGATGGAGAGATTGGGTAAAGGTGCATGTGGGGAGCTGTTGGATTATTGCTGTCTAACAAACCCTTCATTTCTATTTAGCCCTCTGTTGCACCTATAGGCTTATATAAGGACAATTTTATATACATTTTATCATATACCTTTTTTATGATAAACAATTTTAGTATGATGTATTTCCCACATGAAAACTGGGCCCAGATCTTGGCAATCTGGCAGGATGTACAAAAACATTCTATTTTGAGAATGCAGCTATATTACACAAGTTTTCCGCTAATGTCACACCCATACAGGATTCAATGACAATGAAAGTGTCCTTTTGCTATGCAGGAAGTGTCTCAGAATAATCTTTGAAAAAGAAAAGACCGCCTCTGATTGCCTTGGGTGGACAGTGAGGAAACAAAGGATCCAAATGACAAATGGGGAAAGTGTTTCAACAGCCGTGACCTTCAGGGCACAAATCCAACTGTCTGATCACTTTGTAGAGGCCCAACTGTATCACGTTCTCCTTTGTCACTTCGCCCTCCTTTATGATTCATCTCCCTTATATGTGATTGTGATAACACACACCTGTATTCACTGGGCCATATAAGTATGATGAAAGCCTTCTATACTAATGTTTTTCCACTGCCGCTGCACATTAATGGATCTGGGAAGTGCTTGTCTATATCTATATATAATATGATTTTAACTGAAATACTAAAATTGAATCTAAGCCTACATAATGGCTTGAATTATAGAGCAAGTACAACCGCATACATTATAAATGAGAAATCTCTACACAGGCAGCTGATCGTTCAGCAGAGTCATGCAGATTTAATTCACAGTGAGTTGAACCTGAACTGGAAAAAAAAATTCAATCTTTCCTCTTTAAACTAAAATGAAATTAAAAAATGTACTGAGTCAACAGAAATGTTTGCTTTTACTGCATAGCGCTTTGACAAAATGAAAGAGTGCTTACAGAGGGAAAGGAGTTTCAGTTTGCATTTAACCAAGCAGTGCCACTGTAATTGTATAGATATTTTTATTTTGTTTTGTTTTATTTTATTCTAGGCAATCTACAAAATAAATGAGGTGAAATAAATAAATTTTAAAATAATTTTAAAAAGAAAGAGGGGGGGGGGGGGGGTAAAGAGTTTAACCAAGCAGTGCCACTATAATTGTATAAATATTTATTAATTAAATTAAATTATCTTTAGACAATCTAGAAAATAAATAAGGGGACATTAATAAAGAAATGAACAAAGGAAAAATAAAAAGTAGGGAAAGAGATGTTTCGGTTTGGATTTAACCAAGCAGTATTTAAAAATTTGATTTTATTATTTTTAGACAAACCAGAAAATAAATCAGGTGAATGAATAAAAAAATAATTAAATAATAGATAAAATAATTAAAAATATAAAATAATAGATAAAGATAGACATAAAATTAATAATTATGATAACAATAGATAAATTAACAGATAAATTATTTATATTATAAAATAGAAAACAGTGGGATTAATCTTGATCACTGTAGTAACCCGAACCTAGTGACATAACTAGTAAACAACACATGCACATATACCATAAATCATGTAATTGCCAGCAAAAGTGTCTAAGCACCATCATTACAGTAAACAGTGAGTTATCTCCATTCCTCCTCTCATATATCACATGGCCGGCATGCTACAACTGTTTATATATGTTATGAATAGCTGAAGAAGCTCATAAATTAGCAGAAGAGCTAGGATATGCATCTGCCGTCTTCATCTGGTTATTCCCGCTCTGAACCCCACTGATCATAGGCACTGTGACGTCAACCATCAGATGCACATGGCTGCTTTAGAGGAATGTAAATAAACATCTCCAGATGATAAGCAAAATCATCCATTCTGACCCACCACTCCGTAGGTCTTGTACTGAGTGAAAGTTACAGAAATGTTTAGAATGCAGTGATGCTGGCAGCTCTCATTAACCTCTCTGTGAGAGCAAAGGTCTGGTTGTGGCAGAGCTGTGGAGTAGGAACAGGCCCTCGCTGCTGCGATGGGTTTGCAGACACGTTGCAATGGTAAACAGCTCTGGGTGAAGATAAATTTGAGTATCTCACTGTGGCGTGTGAGATATTTCAAAACTTGACCACATCCTCCCTGGTCCTCTTCATGATACACATTTCCTCTTTTAGAGGAATCTGTTGAGACCAGCCAAATTCAAACAGGTGCACTTACGTTTCTTGTTCTCTTTGTACCAGTCTTCTGTAAGGTAACTGTGACTTCTCATTGCAAAATTCTGACTTTTTTCAGGCAATTGCAAGTTTATATCTCACAACTCACAATTTTTCTTCTCATAATTGCAGTTAGCATTTCTCAATCTAAGTTTAGTCTCGTAAACTTAAAAAAAAAAAGTTGTGAAAACAATTGTGTAGGGTTGGGTTTCAGGAACTGGTTCCATATTTCCAAGAATCATGAATTTGATAAGACGTGCATTTGGACTCTGCTTATTTTATCTGCACAATTTTATGTGATTTCAAACCATTCAAGCGCAATGATGTGAAAGAGAAATTCAGTACTCGTGTGCTGTTTTCTGTGCTTCGCTCACATCCAATGCGCATGCACAAAAAGCTGCCTCTAATATAGTGTGCGAATACTAAATACTAAACCAAGTTCTCTTTCCAGACAAACACTAAATTGTCAAAATATCCTTATAAACACAGTTTGTTTAGTCTTAAGTGAAAGTAAACAGTTGAGAAAGAAAATGCATGTGCAATAATATATTGGATCTGTGCATTCAGTCTTAAAGTGACAGCAGCCTAATACACCTGTCACCATCTGTGTCATTAATGTTAATCAACAAACAAAAGAAAAAGAAAATTGCTGATCTTGACTGAATAACTTCTGTAACTTTAATGAAGATTAATCCATATTCTATTTGCAAAAAGAAAACTTAGCAGTGTTATTTTACATTTGATTTCTGTACCTGAACTTTGTTCAGTTGCATTTATTTGTGCTATATTGCTAAATTGTTTATTTGTTCTTATTTTATTACTGAATGTTTACTTATCTTTAGTACTGTGTGAAATCTATATTAGTTAGTCTAGTTGTTTTTGCTGTGGTATTTTTGTTAAAACCACAGGCTAAATTTTATTTAGGCTGCTGATTTTTGTTCATGGTATTCAGCTGTAAAAAATGTTTTGCAAAAAGTCACAGAATGAATATGTTTGATGTTTTTTTATACCTTACTGGAATCAAAACTGGGAATCGTTAAGAATCAGAAATGATAATTAGAATCAGAATAGTCCATAGATTTGTAAGATAAAAAGTCACAAATACTTTTTTATTCTGTGGTGGAAACAGGAATCAATAGTAATAGACTGGGTGGGCGTGATGTCAAGAATGTGAACTTGTTCAAAGTTCAGTAAAAAAAATGATTTGTTTTACCACAGTTTTTACAGTTTTGGTTATTCATTAATAGAGTTTCATAATCCCTTCTGCAGATACAGATGAGAGTTACTGTCAGAACATTTGCAGGCCTCAGTTTCATATTCCTCCAGATGCACTTGTGATAGACGTGCACAGAATCAAATGACCATGAGCTTCTGTAGATCCTGCATGAGCTTCAATAAAAACACAAAGAAATGCAGGATATACTTAAGAAGGGAGATTAAATGGAGATTCTGTTGCTCAAACAGCATGAGGTTTTGAGCTACTAAAGTTCCTGTTGAAGGTGACATGCTCTGGATGTTAGTGAAACTGTCTTACCTCTAGCAATGCTGAGGCACTGCAGGCAGCTGCTTTGTAAAGGTACTGTGGTCCACATCTCCATGGCGGCCAAAGACATTTAGTGGCAGCAATAGCGGAGCGGATGTTTTCACATGCTGCCATTCATGGGGGATTGAAATAGTCACAAAATGTCAGCTGTCATGGAGTCTAATATCAGATTGTAATGTGAATGATGGACAAAATACGCATTTCAAGTTGAGTAATAGTACACAAGTACTTACATTGAGTGTACTTAAGTATAAAATGTCAAAGTCAAATATTTATAATCACATGATTAAAACCTGTTTTATTTATGGAAAATTAATGATAAGATCTTAATGGAATATGGTTAGAATTTTTTTATTTAATTTAGTTTAATTTAATTAATGTTAATCTTTTGGATTTTTAATAATCACTATTAAATGTAAAATTCTAGTATTATAAAATATACATGCTTTTTAATTGAATATATTAAGTGTATATCTAATATTTAATAATTTAATTTATTTTGTGAATAAGTAGTGAATAAGAGGTGGAAAAGTGAATAAGTACAGTTAATGTTTTGGATTTCTAATTATCATTATTAAATGTAAAATTTCAGTATTATAAATCATACATGTATTTTAATCTAATATTTTAAGTGCATATTTAATATTTAAATATAATTAAAAGACTATCAAAAAATATATATATCTTGTTACCACACTAATTCACTTTTAAAATAATTCAAAATCAATTATCATACTGTAATATGAAAAAGATGAAATGAAATTCCAAAATGAAAATTCCCTGATAAAATACAGGTTTTCAAAAAGTCAAAGTATTTTGTTAGTGTCCACCAATGGTAATTGAAAAAGTTATTTCTTTAGCCTGTCATGAATAAAAATAATTGGGGACGTGTGAAAATGCGTGACGATATGGCAGCATTCAAGCCTCATGACACACTCTTTCAGGTTCTCTCTCTCTTTTTCTGAGTCTCTGTTCATGAAGAGAAGATTAATACACACCAGAGTGATGAATACATCTGATGAGCCATGGAGCAACAAGCCACAGATTGGGTCTCATTAGAGCTGTTCCCCTCCAGGGACCCAACACCCCTCACAGGGAAATGACTTCAACCTCACGGCTGCAGCAGTTTACGGGGTAGAGGAGAAAAAGAGGCAGATGAATCACATAAACCTGACACAGAATCATCACAGAACGAAACCTAGTTTGTTGTTTTATTGCTGGTTCATCTTTCAAAAAACTAGCTCATCAAAACTGCAAAGATGTGTGCTTTCGTTCTTCCTGTCAGTGGTCTTTGTGTGCAGTGAATGTGTTGTAAACAAAACACTACTTCGTGAGCAAGTACACAGTGAATGAATAGGCTGAAAAGGTTACTGTTGGTTGTACAAATCTGGCCAAGTGAACCAAAAGATACAGAAGGAGGGACAGAGACAAAACACACTGAAAGGTCACCTCTATTTCCACTGACGTGTTTGCATTTGTTCTTCCAAAACACTGAAAACAAAAATTGTGACGCTGTATTTTTGATCACAAACCTAATATATAGAGCTCATTTGTGACCTGGATATACAGTACACACAGAACCAAAGCAGAGGATCTTTAAACTGAAACTTTGTCAACTGAAAATTACTCACTTCAGACTCTGCCAGATCTCTAAGCCTGTTGTCATCCTGAAGTAAATGTTCCAGCAAACCATGCATTCCCTGCAGTGTTGTAGTGGATTGTATTTTACCAAAGCAGAATCTCGAACTGCTCTGATGGTTGTTTCTCTCAATGTAGCACACGAATGAGTCTACAGGGAGTGAATAACCCAAACTTTCATTCTTCTCTTTGATCTTCCTGTCTCTCTGTGAATGCATTGTGGGATATCTCAGATCAACCCTAGACTCAGAAAAGATGAAAACAATGTATTATGAGAGCCAATAAATGAAAACAAACTCTCTGATCACTGTGTGTCTCTTTTCTCTGCCTCAGAGTGTGTTTTGGAAACTTCTGTAGGGGTACAGTATTAAAAAGTCTCACAAATTCTGTTGTGTCAAGAGATCTATTTCTCTGTGTGGAAAGCTGGAACAAATCTGTCTGCGCTTCTACATCAGTTATAAAATGTGTGCAGACTGATAAAGGGAGCTGAAATGAGCTGTGACTGATTATGCGTGTGCATGTGTGCTCAGCTCCATAACCTCAAATAAATTCTGCCGTCTAGCTGGCTCATGGAAACTCTCCTCTTTAAACAAGACTTCTTTCATCATGACCTGCTTCTTCTGAGTTTATCAGAGTGCTTTTGGGTACATTAAGCCTATACTTGAAGCCTATATCTATCTATAGTGTTTAAAGAAATATCTCACCTATTATTTCAATTCTTTGAAACAGAGGAATAATTTAATTTAAAATGCATGATCAAAAACCTTGACGTGAGCTGAACTGCATAATCACATTCTTTTGGGTCAGCTGTTGAAGTAAAAAAAAATCTCCCTGCTTACACTGTCTCTGTCTCTCTCTCTCGCTCTCTCTGCTTCATAGGGAATTGTTACAGTGGTGAAAATTTCACAGGCACTGGGACGTCAGTTTTTCAAAGCAAAAAGCAAGCAAGCATATAGAAGATCTGGCTTAAAGGGATGATTCAGTAGCTCATGCTGCATTCAGTTTGACACAGAATGAATAACACCTCCACTACCCATTCTTTCCACAACACAATGACCTAGATCAAATCATGACCACAAACAACAGAAAAACCTTAAACATGCCGTGAACATGTGAGTTGTCTGCTCTCCTCTGACAACTAAGCGCTTTTCCTAAATGATTTCTTGGTGCAGTCATGCACTCATACATACGTCCACAGCATACTGTCTCACCTCAGAATCTCGTGGCTCAGTGACACACAAACGAAGGGAATGGAAAACAAAGTATGGCTCTCGTGAGTGATTCTTGATCCGACGTAGAGCCACATGTGCCTCCCACGTCATTTCATCACAGAATTTATTCTACGCTGTCATGAAGTGTTTAGTTTGTTTTTTAAATACTTTTTGTGGGATTTGACTTTTGTACTTTTTTGTGCTGCATGATTTTCCCATGTAACTGAAACATTCTGTTCCCTCTGATCTGGGATCTCTGTCCCAAGAGTCACATGCTGCCTTATCTGGTGACAAGCCAAAAGAAACACAGATCCATGGGACGCTCACGGTAAGGCTTTCCCTTGTTGTTATACCCTAGTAACACTTACACAAGAGGCAAACATGAGCAAATGAGTCCAGTGAATATTGTCTTTCACTGCATGGTATATATTTTTTTTCACTTTATTGAAGTATAAACAATTTTTAAAAATACACTTAAATTCTAGATACAGTACACTTAGGTAGTGCCAGTAGTTTTGTGGATTTTTCATTGCTTCTTTCAACAAGTTTCTGTCTTTATGAGCAAGTCACTGAATAATTCAAACAATTTGTTCAAAATTCATTGCTAAATTTAGGAACTTTGATGCATTGATTCATTCTTCGATTCATTTAAGAATACAATCTTTAAAGCAAATCACTGAATCATTCACTCAGCTGATTCATTAAGGAATGAAATGCCACTAATTGTATGTTGCTCTGAGACATGCAACAGTTAATAATGTTGTCGCTTTATTTGTTGACAGAGCAAAAATAAGTAACTGGCAAGATTATGTCAATGAAGATGAAATATTGCTTAAATATACACAAGCACTTAAAAGTTTAGGGTCAGTAAGACTTTTTTTAAAGAAATTAATGCTTTTCTTCGACAAGGATGCATTTAGTTCATCAAAAAATGACAGTAAAGACCTTTACTTTGTTACAAAAGATTTATTTTTTAAATAAATGCTGTTCTTTTGCACTCAAGAAAAATATAATGTAAACAGTTCCACAGAATATTAAGCTGCACATCTGTTTTCGCCTGTGATATTAATAATAAGAACCTTTTTTGAGCACAGAATCAGCATATTAGAATGATTTCTGAAAGATCATGTGACACTGAAGACTGGAGTAGCCTAATGGCTGCTGAAAAATCAGTTTTGACATCACAGAAGCAAAAAAATAAAACTTACACAATATGAATGCATTTTTCATAAAAAAATGCTTCAATGCTTAAAAAACATTTTAAAAATCTTTCTGACCACAGTCTTTTGAATGGTATTGTTTATGTTGTGTGTAGTACCAATTTCAACAAAATATTCAAACACAATATGAATCAGAGCAACTCTTACTTTAAGAGCAACTCTCAATTTAACATGCTGTTCTTGCAAAGTTCAGTAGTTTCCAGTGTTGTAAGAAGGACTGAACTTATGCTAAAGGGCATGAGGCCTCCAAGAAAACGATTCACATTCATCTCCCTGGCCTTTTACACAGAGAAATCAACGTCACTTCAAAGATTCTCTCCTCTCATCTGACAGTGAGAAGGGTTTCTATAAATATCCCCTGTGTATACAGCACTTTAACACTACTGCTTACGTGTAGTAGGCCACGCTTAAGATTTTCAGCACAGTACATTGCACTCCCAGTGTTACTCTCCCCTCCCTGACACAATTCCCTTTGTCTCTTTGTACATTTAATCTGCTTGTCTATCTGAGAATGAGATGGTAAGCCTCTGCCTTTCATTTTGTATGGCCCAGATCTTTCCGTTAAGAGATGTTATAGGAAACTTTGCGAGGCGCACTCTAAATTTAAAACAGGATCCGTGTACGACATCATAGTTGTTAAAGAACTCTCACCAGGTCACTAATATCTTCTCCTGACGTCCCACCAACCAACACTCAGATACTAACAGGTGAATTGTGTTAGAGCTCATTAGCACAAAACACCATCTGCTTTTCTAGCTTCCTGTATATTCCTGTTCTGGGAATAGCAAGCTCTACACCTCCCCACTGCTGGGACACAGTAATGGACAAAAGCCACTTTGTCACAGAAACATGCTCCCTTGCCACCACAGTGAAAAACAAGCCTGGTGATTTTTTCTTTTTTTGTTGTAATCACAACCAAAAAGAACATTATGTGTAATTAGAGTTACAAGACCCTTCTGCTAGACAGATGATAGCTCGACTGCTTGTTTTGTTCCACTCAGGGGGTACTATGTGGCAAGAGGACAGTACATTCGATCATGGCAGTAATTGCATGAATGCTTCTGGCAGTAACTCATGCTGTCATAATGGAAAGGAAGCAGCACCAAATGCACTATAAAAACCACACATAGAGCCACGTTATGAAGACAATTCCCAGCAATCTCTGCTCAAGTCTTCATGTTTACAGGACGCAAGCTGAATGAACAATAAGGTACAGATACACCAACTAATTTGACAGCATCTCCCAATGCTTGTTTTCAAGGCAGATTCGCAATCATTTCATTGAAATTCATTAGTGTTCTGAGCAAAACTGGCGTCTAAAGCACAAACACTGGTTCACTGTGAAATAATAGCCATCTGTGTAGTTTGCAAGGCCTGCATTTTAGACTGGGAGTTTCCTTTCTACATTGTAAATAATGTGTGACATTTATGGTAAAAAAAAATAAATAAAATGGCAGCAGTTTCTAGAACTTTGCTGAAAATATATACAGTATTCTACAATTATGGTAAAACAAGTGACACTAAAATAATACAGTAAATAAGAATTTAGCAACATAAGATGTAGCAATAAAAACCTAATAAAAATATTTAAATGAAAAAACATCAAATGTAAAGTGTGACACAGGGAATTCTAGGACTGTAAATTTGTTTTTTTGCTGTAAATTTTAAGATCACTTGTTCTTTTTCACATCTAAAAACTGAATATTTCAAGTGATTGTTCGCCCCAAAATGAAAATTCGTAATTAATTACTCAATTACTCCTTTGGAGCACAAATTAAGATAATTTGATGAAATCCGAGAGCTTTCTGACCCTGCATAGACAGCAATGCAACTACCACGTTCAAAACCCAGACAAGTAGTAAGGACATTGTTAAAATAGTCCATGTGACATATATAGCCGTTGTGCTGCGGGCGTCCCAAGTTTGAATCCCAGCTCATGGACCTTTCCCGATTCTCTTGTGAACACACTTAGAAGAATGACACGTAAGAGAAGAAATTGCAGAATAAAGTCATTATTTCTGTTTTAGAAAATTAAGGTTGAACTACTGATGCCACATGGACTATTTTAGCGATGTCCTTACTACCTATATGGTACTTGAATGGAACAGTAGCATTGCTGTCTATGCAGAAATGAATGATCAGTGACAAAATGACTGATGTTATTGTTATTGACTGAAAATCTTTCCTTAATGCTCATATTCAAACTGCATCTCATTCATGCAACATGAACATATGCATATTCAAATTCTGTATTTACAAGATTCATGACAATCATATGACTTGGAATATAACATGCAACAGTCTACCATTACGGTGTTTTTTGTCATGGCGGATCTTGACAACTCCTGGTCACCTCTGACTCTCATATCTCCTTTTGTGTTTTACACAAATTCTGGAACAACATAAGGGTGGCCGAGTAAATTATTTTTAATTTACACAATTTCATTCACATAATTTTAAGTTTCCTTTAAGTGCTTCATCTAAGCGACTGCTCAAGTGAAATGAGTAAGTCCTGTGAGAACACATTTTTACGTCTGCCTTTTCTACAAGATTTGCCAAATTTGTTCTCTGCTTGAATTGCCTAATGTCTTCTCCAAAGCTTGCAGACTCACTATATGAGCAGGCCAAAAATAGCAAATGAATTCATATCTTCTCATCTTGCATGAATAAGCAAAACTTGTGTGTTGTGTGAGTGTGTGCTTGACCCAAGGGCAAACTGCCCTTGCCACCGTACTGAAAAAAGTCACCAGTCTAATATATATATATTGCAATAATGAGAAACATAATTTGTGGTTTTATCTGGGTAGATGAGAGTGGCTGTTTGTAAACTTTTCATATTACAGTTCTGCCCTGAACCTTCTTTAGAGTAGCACTTTATCACCTCAGAAAAGTAAGTAATCAAATTGACTTGTGACCTACATAATGAGCTGTTTCTTCCTGTGCTGTGTGACAGAGATAAAGCCTTGTTACAGCACTTCCTGTGCGGCACAGTCACTGTCAACTGCCATTTCATTAACCCAGCACATTTATGAACAGCTCAATTAATCTCTCATGTACACAAGCTTGCATCCGCAATCACACAAGCGCACTTGTGCCACTAATATGTGCACACTCACTCTCACTTCCCCTTAAACAAACCCACACAACTGCACTCACATTCTCATAAACACAGCCTGCTCTTATCTCAGCCCCTGGATCCCATGTGCTTTAATTTGTTTCAATTGGAGTTATTTGTGTCTTCAATAAAGGATGTTTCAGAGTCTATCCTGGAGGCCACTGACTGTACACAGTTCTCTCACACTCCCTCCCAGAGCACCGAATGAAAAATGAGACTCCTCTCTGCTTGTTACTTTCCAAGACGAGAGGACAATTACTCTATTAGGACAAAATGTGCATGCAATCAGATCTGCAATGTTTTAAGGCGGTTTGCGTGAACCTTCAAGGCAGTAATGCACTAATGGTTCTTGTGCTCTGACAAAAATGTAAAAGATGTGCTTTACGGCAAAACAAAGGGCCTGGTATAAAATGACCTGAATGCATTAAAACTCCTCTTAGGTGTCCACAAGAGTCCTCTGTGCATGAGCAGAGCTGAGTAAAAAAAGTGATTCTCTTATGCAGCTGTCAAAGTGCATGTTACCCTTGGCAAAAAAAGAAGTATAAACTTGGTCACATTAAAATGCATTGCTTTAGACTGCTATTATATGCGTTCCAATAAGGATACCCTCTGAGTTCCATAGTAAAAAAAAAACCTATGCCATAATTTATTTAAAATACATTTATTTCATAACAAGTATACTTCAAATTCATTAACATATTTATTGACATGTCACTTAAGACTTACTGACATAAAATTATGCTTAAACTTTATTTGGAGTATATCTCTATTGCACAATGCATATTTCTTATTATGCCTAAAATGTGTTTTATATCACTATTAATAAGGCTTGTATGATCTCTGTTTAATATCAGCAAGGTATTTAAAGTGTACCTTAAGTTTACTTGCAATAGTTCCACATTAGCACAATCAAATATACTTCAGCATGAATTTATTTGGACCTCGGCACAACTTTTGCACAATTAAAGTGCAATAAGTACAAAATTAGTTGTTCCGATTTAGCAGACTTTACCAGTGTAGTATACCAAAAGTACAATTTCAGGGTATTTTTAATATACACATACATATGTAAATGTATTTGTAGTATACTTAGCACAAAATAAATGTATTTTAGTGTATATATTTTTCTCTAGGGTTACTTTTCACTAGCTGCATTAGTTCATCATATTAAAGGGGGCATAACACACAGTTTCACCCAATCGCATGTTAATCTTGAGTACCTATAGAGAAGTACTTCATCCTTCATATCTCCAAAAAGTCTTTAATCAAATTTATAAAAGAAAGATACAGCTTTACGATTCTCTCCTAAACAGCCGAGCTCCTGGAGGCATGCCGTGGGCAGATCTAAAGAGTGACGAGAACTTAAAGGGGTCATCGGATGCAAAATTCACTTTACAAGTTGTTTGTACATAAATGTTTGTTGGAAGTGCGTGTACACATCCATCCAATAATGATAAAAATCCAGCCAGTGTTTTTTTTTTTAAATCCCCTTTCTCAAATCAGGCTGTTCTGAGATTCCTGTCAGAATGATGTAGTTCTGTACAGATCTCTCCCACGATAGTTGATTGACAAGACCGTCTTACCTTAGACCCTGAATAAGCTGAGAGCTGTCCGCCACTGTGTCAACTCCGGTGCAGGGGAAGACAAGATGGCTCCGATTAAGCGATTGAGGTGTTTTGTTGTTGGATGTAATAATGAACATAAGAGTTGTCATTTACTCCCGACATCTGAGCCGCTGAAGACGCAGAGGATTAATGTTACTTTCGTTTTGAAGGGAATGCCCCGATCCCCGATCTGCCTAAATGCGTCTATGTTCGCGCAAATCATTCGTGATCCAGCTTTATCTACAGAAGAAGAGAGTATAAGAGTTTTTTATGAATCTTTGCAAATAGTCTTTCCTAATAATGTGCTAGTTATCCAGTTTCGCGGCTGAAGTTTAAAGTCTGTTCGTCACTCCACGGGAGAGAGGGGCGGGGTCAGCAGAGCTCATTAGCATTTAAAGCAACATGGACTAAAATGGGTTGATGAAAACAGAGCTGATTTTGACAGGGTAAAGAAGGTGTTTTTTACACTACCATTGAGAAATTTTAACCAAAGTAAGTTATAGACTTTTCATTAAGACCCTAAAGCAGGGGTGTCCAAACTCGGTCCTGGAGGGTCGGTGTCCCGCAGAGTTTAGCTCCAATCCAAGCTCCTAATCAAACACACCTAAAGCAGCTAATCAAGCTCTTACTAGGCATACTAGAAGCTTCCATGCAGGTGTGTTGAGGCAAGTTGGAGCTAAACTCTGCAGGACACCGGCCCTCCAGGACCGAGTTTGGACAGCCCTGCCCTAAAGAATCATATCAACTTGTGGAAAATGGGCATCCGATGACCCCTTTAAGTACCGATCGCCAGCAAAGCACAGATATTTGATGCCATTTGACTTACCATCTGCAGTTCCGAATCATGACCGGGATGTTTTATAGCCGGGACCGCTCCATCTTTCAGTATCAAACGATGTGCGAATCCAGCATTGAACTGGGCCTTGTTTATAAAATGTTCGTCAACAAACACACTTAACTTTAAAGGAATAGTTCACCCCAAAATGAAAATTTGCCGAAAATGTACTCACCCTTAGACCATCTAAGATGTAGATTAGTTTGTTTGTTCACCAGAACACATTTGGAGAAACTTAGCATTACAACACTTGCTCACCAATGGATCTGCAGTGAATGGGTGCCGTCAGAATGAGATTGTGAAAAACATCACAATAATCCACAAGTTGTACCATACAACTCCAGTCTATTGATTAAAATCTTGTGAAGAAGCTGTGCTTTTGAAACAAATCCATCATTAAGACATTTTAACTTTAAACTGTCACTTCTGATTAAAATACCAGTTCATAATCCATAATAACACTTCCTCCAGTGAAAAAGTCCAGTTCCTGTTATCCCCTCACATCTAGATCCACCAACATATTTGTTTAGAACTGTTTTTGCTTGTAAAAGGTGCTTGATCTGCATATTTCTTTGATTCAAATGAGGCGATTTGTTCACTGAAGGAAGCATTTTTATGGATAATAGACTTCTATTTTAGCTAGAAGCAATGACTAATTATTTTTTAAGTTCAAAATGTCAGAGATGGATTTGTTTCTTATAAAACACTTTTTTTTTTTGCTTCACAAGAAGTTAATTGATGGGTTAGAGTTGTGTGGAGTTTTGTGATGTTTTTATCAGCTGTTTGGACTTAAGTGTACTTTTTCTGACAAACATCTTCTCCCTTCCTCCATCTTCCTCTGCATTAGTTGAAAAACGCAGACTAATTTTTCTTTATATTATCAAAATAATGATGTCAGTGTTATTGGCCCTTTGCTCTGTTTCTGTGATCACGCGCAGCAGATTCTAGTTACACCACACTGTAGCACTGATCCCTGGGATTAATGCGTCCGAACTGGAGACAGTGGTGTTTTCGTCAGTTGACGAATGATGACAGTGAGATTGGGGTTGTGGACAGCTGGTTGAGTCCAAGGACTTCCTCATGTTTTGCTTTAGCTGTGGGTTTCAGTTGCTCCAGACGGGGATCCCCACACTGGGCAGGGTGAAGATGAATACTTGCTCGGTTACATTATTTCAGCAGCAGACCGCTGTCACTCTGTATCACAGGCTTACACTTTTAATGGATTTACTGCATAGTTTTTAGTCTGTGTACCATGAATTATTTCTTTACAATACATTTTTTTGGTTTCTCATTTTTTCATTTCCTTATCTATGAAAATGCATCACATTTACACTGAAGTAAACCATCCTTGAGGATTTGTTAACAAGTGAGTCAGCTGAGAACAAGTCTGGGACATATTTTACATTTTTCGATAATTACCCTATTGCCATTTTTTTATTATTTTAATTATCATACTGTAAAAAAGATGCTTCTTACCGCAATGCAAAAAGATTTATATTTATTACATAGATTTATTTTACATCGCAGTCAAATTGTTTGTGCTTCCAGCCAGTAAATTGATCAATAAATTAATCAAAAGTGACGTTAAAGACCTTTTCATTGTAACAAAAGGTATTTTATTTCAAATAATGTAGTTTTAAACTTTCTGCTCATCAAAGAATCCTGAAAAAATGCATCATGGTTTCTCAAAAAATAATATAAAGCACAATTCTTTTCAAAAAGAATGCTAAGAATGAATAATAATACGAAATGCTTCAAAATCATATTAGAATGATTTCTGAAGGATCATCATGTGACACTGACGAAAGGAGTAATGGCTGCTGAAAAATCTGCTTTTGCATCAGTTATTTTAAATTGTAAAATTATTTTACAATACGATCATGTTTACTGTATTTTTAATTGAAAAAATTCAACCCTGGTGAGCATAAGAAACTTCTTTCATAAACATTACAGAAAAACACTTACCAACCCCAAAGTTTTGAATGGTATACAATTATTATTTACAGTTTTTAGAATATATTAGAAAACGCATTAAAGATTTGAAAAATGACCTGGTACTGTTTCCATGAGATTCACTCATGTAATATTCTAGAAGAATGATTTGCCTACAGGGAATGATGTAATCCAATGTAATGACATTCATCAATGTAAGATATCACAATGCAAAATTAATGATTCCAAAGTCCTGACAAATTTATACCTGCATTACCTCCCATGCACTGCACACTCACATGAACATCAATTAAATCACCTCGTGTTTGCATTTAGTTTTATGCATCATTTTTTTCTCACATGATAGGTAAAAAGGAACGGAGCCTTCTAACTTCTTTTTGTCTGTGCCTTAATGCAATCACTATTCAGAGACCCTTTTATTGGGAGACCTATTGATCAGGAGAGGCGGGAATTGAGTTTGGTGAGCAACACAAACAGAGCATGAACAGATAGGCCACATTAGTGTTGCATGGCTCCTCTGTCTGCCAGGTGACATGAGTTTACAAAGGCTGAAGTGAAGTGCTGAAGCACTTTACTAGAGACTGAGTGAGCAGAAGTGCTTTTAAGAGCCTCGACTGAGGGGTCATTAGCGCCTGAGTGACTTCCTCAGACCAGACCGTACTGCAGCTTCCTATGGCTGGAAGATGGTGTGCTTTAATGCAGACATGAGCAAACAAAGCACTGGGAATGGCTCTTTTAGCCTATCGACTAGCGGATTAGAGCAGACCTCAACCAACACAATCTAATAATGGCTGCTCTCAGCCTCACGGGTGTTCGATGCCTGCGCATGGTCAAAGTCGGGTAAAAATCATTACCGGTATCAAATTAGAACACAGCCTCTTCTGTATTGAGATTTGCAGTCAGTTGTGTGCTTATTATGAGTCAATTCATTAATAAAATAAACAAGCCTCCAGAGGGCATTTAAAACAGCATATAATGCATGGTCATTTACCATGCATAGCAGCCTGCACACCTTAACCAACAGCCTAAAGGAACAAACTCAGCCATTGAATGTAAAGATTGACTATGTTTGTGTGATTTAGGTTCATATGGGAAGCACCCTGCGGGAGTGTGTGGCCTCTTTTAAATGCCAGATGTGTCATTCAGAGTCTCAGTGTGTCATATTGATAACAAGGACACGCTCCAAGGCCTGCGCTGGGTGACGACACAGAGAACAGCAGTGCTGAGGTCAGTGCCAGTGCAGATGAAATTTCAGGCCCAAATAAACAAGCCTCTCTGTATCAACACTAGATTATCACTATGAGAGATCTGCTAATCAAAATATGGCATTTGCAGTTTTTGGCACACCGCATCACTGATTTAATATTAGCAACTGTCAAATACAGACTGATAATGTCATAGTTATCAAATTGTTTATCATATTATTGTATTACAGATAGGGCTCTATATAAATTCTTAAAGTACATTCAGTAAATGATAAAATAGCACCACCTAATGGCACACATTTCATAATTCAATTAAAATATTTTGTTAGTGACATACATAATAAATAAACAATTAAATAAAAATACTTAATTTAGCTAAGGATTAATATTTTAACTGTTAACCTACTAATCATGTATTTTACACTACACTCTAAAAGAAATGGTGCTATATAGCACTAAAAGTGATTCTTGGCTCGTAATCATAGGCGAACCACTTTTGGTGCTATATATATATAGGTGCTATACAGCACCTTTGTCAAATGGTGCGTAGAACCATAAGAGGTGCCATATTGCATTGTATTTCTGCAACAAAAATGGTGCTAAACAGCACCAACAGTGGTTCTTTGGTTCATTAAGAACCTTTAAAGGGTCTTAACAGGTTCTTTGTACGGCAGTGGTGCTATATAGCACCTTAATCACCCCAAAGAACCACTGAAGAACCATACAGGAGCTTAACTGTATATGGTAGCGGTGCTGTATAGCCCCTGAGTCATGCCAAAGAACCGGTAAAGAACTGCTGAAGAACCACTGAAGCACCAAGATTTGGTGCTATACAGCCCTATGATTACAAGCCAAAGAACCACTTTTAGTGCTATATAGCACCTTTTTTGTTTTTACATAATGGCTATAGTTAATGATGCACATCTCTGCTTAAAAATAATTAAAGGAGATAAGCAGGGGAAACAAACTATATATATATATATATATATATATATATATATATATATATATATTACTATTATTATTATAAAGATAATTAAAATGTATTTTAATTTGAGAATTTCTGTATGTAATTTGTTCACTTCAAATGTATTATGTATTTATCAGCATTATATTAGCCTCACTTGACTGAAGTTATCGTCGACTGAAAAACACATATCTGTTCCACTAGCTAAGTGACATAAACTTCTTAATGCACACAAAGTGAGGAAGCTTTCAGTTGGCTTTTTAATGGAAGCAATTCTAACCAAAAAATGCATTATGCATTATATAATGCATTTTGACTTCACAACGCTTCACTCACAGTCATTATAGAGCTGCAAAATAACATTCACATAATATATGCGTATTTACATCTATGAGACTTAAATAGTAAACATAAGACAATAATAAAAGTATAAAAGTTAATAACATGACAAAAATAGTCGTCACATAAAAATATTTGTATTATCTGTAAAATGCTGAATCATGAGCTAGCATGATCTGCTTGTTGGTCAGATACTTGCCATCTATTTTTTATCCAATCACAAATTTGTTCATAAAGGCATGATTTTAAATTTCCAGGCCTCTTCTATGTCCACCCCTTTGGGTTCCCTCTGACCTCTCCAGTAGGCCAGATGACCCTAAAACTCTCCCCGTAGTTGGGCTTCATCAAAAGGAGCGACTCTGGTCCCAATGGGTCCACTAGAGCCTTGGTGAAAGTATTCAATCTGAAGCAGGTCAATGCATGGAAGATCAGAACAAGACACAGTTATTAGCAGAGCATCAACCAGATCCTCAAAGGTAGTCACCAGGACCCCAATGCTTTTAGCATGGGCCTGGACTCCTGCTCCAAGTACTTGACCTGAACGCAGTTTAAGGTGATTTAAAACATGGTCTTTCTTCACTTCTCCTCTCACTAGTTCATCAAATAGTAATTTATACATGCCAACCTGAAGAACAGATCAATAGTTCAAAGAACAGATAAATGATACAATATATACAGTATGAGTCAATGATGCATTTAGGTGTGCATAATACAGAAAAGGAAAAGAGGAAGGAAAAATCTGTGTCAAAAAACATGCACCAAGTTCTGAGAAATGTATTTTTTTATTCATGTTTATTTCATATGATTCTCAGAAACTTTTTATGCCATTTCCAACATTTTTAAAAATATTTCTCATGGTGAAAAGTATTTTTGCTAATATCATCAATTATTATTTCATTAATATCATTACGTTATGGGGAGTCACGCCACAAGATTTAGCTGGTTGCACCACATGACTTTGCGGAAAAGATTTGCTCACATTTTAATATGCAGTTGAGTTATAATATTGTGTTGTTATTATTCACTAAAACAGAAATTAAAACTTTTTTTGATAATTTAAATAAAACTGAAATAAAATATAAATAAAAAAAATAATAATATACCACATAACCAAATTATTAGAAAAAAACAAAATAAAATGAAAACTAAAAATACAAAAATAAAAGCTAATTCAAACAATAAATACAATTATAGTAGTTAAATAATTCTACAATACTCTAAACAGATTTTTTTTTGTTTAAAGATAATTATAAACAATTACACCAAACTACTTAAGGTTTTCCTTTTTAGAATTTCATTCTTTCATGAGTTTTTTTTTTATGATATTAGGACAGTTGTATCGCCCTAACATTTCTGACTTTATGCCCCCCAAAATAAAAATTAAATAAAATTTGTATAGTGTGAACTGCATTTGTTATTCTCAGGAGTCCATCATTCTAAATGTATTAGAAATTTGTATTTTAATAAATTAATAGAAAGGACATAAAATGAGCCCACACTACTGGAAATGGACAAATGTATGTGGAATGAAGTTCAGTGAGAACAAGGCAGCTGTTTACAAAAGCACAGTGCAATGATTTACTGCTGCATGAGAGAGGACAAAGGCCATACCTGCAATAAATAACCCCAACTCACCTGGAAGCAGTTGACTTTATCTTGTGCAGAACTTGGCAAGGAGTTCTGTCTGTGTGTCTTGAGCTCATTTAGGACCAGCTCCCCCTTCTGGTTATACATGAGTTCATCAATGACCCCCATGACAAAAACACCTTCCAGCACACCAAACACAGGAAACTCTAGCACACGGTCTCCTGAAACAAAATATTTGAAAATGAAATGTTTAAAACTGATCTGAGTACCAAACCTGACACTGTTTAAACATTGTCAACTAACCTGCTTCCAACAGTGGTATCATGTGCAACAATCTTCTCTTGTCCTGATATCTACAGGGACAACGTCCTGAATCTCCTGTTCTGCAGATGAAAGCACTGCTCGAATTGAAGGGGGGCTGGGGGGATCCGGGACCCCCCATAAGGCATTAGGGACCCCCCATAAGAAGTAAAAAATAGACTTAGGGGGGTCCCTCAGACATTTTTATTTGAGTAAAAATGATAATGACAAATGTGATTAAATTCAAGCAATGGATATGCTAAATTAAATTTTGTGAATTATTAACAATAATTTATATTAAGTTTGTTTATGGGCTAGTTGTCATGTCTCTTTAAATTTTTAAACTCCCCGCCCCACATCTAAAGACCGCTAAGCGCAGGACATCGTTGACATGACTGCTTGATTGGCGCCGCTCCGTCGAGCTAACTTCAGCTAAAAAAATGCAGAATAACAAACCTCCACTCGCAGTCGGGAAGAGGAAGCTTCTTACTGACTTTTTTTGAGGGGTAACTTTCTCTCTATATCTTTCCACTATATTTATCAACTCCATGTCTTTTGTATTCCTTGCATAAATTATTATTAGGCCTGGTTCTGGGGTGCTAGAGATCTCGATGAAGATGAGTGACAGCTTTTTAGTAATTATAAAGGGAGTGCTCGTTGTTGTGCGGTTTCAGTGCTATATATAATCCATTCAGAATTGTATAAAACTTGTTTTTCATGCTGCTAAGACCAACGGCCAAATACACGCTGCAAATTTCGGGAATTACATCGGCATATAAATGCGGGATTCACTCTTGAAATAGCTATGATTGACATATTGATAGCCATAGTAAGTTCCTGAATAAAGCAGACTTTTGGACGGAAATGGTTGAATAGTCTGCTGACTGACAGACTCACTCATAACAGTCCACGCCGCCACCTACTGGACGTAACTATGTAAACTGCACTGAAATCGTTGAACCTACACTACTGTTCAAAAGTCATTTCCGTTCACCAAGCCTCCATTGATTTGATCCAAAATACAGTAAAAACACTATCATGAAATATTACAATTTAAAATAATAATAATACAATAGTAAACAATTTTCAGCATCATTACTCCAGTCTTCAGTGCCTGTACTGTTTACTTCTGTTTTTTTTTTACTGCTGTACTAGAGACACTACTTTGTAAATTAATTCTTGAAGAGTTTCCTTGTGTGTGAGTGCTGTGATTCCAGATAAAGCCAACACTCTTTCTCTCTTACGCTTTCATACACCTTTAATGGTATATGCTACTTCCCCGTCACCCCTAGAATAAAAGGGAACGTAACACACATGATCTTCAGAAATCATTCTAATATGCTGATTTGCTGCTCAAGAAACATTTCTGATTATTATTATCAGTGTTGAAAACAGTTATGTACAATTTTTTTTTCTGGATTCTGTGATGAATAGAAAGTTCAAAAGAACAACATTCATCTGAACTAGATATAATTTGTAACATTATACATACATATCAAAAGTTTGGGGGTTTTGGGTGGAAATAAATTAAAGAAATTAATACTTTTATTCAGAAAGGATGCATAAATTGATCAAAAGTGACAGTAAAGATTGAAAATGTTACAAAAGATTCTATTTAAGATAAATGCTGTTCTTTTGAACTTTCTACTCAAAGAATCCTGAAAACCATTTGTACACAACTGGCTTCAACATTGATAATAATAAGAAATGTTTGAGCAGCAAATCAGCATATTAAAATGATTTCTGAAGGATCATGATCATGATGTGAAAATAGAAAAATATAGAAAACAGCTGTTTCACATTCTCACAATATTAATGTTTTTACTTTAAAAAAATAAAAAAATAAAAATAAATATATATGCTACATTTCACTGCTGGTTATACTCTGTATAATTGTGTATGTGACAAATAAAAACTCTTGAATATATACAGGTGCATCTCAATAAATTAGAATGTTGTGGAAAAGTTCATTTATTTCAGTAACTCAACTCAAATTGTGAAACTCGTGTATTAAATAAATTCAGTGCACACAGACTGAAGTAGTTTAAGTCTTTGGTTCTTTTATTTGTGATTTAGTCTCACATTTAACAAAAACCCACCAATTCACAATACACATCTCAACAAATTAGAATATGGTGACATGCCAATCAGCTAATCAACTCAAAACACCTGCAAAAGGTTTCCTGAGCCTTCAAAATGGTCTCTCAGTTTGGTTCACTAGGCTACACAATCATGGGGAAGACTGCTGATCTGACAGTTGTCCAGAAGACAATCATTGACACCCTTCACAAGGAGGGTAACCCACAAACATTCATTGCCAAAGAAGCTGGCTGTATCCAAGCATGCTAACAGAAAGTTGAGTGGAAGGAAAAAGTGTGGAAGAAAAAGATGCACAACCAACCGAGAGAACCGCAGCCTTATGAGGATTGTCAAGCAAAATTGATTCAAGAATTTGGGTGAACTTCACAAGGAATGGACTGAGGCTGGGGTCAAGGCATCAAGAGCCACCACACACAGACGTGTCAAGGAATTTGGCTACAGTTGTCATATTCCTCTTGTTAAGCCACTCCTGAACCACAGACCACGTCAGAGGCGTCTTACCTGGGCTAAGGAGAAGAAGAACTGGACTGTTGCCCAGTGGTCCAAAGTCTTGTTTTCAGATGAGAGCAAGTTTTGTATTTGGAAACCAAGGTCCTAGAGTCGGGAGGAAGGGTGGAGAAGCTCATAGCCCAAGTTGCATGAAGTCCAGTGTTAAGTTTGCACAGTCTGTGATGATTTGGGGTGCCATGTCATCTGCTGGTGTTGGTCCATTGTGTTTTTTTGAAAACCAAAGTCACTGCACCCGTTTACCAAGAAATTTTGGAGCACTTCATGCTTCTTTCTGCTGACCAGCTTTTTAAAGATTCTGGTTTAATTTTCCAGCAGGATTTGTCACCTGCCCACACTGCCAAAAGCACCAAAAGTTGGTTAAATGACCATGGTGTTGGTGTGCTTAACTGGCCAGCAAACTCACTAGACCTGAACCCCATAGAGAATCTATGGGGTATTGTCAAGAGGAAGATGAGAAATGAGACCAAAAAATGCAGATGAGCTGAAGGCCACTGTCAAAGAAACCTGGGCTTCCATACCACTTCAGCAGTGCCACAAACTGATCACCTCCATGCCACGCTGAATTGAGTCAGTAATTAAAGCAAAAGTAATCCCTACCAAGTATTGAGTACATATGCAGTAAATGAACATACTTTCCAGAAGGCCAACAATTCACTAAAATTTTTATTTTTTATATTGGTCTTATGAAGTATTCTAATTTGTTGAGATGGTGAATTGGTGGTTTTTGTTAAATGTGAGCCTAAATCATCACAATTAAAAGAACCACAGACTAAAACTACTTCAGTCTGTGTGCACTGAATTTATTTAATACACGAGTTTCACAATTTGAGTTGAGTTACTGAAATAAATGAACTTTTCCACAACATTCTAATTTATTGAGATGCACCTGTACAGTATATTGGTTTATGTCTTCACCCACTGGTTCCTGAAATTACATTGAGAGCTGTTATGGATAAATGAGTTGACTTTTGAGAATCTCCTGGACATGCCTACGTTAAACTTATAAACTATTATATCCTGTTTGCCCAGTTGTCTTGCACTCTTTGATTAATACTTAATCTCATCTCTATAGCATCCTTTTGCTACTGTTTAAGTAATAAAAAGGTCCTTAAAAAGGTCAATTTGAAGTTACTGACTGCTCCTTTATCACTGCTTTCTGAAACATTATGAAATAATTATTCCTGTGCCACTGCTGAATTTGAATACCATTCTCTGAAAGCCATCTGAATATTTTCTACAGTTTTTGAGAAATTTCAATGTATTTTTATGTCACATGCTTTTATGGATCTTCAAGTGCCTTATATGTAGTCCCCTGGTATATTTGCCATAGTTGCCCTTTTGGGTCTGCTGCTTTGTCACCCTCGAAATCCAGTATTACTTGGAGTAAGCCATTTAAAAGAAGAATAGTAGCTTATCTCTCTTTGTTATACAACATTAAATAGTATATAGTTATGCATATTAAGATCAAATATATTGTTTATTTTGTATAAATTGTATATTGCGAGACTAACCCCACCAAAAAAAAAAGTCTGATGGTGGGGACCCCCCATAAGACTTGATTCAATTCGAGCACTGGATGAAAGTCATCGATCGGATTATTGAATGTGATTGAAATATTGTGTATCAGTGCTCACCTCTCGATAAATGAATTTCCTTTCCGATCTACACCTCAGCACGTTGCATTTCTCTTGACAAATGGCTTTAAAAGACTGTAAGCAGTCTTCATCTCACACCAAGACTGGTTGCACAGGAGGGTCACACTCAGATGCCGTTTGAAGAAGCGTTGCATTGGGCTGAAGCTGTTTTCATGAAGGCTCTTTCTCTCTGAACCCATCACATTTTCTGTTTTTACAGTTTCTTGTCCCAAAGCCTCTTCATTACTGCTGAATAGAAGAACAATGTTATGTGACAAAACAAAGAAATAACAAATGTTGCAGTTCAGTAGAAAAACTTGGGTTCCATGTCTGTACACAATATCTAAAAATTTTCCATAAACCATCATCCAGATGACTTACTTGTGCACTGATGAGGTGGACGCACAGGGGCTGTTTACCATCAGATTCACTATTGAGATGACACTGGGGCTCTCAAAAGACATAAAACATACATTGTTTATATGTATAAACTTTAACAATGTACAAGTTGTATCTTATTATTTTCAGTGGAATGTGGATGATACAAAGTTACACACATAATACGACAGTGCCATCTTGTGTCCAAAATTAAAAGTATGACTAAATTCACAACAAATTACCAAAATTACGCAATATTTTACCGATGCTTTGTTGCTCGGAAGGGATGTTGAGAAATTAATATCGTCCCAGTCATCGAACAGTCGTTGTGATCCAGACGCATCCATCTGAAAACGAAACTCAAGACGCTCTGCCCATTCTAATCTTTACACCAGCATTTCAGGAACATAATATAATAATATAAACGTTTGTATATTTGTTATAGTTGTTTTACATTATATTGCGAAGTTGCATTATTTCGCATACGACATGCTCGATCATTTCCCTACAATATCCCGCCCCCTTCAACATCTTTGTTTGCTACAAATGCATTCGATTGGTTAATCCTCCATGCCCCGCCCACTTCAATGCTTTCGTTGGAAAGCCAAATCCTATAAAAAAAAAAAACAGAAAATAAAAACGCTTCCCATGAATTCTGCAGAGCAAAACACTGTTATAAAAACGACACGTTCCCACATTTTAAATGAAAAATTAGCCATAATGAAATTGATCAAATTTATTTATATTTCCACTAGGAAATGTATTGTATATTTCCGGTATAGTTGCCATGGATACATATTTAGTTTACAATAGTTGTAGTTGTTTCTAGTATTTAAATCAAATTAGCATATTAACTCTCTAATAAAACAACGATCAAGAAGCATAACTGTGGATCAGGAGTCAGGACACGCCAGATCAGACCATCTCATATTAATGCAGGTGGGTAGTTTAAGTCAGGACCTCAGGAATATAGGAAAGATGCTGTACAGCCACTAGTTTTTGGCATCTTCACATCACAATAATTTAACATTAACATGATCTAAATCACAGGACTTTTGACATTGTCACCTTCTCAGGTAAGAGGGTTAACCCTTGAGACACTTCAGAGGAAAACAACACTAGATGAAACCCCTATAATAGACTAAAAGCCTCTATACAGTCTAAACAAGCAACACATGAGACCATGAGAATGCTGAAGAACAAGCATGGAGGACACACATGCTCCCAGAAGACCTGGAAACAGCAAAAAGGGAGTAGACAACACAAACATTTGTCGGTATCCGTAGCTAGGCCCGACCAATATAAAAACATGCCACCAAAGACAATCATGAGCGAGTCCCAGGAGAGTCTGAGGTGGGTGGGAGTGCAGGCTGACCCCGTGGAAGAAGAAAAGAGGATTGAGATGTATAAAGCCAACAGAAGGAAGCGCTATCTGGCTGCTCAAGATCATCTCATGAAGAGCTTGGCCTGCCCTGACAGCCAGTAAAATTCTTGTATTAATGAAACTTATACATAATTGTATGTAGACTTGAAAACAATTGTCTTCATATTAAATCTGAAATAAAGGCCATATTTGTAATACTACATCTGTAAAACTTACTCACACCTCTAGGGGGCTCTCAAGAACAACAAATGAGAAGATTATTACTAGTTGCACTACTTTGTTTGAAGTAGGGTCTTTTTTTTAAGCATGATGCAAAACTGCAAACATTAAGGACAATGCACATTTGATGTGCAAAAAACACAACATGTCACTTTAAAAATGTATTTATTTCATTTTAACAGTTCATAACCATCTTAAAGGAATTTGAGTTAAAAGGATAATTTTACACAGCACAGCTACAGATTTTAAAACCAGCACTTGATCAATGACTGTGCGCAGAATTAAAGAAAATTAAAACAAGAACAAGAAATAAATAGGGAAAAGTGCCACTGATAAAAACATTTTAAACTGAAATGCTGTTATTTACATTATAATTTATTTCAAACACTGATCTACAGATACCTCAGTCTGCAGTATCAGGCACGATTGAGTTTAGTTCTAATGTTACCCCACTTCTAATTTTTCCTTCACGAGTAACAACACCGAGAACAACTTACATTACATTAAAAGAAAATATGGATAACAGCATAAGTGTCCTAATGGAGACTTACAGTAGTAAAAATATGCAGATAAGGTTAGTTTAAGATGGAGTTAATGTTTTAACCCAGATACACTCACCACCCTTGTGCAAAGACACATTAACATACCCTGTTTTTTCTGAAAACACTTTTTAGGCCCTAATATATATGAACGTAACCCAGCTCAGTTTTACAGCTCAGTGAGATTAAACCTGTTAAATAGAAACAGGTGTAAGATATGTACTGAAACTCCACCTTTGTATCGCAGCCCTAAAATGCTATTTGTGACCCTGGACCACAAAACCAGTCTTAAGTCGCTGGGGTATATTTGTAGCAATAGCCAAAATTACATTGTATGGGTCAAAATTATTGATTTTTCTTTTATTCCAAAAATCATTAGGATATTAAGTAAAGATCATGTTCCATGAAGATATTTTGTAAATTTCTTACCGTAAATATGTAAAAACTTTTGTTTAGTAGTAATATGCATTGCCAAGAACTTAATTTAAAGGCCATTTTCTCAATATTTAGATTTTTTTGCACCCTCAGATTCCAGATTTTCAAATAGTTGCATCTCGGCCAAATATTGTCCTAACAAACCATACATCAATGGAAAGCTTATTTATTCAGCTTTCAGATAATGTATAAATTTCAATTTTAAAAAAATTTACACTTAAGACTGGTTTTGTGGTCCAGGGTCACATTTTATTATTCTAATACTCAATTTATGATGGGGTAAAGAAGTTTGCTCTCTAGTAAATCACATTTCGTCCAATTATGCGTCAAAATTAAATCTAACCTTCAAAACCAATGATGGTCCGAGATCAGCGCAGAATATCTGAAACTTGAATCTCACTATTAAATAAATCAACCACATTCCTACATACAATTAAAAACCATTTCTGTACATTACTATTGAAAACTGATGGAGAAAACCCATACAAATCTCCATACACTGCTCCTAACCAAACCTTCAAACAGAGCAACACAGTTGCTTACTCTCCTTAAAACAAACTAAAACTGCACATCTGTCTAGGGATCCCCTTTCCAACTGGGAACAATTTCAGTCCGAGTTTCCTTTTTTTCCTCTTGGGACTCAATGAATGCAGGCAGTGGTTTATAATTGGTGCATATGGGGGTGTAATGCCAGGCACAGATGCCTGAGTGTCTTTCAAAGAGCAGCCTGGCAATCAGAAGCCTGCAGCTCTACAGCAGAGAAGAAGCGCTTGGTCAGCTTGTGGCCATCATATTTGAGCTGGGTGGTGTAGAAGGTCCGGGTGTGTTTGGGGTACACTATAGTGGTGCTCTGGTAGCGCTGCACCCGCTGACGGGGCTGGAACTCCAGCTGGGTCTTGTAATGTCTCCAGGTGCTCTGAGGCAGGGCCAACACCGTCTGGCTGCACATCTCCAGACCCAAACCCTTGGGCTGCAGGGTCACGTCCTGTATGAAGTGCCGATCTGAATCATAACGTACTGACGACGTGTATCTGTAAGAACACGTGTAACAAGTCAGTGCTACATCTGAACTGCACCTGCCCAGTGTAAATCACCCAAATCCAAAAATCATGCGATAGTGTTACAGTAAAAAATAAATAAAAACTCACCTTATTTCTTTCAATGGCAGAGGATGAAGTTCAATTCCTTCTCCATAGGACAATGCATGCAACTGGCGATTATTAGGAACCTGTAATTAAGATTTATTTTAAGGATTGCTTTATGAATAACTAATAAATAAACAAATCTTTATAAATTAAAAAATATTTAAGCAACATGTACAGTAAATACAAATTAAATCTTTATGCGTGTATATATATATATATATATATATATATATATATATATATATATATACAAACAGAAAAAACAAAATAAACTAAAATTGTAATATTTAAAATAAAAACAAATATTTCGCAAAAATTTTTATTTTTATTAAATTTAAATAATTTTTATATTCATTCATATAAATATTTAATGTAGCCTACTATTAAATGTCATAGATTTGCAGCAAGAAATCATACCACAGCTGTCCCTCTGTTCTCGTCTTCTGTAAGCGGGGTTCCAGCCCCGGTGCCCTGCAGTAACCAAACGCTCGGGCTCGGACTCGGAGGCAGACCGGAGTCCGGACTGTCCAGCGGCCGATCAGCTTTCAAATTCATATCCAGCGGATCATCGTCACACAC
The DNA here is from genome assembly GCF_936440315.1 of Barbus barbus. NCBI lineage: Eukaryota > Metazoa > Chordata > Actinopteri > Cypriniformes > Cyprinidae > Barbus > Barbus barbus. The sequence goes on along the minus strand of NC_136762.1, from coordinate 12,803,984 downwards.
ATTCCGCAAGTTTAGTCTTCCCACCATTGCTTTTAAAGTTGCTCAACACTTGCGGGCTAATTCCACAAGCTCTTCAAATAATGCAGTTTAATCAAATTATGTGCAAAATTGTCGTTCTCTGTTATTCTTGCGGGCAACCCGGTTTAACGGTGACCCAGGCGGTTCGTGTAAAGCAAACCAGCTGTGTTATGCCGTGAACGACCGTCGATAATCCGTTTCGTGGCGCTGGCTCACCGCTCCCGTTTCCTCCGAGACTTTGAAACGCAGATCTGAAGAAGCTGCAAATGTGTTTGTTGTCGCCAAGTTCAAATGGATATATATATATATATATATATATATATATAAGCAAATGGAAAGCTCCCTGACTTCGCTCTTGAGCGCATTCAGTCAGGGGGTCATCGCCGGGGAAGGTAACCAAAGTTTCCCCGCTTGTCAGCCTGCCTGCATTCAAAATTGTCCACACTCAAAGACTTTCATTGTTTTACAAGCGCCAGCAAGAAGGGAGACGCCTTTAAAACTGCCTCCCACTGCTGATTGGAGTCCCAATTAGAAAGAGTCAGGAGGCCCTCCCTTTAAACACAGGCCAACTTTACAGCAAGCTTAGAAACAAGTCGAGCTAAAAATCAGAAAAGAAAAAAGAGAAAACTATCTATCCATCCATCTATCCGTCCATTCATCTATCTATCGTCCGATTATCAATCTATAGATCCACCCGTACACCCTTCCATCCATCAATTTGTCCATTCAGCTATGTATCTGTCTATACATCTATTATCCATTCATTCATTATCAATTCATCTGTTCATCCATCCATCCATTCATTCATCATCCATTCATCAGTCTATCCGTCCATTCATATATCAATCATACATAAAATGTCAAAAACAACAGTTTTGTCAAAGTCAATAGAGTCAACAGATTTTTATTGACAAGAATTTATATCTGCAGTTGATATTAAAAAGATGCTGTCCTATTCACAGAAGGCAGGAATGTTTTCATTTTAAGCAATCAACAGTATAATCACAGCAGAAATCAATGCAAATAATATTGCAATCAAACATTACAATAGCCCATCATACATCAACAAATCATACATTCATTGCAAACGCTTTAGCTTTGATATGCACTGCTGTTGAGGCCTTTTAACAAGTACAAAGCCATGTGCAGAGAATAAACAATTATGAAAAAGAGGGTGACGATGGATAAATGATTAAGATTACAGTAAGCCGATTCCAGAGTTATTAAAAGGACTATAAAATAACTTGTCAATAGACAAAAACAAAATACTTCCTATACACAAAGTGAACAGCAGATGACGCAAAGTAAAAGAATGTATCCTCAGTGTGCACACAAATATTTCTGCATTCCAATAATTTCCCATGAACTACAGTTATTGTTCGCAGAGAAAATATGTCGACCATGGGAAAGAGCGGGTGGTAAATATTTCTTCCTTACAGCTCCTGTAGGATTAAAACATCTACAATATGTTTCTTTTTTCACCTAAACCTGGGAAAGCATTTCAAAAGCCAAAACAACTGGTTTATCATTTCAGCAGGAGACAAGAAATCCCAAGCTCCTCTGTTGTGGAGCACCTGAGATCTCACTCCCCTACTCCACAGACACCTTTACCCAGAGCAACAGCCAAGGTCCACACAGCCGTTTACTGTTATAGTGAAGGGGACAATTACAAAAACGTTGGCTTTAAATCATCTTGATGTTGAAATCCCAGTAGAGAAGACTTTGTGCCAGAAAAGCAGCAGGTTACTTTTCTGAGCCACACTGCCCTCTGTTGTGCTTTAAGTGCAAGCATATTTCAGAGAAATGTGCAAAGTAAATGACACTATGGGTATTAGTGTTGTAAAGTGGAGGAAAAAAGGGGGGAAAATGGCAAAATGACTCATACATGCCAGTAATGTGTTGAGGTTCAGGAAAGGACTTGAATCATAAGGCTCATAGTGATGCAAGTCATAAAAGCCACAAAGTTAAACCATGATTTGTCAGAGAACATACAGAAGACATAGCAGTACTATTTACACACCACTTTCAGCATGTTAAAACTGGAGTGGAGACATGTTGTCAGGCCGTACTAAATATCCAGACAGAGCGCTCACATTAGTATATTGATGGGAATGAAGTTCCTTCTGATTTACTGAATCCTCTTTTTGATCAGCTTTTCCAGTTTGCGGATACGGGAAGATTCTTGCTCAGGGGTGGGGGCACTGAAGGACAATGATGGGCCACCGTCTGGCCCTGATGGCGGATTAGACAACCTCTGTCTGAACAGCTCCAGCATGGTGCTCTGCTCACTCCGCTTCAGACCCTATAGATTGAGAGGGGAAAGAGGTAGACACTTTTGACCAATGAAGTCATTTTGATTCTCTGATAAATCAGTTAGACCTGACCCGAATCAACAGAATGATCTGCTCACAAATTGGGCATATAATTTATTCACCAAATTCAAAATCAAATATTAAATTACACGCACACACAATATTTCAGTACTGTTTTATTTATCTGAAATGGAAAGCCCTAACCCTAACCTAACATTATACATTATCATTCAAAAGTTCAGGGTCAGGAAAGAGTTCATTTTTTCTTGTAACATTTCAAAAAGTGAAATTTTCACATATTTTAAGATTCATCACATGTAAAGTAAAACATTTCAAAAGTTTTTTTGTTTTAACTTTGATGATTAGAGTTTACAGCTCATGAAAGTCAAAAATTAAGTATCTCAAAATATTAGAATATTTCCTAAGATCAATCAAAAAAAGGATTTGCAAAACAGAAAAGTTCAAGTGCTTTAAAGTATGTTCATTTATGCACTCAATGCTTGGTCGGGGCTCCTTTAGCACAAACTCCAGCATCAGTGAGGTGTGGCATGGAAGCGATCAGCCTGTGGCTCTGCTGAGGCACTATTGAGCCTTCAGCTCATCTGTATTGTTGGATCCACTGTTTCTCACCTTTTCCGTGAAAATATCCCATAGATTCCATATGGGGTTATAATATCATGGTCAGCAAAGCACTTGGAAGTGGTTTTGGCACTGTGGGCAGGTTCTAAAGTCCTGCTGGAAAAGGAAATCAGCATCTCCATAAAGCTTGTCAGCAGATGGAAGCATAAAGTGCTCCAAAATCTCCTGGTAGATGGCTGCATTGACTTTGGACTTGATAAAACACAATGGACCAACACCAGCAGACGTCACGGCACCCCAAATCATCACTGACTTCGAAAACTTCACACTGGACTTCAAGCAGCTTGGATTCTGTGCCTCTACAGTGTTCCTCCAGACTCCAGACCTTGATGTTTTTACTGAAAATTTACTTTTATCTGAAAAGAGGACTTTGGACCACTGAGCAACAGTCCAGTTCTTTTTCTCCGTAGCCCAGGTAAGATGCTTCTGACGGTGTCTCTGGTTCAGAAGTGGCTTGGTAGCCCTTTTCCTGAAGACGTCTGAACATGGAGACTCTTGATGTACTGACTCCAGCTTCAGTCCACTCCTTGTGAAGCTCTCCCAAGTGTTTGAATCAGCTTTGCTTGACAGTATTCTCAAGCTTGCAGTCATCCCTGTTGCTTGTGCACATTTTCCTACCCAATTTCTTCCTTCCAGTCAACTTTGCATTTAATATGCTTTGATACAGCACTCTGTAAACAGCCACCCTTCTTTGTGGAGGGTGTCAATGATCGTCTTCTGGATCATTGCCAAGTCAGCAGTGTTCCCCATTATTGTGGTTTCAAAGAACAAGAGATACCCAGAATTTATACTGTATGGATGGTCATTTATTGAAACTTAAAGTCTGTGTAAAGAGAATTCTTAGAATTGTTTCTAAACACATTACAAATGTTAGAAATGTATTGCTGAAACACATTACAAAGACTTTGAACTATGTAGTACTTAATTGTGAAGTTAAACCGTTTTTCACCAATTTTGTGTTCAGGATTTTTTGGGCGGGGCTAAAACCCCTAACACTATAATAACTACGCTGAGAGGTCAAGTTCTTAGTTTGTCTTTTTGAATGTCTGTGATGTTAGATATACAGATTATGGGCAGTGACGGTTCTAGGGTGAATGGATACCCGGGTCTTAGCCCAGAGACATCAATATGTGGCAGAATACACACAATTTAAAAACATGGAGCGTTTACAATTCACATCTAGAAACGCGAGCTGTACTGCTTTCTCTTCTTTCAAAGCGCACCGGAGCTTGCGCTCTCGTGGAGTTTGCCGTTGCTAAGCAACCATGAACCGCGCTCACCTTGACGACGAGAAGGTTTCAACTCACTGCAGCACTGATGCGCGTCTAAAATTAAATAATGAACTTGCACGCTCAAACATGTATGGCTGTATAAATCCAATTAAGCTACTAGAGGTAGTATCAGTAGCATCCGTTCAGGTTTTAGCGGCCGCTTTCCCGCGAGTGGGCGTGGTTTCAGCGTTTGAGAGCAGAGAGTCCTGCTTATTTTTCAAAGATTTTGATAACTTATTTTACTTACTTTGCATTTTTTTTTTATCATTCAAATTTGGCTGGGTGGTTAATAACACATTTTTCTGTTGTGTGACAAACTCAGAACACATTTTAATATCACTTTACACAGACTTTAAGATTCAAGATTTTTTATTTGTCACATACACAATTATACAGAGTATAACCAGCAGTGAAATATAGGTCAGGTCCGCTCCAAGGACAGTGCAATTATATAGAATACAAATATTAAGAGAATAAAATAAAAGATAAAAAAATATAGATATAAATATAAATGTGCAGGCCAGTATGTTGTTGACTTAAATAGTAATAAAGAGGAATGTGCAAAAAAGTTGTACAGGGTATTTAAATAGCAGCAATATGAGGTAGAGAAAAATTATGAGTAGCTTATTCATATATTGATATTTACATGGAGTCGTGAGATGTTAGGACACAGAGTTAGAGTTTAGGAGTTTTAGGACTTTAAATGTAAATATTCCAATATTTTCAGATACCGATTTTTGACTTTCATTAGCTGTAAGCTCTAATCATCAAAATTAAAACAAAAAACTTTTGAAGTGTTTTACTTTACATGTAATCTAAAATATATGAAAGTTTCATTTTTTGAAATAAGTTACAAGAAAAAAATGAACTTTTTCACCATATTCTAATTTTCTGAGATGCACCTGTATATTATGAAAAAAAAGAAGTTATTTTGAATGTGATTTATTGCTATTAATCGATCTGACTGCACTAATATATATGATTTTAACAATTTTAAAACAACTTTTATGTGGGAACCCTGATTTACTGGTGATGAGATCTCATGAAATATGAGGACGATTTCCCTGATGCAAATAAAACAAACTTACCTTCAGATCTAGAATCTTCTGGAACGTCTCAGGATTGCTGTCAGCAAGGAGCTTGATGTAGTTGTCCACAAAGACCACAGACGGTTCATGAGGGGCCATGACCACCTAAGAGGTAAGGAGAAACAAGTCATCTAAACTCCAGCTGGGTTCTCCAAACTCTCAAAAATGAAACATTACCACATGAGACCCACCGCTCTGGGAACAGGAGACAAGAAAATACAACGATCTGATAGATAAAACACTAAACAAAAGACAAAAACTTGAAGTGTCTATTTTTAACAGCGTAATTACTCTATGCTTGAATGAAGCTGAATTAGCCTCACCGGTAATTTTTTGTGGGGTATAATGAGTCTCAATTGAGCAGTAAAAAGAGGTTAAATGGGGTACAGGCCTGCATTGTGAATCTGTTCCTTTTCCCTCCAAGGGTGGGAGAAAAAAAAAAAAGTGTTTAACTGTATATCTTGCAACTATTTAGATTTGTAAGAGGGCAGAAGAACGCATGGCTGACAGATACGACTGGGGGGGGGGGGGGGTATTTTAATCAGCATCCTGTGCAACATTTCCCTTTATACAATACCCATTATTCTTTCTTTTCCTTTTACTCTCAGTACCTGAAGGCATAAGACAGGATATGTGGATAAGGGTCAAAGCAAAGTGGGACACGGAACACTTTGGATGGTCTTGAATTCTGAACGTTCCTTCCTTACCACAGAGTGATTTACTTAGCGACCGTCCTGGAGACAGGCCAAGGAAAAGCCTTGAGGAGGCTTGTTGTAGTTACCTCGTAAATGAGAAAGAAAGAATAGAGAAAACGAGAGGAGGTGGAGAATGCCTTCCTTTCCGTTCATTTCCAAAAGAGCCACAATGGGGGGGGGGGGGGGGGGGGGGGGTAAGAGGGAGACAGGCAAGAAAGAAAAAAAAAAAAAAAAAGAAGACTGTGGAAAACAGCCACGTCTCACAGGCAGCAGCAGCAGCATGCTTGGCTCGCGCTGCCTCCTTCAGCTTCACATCTCTCTGAGGTTTGGGCCCTAGGATGGGCAGGAACCCATTCCCAGCCAAGGAAAGAGAGAAAAAGTGAAGACATCTTTAAAAGATTACTCTCCGCGTTTACCCTGTAATGAGCGTCATGTGGACAGCCAAGCCATCACCAGCAATGAAGGTCCCATTTCACCCATAAACTGCTTAATGGGTGTCGCACTTGACTGATGTAATTCACCAACGATTAAGAAACAACGATGACAAAGCGAGACTGAGGTGGCAAACGGCTGTGCTATTATAAGTGAAGTGAAGTACTGCCAAGTATGGTGACCCATACTCGGAATTCGTGCTCTGCATTTAACCCATCCAACGTGCACCCACACAGCAGTGAACACACACACACCGTGAACATACACCCGGAGCAGTGGGCAGCCATTTATGCTGCAGCGCCCGGGGAGCAGTTGGGGGTTCGGTGCCTTGCTCAAGGGCACCTCAGTCGTGGTATTGAGGGTGGAGAGAGCGCTGGACATTCACTCCCCCCCTACAATCCCTGCCGGCCCGAGACTCGAACCCGCAACCTTTGGATTACAAGTCCAACTCTCTAACCATTAGGCCACGACTTCCCTTATTCCACTAATCAGAACAAAAAATAACCCATGCGGATTTGTTTGGCCACATGGCAGCAGAAGCCTTGATGTTAAGGAGTGTACTGAAGTATGAATAGCTCTTCCAGGAACCGCAGAGCAAAATGCTGATGAAGATGTATGTAATTACCTGAGAGGCACCTGGGGCCCAACAAAGCCAAACATTAAATACTAAACAGATTTTAAAGACCCACCATATGCAAGTCAAGATCAAGGATGGGTTTCTTAAGCAGACCTTCAAGTGTCAATGAATGGCTGCTGGTCATGAGTTCATCAAATTTGAGTTGTATTGTCAAATTTGGCTGCTGAAGTTATGGTCAGATCAATTAGGGCTTATTTAGAGAGAAACAAAGCACAAAGATAACTCTTTGAGAACTTGGCCATTAAAGGGATAGTTCACCTAAAATCAATTACTCACCCATTAGACTTTCATTCATCTTTGAAACACAAATGAATATATTTTTAAGGAAACCTTAGAGGTTTCCTGTTCCACCAATTAAAGTTTACTAATGAATCCAAATTAATGTAGGCTTTTATTCACATATAAATATTGATCAACACACATGCATAGAGCTCATCGAATATAGTAAACAGAAGCTGAAATGTGCTTGCACGATACACGAGAACCAAAGTAATTTGTTCTTCTGTGAGAACCAATGAGGTTTATTCTTGACCATCAAGTAAATAGCCTTATTTATGGCATTAAAAATATATTCATTTGTGTTTCAAAGATGGACAAAAGTCTTATGGGTTTGGAAAAACTTGAAGGTGAATAACTGAAGATAGAATTTTTATTTTTAGGTGAACTATCGCTTTAAGTTGATTAGTTTTTTAAAGCCACGCCAGTTTCCTTAGCTATTTCGATGGCGAGCAACAAGTTGAAATAGTATGAAAGAGCAAATCAAAAACCTATATAAAGTTGCTCTTGATAAAAACTTTAAAAAGGATTCATGTTTGACTTTCTTCAAAAGTTTTTACAGAGTAATATCATTTCCTAAGAGAACTTGAATCAGCACAATTTACTAAAAAAAAATATTAGTTGATATTGGACTCTAGCATTAAGAGCATGATCTATTTCTTTAAGACTTTTCAAAGTGGCCCATGTTTTCTTATAGTGTTTTTCGTCCTTCCTAAATGATCTTTGCATGATCTTGCACAATTAAAGCTGAACCCAGTTTGTGCATTAGGTGGATTAAGGCTGAATTCCAAGCAGTTAAAAGACCAGAAGCAGGAAAGCCCCGGAGAGTCTAATAAAAGCCTGTGGAGCATGTGCATGGCTGGAGATAGGGGTCAGGGAGAAGAAGGTGGGTGGAAGATCCACAGAGGCACAAGCCATCCATTCCTCCTGTTGTATTTGATAGCTCAAACGTCCAACCAGAACATCTGTCTACACATAATATTAAAGGGGACATTTCATGGAAAACATGACTTTTCTTTTGCTTCTGAATTTATGTAGACATACTCTATTGTTCAAAACTACATTTGTCAGCCTTCCTGGACCATTTATGAAAACTAGATGCATAATTGGATGAAAAATCATCATTCACCCCAAGTTTTATTCAATATTTATTTTATTCAATGAACAATATTCATCCCTGCACTTTTTGGGTGACAATATTTTTTATCTTAAAAGGGGTTTAAGTCCTGTTCACACCAAGATGAGCATTTGATGCAAAAATCTGGTGCGATAAATATTTTAATTAGACTAAATGGATTTTAATGCATCTATTCAGACAGATATGAACATATGCATGCCATCAATGCAACAGATTTTTATGGAAAGGTGTTTTCACCTCTTTTCCATCGCTTTAAGAAGAGAAAAATAGCCAATCAATAGGATTCAGCCTTTTGGTCATGTTCCTGGAGACGCAGCTGTCACACAAAACTACAACTACGAACAGACTGTTTCACTAATTGACAATGAACTATGACAATGAATAATTGACAATCTTTGTTGTCTCTGTACTGTTGTATTTAAGGTTGTTTGATAAACGTCATCATGAAAGAATCTCAAATTTGAACAGCTGTTTGAAAAGTTGTATATACTATTTGACTTTGTTTCTCCTCCATGACAAGCAGGTGTCAAAAAAAGAAAGGTGAACAGCATTTTTGTACCAGGGTAACCAGGGTTTTCCTGCTTTAGTGCCACCTACTGTCAGAGAGTGAAATTAATTTGTAGTTAGAAAAAACTTCAGATAGAAAAATATTATAAAAAGTGGACAAGTCTGAACCCCTCTGTATGCTACAATTCTATAAGCAAATATAAGTAGAGATCTAGAGTATGAGTGAGGATTATTAAACTGTGGATGGCTAAAGGCTGCAGGCAGGAAAGCCAAGGCATGTGAGCACTTCCTGTCTCTAAGAGAGAGCTCATTAAACCAGACGCACACAGCTTAGTAAATAAATCCAACCAAATGCTGCACCATGCAGAGCTTTATGAGCAGCTGATCATTAAAGACTTTCCTGTATTGAGCTTCTCATCAGGGAGGCCTGTTTAAAACAGAATCGGGTGAGTGAATTCTCAAATGTTTAATGGCCGTGAATGTACGTAAGCTTCCCACCTTGAGGATCATCTCCGCTCGAGTCATTCCTTTAACCACTATTTTGGTGTAGCTGGCCGGGGCTTTACGGACCACCTGAGAGCCAATGGAAGGGAGGTCTAGAAGAACGGTCTTGAGGGAATGCGTGTCCAGGAGTAACTGTTCAGAAGAAAGAAAATAAGGTCATGTGTTCTGAAGGTCCATGAAACCCAAACATCCCAGTGTCTGAATCTTTACCTACCTGCTCTGCTCCAACCATGCTGATTGGCTTACACCTGAACAGGTGGTTGATGAACTTTGGAATGAAGGAGCTGAAACAAATGGATGAAAGTACAACAGTCAGTAGGAGTTTAGCAAACGCTGTGTTATGAAAGAGCTTTTGTTGCACTGATTAGTGAGTGGCTGCAGTACTGACTTGGTGAACTTAATGCAGAATTGGGTGAAGTATTTACGGGTGGAGGCCAGGTTGTCTCTAATGATGGGCACATTTTGTTTGATGTGCATGATTACAGAGGTCACATATGGGCTTTGGTCTCCCACATGTTCCACACTCTGCCATGGCATCTGTACAAACATACACAAAGTCAACTTCAAGGCTAGTATAAATCCTGAAGACACTGTCAAACGTTACTGTGAACTAAAACTAAAATTATTAAAAACTGAAATAAGTGGAAATAAAAAAACAAATATTATATGGAAAACACAAAATGACAACACTGGAAACTAGAATAATAATTTTAAAAAAAAGTATGTTGAAGCACTAAAATTACTAAACGTAAACTAAAATAAAAGTTAAGGCTAAACAAAATCATAAACTAATAAAAGCACATCTGAAATTTAAATAAAAGCATAAAATATAAAAATAAATTACAAAACATTCTGCCTGATACTGATAAGCCAAATTATTTTCATGTTATGGCCGATAACCGATAAATAGCCGATATCAAAATTATTTGTATTATTTTGTAAAAATATTTTTTAAATAATCATTTAGGCATCACAACATTCTAATGTAGAATATGGAAATGGATAATCATTTTGAGATTTGCTAAATATTACACTGAACATTCTTATTAAAATATTAGTGTTATAGATTAACTTTAAGTGAGTTTTAGATAAAAGCAAATGTGATTTAAAACTTAAAAATCCAGGAAATGAGAATCTCACTTAAAATATATCAGCAGGTATGATAAATTAAACTATCAAAACTTTAATATCTGATAACTGCTTTGGTACTGATAGAGTACCTTGCTCATAGCTGTGAGGGCTGGATCACATGCAGCGTCCAGGTCCTGAACCAAGAGCTGGATACTGTTTGAGATAACCCTGCCAAACAGAGAGATTCATGGGAACATTTCTTAATTACTAGTAATTAATTTCCTTGGGCAAATATGTTTTTACTTAGCATTGAGGGTCAATTAGTGTGACGTATTTACGTGCTAAAGGTGTCCATCTCCCCAGTTAAGTTGATTCTCTCCATTAGGGACTTGTCCACCTTCTCCTTGAGCTTATCCTCCAGCTGTGGACATGATATAGGACATTTGCATTATTTAAAAAAAAAAAAAAAAAAAACTATTAATTTGTACCATGTGAATGAAGCATGTGTGGTGGGTCACCTGCTGCGTGGTAGCCAGGCAGTATTCAGCTGTGCTTAAGATGCTGCAAATAAGACACAGCTCTTCCATTGTAAACTTGGCCACTTCTGATCCCTCTTTCTCCTTCAGCAGGCTGCTGATGGTTAGACCACCACTATTGGTGCTGGTCCTGCATGCAAACATGCACAAACATAGTTACCAAAGCACCCTAACTCAACCCTCCGGCCCTCCCGCTAAAAGAAACACAAGAAAGACTGCATGGAAACCACAAGACAGCTTCTCCAAAACAAAGATCTTTTTTGAAACTCCCAAAGACAATACGGGGTAAACCACACAACGCGACGGGTGGGGATTTTTCTTCCTTTGAAGAGTGGCAGAGAGAAACCCCACAAATGCGACCACACAGAGACGACCATTCACTCTCCTCTCCAGCATCACCACAGAATAACACCCCAAATAAAAGCCCCAGTGACTAGGAGGATTAAACTTTAACTATAAAAAGGGAGAAAGTAAAAAAAAAAAAAAAAGGAGCAGTCAGGTGGCTCGACTCACTTTGGTAGGTTCCCAGAGAGGATCTTCCAGGCATACTCGCGCAGATACTTCTGGAAGATCGTGGACAGAGCAATCATGGGCTCTCCGGTGCTCAATTGTGAGCACTGGACCATACACTTCTTGTAGTAAACGAAGAGATCTGCACAGCTGGGGAGCACAGCGCCTCCCTCATCTGTACCTGATTTAGGGGGACCCTGTGCCCGGAAATCAGCAACAAAACGGTCGATCAGCTCGCCAAGATTTCTAAGACAGAAAACAAAAAGATTAATGATAGTAGGCCTAGATGGAATTCGCAGACTTTAGCCGCATTTCCTGCACTATTTGGGGTAAAATCTTCATAATTCTGTGAAATGGATTTAAACATGGCAAAAAAAAAAAAACATTATACAGAACTTTAAAAAAAATAATAATGCAAGATTTTAAATGGTCATTTTATTTTATTATTTTATTAATTCATTTATAAATCTGTGGTCATTATTTATTTTATTATCAAAAGACACCTGGATGGGTTAAGTTCTAGATGTTATGAATGTGTTCAGTAGTGCTTAGTTTCAACATTAAAACTAATTTGCAAACCATTTGCAAGGTTGACCTTTTTAGGGGAATAAAGTATTTAAATTAAGAAATTATTTAAATTTAAATTAAAATATAATAAAATAAAATAAATATCTGCAAAGTTTTTGGGGAACCCATTTGAAGGACACTGTTTTTGTTGGAAAAACTACTAAAAATATTTTCAAAAAAAAAAAAAAAAAAAAACTTGGTAACAGTTTGTCAAATTAGCAGTCAAATTTGCAAAAATATATATAAACACAAAAACAAAGTGAAAGCTAACTATAGAAAGCTAACACATATCTAACTATGACTGAAATCTCAATGTGTTAAACTTGCTTTGAACAGCAATGTATTGTCAGGTCAGTAAATAGGCCATCTCTCTCAGCACCGTAATCAGATAAATGCTAACCCCAAGAAAAGAATGTGGACACTCTCATGCCAGGCAGGTCAGCGTGAACTGGTATAATGCAAGCCATTGTTAACAGAAAGGTCATTCTGCTTTAGGCAGTGCCAACGGAGTGTTACATGGGCCAGAGAAGGGTCTGTACAAGAAGCCCTTTTCTTGGAAGCCTCGTGGGTTTAGAGAGAGGGTAAGCAGGAAAACGAGAGGTAAAGAATGAGAAAAGACAAGTAAAGAAAGAAATCAGCTGCTGTTTTCAGGCTGTCTGCAGCATGTGTGGTTAACGGCTAATGGGAACCATTTTTGCCTCAGTGGCGAGGCGGAGAGAGTCAGACAAGGGAACTACTAAAAAGGGGGGTACAAGAAAGGGAAGATCACAAACCAAGTGCATCAAAAATGGGGGTTGGTGAGGAGGACCCTTAAATGACTGGACTTCTTATTGTGTGACTCATTTGATATGATTGTGCACAATGTTAAAGCAAATTCCACTCACTTATCCTGCGACTCGATGTAAACGTAGAGATGAGGCTCAAAGCACTTGGACACAATGCCGTGGAAGGGATTGTCTGGAGCCTTCGGCTTCTTTGGCTGTAAAGAGCAAAATATAATGTATGTAAATAATCAAATTATGATTATCAAATAATGTAGACCCTCTGCCTACATTAGAAACTTCAGTTGTAGCGTCGCAAAACTGAAGTTGAGCCACTGATGTCACATGGACTGTTTTACCGATGTATTTACTACGTTTCTGGACCTGGGAACATTTCAGTTGCGTTGCTGTCTATAGAGGGTCAGATAGCTCTCAGATTTCATCAAAAATATCTTAATTTGTGTTCCGAAGATGAACGAAGGCCTTACGGGTTTGGAACGACATGAGGGTGAGTAATTAATGACATAATTTTCATTTTGGGGTGAACTAACCCTTTAAAGTTAAACAAAAAATGAAATAAGACTACAGAAAATACTAAAAATCAGTTTGATAAAATAAGATGAAAAAATAAATATATTATTTTTTTCTAATGTCTGTATATTTTTGTTCATTTTTATAAACTGAATGAAAATGGGAAATGTTGCCTTTGCAGCCAGATAAAATAAAGTGAGTTTAAGTATATATTTTTTATTTTATTTTATTTCCATTTATGTTTATTTTATTTCAAATAATGAAAATGCTTTTTCTGGTTTTAGTTTTACTTAACGATAATAAGCCTAACATGTGCTACAGTCGCACCAGTGTGATGGAGAAAGTAGAAGGAAATTCAATTGCGAAACACCACAGTGATAACGGTGGACTTCTGAGGAACCCAAATCATCAGAAATGTTCTTACAACGCCTGATACTGAGACCATCATTGCGAATTTGAAGATAAAAGGAAATAAGTATGCAATAACTGAGCCAAAGTCAAGCTGTTATATTAAAGTATACGTTAAGAGTTTGATAGAAGGCAAATAAAACTTGTAAATACACGGTGCCTTGAATGTTTTCATTAAACATCAATTCCAGAGAATATGCGCCTGATCCAGGCCATAGTTCAGATGAGAGTCAAATCAAACTACATTAGAAAGAAATGTAAATTGCATGTTGGAATGGCACCAAATGCGGTATCAATTTCTATCAGAAGATGGGTGGAGTAGACTGCATATGGTACAAATGTGGTCATTCCTCCATAACAGAGTGCAAACAAAGCTAAGCAGCCTCACTCTATCCAAATCATCATCCTTTTCCGATACGTTGTCCTCTCCTGACTCGTCTTCCAAAAAGGGGTTTGTTGGTTCTAAAGGCATCTCAGGTTTTTTCTGCTGAGAAAGCAAAGGAAACACAGACAAACATCACACAAAAGCCAGATTACCAGAATGTTCACGCCCCAGTAAAATCCTTTTGTGTTCGCCTGCAAACAGGCAAGTATGGCCTCACCCCAGGCCCGTCGTTTAAGGTGCAGCCCGAGAAGCGCTTAGCCAGCAGTCCCTCGAAATTGGTGGTCCTCTGAATAGCAAAGAGCAAAAGCTTGACCTCGATCTCCCTGGCACGGGTTCGCATCAGCTTGGCCAGATGCGTTCTGATGAGCACACAAAACACAGACATAGACTAAAGGTTGTGAGCGAAACCTAACGTGCCAAGAAGGACTAAGTCTTCAGGTCAATGATTTTATAGGCCAGTGTGTGCAGATGCCTGGTTTGGCTGTTAAAAGAAACCACAATGGATCAGTGTTGTATTCAAAAGACAAGATCCAGTTACTGTCAGCTTGAAAAAGAATGCGGCCTACGGAGGGAGAAGATGGTGGTGTGGTGTATCCATTTTTACATAAAGCTTTGTCAAAAAAGAGAAATATATTAGATCGGATTACAGCGGACCTCAAACATTCTTTCCAGGCACTGAGGGTTTGGTAATGACTCTCTTGAGAGGAATTCGACTATAGAAAACACACATACACACACATAGCCTACTTTAGATTGTCAATACCACTACTGAAATCCCAGACATGTAACCAGTTCCTTTCCATCTAATCATTCATGTCATACTGCGCACAATTATGTCTTTTGCTAAATCATGCCATATTTGTGTGCTGCCTAATGTCTAGTCTTCCGAGCTAACCACTAAATGCACATGTAAAGCCCAGGTGTATTTTCTCTATGGGGTAATGGAGATAATGAGGATTTATGGTACACTCACATCATGTCGGAATTACCGTAATTACAACTCTACTCAGAGCTGCTCATGTCTCCAGACTCAAAAATTATTTGTTTCTATGGCAGCACTCATTACGCAAAAATGTATCCTGGCTTACATATGTCTGGCTTTGTTACTGAAGACAGTAAAATATATAAATCACCATAAATGCTACAACTCAGTAGGGCTGCAACAACGAATCGATTAAATCGATAAAAATCGATTACTAAAAGAGTTGGCAACGAATTTCATAATCGATTCGTTGTGTCGCGCGACGCGGAGACGTTTGATTATTAAAAAAAAAAAACTTTAGTTGAGCGCGGAGCGAACACACTCGGTCTCTCTCGCGCACGGGTGCTAGCAGAGTTCGGCGCCTCATAGACAGGGCGGAGCTAAAATAAAAAACGAGCGGAGGTAGAGGAAAGATACATGGGAGGCAGAGAAATCCGTGCGACCCAAGTCATCCAAGGTGTGGAAGCATTTCACACTAAATAAACATAAAAAGTGTGTTAACTGCAATGCAAAGTGTCTGAACAAAGTAAGTGTGTGTGTGTGTGTGTGTGTGCATCTGCGAGTGTGTGCGCCTGCAGTGTAGTGTAGAGAACAAGTTCTGACATTCAAACAAATCCTGTTAAATTTTCTGATTTGTATTGTTCTTTATTTTTTATAAATTATTTATTGTTCTGCAGGTGCGTGTCTACGTCGTTAGGTGCCCCCCCCCTACCAGATGTCTTGCGATAGGCTTGTTTTTAGTAAATTTCTAACTGCATCTGGCGTATCTTGGCATGTGTAGTCAGCTACCTAGGGCCGCTTACTTCTCTTCTTTATTAATTTTAGGCATTTTAGGGTGATCTAAATGACAAATGTCGAGAGCGCATAATGTTACGCGATCATGTAATGCGCGAGCACGCATCTATCCACTCGCAAGCGGATTTCCTTCACTCGCACAAAACTGGACGTGTGCTTTTAAATCTACATTGTTCTTTTATGAATTGGCTCGGGTCTCACTCAGATATTGTGTGTATGCTCAAACGTTATCCTCGCATCACTGAAGACCAGAAAAGCTTTTTTTTTCTAATTCAAGTGAAGAGTAGGCTTTTCTCACTTCTCTAGTTATTAATTTTATTAATACTTATTTTAGTTAAGTGCTTAAATTGTAAATATGCATTTATAAAATTATTTTATGTAGTGCATTTGTATTTTGTTGTTTTTGTATATAGTTATAGAAGCATATCAACCAGGTTCCAGAAATAATCACTAAGGCTGCTTCTGAAATAAGTGGGGGTGCTCTCTTAATGCACATTTTCACATATTTTGTCCCTTCTATTGCTATCAATATGCTGATACTTCAAGAGCGAATCCTGCATAAATATGCAGATGTCATTCCGAAAACTTTGTAACACGTGTGTGTGTGGGCAAAAAACAAAGTTCTACATTTTAAATGGATTGCCTAGAAAGCTTGCAAAGAGCGCTCATAACCAATAAAGCTGTCACTCTTTGTTCATCGCGATCTCACAAAGTTCTGTGAGGACCAATGAATCTCACACTGTGCAATTAATAGCCTATATAATATAGGCCTATTAACAATCATGTATCCAACCCCTCCCCCCGGCCACCCTCTTTTGAGGCAGTGCCCCAGACTGGCCCCCCCATTTAAAATGCTCTAGACACGCACCCTGTTGTTCTGGCAGCTCAGGTGGCACTTTATTAAAAAAAAAAAAAGTCTATATATTTGGCAGATATAAAGCATACATGTGTATGTTTTTTGTGTTAGTCCATTTTATTTTTATTTTATTTTATTATTATTATAACAGCTCTGGGATGTTCAAGGAGCAATGTGTTTGTGCACTTTCTAAATATTTTAGTTCTGTTTTTGAATAAAGGGTTGGAAATGAATGCCTTGTTTTTGGGTTTTTTATCCGATTCATCGATTAATCGAAAATATAATCGACAGATTAATCGATTATTAAAATAATCGTTAGTTGCAGCCCTACAACTCAGTATTTCTCCTTTTAACTTTAAAAAACAGAAAAATTTGAGGGAAATTTTTTAAATGTAGAGCTAGCAATATACACTTCTGTTCAAAAGTTTGAAGTCGGGTACAATTGTTAATTAATATATATATATATATATATATATATATATATATATATATATATATATATATATATATTTTATTTTTAATTAAAAAAAAAATAAATTACATTCAATACATGTGAGAGGATTAAGTATATAAAAGTAATAATACTAATAAAATACAATTATAATATATAATACATACAGATATAACCATTTTAAATGTTTTTGAAAGAAGTCTCTTAGTCTAACCAAGGATGCATTTATTCGATCAAAACTCCAGTAAAAACAGTAATATTGTATTACTGAAATATTATTACAATTATTATATTATTAATTTCTTTCAGACAAAAATAAAAATCTTACTGTACTCAAAGTTGAACAGAAGGGTAACCATCTTTAGTTAAAAATATTTTGGAAGCTTTCATAGCTTTTGCTTTTTAAGCTTTCATAGAATGTTTGTGTAATTAGAAGATCAATTCTAGTTATTTTTACATACAAGTTGTGAATTTCTTACATGAAAAATCTGAATAAACATTAATAAATATGAATAATGAATATTTTATTTATAGCCAACATTCTATCTCTCAATATTTTCAAAATGTGGATGGAAATGGAATAACTAATGACATCAATGGTTATCACAGGTCAAGAACTAATGAAGAACCAACATTATGTGAATGCAGCATTACTCTGAGGTGATTGATCGTTACCTGGTGATATGACAGAACTCTACAGCGATGCGTTCGATCATGCACCACTCCTCTGGGAACATTCGCCCATACTTTTCTTCGTAGTCCACAAGCTGACGCTTGATCCACGCATAGCGGCGATCTATCTTGTCGAGCCACGCCACCTGTACTCAGAACACAGACTGTAAGTGAGATAGTATAGCACAATTTCAGCATGTACAGGACACACAAGGTTTCACTTACATCCTGGTTTTCTTGGAAGAGCACTAAGTATTCTGAAAGGTGCTGCCTGATGAACTTTTTGATGATCTCCTGCTTAATCCGAGGATCCAGGACATTCGCCACCAAGCAGGCATCTCTGAGAACAATGCTAGGACCTCCAGATTTCTGTAAATATCAAACTAAATGTATCACGGGAATGATACAGAGAGACTTACTCTGTAGTAATACTGAGAGGTGATTACTTATAATCTTTTCATCAGAGCACTGCATCTGTACCTTTGACCCCTGGGCAGGAAAAGTCTCTTCAAAGTCGGCCAGTATCTGCGTGCCAAGCTCGCTCTGTGCAGCTTTAACTCTGAGGAGGAGCAAAACAGATGGGTGAGACACCTGGTGGTCTCAGATTCCCTAGTGTCCAATGAGTTTTAAAAGCAATAAATTCATGATACCAAAATGTTGTAATCTAGAGCAATACAAGTGTAATTTTACAATACTTCATATCAATTCCATTAGAACAAATATACTCTGTAGTAACATATATAGGCTACTACTGAACACACTAACTAAATTAAAAAGTTAAATATAAAAAATTTAAATTAAAATCACAAATTTCATTATAAGTTTAACAAGGACATTTCAGTGTTTCTAAATGTTTTTCCCAAGTAAGCATTAATGTTTAAATTAAGATTAAGACTAAGCAATGAATAGAATAAATTAAGGGCAGCTGTCTCCTTTTCTTGTAAATATTGTTTGATTAATATTAATGACAATGGCAGGTCTACTACTACATTCACATTGTAAGGCCTCATGCACAGATCCCATATTTTGAGAAACATTTTGGTTTGCATGTATACATTCACAAACCAACTGCAGTTGCTTTGTCAAGACAATTGGCAATTAGACCAAGACATGTCAGCTGACCTTGTGTTGTCACGTCACTACAAAGCTTTTCTTGCCCAGCATGTACTGTAGAAAAACTGGTATATTCACTACATCTTTTTTACATTCAACTAAACACTAAATACCAGTACTTTTGACATTCCTGGTCATGGTATATCCCTATGTACCAGTATCTATAGGGAATAGCTAGCCTAGAACCTAGATCTCTTTAAATGATGGCGGCTCTTAGAACAACTGGCACTGGGAAAATAAATGGAACAGAGACAGAAATAACAGCTACTTGTAAGAAAACAGATGCAAATTCAAATTGTATTAACTAATAAGGCCAAATTGTACTTTGGACCAAAGTCTCAGAAATCTAAGAGGCTGTGTAAAGCAAGCCCAATCACATCAAAAGAGTTTGGATGAACCATGACTTGATGATTAGAAGATGCTTTTTTCATTTCTGGATTATTTGCTGGCGCAAGCAGACTCGACACAAGTGCCATCCAAAATAAACAACAAGATACTCAGAGGGAGAGCAAGAGAAAGAGAGAGATGGAGACACATGCGCTTGCCAGTCAGACACCAGTCTTCAACGTGGCACATGGCTGCCAATTTGCTCTCTCACCAGCTCCATTAAGACCTCCACACTGTCTGAACCACAGCACATCCCTCAGCTGCTTCCCCCGATCAAACATCTCTGCCACACCTCAAAACCAACCAGACATCTCCATTTAGGGACAGTCGGGCTCAGAACGAAAGCATCTCAGTTTCTCCATATTTGGCATGCACTTATATTAAGCATCACAAAAATCCAATTAGACGTCACAAGAATTTCCTCAAGACTTCATATGTGGTAAGCTTGTGTAGTTCAAAACAACATGGCTAATATCAGTCCATCTGATCACCAAAGGGGGGCTAATATTATTTACATAGTAAATTCCTAGGCACAATCCCCACCCTCATCAAATATAATCTCTTTCTACACCACAAAAGAAACAGACAAGAAAAAACCAAGAGTCACGCAGCGGTCAAAAACCACTGATGTACTTTGGCAAACTTAAATGCTGTTTTAACAAAACACTGGATTCGCTTGACATACAAATGCATGCTCAACCAAACAAACTCTCATCATCACTCAAGGGCGGCGTTTAACATATGAGGTCCGTCTGTGAGAGGTCTTATGAACCAAAGGGGTAAACTTGACTACAGGGGCACTGAAAAGGAACCGCGGATACATGCTTTTACAGAGAAACATTTAAAACCTGGAACAGTCAGGGGAATCATTTTTCCACATTAAACACACCCTTCCTTCCCATCTGCTTATGAAACAACAGCTTTATCAGAGCATCCAACATAAACAAGCAAAGGGAAGCGCAGAATCAAAGAGACCGGAGCCCTGTTTCTTTCCTAACAAAAGGCCCAGTCTCCGAGCCTGCAGGGGACATGGACTGCACCAACCAAACCAGAGAGAGCACCTCCTCTAGAAAAGGCCCAAAACAAAGAGCTGGGGGAAAGTAAATAATGAGACACCAGTTCCTTCCCATCTTCAGTCAACATAAACAGGATCTACAGACTCTTAGCACCATGATTTAGTGAAATAAACAGTGTGGGAGTGAGGCTTGTGTCCTTACCTCTCTGAGAGCTGGCGTATCTGGGGGATGCCCATGTACTTCTGGAAGTGCTCGAGGACGTTGACTACACCCTGAAGGAGATTGGCCACCTCCCCATACTGCCTCTTTCGAGTCATAGCTCTGCAAAGGTACAATGAGACAAGCTTTTAGCACACTGAGCAAATGGACTGATCATGGGAGAAGGCATCTTGAATAAACATACTCAAGAGAGTCCACACCGCCAGCCAGCATGTGCAGGTGATTGAGGGTGGTTATAGAAGTGGTCAGGTGACGCTTTGCGTGGTCCAACTGCTTGATGTCCCGTGTGATCTCTTTCACCTGAAGCACATTTTTAGATACATTAGAGATACACAGATATTTAAATTTTGGACGATAGTAATTATATTATGATTGTATTTATTATATGATATTAAATTATATTATACAATACCGATCAAATGTTTGGGGTTGGTAAGGTTTTTAATTTTTATGAAAAAATGTCTCTCATGCTGCAATTATTATTGTTAAAATTTAAAATCAGTTTTCTATTTTAATATATTTTAAAATGTCATTTATTCCTGTGATGTCAAAGCTGAATTTTCAGCAGCCATTACTCCAGTCACACGATCCTTCAGAAATCTTTTTAATATGCTCAAGAAACATTTCTTAGTACTATCAATGTTAAAAACAATTGTGCTGATCAATATTTATGAGTCTATGAATAATATAAGGTTCAAAAGAACAGCATTCATTTGAAATCAAAATCTTTTGTAACATTTAAATATATTTATGGTATTTTTGATCAATTTAATGCATCCTTGCTAAATAAGTTTGTTTTTTTTATTCACACTGACCCCCAAACTTTTGAACAGTATATTATTATATTATCATATTATAAATTACCAATAAATGGCCAATATTAAGGATTCCATAAAACACTCTGAATTTGTTCATCTACCATCATGGTACAGGCCCCATTTCAACCATTTTAAATGTTACAAGGTAATGTAAGCATCACAGTAATAAACGGTGTAAAATGGAGATTCATTTTGAGATTTGCTAAAGATTACATTTCTCAAGAACGTGTTATTATATGTTGGCAAAGCCAATCTCAAACAAGAGGAAATAAACATGCACATGTCAATTACTATTAATTCAATGCGAAAACCTATTTATTATAAATATTTAATCAATACTAAAAACATTTTAATATCAGCCAATAACCTATATGGTACCAACATATCATGCATTCCTTCTTTATACGACTTCACCATATTGAAGACACTGGGATAGAGCTTTGCTATTGTTCTCCTGCCTTCCTCCCCTTGCCCTTCCTCTGATCTGCACTGCATTACATTCACAGATGGCCAGTGCATTACCTTGGGCTCAAAAAGAGCACTGTGGACAAAAACCACAGGATGTCACAGTTTCTTGTGCCTTGGTTACCCAGCCTGTTGGGGTGGGTGGGTATTGAATGGCTATTTACTCTGGGTCGACTTTCAGGACTTAAATGACTAGGTTCCTGGCTGGAGAGCTTATTTTTACTCACCATTTGCTCCGATTTCTCCGCTTTGTCTTTGATGTCTTTGATTTTGCCAAAGAGTTGCTGGATGGCTTTCTGGGCCTCCTCTAGCGCCTGAAAGAAGAGACAAAAGATCTAAGATGCACCGTGGTAGCGTTTTCTTACAGCTCGCTCAGTTCGATATTTTCTGTGAAACAGCAACCTGAAGTTCACTGGCTTGAGTTGAGTTTGTGTTGGGCTGGTTTCATCGCTTTCAAACTAGGCGATTAGAAAAACAGACACTCAATCTAAATCTTTCCCACCACATCAAAAGCAATTAATAACGAACTCATATTTTATATGAAAATGCAGGCTGAATGATGTTTTAATGAACATGCTTCCTGCCTGGTCTCCTGACCTTTCAGCCACTATATTATTTTTAGCAGGAAGATCTCCGCACTTCACCAGGGTGGGGAACAAACCGCATGGCCTGATGAAACCAGTTTTTACTTGACATTCTTGCAGGATTAGGCTGCAGCAGCTGCAATGTTGGCCCTTCCACATGTTGCCCCACCTGATGCCACCACATCACAAGGTTCCCAGCTTGGCCCTGATGGGATCTGATCTTCCTGGCCACTCGAATGCACAGTCACGGCCAGTGGCACCCCTCCCACTGCAGCCACACGGCCAGTGGTTGGACTCTGACAATGCAGAGTTCAAGAGCAGCTGCAGCACTGGATGAGTGGGAATACTAGCCATTGCCAGTGTATTTAGAGAGATGTGCCTAAGCTGAGAGCAGAGAGAGTTTGGCCGTGTCTTTTGCCTCGCTCCTTCACAGGCAAATGGAATGCTAACAGCCGGCACCAGCTGCCCCCTGGAATTTACCACTTTTACAAGCCTCCTCAAAAGCACAGACACACACACACACACACACACACACTGTGTTAACAGCAATGCATCCTCCTTTCTATGAAAGCATTCTTCAAATTGCAGTGTTGACTTTAACAGTTCAGAACAAGAAGCAAATCTAGAGCCCAGGTGTTAACTGGGATGCATCTAGTTTAAAGGGGACCACGTTGTTGTAGTGCATCCAGAACTGATTTCTAAAGGTTAGAAAGATGGATGGCTTGTTGGAGGACAGTCCCTGGGTTTGCTTCTTATACTGCTGATCAGGAGAATAAGAAAGAGTTTTTTTTGGATCTGGCAGGAAGGAGAGCAGCTGCTACGCATGTGGACTCTATTTGCAGTTTCAGGATGTTTTCCCCCCCAGATGGTTTAGGCAGGCCACAGACTATAGGACGACATGGATGCTGGGATGCCTGCTTTATTTCCCTGTAGTGTTGTGACTTGACTGAAGAATATGTAGTAGTGTTGAGAAAGAAACATGTTGGTCATTAGGATAGTTTAACAGATGCTGACAGGCGGGAATGAGACTGTGTGATTATTTCCTCAGTGATTATGTCGTCAATCATGAACAGCATTCCACACATAAACTACTGGTAATTATCCTGTATGTAATTATTTCCTAAAATGCTGAAAATATTATGAAGAAAAGTGCCTGGCTTTAACCCTCTATTGTACAGTGTTATCTCTGAGCTACAATTTTCATTATTTTGCAAGATATTAAGCATGTTGGGTAATGATAAAAATGGCTATTTTGGTCACACTTTATTTTAAGGTCCAATTCTCACTATTAACAAACCATTAACTATGACTTTTGCCTCAAACTCCTAATTTGCTGCTTATTAATAGTTAGTAAGGTAGTTGTTAAGTTTGGTTATTGGGTAGGATTAGGGATGTAGAATATGCTTTATAAGTACTAATAAAAAGCCAATATGCATGCTAATAAGCAACTAGCTAAAATAGTGAGAATTGGTCCCTATACTAAAGTGTTACCGCTATTTTAATGGATATGGTCATTTTAAAATCAGAGTAAATTCTGCTGAAAATTCAGCTTTTCCATTAGAGGAATAAATTACATTTTATATATATTACAATAGAAAACTATTTAAAACTGCAATAATTTTTCACAATACTGTTTTGCTGTATTTTTATCAAATGATGCAGCCTTCATGAGGATAAAAGACTTCTTTCATCTGTTGCAGTTATCATGTTTTTTTATATCATCAATTATTAAAGTCAACTTTATTACTCCACTTTGCTTTTGTAATGTTTGCAATAGAGGGTTAAAACCTAGGCATTAAAAATCAATAAAAAAAAGAGTGTTGTTTTTTATTATTATTATTATTTATTTTAAGAAATGACTAAAACAACTCCAAAGGGACAGACAGGGATCGGTCTATAACGACTGATAGAAAACCACACATGCAGTAAACTTTCCATCCTGTGTTTAGATTAAATATTTATACTACATTCTTGAGAAGGCATTCCTAATAAGCAGCTCCAGATGCCAAAAAATACATGAGACATCCTGATCCCAACTGGCTCT
Source organism: Barbus barbus (assembly GCF_936440315.1). Classification (NCBI taxonomy): domain Eukaryota; kingdom Metazoa; phylum Chordata; class Actinopteri; order Cypriniformes; family Cyprinidae; genus Barbus; species Barbus barbus. The sequence goes on along the minus strand of NC_136762.1, from coordinate 12,779,296 downwards.
CTGACAGCTATAAACATCTCATCTGAATGCTCCATCTGGGAACAACAACATGGCAAACTTTTTATATGGAACTTTCTGCAGCACTGAGGAAAATAATGTATATTAGCACAAACCCTGCGTGAGACAAATAGTAAGGCAAAGCTTGGGTTGTCCTCAATTAATTTGCACCAAACGCTTTGGCCCACTGTTGACTTTCCTATATGAAAGATATCACACATCTAACAAGTTTCTCCACATTGTCAACTGCTTTTCCAAATCAGAAAATATTTCCAAATACGTTGTTGTCAGTTAACAATAGTCTAGAATAGTACTTTCCACACACTGTAAATGTTCTGATAAGAACCACAAAAAAATGTTGTTTAGAAAAGTTGGGCAAAGACACTAAGTATATTTTTCCTAGTACACAGAGCAAAGTGTGGTGAACAACTGATTATTCCACTAAATCCACATCAGAGAAAACCATAAAAACCATTACTTGAAAAAAATAAAAATAAAATTAACATATTTAGCAAAATTCTAATTATTTCAACTAGTTGCCTAGATACTCATTTTCATTTTGTTTAAATAGATGCACTAAAATAGCTCAAATTAAAGCTATAATAAAATTAATTAACACTATATAGACATTAAAAAAACTACTACTTATAGAAATGACAAAACAAAAAAAATTAAAACCAGGGCTTCTGTAGGTTTTATGAAGGTAAATTTAAGATTGTAATACTAAGCAAAAAAAATAGCAAAGAAATAAATTGAAGGAAACATAATACGTCAATATGTTCTTGAAATATAAATATCTAGAGAGCAGACAATGGGTTGTACAAGCAACTTCAAAGTTTCAACAACTTCCAACAGATCTCCCTTTCCTTTTTATTCGTTTTACAAAACCAAACAGCTTAAGCCACTTAATAGCTTCTAACCACTAGATTCTAGAATATGGAAAAAACCTCTGCTCTGATTTAAGACCTGCGAAAACCTTACAAAATGAAAACGAAAAATTAAAAAATAAAAACAAATTCAAAATATTAATATCTCAATGATACTAAAACGTCACTTATTTACACAGCAGGCATACAATAACAATACCAGAGAGGCGTTTGGGTCTTAAAACTGGGTGAACATCTGTGTTGTGTCTCAGATACTATTTATCAGGCCCTCAGCTTCATCCAAACTTCAAAGAGCCCTGACTCAGTCGCAAATAAGACGCCCAATGACCAATTCTAACTTTAGCATTTTCTGTGCCACAAGGGAGAACGTGAAAATACTCGGTTAAGACAAACTCATCTGTCCACCTCCTCCACACAGCTAGAAATGTCATCAAGCAGACCTCTGGGATCCCGTTCCAAACACGGATGTCTCCATATCACTGATAAATACTGCACAGACTAAACAAAAAAGAAAAAAGAAGCTGCAACGGGTCTTTCCAGTCCTCTCTCTCTGTCTCCACCATCACTCCCAGCCTCGAGCTACATGTGTAATCCACACTTCCATCTGCTGAAAGGATTTTTCCTCTGCTCTGTGGAAACAACCCCGAAGGTTACGGGCCGTGAGACTCGTGGCCCAGCGTTAACGGCAATCCATTCAGACACAACCAATTTCCACAAGCAGTGCATGCTGGGTAATTCAGGAACAGCAGAACCCACTCGCAGGTCTAAACCACGCTGCCTTTCTACATCTCAATAAAGAGGTCGCATTTCACCTCAACCAGCCGCTCTGATTAAGAACGGATCTGTGTTGAATCAACATTTCCAGCCTGGTCCAAGAAATAGCAAGACACTAAACCACAATGTGGAATGGAATAGCTGCTGAGAACAGGGAAATTCAAAGTAAAGTGTGCCTTTCTTTCCAGGAAGAGACAGCACATGGACTCTGAAGAGCCTTGGTCACTTCCAGAGATGTGAGATGGAAGAGATGCACAAGACAACCATGGTGTCGAGAGTGGTTCACCACGAGGAACGTTCATAAACTGCTTTAACCACTACAATGATTTGATAACAGAGTACAAAAACACATACAGTTTGCCCAAAATTGAAAACTCTATTATTGTTTATTCATCCTTATGTTATTCCAAACCTGTAAGACTTACTTTCTTCTGTGGAGTGCAATAGAACGTATTTTAAAAATGTAGGTCTTTTTGTCCACACAATGAAAGTCAATGGGGACCAATGTTGTTTGACCTTCATTGTATGAACAAAAACAGTTGAAATGTCCTCCAGAATATCTTTCTTTCAGAAGAAAGTCGGTAACACTTTAGTATAGGAACCATTTCTCACTATTAACTAGTTGCTAATTAGCATGCCTATTATTAACATACTGGCCATTTAATAGTACTTGTAAAGCACATATTCTGCATGACCATATTCTACATCCCTAATAACTTAACTATTTTACTAACTATTAATAAGCAGTAAATTAGCAGTTTATTGAGACAAAAGTCATAGTTAATAGTTTGTTAATACTCAGAATTGAACCTTAAAATGAAGTGTGACGAGAAAGTCATAAAAAAAAAAATTACTCTGAACCACAATTAACCTAGAACCCCATGTGGCGTAATGTTGATGACATTATGAATGTGTAACGAAAGGACTCACCTGTCTGCCATCTTGCCCCACGTTAGTCTGTCCCCTTACTACTGTCCTGATGTTGTCATCCAACCGTCTGAGTAAAAGAATTATTTACAATACCAACTGAATAAGCTGAAAACCTAAAAAAAACTCCATATATTAATGCAGACCATGTCAGGGTCTAAATATGAAAAACTCACCTGATTTTAAGTCGAATGTTATTCACCACGTCATCTATATTCGCCAAAGACTACAAAAAAATTAAAAAACAAGATTTGTAGGGGAAAAAAACATCTCTATTAAAATACATCCACTATTCTTTAATTTTATCTCTTTTAATAATCAACATCTCATTAGTCACTTGTTTATGCTTGGAGAGCATAATGCCCTCTAGTGGCAAAAAAATATGAACACATTTCTGCAGTAATGTAAAGCAATTATTGGTCACTTGCATCAATATGGGTGACCTAAACATAGGTGTTAAATTAGATTTATTAATTATTTGTATTATTAATGCTAACAGTATATTATAACAGTATAATGCTTCTTAAATACACAAAAAAGGTTTTGAATGAGGATATACGTTCATCATGTTGACCATTGCTCAAGTATACTAATTCAGACTCACCTGCTCTGTTGGAAACAATGTATTAATGTATTCAACAGCATTGAAGTCGGCTCGATCCAAAGGGTCTTGGCTGGGGAAAACCTAAAACAAATGAGCAGATAACATATGATATAGCCAAGACCAGAAAAGCAGGCTCTGCTGAATGGGGATCAGATGATCTGTGAGTCTGAAGTGACCAACAAGCTTTTATACACTGCAGTCTGTTCAGGTGGCACCTTAACAAATAGATCAAGAGATCTAGCTGTATTACTGATCTGATCTTATGCTGGACTAAATGGAGATAGTGGAAGAATGAATATGGCTTGACTAACCATTATATTATTAAACAGACAGATCTGTTTATTAACTAATGCATTTCAGAGTACTTCTACTTGGACCAATAGTCAGTTTAACTATATAAATGTTTACGCAAAAACTCTTTTAGAGATAAAACTATGTTGACCATTTTAAAGGTTTTTAATATTTCTAGGCCCGGTTTCACAGACAGGGCTTAGACTAAACCAGGATTAGGCCATAATTAAATTAGGACATTGAAGTAATTTTTATAAACATGCTTAGAAAAAAAACATTACTGGTGTGCATCTTGAGACAAAACAAAGGCACTGATATATTTTATGATCAGTCAGTGCAAGTTTTTTTTTTCAGTTGAAACAGCCAATACTTACATTTTAGTCTAGGACTAGTCTTAAACCTTGTCTGTGAAACCAGGGGCTAAGTTAGACTATTAGCAAGCCCTTGGATCATCGGTATAAACAGAAGCTAAATTTTCTTAGCACTTTCTGCTACCTTTCATTAAGTAAACAGACTAACAGTTGTTATAATGCATTACAGTGCAAATTCTTTATTTTATTCATCTTTTTTTACACGTAACTTACTCCCTTTTTGAAAACCCTGGATGTGTCAGGTGTCTCTCCCTTCAAATAACAAGCTAGCAATAACAAGCTAGCAATAACAAATTTGCGTTTGCTGGTCTGTCGTTTTAAAGTCAGTTTTGACAACAGCTAACGTTACCTACGTAAACTAATACGTAACATAATCAAATAAACCAGACTTAACTGAAACTGTGAGCATTAATGGAGATGTATTAAACGGGCTATTAGCATCTCTAGAGAAGACAACAGCTGACAGCTTGTGTGCTCTCTCTCTGACACTGCATTAAAAACAGAAACTCATCCGAGTTAACGTTACCTGCTCAATGGCCAGCTGCACTTCTGGAGTAAGGTGTAATATCGCCTCCAAATCTTCCACAAACTCTAATTCTTCATCCTCCATCATTGTGAACAGTAAACAGTCGTGTTATTTCCCCTTCTTTACCGGTGTCGGTGCTCAGGAAAAACATGATTCATTAGCGCCATCTGTGGCGCTGGAGACTCAACACAAAACACTGTAGAGTTGTTGAGGTTAGTCATTCATAATATTGGTCTATAGCATATCACCAACTCCTATAGTGATATTAGATTTCAGAAAAACATAGTTTTTAGATTCTGAAAAGGAAACTGGGGACAATCTGAGATGTGAAGGCAGGAGGAGCAGATTTATTATTATAAAATGGTGAGGAAACTCAACTGCACAAATAAAAAAGAGAGCAAAGAAGGGTCTGATGTCTCTAATGAACCAATTCTCTTTAATTAATGAAAAACATGCAGCATACATTTGAGTCTGAACAGGTTTATGGTTTGAAATATGAACTACTGTGCTCTATTTCTCTCTATCTTAAAGTTCAAGATTAGCTGCTCACTGTGAATTGAAGATCCCTGCTGCTGTGTACTTTGTTTCCTAAACTGTAAATGATTGATCTTATTATTCACTGAGATTCTGTCTCAGACATGAATGAGTCCATAAAGGAGACACAAGATGCCTCAGGAGCAGCTGGACACTCTCTGCTATAAAATAAGAGAAGGAATGCATAAATGGAGGGATATTTTCACATGGTGAGTGAATGCAAACATACATTGGTTTCAGTAAGTTTGAGACCACATTGAAAATCTGGTGTGTTTCTTTTTTTTCTTTTTTACTTTGCTCTTTGGATCTCAAGTCATGTTGTACAAAATGATCGTCAGGGTTCAGTGCTGTTTTAGTATTATTTATGCCCCATTGTAGTATTTATTAATACTTTGAATTAGCTTTTTTTTTGTTTGTTTTTTGTTTTTGAAGTTAAGTTTATAATTGTTGCTATGTGCTTTGGTCATTTTTATTAGTTTTTAAAAATCTATTTAGCTCTAATTTTAATTTTTTTATTTATTTTTTCAGTTAATTGCAATTTAAATAGTTTTTTAAGTTTGCATTTTTATCTAATATTTATATATTATTTTTTTCTGCTTTTTTCAATTACTGATAAGGACATTAACTATTTTTAATAGTTCAGAGTTAACAATAGCAACACTGTCAGGCTTAATAATAATAATATATTTTAAATACATTATACTTTATATTCAGAGGACTCCACTTTATATAGTGCATACCAGTATGAAAACCCTCATCAAATGGTGCACAGTTATTCCAGTCAATGTCCATTACAGGCAACTATTCAAAACTTTGCTGATGGGACAAGGCCTCTCAGCACTGATCTGTGGGACTGCTGTAACATCTCAGTATCTAGCTTCCGTTTACTATCTGAATGCACCAATGCTGCAGAGCTTCATTAATTACACCCTTCTGAGCATCACTTACACCGTGGCACTGATCTTCAGAAGAGGTATTTCATCATCTGCAATTTAATTACTTTCATTAAGTGTGTTTCATTCTTGTTCAATCACTGAAGATCTGCAACTGTTATCCAAGTTTTTTTTTGGCATGTAATATTCAGGTTGCCTCTCTTTTAATGTAGGTGATGGCAATATTTTGCAGATTTTAAAGACAAAATGGTGGAAGTATCTATTGTTGGGACTGATAGATGTGGAGGCAAATTACGCAGTGGTGAAAGCATATCAGTACACCACATTAACCAGCATACAGGTGACAGCTTTTTCTGGATGTGATGATATACACTGTGCTTACATTTCCACTCAAAAGTGAGGGGTTGGTACATTTTCTGAAAGAAGTCTTTTATGCTCACCAAGGCTGCATTTATTTGATCAAAAATACAGTAAAAACAATATTGTGAAATACTGTTCTAATTGAAAATAACAGTCTCTGTTTTAATATATTTAAAAATGTAATGAAAATTTATCAATTTTGTACTCAAATTTACTGACCCCAAACTTTTTAACTGTAGAGAAGGTTCTGAATTTTCATTTCAAAAGCGTGTCACGTGTAACACATTGACAAAATCAGAACCTGATTTAAATTCTCAGTTCAAGCTGTTGTTTGACTAACTTTGACCTTACTGTCTGCATTTCAGCTGCTGGACTGCTTTATTATCCCGGTTTTGATGATCTTGTCCTGGTTCTTCCTGAAGACCCGCTATAGGGTCATTCACTACGTAGCTGTATGTATATGTCTGGCTGGGGTGGGAGCCATGGTGGGAGCAGATATCCTTGCTGGCCAGGACCAGGGATCTTGTGAGAAGCAAGCTGGTTCTCCAGAACATATATAAATATAGCATAAAATGTAATGTAAGTCAAACCATGACCATTATTCATTCCTGTATCAATAACAGCAAGTGACATTCTCCTCGGTGATGGTCTGGTTCTAGTCAGCGCCACTCTGTATGCCATCTCTAATGTGTGCCAGGAATACACAGTGAAGAATCTGAGCAGGGTGGAGTTTCTGGGCATGGTCGGCCTCTTCGGTTCAGTCATCAGTGCAATACAACTGTAAGATTTGTTCAGAAATCACCAAAAAAGTAGACCTGTTCCTAGACGTCAGCGCTACATCATCTGCAGTGCTTTATTTTGTCACCTACAGAGGGATTCTCGAACATAACGAAGTGGCTAAAATTCAGTGGACATGGGAAATTGGTAAAGCACTGCGATGTGAAATGAAAATCCTTTTCAGTTATGTCAATGACATCATCTGAGGTGTGATTTTTCGCTTTTCTCATCAGCTCTTATCCTGGCTGGATATGCGCTCTGCATGTACGGCTTCTATAGCTTCATGCCTGTGGTGATAAAGATGAGCAGTGCCACAGCGGTCAATCTTTCCTTACTCACTGGAGACCTCTTCAGCCTGTCTTTTGGGCTCTTTTTGTTCCAGTACACTGTGAGTAAAATAATGCATTGAGACATATTTTATTTTACAAAATTATTTATAAATATCAATCTTTTTTATGTAGTTTGGTGATTTGCAAGATACATTTCTTAAAATTATCAATGATAAAAACAGTTGTGCTGCTTAAAATGTTTGTGGAAACCACATTTTGTTTAGGAATCTTTAATGAATAGAATGTTCAAAAGTGATTTATATGAAATAGAAATCTTTCTCTCTTTTTTTAAACATTAATGTCTTTACTCTAACTTTTAATCAATTAAATGGATGCTTGCTGAATAAAAGTATTACAAAGGATCTCATTACCAAAACTCGTTATCAAAATAAATGCTGAGTAGAAATAACAAGAAATTAAAGTAAAAAAAAAAAAAGTAGGTAATTTGCTGATGATCTTTTTAATCCTGACATTCAGAATTAGCATAAATGGCAGCAGTATCTGTGTCCTTGTATTCTTATCTCAGATATTCTGGGTCATTGTGACATGGAGCTTTATATTTCTTTCATGTGTTAAGATTTTTTGAGTCCCCTACGTCCTCAGCTTACAGATGCATCTCAATAAATTAGAATGTCGGGAAAAAGTTCAAAAGATTTTTTTGTTTAATTTTGATGATTAGAGCTTACAGCTCATGAAAGTCAAAAATCAGTATCTCAAAACATTAGAATATTTACATTTGAGTTTCAATTAATGACCATCACTACAGTATAAATTCCGGGTATCTCTTGTTCTTTGAAACCACAATAATGGAGAAGACTGCTGACTTGGCAATGATCCAGAAGACGAACATTGATACCCTCCACAAAGAGGGTAAGTCACAGAGGGTCATTACTGAAAGGTGTGGCTGTTTACAGAGTGCTGTATCAAAGCATATTAAATGCAAAATTGACTGAAAGGAAGAGTTTCACAAGAAAAGGTGCACAAGCAACAGGGATGACCGCAAGCTTGAGAATACTGTCAAGCAAAGCTGATTCAAACATTTGTGAGAGCTTCACAAGGAATGGACTGAAGCTCAGTGCATCAAGAGTCACCACGCTCAGACGTCTTCAGGAAAAGGACTACCAAGCTACTTCTGAACCAGAGACAGCGTCTGAAGCGTCTTACCTGGGCTACGGAGAAAAAGATCTGGACTGTTGCTCAGTGATCCAAAGTCCTCTTTTCAGATGAAAGTAAATTTTGCATTTCATTTGGAAATCAAGGTCCCAGAGTCTGGAGGAAGAGTGGAGAGGCACAGAATCCATGTTGCTTGATGTCCAGTGTGAAGTTTCCACAGTCAGTGATGATTTGGGCTGCCGTGTCGTCTGCTGGTGTTGGTCCATTGTGTTTTCTGAAGTCCACAGTCAATGCAGCCGTCTACCAGGAGATTTTAGAGCACTTCATGCTTCCTTCTGCTGACAAGCTTTATGGAGATGCTGATTTCATTTTCCAGCAGGACTTGGCACCTGCCCACACTGCCAAAGGTACCAAAAGCTGGTTCAGTGACCATGGTGTTACTGTGCTTGATTGGCCAGCAAACTCGCCTGACCTGAACCCCATAGAGAATCTATGGGATATTGTCAAGAGGAAGATGAGAGACACCAGACCCAACAATGCAGATGACCTGAAGGCCGCTATCAAAGCAACCTGGGCTTCCATACCACCTCAGCAGTGCCACAAACTGATCACCTCCATGCCACGCCGAATTGAGGCAGTAATTAAAGCAAAAGGAGCCCCTACCAAGTATTGAGTACATATACAGTAAATTAACATACTTTCCAGAAGGCCAACAATTCAATAAAAATTCACTTTTTTATTGGTCTTATGAAGTATTCTAATTGGCTGAGATAGTGAATTGGTGGGTTTTTGTTAAATATGAGCCTAAACCATCACAATTAAAAGAACCAAAGACTTAAACTACTTCAGTCTGTGTGCATTGAATTTATTTAATACACAAGTTTCACAACTTGAGTTGAATTACTGAAATAAATGAACTTTTCCATGACATTCTAATTTATTGAGATGCACCTGTACTCTTTGACTTTCCTCACCAAAAAAATAAAATATCTGAGTAATTCATTTATATACTGAATGTTCAGTACACACTTCATGTAACTCTGTTTTTAAATTTATATTAATTTATTTCAGTATTTTATTTTCTACAAATGGTCCATCAATGCTGTATAAGGTATTTCAGTCCATTTTCACCTCATTTGTTCTTCTTCAGTTCTCAGGACTGTATATTGTGTCATTGGTGGTGATCCTCGTTGGTTTCATCATGTTTAACACCGTCCCTACACTGAACCGAGCTCTTGCCCCGGGGTCTGACGAGGAAGGTTATGACAATCACGCTGCTGATTTTGATAACGACAGCACTCAAGGTTGTGTGGATGAGATAACCTGTGCACAAGCAGAGCAAGATCAAATCAAGAGTCAAGTGAATGAAAGGCAGTCAGCATGTGTCGTCATAAACAGTGTTAAAATGTAATGGTATCATAACTAAATTATATTTTTGCAATCATCTGTGTCTGTGTTTATGCAAAGAGTTGGAGTTATCTTATTTAATGGTCCTATAATTATCTCTAAGTACTGCATAAAATAGCCCATAAAATAGATCTTTGATCTTACATTGAAAAACACAAAAGTACAGTTAAAAATACATATTTAACCAAACATATTTACAGTGTTTTCCAATGCAAGATCAAATATAATACTTAATATAACAAATATAATACTTGGAGTTAAAGTTTAAAGAAGCAGCCACCACCAAATGCATAATTTATTAATTTATTTTGAATTAATTAATTTACTGTAAGCTTCAAGGAATAGTTCACTCAAAAATAAAAATTCTGTTATTAATTACTCACCCTCATGTCGTTCAAAAGCCCGTAAGACCTCTGTTCATCTTTGGAACACAAATTAAGATAATTTTGATGAAATCCGAGAGCTCTCTGACCCTCCATAGACTGCAAAGGTCCTACCAAGATCAAGGTACAGAAACGTAGTAAGGACGTCATTAAAACAGCCCATGTGACATCTGTGGTTCAACTGTAATTTTATGAAGCTACGAGAATAATTTTTGTGTGCAAAGATAACGAAAATAACAAATTTATTCAACAATTCTTCTCCTCAGCATCCATGCACGTGCTCTCCTTTCAATGTAAACAAGGTGCAGCGCATGCGTCTTTTATGTCAGCAGCATGTGTCTGTAAAAATAAAGTCATTATTTTTGTTTTCTTTGCACACAAAGTATTCTAGTAGTAATTATTCTAATTGCGGTTGAACCACTGATGTCATATTTGACGTTTCTAAGCCTTGATCATGGTGGGACCCTTGGCCTTGCTGTCTATGGGAGGGTCAGAAAGCTCTAGGATTTCATCAAAAATATTTTAATTTGTGTTCCGAAGATGAACGGAGCGACATGAGGTGAAGTCCTGTCCAAACTTTAAAACCACATATGAAGGGTTTGATTAGTCAAGTCAGGTCACCTTTATTTATATAGCGCTTTTAACAATACATATTGTGTCAAAGCACTTAACAGTATCAAATTGGAGGATAGAGTGTCAGTAATTTATAATAATAATATTAAACATTACATTTTCAGTTAAAGGCATTTCACTATTGAATACAGAGATGTCATTGTCTAGCTCAGTTTAGTTTAAATAGTATCTGTGAAATCAAATTGATGATAATCGCTAGAAATTAAGTGTCCCCAACTGAGCAAGCCAGAGGCGACAGCGGCAAGGAACCAAAACTCCCTCTGTGACATAGAGAAAAAAAAACCTTGGGAGAAAACCATGGTCAGGCTCAGTCGGGGGGGCAGTTCTCCTCTGGCCAGGATATTATTGTTTATTTATTGTTTACTTATTGTTTTAATAAAAATTTTAAATGTATAAATGTATTATATTTCTATTTTTATATTGTTGCAATTTCTAACAATAATAGTATTATGTAGATCGGTATTTTATTATATTTTTAGTTATTTGTTTTATTTTAAGTTTTATTGTATTTTAAGTTGAGGTCGTCACTGGGGATATGTCCCCGGGGCTCATCCAGCTGTCTGGCTTCCGCCAACGATCAGGGCCACATACTTCATCTCCCGGCGCCGATCCACCATCTGATCCGGACACGGGCTGAGAAACAGAATAGAAACAGACAAATATTAGCGTAGATGTCATTCTTCTTATGATGTAACGAGTACATCATGTGTTATGGGATTGCCCCCGGTTCCGGTTGATCTAATTAATGCAGTCTAACAATCCTTTAACGGATTTGAATAATAGAAGTGTATTAGTGTGTTATGTGTAAGCCAGGTTAAAGAAATGTGTCTTTAATCTAGATTTAAACTGACAAAGTGTGTCTGCCTCCCGAACAGTATTAGGTAGATTGTTCCAGAGTTTGGGTGCTAAATAGGAAAAGGATCTGCCGCCCGCAGTCGATTTTGATATTCTAGGTATTATCAAATGGCCAGAGTTTTGAGAACGCAGCGGACGTGGAGGACTATAATGTGATAAGAGCTCGCTCAAGTACTGAGGAGCTAAGCCATTCAGGACTTTATAAGTAATTAACAAGATTTTAAAATCTATACGATGTTTGATAGGGAGCCAATGAAGTGTTTACAGAACCAGGCTAATATGGTCGTACTTCCTGGTTCTAGTAAGGACTCTAGCTGCTGCATTTTGGACCAACTGTAATTTGTTGATCAAGCGTGCAGAACAACCACCCAATAAAGCATTACAATAGTCTAACCTTGAGGTCATAAACGCATGAATTAGTATTTCTGCATTTGATGTTGAGAGCATAGGTCGCAATTTAGATATGTTTTTGAGATGGAAAAACGCAGTTTTACAGATGCTAGAAACATGGCTTTCAAATGAAAAATTGCTATCAAACAACACACCTGGTTCCTAACTGATGAAGAAGAATCGACAGAGCAGCCGTCAAGTGTTAGATAGTGTTCTAGGTTATTACATGTGGGGTTTTTAGGTCTGATAATTAACACCTGTTTTTTTCAGAATTTAGCAGTAAGAAGTTACTCGTCATCCAGTTTTTTATATCGACTATGCATTAGTAAGTTTCTCAATTTGGTGTGTTTCACTGGGCCAAGAAGAAATATAGTGCTGAGTATCATCAGCATAACAGTGAAAGCTAACACCATGTCTCCTGATAATATCTCCCAAGGGTAACATGTAAAACGTGAAAAGTAACGGCTAACTGAAATAAGCCTGGCTTATTTGGTAAACATGTTTTATGAAACAGGCCCTAGGTGAGTTTGATCAGGGTGGGAGTTAAAACCTCATTTTTATACACAAACAACACTCAGAAAAATGGTTGGCCTGACTTCTCAACTGCTGAGAAACAAAAATAATCAATTCTCGTTTTCATGTCAACTATATGGATTAACTACCAACTGTAAGTGGTTTGCTGAAAGTTCTGTTAGAGGTTTAAGAAATATTGTACAGACTGCGTAAGAATTTAAAGGGATAGTTCACACAAAAATGAAAATTGTCATCATTTAGGCTACTCGTTTTCTCCAAAAGATTTTTCTTCAACTCAAAAGAAGGGTATTTATTTATTGTCCATACAACTGAATTCAAAAGGTTCCAATGTTATTTGGTTCACAGCGTTCTTCAGAATATCTTTTGTGTTCTACAGAAGAAACAAGTAAATGATGACAGTTTTATTTTTGGGTGAACTATCCTTTCACTAGCCTGTTAATTTTCCAAAAATGACTACTAAACAATAGGTAAATGTACCAAGATTTATTTTTTATTCAACATTTGTTCTTTTATTTATTTTTGCTCCTCTTACAACATTATGGACATTTAGGTCTATATGCAGCCCCAAATTTACAGGCTATATACAATTTGAACTTTCTCCATAGGGAAAACACACTCTATATATACGCATATATATAATATCAGTGTGGAAAGAGGTCTGAAAAGTTGCCCCGACATATATATAACTATACATGGTCCCAGAAACTGAAAAGAACATATTTTTAAAAAACTTTAGCACTGAAACAAGAATCATCCATCTACATGCAAAAACAGCCACATCACTTAGTCTAAGAATGTATACATCCTAGTGTGGATACACAAAACTAAAACCTGACAGCCAAAATAAAAATGTTCAATGTGTTTTCTCTCACACGCTTACAGAAGCAAAACAAATGCAGGGACTCTTGCACAACATAATGCTAGTGTGATTGGTAAACCTGGCTTGCTCTTATTGGAACAACCGCCAGGGATCACAGTGTTAGTTTTAAATCAAATCTCTGTGTACATACAGGCTGTGCTCTACCTGCAGGTCAGTGTGGCTTGATACAAACATCTTCCCATCCATGAATCCTTCACCATCTCTCAGACTCTTACAACTCTCCTGAAGCCTAAAAGATCAATCCACCTTCCAATTGCAACATTATTAGTCACTAAAACATAAAAAACAAAGCCTCTGAGAAACGCATTCACTACACAAACACACAAATGCATGTAATTTTAACACTCTGCTACATGACAAATTAACCATGCAGTTATTTCCTGCACATATAACAACCAACATTTATCACCAGTGGCAAGATGAAGGCAATGAATGTGTTGGAATACATTCGCAATGACATCCAGAACAATGTTTGCGCTGTTGCAAACTAATGGCTATTTAATATGGTTCATACACCACTGTGCTGGATTTAAGTAGGTGGCTTTGTTAGTGAATAACTTAAAGAGTGCAGGTGCAGCAAGAGAACAATAGGGGGCGTCTGTGCAGCATTGAACAGGACTCCAGATTGACAACGTTAAAGGCACTCCTGTCAGATTCCCACGACTCACATGACAGTCACACAGCAGTAGTGTCTATGCCAGCTAGAGCACTACAGATAAATCATGTAAACTCTGTAAAACTATCATTTCCAATAGAAACATCTCACATACGCTCCAGGTGTCTAAATGTACAAATCAACATCATGATTGACTATTGTACACTGCAAAAATGATTTTCTTATTCAGTATTTGTCTTGATTTCCAGTAAAAACCTAACTTTTTAAAAATCTAAATTTATACAATAGCAAAACAAAATGGCTTGATATATTAAGTCTTGTTTTCTAAAACGTATCAAAGTTCAGTGAGTTTATGCTTATGTGAGGCAAGAAAAAAGCTTAATTGAAAGGAAAACAAGATTTTTCTTGTTTAAAGCTCACTTAATTTTGATACATTTAATATCTTAATTCATCTTCCTTCTCTTGTAATTATATCTTGCTATAAGAATTTATAAATAGCCTATTTGAAAAAACAAAAAAAAACAAAAAAAAAACAGAAATATTAAGAAAATCATTTCTCCAGTGTAATGATGATGCTACATCTTGCATCAACAATAGTGGTAAAATATGACACCAAACTGACCAGGAAAACTGATTTTAAAGCAAGTTGACCCAAAAAAACAAAAATTATTCATTCATCAAGTCGTTCCAGACTTTTACAACTTTCTTTATTCTGCAGAACACAAAAATAAGCTATTTTGAAGTGTTTTCTTTTTTGTCCAATGAAAGTCAACAGGGTCTGTATGGTTTTGAACCCCACTGACTTTTATTGTACTGACAAAAACAGTTTGTGTTCATGTTTAGCAGAAAAAGGAAAGTCAAACAGGTTGGAACGACAAAATTCTGTCTTTAAGAACTGTAGGGACTTCAAGAACTGGTTGAGGATTCGACACAGTACATTAAACCTGGAAGCTGAGAAGAGCATTCACATGAGGTGTGCTGTTAGTTGAGGAGTTAGTGTGAGGTATTATGGGGGCTGCCTTTTCATTAAGTCATTTACACTAGTAGTCACACATATTAGGCTGGCTGAGAGTCAATCTAGGCTGAGATCGCTGCACAGTTTCATCATAATACACTCCACTAGAGCCTAAAACACACTGAGCAGCACACAAGCACTCTAGACTTTGCCTTTGCCCACACATAAAGATAAAACATCTCTTTTTGTCTTTTATTTTATATCATTATATAGTAGACATTCAATAAATTTCTTTGTGTCATCTTTATATACTTTCTTTTCATTTGGAATGTACTGAGTCCTTTAGCTTTATAGTTCGTTTGAATGCAGTGCTGCATGTAGTGGCGGTCTCAAACAGGGCAGACCAGTCTATAAGTGTCTATACTCTATCTGGGGGTCTGTATGTCAGCGCCTCAGGCCAGCTTTAGCGTGCTGACTGGGAAGGAGGGCATGGTCACCATTGTGACTGGGTTGAGGACGGTCTGGCCCACCAGTTGAGGGTGATGGGTAACCATCTGAGCGCCCACTGGTGTCTGCTTGGCTTGCACGTTGGTCACCGAAGTGCCGTTTATCTGGCTGTGAGAGAGGGTTTGCGCGATGTGGCTCATGACTGCCGGCTGTGTGACTGTGACGGACTGTGGGTAGATTGCTGGAAGATGGGCGACAGTGATGTGGCTAATGGATTGAGGTCCTGGGGCCAGCTGCACCGAGCTTGAAGAGGAAGGAGCGATGTGGGCCATGTGCTTGGAGCCCGGCTGGATCACGCGGTTGACGGTTTGGATGACGGAAGCGTGTGACGCCGATCCTGCGTGGGCGATGACAGAAGGCTGCAGGCTGGCCGTGGTCACTATATGGGTCTGGGCTGGAGGTAGTGTCTGTGGGGTCACCACCTGGGCGGCAGGAGCGGATGCTGGGCCGTTAGAAGCTGTGATTAGAGTGGCGGTGATGGGGGAGAGTTGAGCTGAGGGAAAGGGGGGTAAAGTCTTTGATGGTTTGTGAGGGATGGGGATGTGCTGTGTTATGAGGGATGACACAGGACGGGACTTATTTAAATCTGGCTGAAGCACAGCAGGCACTTTGGGTAAGGCGCTGGGCGTCTCGTCTTCGATATCTTCATCAATGTTGTCTTCACCTTCTGTAGAGACAACAACAACAAAAATGGTCAGAAACTATTACTGGATTGTTTCAAGTTAAAAACAAAATCTAAATAAAAGCTTTCAGTCAGTTGTCATTAGCTTTGAAGCCATTTAGTGTACTTTTTACCATTTTTAGGATATATATACTGCACCGTGTAAAAGTTTGGGGTGGGTAAGATTTTTTTTTAGTGCTAATGTAAAGTGTTTTATGATCCCAAAGGCTACATTTCTTAAAAATACAACAAAATAATGCTATGTAATATTATTATTTTCTTTCATTTTTCCTTTATTTCTTTCATTTATTACTTTTAAATAATAATATGCTGATTTGCTGCTCAAGAAACATTTCTTATATTATAATATATTATAATAATACTTTTGTGGAAACCATGATACATTCAAAATTCTTTGTGGTTCATTTCATCTCAGGGTTTTCTGAGATATAGAAAGCTCAAAAGACTTTTCAAAAGACATAACTTTTAAAAACGGGCAATGAGTGCTTGTACCAAATTTAAACAAGAAAATCTCAGGACAAAAATGTATCAAGTGAATTTTTAAACTCTGTCAAAAAGCATGCTGTCAATTAGCATGGAAACCTGCAGACGAGGTCTTCTGCAGGACTAACCTGAGGCAGTGGAGGTAGAGGCCTGGTCATCATCTGGCTGGACAGTCTGTCGAAGAACACGGTCGATCTCAATCACGTCCAACCGCTGACTCAGCTCGTTCTTGAGCTCGGCCAGTCTCTGCTGCAAGGCGATCTTCTCCCGTGCCAAACGCTCCATCTCATGCTCGTAGTCCTTCTCCTTCCTCTTCAGAGTCTATGAGTTCAAACAGAGAAATAATTAAGTGAGCATTTTCCACATGCACTAAGAACTGGCAGGGAGCACCTCAAGTTTATAGTTTAAAAAGCTGCAACAATGAAATGTCATCTTGCTGTGCAGCATAAAGCAGGTAAGAAGAATGCAAGGCCAGCATTCACATGCACTTAGAGATGGCTGGCTTTTTCCTTAATACCCCATCTATCATTAAAGAAGTCCAGCTAAAGCAAAACAAAGAACCCAAGAAACCAGTAAGAGACATAAACAGCTGGATGAGAAAGAACTTAAAATAGAGGAAGATGTGTTGTAAATATATTCGCTAACTTGTCCATAAAAAATAACTTGCAGAATAATAAATTCAGTGATAAGTTATAGATATGGGTATTGGGTAAAAAGAGACATACTATCATTACAAGATACTAATTTATGTATTATTTATTTTTGTATTTATAAATTAATTATCATTATAATGTAATACAATGTAATATACATATATATTTATATTAGATATGAATTTATATGAATATAATTAATTTATTTCTCTCTCTATGTATGTGTACATGTATATGTATAATTTATAGCTTGCTTTATGTATAAAAAAAATCATCATCATAACGTAATCCAATGTAATTTTATACTTTATATCTCATTACATATATACTTATGTCATTTATGTCCCTCTCTATTTATAAAACAAGTATATATAAAATAACTGGTCATGTCAGGGTTTTTTTTGTGATGACGATCAAAAATACCTCTTACTCACATCTTGACAGAGCACTGTCAAGGCTGCTTATATTAATGCAACTTCTTATAAGGAAGACATTTGGAAATTTAGACATGCACGTAAAAAATGTCACATGCTTCTCTGTAAGTGTGCTTGTAATCATCTATAGGCGTAGACTTCCTGGATGCCTCGGCCCAGCGCACACCTCCCCACCGTCTGTTTTGACCCTGCCACTGCCACTCTCTCTTACTCACACAAACATGTGGATTACCCAAGGCATGACAGCACCTCCCCCTTCTGGGAAGGCATTCACTTGCTGTGCACGAGTGCACACGCTGAGTAACCAGTGGGAGGAGCCCATGACACACGAGCTCAGCCAATCACAAGTGGGCATCTGGGTAGTGTGAGCATGCTAAACAAGACTACATCTCTACCTACCCACAAAAACACACAGATACTGATCCAGCTTCACAAACATGAGGTAAACTGTAGATCAGGGAAGCACGAAACTCCAGACACACACACACACACACACACACACACACAGATAGAGTGAGAAGGGAGGGACAGAGGGCAAGACACAGCACACACTGGGCTGCGCATAAGCGAACCAGTCTCCCTGCACTGTCAGCTGACGCATGAGAAACAAACAGGCAACGAGGACACAACAGCAGCTAAGGCCCTTAAGAGGATAGATCGAGAGAGATTAAGGGGTCTGCTTATTCAACAGTTCGTCTCCTCTACGTCAGCGTAGCGCTATTTTGGAGAATATCCGCTGGACGAAAACTGCGTACGCTCTTCTGTGTCAGCCGCACTGCGCGGATACGTCTTCTCCGTATATTGATTTGAATGAAAACAGCGCATCCGGTATGCAGCTAACGCAATTTGTGTCCAGCGGATATTCTCCAAAATTCATACGTTACAAAAGAATTAATGATCACGAAGCTGATCTAATGACATGCTCTTTAGGAAACTTAATGGTCAAATAAAGAGCACATTCAATTTACTGCGATACGTATCAGCAAAATCACTGCATATAAAACACATTTAAAGAGACCCACTACTGACACACTAACCCTCAAACAATGAGCAATGACAATGGATGCACGTATCACACAGCACCACGTGCGCTGGACAAGCATGGCCCTGAAGAAATAACAACAGCGTGGAAGATCCAGGCCAGTCATTTGATATGTGTACAGGTGTGTGTAGATCGCAAGATAGAAGATAAAGGAGGACTTGCAGTTCAGCTCAGGGTCTTATCAGGTCTCTGTTCTACTGTGCTCTCGTGAATAATGACAGGTCACTGGGCCAATCGATACATGCCAACGCCACTTCCTATCCAAAGCACAGAGTGGCCTTTCGCCTCTCAGAGGTGTCAGGTGGAGTCCTTGAGCGTTGTCAAGGCAACAGATGAAATCCATCACAGTTGCTGTGGTAACAGGTACATTGAGCAGGCAGCAGAGTGTGACAGTGTGAGCATGTGTTGTCTGCACTGGGCAGCAGCATAAAGCCTGTTTGATTGAGCACCTCTCATTAGCTCCATATATAAGTCTGGTGTGCTGGACACATGCTTTACGTAACAACACTAACAGAATGAATCACAGAAAGTAGCATACAATCTTCAGGAAAACATGTGACCTCAGTTGATCCTTTACTTAGTCCTGCCTTTATATTAGGCCTAACATTACTGACCAACGCCGTCTGCTGTTTTCTTAGACAAACATTTGCTCTTTTTTAATATATACTCTACTATTTTTTAAAGTTTAGGGTTTGTAAGATTTTTTGAATGTTTTATAAGAAGTCTCTTATGCTCACATGCTGCATTTATTTAATAAAAAATACAGGAAAACAGTAATATTATTACAATTTAACGTAACTGTTTGCTATTGTGGTACATTTTAAAATGTAATTTATTCCTGTGATGACAAAGCTGAATTTTCAGCATCTTTTCTCCAGACTTCAGTGTCACATGATCCTTGAGAAGTCATTCTAAGACGATGATTTGGTGCCCGAGACACATTTCTTATTATCGTCAATGTTGACAATAATAACAAAGTTTAATAAATTACAGAAACAGTGATACATTTTTTAAATTAAATATACATAACATAATATAATTATATGAAGTCCAAAACAATAGCATTTAATTGAAACATTTTTATAACAACATATAACATAACAGTTTTGTTTACATAATATATGTGTGTGTACTGTGTATATTTGTTATGTATTAGGGATGTCAACGATTAATTGACGATCGATTAATTGTCGATAAGAAATGTAATCGATAAAAGCTATGGATGGTCGATTAAGCAGTTTCATTTTGGGGTGCGTGCGGCTCATGCGCAAAACACGTGCAAACGGCTGTGAGTGACGGTGATGGGGCTGGGTCTTACACGAAAATAATTTACTAAATGTATAAACTACGCTTTTAATGTGATCCATTCCAAACTTTAAAAGTACATTAAAACAGATACAATATAAAGTTATTTTGTATTGAAATGTAGTAATAAGTCATGTTCAATTATAATTTCCCTAGATAATTGTTACATATCGGGCACTTCGCTTTGTCAGGGCTGCGGACACAAGCAGGACAGATAGGCTACTATAGAGGCTATTCATTCATACAACTTGTTCATTCGTTCCTATGACATATTAATTTGTGGCCACTGTCCATGTTTCATTCATTTGTTCCCTAGAAAACCCATGATTTAACTTAAATGCGAGAACTATTTAAGTCATAGTAACGAATTCTTAATTCATGGCCACGAAATCTTTCATTTCCCCCCACGTTTACCACAGCAAGAGATGTGAAAACAGTGATTAAAAGCGAACAACAAATAAATAAACCTGCGAATCTAGAGGGTGAGACAGTGAGGATTTGGGAAAAGAAACAATAAATAATATTAAATTCGTGACCATCCAGCAAAACAGAACACAAAGCCGCGTATGGCTTGATTTAAATGTATGCGCTTGAACGGCATGAATTCTAAAGCATGGTCGCGATGTAACATTTGCCTGCTAACCAATTATTTTCTTATTAACAAAGGTTTGCACCTCACTTGTGTCATAATACTCACATTAAAATGTTTTCAAATGGGTAACAGTGTGTTTTGCGTAGCAACACTGGTGGATCACTGACCGCACGTCACAGCCCCACGCGCCGTTCTTACGTTTGGGATCATTTTATTTTAAATCCCGATAATGTCAATTGCAAACATTGCGATGATGTTTTAAAATAAAACAACGAGCACCATGAAACCATTTAAAAAGGCACATTCATCGGTCTCCATCACAGGATATGAAACAGCACAACAAGTGTAATGATCCCGTGCGTAACGGCGCGCTCTCTTCATTTTATCAAATGATCGTAATCACCTCCATTCATTTTACGATCCTGCTACTAGCCTTTTATTTAGACTAAAAACCCTTTTCATTCGGGTGAGGAAGCTGCCGTTTTGAGTTGCATTTGCACATCCTGTCATGCCGGTGACTATGCAACTGCAATAGAAGCATTTTACAGTATTAAGGTTAACGATTAATCGATCGTTAATTTAAATAACGATCGATTATGGAAATTATCGGAAATTGACATCCTTATTATGTATAGATATAAATACACACACATGCATTATTTTGAATGCAATTAATCGCGATTAATCGTTTGACAGCACTAATATACAGACCCCAAACATTTGAACAGCAGTAAGTAATATTTGCATTCAGAAATGCATGAAATGTAATTATGAAAAATCTGGGTAAACACTGTTGCCAGGTCACTTATAACAGTGTATTAATACAAGATTACTGTCTTTTCTCCCCCCCAAAACTTTGCTGAATAATTTAACACTGTCTTTAAACAAAACCAGCAGATAACAAATGCTTTGAAATATCATAATTCATTCCAGCCAACAATAACACCCAATCAATTTTTAGGCCTAGGGAGCACATTTTAATGAAAACCAAGTTTATTTCTATTGGATGTTCTGCAAAACTCAGTTGAGTTAGTAACAGTAACCAAACGGGGTGGAGCTTATTGAAGAGCCAATTACAAACAAACCTCCAGTTGAAAGAAAAATTCTAGATTCTGATTGGTTGAATACAGCGTTCCAGTTGTGCCTGACATACATGATCTAGAAATAGCTATGATGTGAAACACTTATCAAGTTAATAGCCAAAGGTAATAGCAATACCAGACCACATTTCTACCGCCACAAATCTAAACCTGAATCTCAGTGCGAGCGTTTCCAAACATTACATCTGCACCCCGTAAAAGACAGTTACACAAGACCCGTCCCTGGTCTTTTTTCCAAGCGTGCCCTCCTTCCCCTGGGGGGCCGGAGCATTCCTTGCTGGCGGTCTCCACCAGGCCCTCAATGACCCCACCTCCCACCACTGATGAGGCATGTTGACAGCTCTCTGGTCTGTGTGCTGCATCAGGCGCAGCTCCAGCCCACAGCTGTGCATGCCTGCCTCTATTAGTCACTCTCTCTCACACACACACACACACACACACACACACACACACACACACACACACACACACAGGCCTGCTCCACAAACACCCAAACCCACTGAACTCCTGATCCGCGGACTGGGGCCCCTTCACTCCCTCCCTCCGGCTCCAGCACAGAACGGCTAAATCATCCATTTTATTTTTGGCGTTTTATAGTTTAATATTTGAAGTTAGATTTTAATTTAGTTTTTGTAAGTTTTTTAATTAAGCTTTAGCTTGTAGTTTAACTTTTAATTTAGTAGTTCAACTTAAACTAAAAAAAAATATGAGAAATAGAAACTAGAAACTTATTTATTTTATCTTATTTCAGTTCAGTTCAAGTAATCAAAATGGTTTTATGGTTTCAGTTAACAATAATAACCCTGCTCCTGACTGAATATGAGATGTTATCACAGGAATAACAACATCTGGATGGTGTTTCAGGAGATGAATGTGAATCATTGTCGTATTCATATTCTGGAGGATATGGAGGTAAAATAAGGCCAGAGAGGAACATCCACGTGAACAGCAGCTCTCAAACTCAGGGCCGACTGGAGAGATGAACTGATAGTGGCTTTAATTAGCTTTTGTAGTCAGTTTCTCACAAGCCAAGCGCATGACTTCACCCTCCCCCATCGTTTGCCATCATCAGTTACTCACTGAAGCCCCGCCCCCTGACTGCGCACATCGTTCAGTGTCGTCATGTTTATGTATATACAAATGTGCATGCTTAAGATGGATTCGTATGAGTTAAAAATTAACTCGCATGCAGTGTTAGGATGTCCTGCGTTTACAGACTCAGTTCTGCAGAACAAAGAAGGGAGAGAAAGAGAGCCACGTTGCAGCCACACTCTTCCTCAAAAACAAGCCCGCAGTAAAGGATATCCCATGACTCCAGTTTGAGGTGTTTGGTAACTTGGTCAGTTCAAGCACAGCTATAAATCTCACTGGGTCTCTGGTTTTGCTGTGATGCTAAAGAGAAAGTCTTGTAGTGCAGTGTACATTTGTTTGGGGACAGAGATAGATCAACCAACATTATTTCCTTTAACTGACACTTTTTGTGACAAAAAGAGTTTGGGTTTGATTAAATTACACAAGGCTGTCAAATGTCAGATCTACTAATTTTTACTTAGAAAGTTGCTAGACAAATTAAAAAAAAAAAAGATAAGAAGATATAAAAGATATTAATTCTGGCTCACTTGATTCCCTAGCAAAAATGAAACAAAAATCAGTTGAACATATTTCTCCTAAACATAAAAATAACTTGTAACTGCTGAACTGTTTTCATCAGTTCATATTTGTTCACTGTATTTTTAACCAAATAATTATAGCCTTGTATAGAATGTATATATATAAAAAAAGTACTAGCCGTTTTTTAGGGGATATATATATTAGGTCGGAATTAGTATTTTATAATTGCAACTGGACACAGTTGTTTAGAGAAAGCCCAGCTTTGTCGTTTTGCTAGACACAGGGAAAACAGTTCATGACGATGGACAGACGATAGCAACATTTTCCATTTAAAGCAAATGATCTACAGATGGTGCGACTCAATTGGACAGACCAAAATTAGACATGTAGAAATCTCTGCCAGCCAGGATGAGGCTGACATTTACCAAATAATACTTGTTGAATCAGCTACATTAAAATTGCAGTGGTTTGTACAAGACAAATGGGCCTTTTAGCATGCATAGGAATCATGGGATCTAATCCCACAAGGATAAACCACAAGTTTCTGTAGGGTATGATATGGATGACCAACTGACCCCATACTATAGGCCTTTATCACACTTCTGCGTTCGAAAAGCGGAAGATTCAAATAGTAGCGTAAAAGAACTTCCGCTGTGGCTGTGCCCACGGCATTGTTGTGGATTATTTATGTAGAATTCAGCACATACACGTCTTCTAAAGACACCAATCTCAGTTTACAATTAATTGAGTATTATGAAACGAAGGAATGTGTCGCGTTGCTCAGATTGGCTAATGTTACACACTAAAATGAAGGATGACATGATACATGGCATGGAATCGGTATAAATACGCAGTTTTAACATTGACGTTTATTGCATCAGTGTTCAACTAAACTAAATTAGTCTAATTTTCTTCACAAAACTGGCATCTGTCCATTAACAAAGCAGGTGGAAATTCCTTTACGCTACTAATCGGAAGCCGGATGTGACGACACGCGGACTGTGATAAAAGGCCTATAGTGCTGACATGCACTGCTACACAAAGACAGGAAATGAATCGGGTGGATCTCACAGGATTCATTCTGGTTTTGCGCAGTCAAAATCCTACTGAGACAAAAAAAAGGACACAAAACTGACCTTGTAGATTTCACAATCCACTACAAACCATCCAAAAACAAAAATTATAAAAAATCTCAATCCAATTATCTGGATTAAACAATATGTCAGTAACTGGAACACAACGCACTGCTAAGCAAAACAGGTCCTGCAAGGTTTAGGCAGCACCTAATGCGGGGGTTTCAGGGATCAAGCTCGACAAGTGTGCCATGCTGCGGCAGGAACAACAGCTGGAGGGGGCCGTCACTGGGGGGTGACGTCACGCGGCTCTGTCTAGCCATGTGCTCGCTACTCATGTGGCACGGCAGAGAACATGATGAACGCAAGAGTGGGGGAAGGAGGAATAAAAGCACAGAGGGAGGGAGAAACGGAGGAGGAGCTCTGAGCTACTAGACAGAACTGGGAAACTCCTGAGACTCGTAGTAGGCTAACATTTAAAGCAGCAGTCAACATAATCCACAGTTCACAACGTGTAAAGTCTGGTATTATGAATATTATGAGTATAGCATGAAAAATGAATATAAATCTGCAGTTCAATATTTCAAATCAACATTTGTAAGTAATATGAAGCATGAGTCAAAACCACAAGGACAGCAGTGTGACAAGTTCCTCAAGATTTTCCACGGCAAGCAAATTTCTCTGAATATTCAGAGAAATGAAAGAAACGGCTTTTATTTTCTCCCCAGAGTAACAGTATGTTAGTGTGTATTTAGTATTAGTATTAATTAGGGGTGTGCTCAAAATATCGATTCTTAGATACATACCGATATAATAAAAAAAGATACAGTATCGATAGTCTAGCCCTTAGTATCGATACTCCGCCCAGCCATTAGGGGGCGCAGCGGCGCCCGCGAGTTTAAAAAAACTCATGGAAAATGTTAAAGCAAGATGTAGCATTTAAGTGATTTCATAGTGAAATATGTTATGGCAGTACATGGTGTCACAAAAAAGAATTATAAGAAGATTTAATAAGAAGTTAAGAATAATAAGAAGAAGATGTTGTGCTTGTGTGAGCTCAGACTGTACCCTTGGAAAGTTAAATGTTGACTTGTGGTAATTTCCAGATTAATACAATTTGTGTACAATTAATCAGAGCACTTAAAGTTGCAAATATTTAAGCAAAATGCACTTTGTTATAATGCACTGACTTTTGTCTTCAATAAATTGAAGAAAAATGCAGAGTTCTGTTTGTTGAGTAAATGTGTTCAGCATTAACTAATTGGCTCTGGCCCATGTATTTTTATTGAATCGTATCGAATCGTGTCACATTGTATCAAATCGTATCGAGACAGCTCTGTATCGAGGTACGTATCGAATCGTGACCTGTGTATCGAGGTATGTATCGTATCGCCAGGTTCTCCAAGGTATACAGCCCTAGTATTAATATGTAACGGTGTGTATTTTAGTATTATATCTATACTATACTATTTTAGTATTTCTTGAATTATTAGATTTTTTTTCTGTTTTGTATTTCAGCTTTAGTTTTAATAATTTTAGTATTTTAACTTCAAATATATTTCAGATAGCTGCCGAGGCAAGATTTGTCATTTTCTTTAAAGTTTTTTTTTATTTTAAAGTTTTCATCTAATATTTTATTTCAATTATCATTTTAATACAGTTTTTAACAATTTTAATAGCTACACTTTATAACAGGTTTCCATTTGTTAACTACATTATTTGAATATTTAATGAATTTACAACATTATTAATCTTAGCTAATGTTAATTTCATCAATATTTTATGGGGTAACGTGAACAAATTAATGAATTAACGGTTGTATTTTTATGAACTAAAATTAAGAAAGATTAATAAATACTGTAGTAAATGTATTGGTCATTGTTACTTAATGAGTCATTCAATGTTACATTGTAGTCTTTTCTGTTTTAGACAACAGTAAAAGCACTGGTATACTGTATTACCTGGCCTAATACAGATAAGCATTGTCGCAATCTGTCCTGTGAGTAACAAATCACTAATCACTTACTTCACTTTGAAAGTCAAAAATCAGATTTGGCACAACGTCACAGGAATATGGGAATCAGGTGCCATGAAGATGAATAAAATTAAGCGTAATCTCTTCAAACAATCCTCTTATTCAGTTCTGGGAGGAGCTGATTGGTCAGTGAGGTGAGAGTGGGAGGGGCCGTGCATCGAAGCGCATGCAGAGGCAAACGCGTGGAGGTGAGGTGCCCGTGCCTGCCTCTGCCCATGGCCCAGCGGACGGCCTGAACACACGCTGTGCCACCGCCACCTCCAGAGACCATCGCAAAACACACGTACACACAAACACAACACTAATCATTAAGACAGAAGCCCCGTGATCTGCAGGCACAGGCACACAATAATCTTTTAGCAGGAACACAACAAAACTGACTAGCTTTTCTGTCAACATTCAATAAAATATACACTAACACATGAGCTTACCACAAACCTGACCTTCAAGAAAAACATTCAAAGACAGTAATTATTAAGTGTCATTAATAATAATAATACATCCAGAGTGACTAACTAAAACTAGCCACGCTTAACATTTTTTACTAGCTAAGGCACTATCGCAAGCTTTGTTCCACAACTAGTGTTGTAACAAAATGCTACATTTCTGTTTTTGTTACATTGTAACAGCGGGCTATAAAAGCACTTGAAACACACTCCTAATGTCCTCTCAAATGTAGGCAAGTCTAATTCATTTGAATAATGTAATGCAAACAAACTTGTTCAAAAAATAATTAGTAATTCATTAAACTCCTTCAAAAATATTAATACTATTAAATTACGAAGTAATTTAAATGTATTAGTTTTGTTGAATTAGTTTATTCAGAGATTAAAATGGTTAAAAAAAGACATTTTAATTTAAAATTAGGGTGTTTATTAATTTTCTGTAAATTAATTAGTTAATTACTATTATTATTACTGAGCAGAAATTAAATAGCACTTTAATTAGTGGTTTAATGATGTTATTCTATCTGACAGCCTATAGTCTTTCTGTGCTACACACATTTTGCTCAGGTTGACTATACAGTTAAATAAATGTATTTTATTTATACATTTAAAAATATATTTATGTATATTGACTATATAGTGACTTTTTTGATGCACATTCAAATCTAGCCTGTAGTTAACTACTTTTTACAACTTATAGTATATCCAAGTACCAGTGGTGTGTAAATCTACAGTTTCAATGTAGCTTCACAGTACTAATTACAAAAATCTAAATTATGATTTTCTAAAAACAACAGATCCACATATTCAATACAAATTCATACTCAAAAAGCATCAACCTCCCAGTATGCAGATCACATTCTGGAAGAATCATAGCAAATGGCTGATTGTATTCAACAGGCCATGTGCTTTAAATAAATACACCTTAAGCCTGGTTGAGCGACAGGCAGCAGAGAGCGGCGGGAAAGGGCGATAATGGGTGGGCTGGGTCCGATCTGTCAAATCCACCAATGGCTAGAAGCAAGTGGCTTAAGGAGGAGGTGGGTGACGGCGCCGAGGATCCAGTGACACAAGTTCAGTTTCCACACTGCCCTAGTTTCCTGCACGTCTTGTGCCTCGGCTAAATCAAATCCTTTGATTTGATTGGATTTCTATTTCTTCTTCTAAACTAAAGGCTCTTGCAGGAGCCGTGCGCATGTGTGAACGAGGCACTGGTTTAATCAGATCATGCAAGAGCATAGCTTATGATCTCGGTTTACAGACAAAGAGAAGATGCTCTGCTCACACTGCAGGAGAGCAACTATCCATTTTCCCTCAGCAAATAAACTCGATCAGAGATCTTTAATCTCACAGCTTTAGATCAATCAAAGCAACACTGGAAATATCTAATTTCTCAGATAAAAAAAACTGTAACTAACAAACTGAAGACTGCATCATAGTGTGGTTTTCCCTCCTGCTCTTGCATTTTTTACATGTATAAATATACACCTCAAGTCAATGATGATATGGGCTGAGATACAGATGTACAGCAGACAATGAACATGTAAATGTAGATTTATCAGCGCTTACCTGAATGTATCTCAGAGCACTTCTCAGAAGACTCAGATTGGAGGTCTTCTTTTCATCAACATTAGGGATGTTCTTTTTCAGGGTCTCAAAACACTCCTTTAAGTGAGCACGTCTGAGAAAAGAAGATCATTTCTAATTACAAAAAAGTTATACTAAGATTTTATGTGGTATCAGCATTCGCTTATTTATATTTATATAAACAATTATATATTATAATACATTTATGAGACAATTAAGTGCTCTATTCATTTTTATCTGTGAAGTATGTGAACAATAAAAATATAACAAATCAAATCAAATCAAATCACTTTTATTGTCACATCACCACAGCACATGTGCCTTGGTGAGTGAAATTCTAGGAAGCGTGCTCCAGACAGTGAAACAATTTACATATAGACAGTACCATTACATATCTACAGACTTATACAGATGACAATGTGCAATATATACATACACATACTCAGTACACACAGTGTACTATTAGACATACTTACAGTTAGCAATACACATCATACACAGTATGTAGTACACATTCTACATTACGTACAATATACATATATACAATATACACATACACATATATTATATATACCTGATATACTATAAACATAACTTGATTGTATGTGTGTAATTTCTGTGCCACTAGCAGAATCTGTTTTTGATCCATTTGTTTATCATAAAAACTTTTTTTTTTTTGCAGATGTTACACTACTGTTCAATTTCTTTTAAAGAAATGTATCATTTTATTCAGTAGAACACAGTAAATTGATCAAAAGTAATATAAAAGGCATTTATACAGTAGTTCTACAAAAGATTTCCATTTCACATAAATGTTATTATTTTGAACTTTCTATTCATCAAATAATTCTTAACAAATGTATCAGGGTTCCACAAAAATATTAAGCAGCACAACTATTTTCAACATTGATAATAATAAGAAATGCTTCTTTAGCACCAATTCAGGATATTAAAATGATTTCTGAATGGTCATGTGACACTGAAGGCTGCTGAAAATTCAGCTTTGACATCACAGGATTTTTTTTTTTAATATATTAAATAGAAAACAGGTATTTTAATTTGAAATAATAATAATAATTCACAATATTACTGTTATTACTGTATTTTGATTAAATAAATGCAGCCTTTGCATGCATAAAATACTTATAAAAAATATAAAAATATAAAAAAATCCTACTGACTATAAACATTTACATGATGGTGTACACATACATCACCCTGTATGTGTAAAAACATTGGTGAAAGGCACTAAAGTCTGGTAAACCAGCAGCAAAGACGACCTTACCTGTTTTTTTCAAGCTTATTGTGCACTTCTCTCGTTCCTGCCCTGTAAACACAGGTCATATGGTCTTTAATAGTTAGCTCTCAAACATAATGCAAACTCAGAGCCGTAAAACCAACTATAAAAGTTTTCACATGATTCAGTTTTAAACAATGGTTAACATAGTGATAACAGCTTCACATCTTGACTCACCCTCCAGGTCTCTTCTTGCTGTCCAAATTACGGTGGTCATCAGGCGGGCTGTCTCTGACCGCAGGGCTGGGTTGGGCTGAAGGAGGTCCATGCTGAGGGAGAAGTGCATGCTGGGAAGCTGTGACGATGGGGCCCAGGTAGGTCTGGAGCTGCTGGGCTGGTTTGGTGCCATTGGACTGAGACAGTGATGTGGGTTCTGCCTTCACCTGAGACGAGATGAGGGGGTGTTGGTGCAGTGGCTGCTGGTTTGGCAGCGAGTGGGCGTCTTTTCTGGGTGGCGTGAGGCGAGGCGCTGCCGACGGGCTGAAAGCTGTGGTGGGGGGCAGGGGCAGAGCGGGAGGAGTGGAGGACACCATCGGGATGGGGATGACCGTGATGGGCATGGTGGGGGGAGGGGGAGGATGCTGGGCCGGGGCAGGTATGTGGCGATGCTCAGGGCCGGACTCCTCCACCCAGGTCACATGGTTTATTCGAATGGGCTGAGTGTAAGAGTTAACTTCTGCTCTCCACTTCTCCGCCTCCTGCTCACGACGCCGTCTTTCCTGAAGCTCATTCTCTTCTGTTGAAAGAAATATAGGAAAAAATTTTATTACTAATCCAAATCCAGAACCTTCTGGATCTTTAATGGCCCATATTGATATTACCATGACAAATATTTATATGGAATGCATCAATATTAAAAGGCTGATAGTTATATACCAATTACTTTCATGGTATAACTGATAACCAATGAATGAATTTTACAATTATATACTATATTGTCTAAACAAAATTAAAATCAACAAACTAAAAATCAAATCAAACACTAAAAAATTTAAGTAATTTGAATTTAAATTTAGGCACTACAACATTAAGCATAGTAAAAAAAAATATGGATATTCATTTTAAGATTTGCTTTTAAGATTACATTAAACAGATATTAAATTAAAAGTGTTTTGAAAGATTAAGTGTTACATGACACTACATGACAAGTGTTACACAGTAATTTATGAAATGAGAGTAAAAAAATTAAAGTTTCTGTCAGTGTTGTTTTAGTATTTTCATCTACTATTATAATTTATGTTTTGGATTAGCTTTTATTTTTATATTAGTTTTCATATAATTCAAATTTAAAGTTTAGTGATTTTGTTATGTGCTTTTGTCACTTTTGTAAGCTTTATGTATTTCTATTTATCATTAATTTCTTTTTCAGTTTTAGTAATCATATTAATCCAATAAAGTTTTTTAGTTTAGATTAAAAAAACATTTATCCATATTTTTTATTATATGTTAGCCATATGTCAATTACCAAAATTTAATAGTATTACTTTCAGTTATTAATAACAAAAATGTTTTCAATATCAAGCGATACCAGTAAATAAATAAATAGTTGCAGATAACCAAATGAATAAACCAAATGGTAACCGAAATTTGATGGTAATTATTCTATTTTTAATTATTTAATAAAAAAACAAACACAGTCTATACATTTTCAGGTAACATTCAAAGCATGCATAAAAGATATGACCATCTGTCTGGAGTCTCTCTGTGATCTAGTAAACAGTGTTGAAGGAAATGTAGAAGACTGAACTATATGTTGGACACTGCAGGTAACCGTTGACCTTAAACATATGATGTGATGGCATCTCATCTAAACTGGGGCAAATAATGGAGACGGGGCAGCCACAAATCAATATGGGTCAATAAACCAGCCTGAGATTATATCTAGCTCAGAGTGAACTCTATTAAAGGAGCTTTTGTGTGCGTACAGACAAATGAGTGTTACTGGTTAACAGTGGAGGGTAGAGATTACACTGTTAGAGCACATGGTGTACAGGCTTCAGGCTAAAGTTTCTCTGGCCTAAATGGAAACACGATGCTCGTCCCCTCCAACCACACTCCCTTCTTCAAGCAGGGCTGCTCCAAAACACCACAGGACAGCCTCCTGAACCTTCGCCAAACCTTCAGCATCAATTATGCATGCTGTTGCACTCAACTTGACACCGTTTAAGAAATAGTAGAGACACACAAACTGCTTTTTCATTCAGAGAGGAGAGCTAGAGCTTCAGCACGTGATGCACTAAAGAAATTCTACTGCTGTTCAATAGTAAAGTAATGAAGCTACATCTATTTTAGGTGAAAGGATTGGTCGCAGACTGAATTCAGGCTGAAAAACATTTAATCACTTTTTGTTTTAGTTAAACGTTTATCCTCAGTTTAATGTGCAAACCAAGGCAACTAAAAGTAAACCATTCATAGGTTGATTTTCCTGATAAACGTAAATGCTGTGGCATATTCAACACTACCGGGTTTGTTTGAGCAGCACCTGAATGTTAGAATACAAAATAAATTGAATCTATATAAAATTAATATATACACTACAGTTTAAAAGTTTGGGGTCAGTAAGATTTTTTAATGTTTTTGAAAGAATTGTCTTGTGTTAACAAAGTTTGCATTTCTTTGATCATAAATACAGTAAAAACAGTAATATTGTTGTGAATTATTATTACAAGTTAAAACAACTGTTTTAGAATTTATTTGTATTTTAAAATGTAATTTATTCCTGTGATCAAAGCTGAATTTCCAGCAGCATTACTCCAGTCTTCAGTGTCACATGATCCTTCAGAAATCATTCTAATATGCTGATTTGCTGCTCAAAAATCACTTCTTATTATCAATGCTGAATATTTTAGTGGAAACCGTAATATATTTTTTTCAGTATGCTTTGATGAATAGAAAGTTCAAAAGAACAGCATTTATTTGAAGTAGAAATCTTTTTTATCACTTAAGTAATGATAATTTAATCCCTCGCTAAACAAAAGTATTAAAAAGTAAATCAAACACTAATTTTTGTTTCATATCCTAGTGACAGATTACATTTTAAGACATTTTAAAGCCCATTTTATCTACAGTAAAACAGTATAAATCACATTAACACTGAATTCACCTGATAAACTCTTAGGCTTTGCTCAGCTAAAGTGCGTTTAGATATTAGTTCGCTGTTGTGGGGTTGAAGGAGAATTATCCTGATCAGCGGTTTTATGGTTAATCCAAGTCAAATTATTCCAAAAGCTTTCTCTATACATTACTCTTTTTATTATTCCAGCTATTTTAGCACTCACCTAGGCTATGCATAACAACCCAAATTGGTCAAAAATCTTAAAACGTATTACGAACATAGCACTAAAGAAAACTCTGCTTCATATTAGCCAATGGCAATCAAAATATAAAAAAATGAATCATTGCACAACCTAATGCTTGCTGCCAGTTTTAAAAGAATCCTCTTAACGCCCAGGGAGGTAAACAGGTCACAGGTATATACGAGGTGCCCTAGATAAACTGAAAAAGACACAGATGTGTGCGTGTGCGCCTGGAACGTCATGAATCACATTAAGGTGAAAAGCAGGACAGCATCAAATCATGTGCTCTCAGAGGATAATGAGACTTTTAAGACAGGCATTCTTATCGTGTGTGTGTGTGTGTCAGCGAAGGGGGTGGTGAAAGCACTCCAACCTAATCTCAGCCAATCACAGCGCAGCAATCCACCTCTACCAGTCACCACTATGCTATTTGAACAGCGCACGCTTCCTCCTGCTGAAAAGAGGTGTGGGGGGTGGATATTTAGTTCCAAACAATGTTTTAGAATACACCAATTACCAGAATACACAAGGAAGCACAATACACACCAACCAGCAAGCCTTTCAAGTCAAATGTGACTGTTTAGTCCCTTTAAATACACTCGATTTCCTGACACTGAAGCTGTGTTAACAGGTGATTAATGACACATTATTGATATCTTTAAGTAAAAAAGGAAAAACACCTCTCACATGCATGAACGCATATTTTCTTTGAATACTTCTAATTGTGCCAGACTAGAGAAGAGAAGCCCCCGGGTGTTTTTTTTAAACATAATATCTCTGGACAACACCTGACTGTCTGAAGTATTTTGGTGTACTTTTTTTAACAGCTATAGAGGGCAAAGGTGCAACTGCACACAGGAAATGACTGTTCACTAGGTGCAATGCAATTTACAGCCCAGCATTACAAACTGCTGGCTGAATGCTTTCACAGAGTCACATGCTGAGTAGAATTACAGTCAGCTGTGGTGAAATATAAGGAAGTGAAACTGATCGAGAACATTTCTATCACAAGCTTAGACTGGATACAAGTTAGTAAAACAATAATAATAATTATGAGAATGCATTTGATATATCAATTGTATAGAAAATCAGCTTAAAAATCAAGTATACATTTAGTAAATTCAAAAAGAAAATGAAAATATATATTTCATTTCAGAATACATTTAATATATATATATATATATATATATATATATACACACACACACAATTTCCAAATGCAAAAGAAAAAATATAACATTCAAGTCAATTGGCAATGCATTTGATAAATCAATTGAAATGGAATCAAAAAATTAAAAAAATGTAAGCATTTTTTTGAAGTTATGAACTTCGGATATGTATATAAAACTATACAAATTACAAATGCAACAAATAAAATAAAAAATATATTATTCATTTATATTCATGTCAACTTCATTCATCAAGTGCTTGTATTTTTATATTTACTAATGAATAGAACTGCCTTCTGAATCTTTGTAATTACATTTTAAAGTAACGTGATGAAAACAATGTTATATTTTTTATATTCGAATTGTTAATTCTATTTATCCTCATTATGCTTATGATGTAAATTCTTCCTGAGAATGTCATTCTTCCAGTATTGTTTGTCAGAGCACCACGATGATCCAAAACTGCAGGAGTGTGTTATATAACTGCAGTACATTTTGGAAAAGCAAGCAGGGGGTTACTGTCCTACTTTCCCTCTGGTTGTAAACCCCCTCCCTGCACAGAGCAGCGCCTGGCGCGCACATGGAGCGAAGGGGGAGGGCTCTCCGTCCACGCGGATCTTACACGAGGGCGTGGTTATGGCAGACACGTCAACGAGGCGCTTAAGGGGCGTGGCTAAGGCGGACACATCACCGAGGCTTCAGACAGCGCCAGTGGACGCATGCAGCGCGGGAGAGAAAACAATAGTGTGAAATAAATAAACCGTACACTATAGCGCTAAAAACACAATACGAAAATGCAACAAAAAATTAGATCCATTCACTTCTACAAAAAGGATGCAAATAAGAGCCTCGTAATGTGATACTTAGGTCATTATGTAAAGCGCAACTGAACTGGCACTCGCGCACGTACTTGTAAGCCACCGCCCTTAAAAGCAAGCAGGTATGTTTTCCTACATCGACACTGCAATGAAGTATTCAATCACGAACTATCCCAACAGTCAAAGCAGATGAACTTACATTCTCTGCATTTTAATGCATGGCTGTCACTGTCCGGAAAACACCAGTTTACCACCCCAGAAAGTAAACGTAAGCATACTATTCTGCAGTTTTGCTGCAGTCTTGGTATTTTCGGCGTATTATGACATATTTCACGTAGCATGTGACATCCCGTGCAACAATGCCTCATATTAACCAGCTAATACCTTACAGAACAACACTGATTCATTAAAGTGACACTCTGCCTGTCATAAAGGTGTATGTCCTCATATTTTCCCTTTCTTACCACGTGCTTTCTGTTGTTGCAGGGCTTGCAATTCCAAAAACTTCGCTGCCTCTAAAAGCGTCTCGATACTCATCTCTGTCTCTTGATATGGTCCAAAAACGATTGGAGAAGTGAATTAAAAATGCTAAATAGATAGATTCAAATGCTCCTGCTCGGGATCCAATCTTCCCGTCTATAAAAAAAAATAAAATAAAAGGAAAGACGTGACTGGATCCCCCTTGAAGTCACTCTTCCACGCACGTAGAGGAGTCACAACAAGATGGCGGGTTATCCAGTCAAACATATCGGGTCATTGTACAGAGAGCTCGGCCCCGCCCCCTGCACCACGCCCCGCCCACACACGCTGGTCTTTCAAAACACGGAGATGGCCGTGCTTTAATAACAGACGAACCGAAGGTCAGTAATGCGTGTACCACCACTTTTCTTCAAAGTTGCTTATAAAGGCCGAAGCAGAACGCTTACAATATAAACGTCAAATCCAAGTTTTTCGCAATACACCTACACATACCAAGCCTCTAGCTTATTAATAAAACATGAGATTAGAGCAGCCAATAGGAACGCAGCTACACAAGGCATGGTATCTGCTCACGTGGGTGTCATTCTGCGTTTACAACGCCAACTAAAAACGAAAATGCAACCTGCAGATCGTCCTCTGGTGCTGTTTCTGATTCAGTCACTATTCAAACAGACAGTGAGTATCGATAAACAGTCCGCAGTAACATCAAAGAGCATTGTCTCCATGAATCAAAACAATTTCTCTGACAAAGATGCATAATATTTCTGAAATATAACATTTATTTGTGCACACACACACACACACACACATATATATATATATATATATATATATATATATATAAAAATTTGAATATTGTGGAAAAGGTCAATATTTTTTGTCACTCATTTCAGAAAGTGAAACCCATATATTATATAGATTACACACAGAGTGAAATACTTCAAGCCTTTATTTCTTGAAATTTTGATGATTATGGCTTACAGATAATGAAAACCCAAAATTGAGTTGGTTTCACACACATACATGTGGATATATATATATATATATATATATATATACACACATACCTTTATATTTATTAATATTTAGTCCTTTAGCAGATGCTTTTAACCAAATATATATAAGTATGTGTGTGTATGTATACATTTATGTTAGATAACACACACTGCTTTACAGCGAAACCTAAAGAATTAAGTACAAAAAGTAAGTTATATTTAACAAAATGTTTTTGGGCTTCTACACTACTACATATTTACATTAATTCATAAAAATGAACCATTTACTGTGATCAGATGTGCACAACTCTTTTATAGAAATATATTAGCCATATTAGTGGCAGTAAACCATCATTTTGAGCAATAAACACCAGTTCACTCTGCTGCCCTATTTCACCCGAGATCCTATCAAAGTACCACACAATCTTTTTCTTTACTGCCATGATACATGTGCTGACTGAATAAAGGGTGAGTCATGTGACTGTATCCATGGTAACCGGTGAGGCAGTGTACTGCAGGACAGTAGGGAGTCTTGAAGAGAAGGAAAGAGCAGCAGAGATGGTGACACAGAAAGAAGACAGAACATTTTGAATGTTGCAGTGCACAGATTGAATAGATATTGCTAAAAGTGTATATAAAGGGAAAAGAGTGCATAAATACACTATATTACTAATAATCCCAAAACGTTAATAAGAACATCTTGACATTTCCAGAAACGGGAGCAAAATAGTAACATATTTCTTAGCCCTTCGCCACTGTATCTGAACTTTCTCTGCAATTTCCCATGACTTTTGCACATGTATTCAAACCAATGTATCTGATTTCATTCAAAAGGAAAACATTACAAAAACAGCGGAAAATTTCTGTTTACGTCTCTCTGATAGAAGAAACAGCCTTCCACATGAGAACTAAAATCCTGTTGCTTTGTGGTTGACTGCTATGCACATGTCAAGTCATTCTTCATTTCCTTTTAATCACTTGAGAAGGTCAAAGCAAACACTCATAAACCTTCTCTTCCCTTAGACTTTCATGACTCTCACATACACGGAAACGGTGAATAAACTCCTGGTTCAGCTTAAGAAGCTGCTCCCAGGGCAATTAGAGTTGGAGCTTGTTTAGCCTGGAAAGCTTCACGTGACTCTCAGTACACGTTATCTGCTCGTGGTCCTCTCAGTGACTGCTGCAGTGGCCGCTGCTTCCTGTTATGAAGGCCTGATCCTCTCAGAACGTTTATACTAACTCAAACTTCCTGTGAAACAACCAAAAAGGCATTCCAGAGACTGGAAATGCAAAGGAACACAACCTATTATTGAGTTATTTGGCTTTCCAAATATTTTGTGTCTAAGGAACATATATGGGGACAAACTTTGTCCAACATTTCTAAATGCAGGAAGCTCAAGTAAACTGGGTTTTGTTTAGTTAAAATCAGGATAAAATATTACTATTATTAATGAACAAAACAGTTAAAAAATTATTTTAAATAATATATATTTTTAATATAAAAATTCAATGCCAAAGCATCCGAGAAAGCCAAAACTATTTTTAATCATATTTTTATATTTGACTTAAATTTTTATAAAATTACTAAGAAATGCATTTTTTTTTATCTAATTCAAAGCATATTGTTCTGTAGAAAATAATTTAAAGTAAAAAATCTAAACAGTGGATCATAAAATGAAACCGCATAAAATAAAAATCACAATTTTCTAAATACATATGCATGGATGAATTGTTCACAGTGAGATCTGTAATATTTCATTTTTAGCAAAATTTTGGACCTCATTATGTCTTATCAAATATCATAACCACAACTTCTGATGAAAACAACAGACTAAAGTCATCTTCAAATCAAATCAGTGACAGATGTTTAAAACCAAGTCCATGCCCTTCAATTGCTCTTTTTCAATAATTCATCAACAGAACTGTCTGTTCATTGCAACCTTAAGAAAATTATGATATTATTATAATATATAATTGCCAAGCATTAAAATCTACAATTAAAAATATAATTAAAATAAATCTAAATATCTCTAAATAAATAATAATAATAATAATAATAACCTAAATAAAAATGAATGGCAACACTTAAGTATACGGACCAATTCTCACTTTTAACTAGTTGATTATTAGCATGCCTATTATTAACATATTGGCTGTTTATTAGTACTTAAAAATAAAGTGTGACCAAATGTATTTATTAGTGTGCATTTAACCAAAGTGACAAAAACACTAACAACAAAAATTATTTAAAATATTTTATTACAAAAGGTAATAAAAATTCTGATCACAACATCGATCAGTGGCTAATAAAACTCTGAGATCTGTTTAATTTGCAGCTTTACCAGTTGTATGGTTCACAGCACTGTGGACAGTGGTAAGTGTTGAATCTGTGTTGGAACGTGGGGAGGAAAGCTGAACGAAGCCCATGTGGTGTTAGGTAAGTTTGGCTACCTGTCGAAAGAGAGAGTTCTTCAAACGAGTGCAGAGCTGGTTCATCAGATCTTTATTCTGCCCTTCCACCCAATGCATCTCCACCACCACATCGTTCTCTTCCTCCTTCACATTCACCAGGCACTTGAAGAGAAAGTGCTGTACCGTCTCTGGGTTTTGAGGACTGCAAGCGGCCGCCTGCTTTGGTTCGGTGGGGGACTCCATTGGGACGTCAGCACCTTTCTCTGGGTCTTGCTGCTCGCTCCTCTCTTTCGTGTTGCTGCCCTCTGCTGTGGGTTCCTCTGGTCCTGGTGTTGGAGTGTCTGTGTCAGGGACAGATGGAGCAGAGGTGGAGGTCGGTTGTGCTCTAGGGAGCTCTCGGAGATGTCGTCCATGTTCACGTCTCTTCTGCCGCGTGTGGATCCAGGTGTTCTCCACTGCTGTCAGGAAGAGGCTGAGCTCCGCCTCTCCACAAGGAACCCGCTTATGAAGCACCTGAAGATGAGAAGTTTAATGTTTGTATAACATTTGTATCAGCCATTGTCACTACATTACGCCTACAGCAAGTCGCTTTGGAACAGAGTGTCTGCTAAATAATAACCATTAAATAGTAGCAATAACAACAACAAATACTACTATTATTATATATAACAAAATAATTATATTCTTTTGTTATATTATTTATTTATAACAACAATAATAATATAGCATAACTTAAGAGAAAACACTTACTGTTGTTATTATCATTAATGGTAGTTATATAATAATTATTATTAAAATTAATACTAATAACAATAATAACTAGACATGTACATTTTCTGAAGAAAATGTGAGTGGTGCTTGCCGTGTCGAAACCTTTTTTTTCTTTCATGTTTTAAAAATTATTTATTATTTAACATGTTTTAGAACTTAGCTAATATTAACATGTAGCTGTTCAGTGCTAGCATGTGTAGCATGTTGGAAGTCCTGTTTGCTAGCATAAATCAAAAGAGCCAAACCCCATGTCTATATGATGTTCTGATGCGGAGATGTAGCTCTTGCTACAAATGGATGCTAGGGTACTCTTTTTGGTTGTTAGGGAGTGGCTTCAAAGCTTCACGGTGATCCTGCGAAACTGATTGTTTGGCTGAGTGGAATGAGCCCACCCCCATGTCTCTACGACACTGTGATCCAGGGTTATGTTAAATGCAAAATTCCTCTTTCAAATGTCTATGACAAACGGTGCAGGACAAGTTACATTTTTTTGTACTGAACTTACCACTTTTCCCCGATAAAATAAATGGAAACACAGTGATGTCTGAAAATAAATCTTATCCATTTGCCTCTTTCTGTTTACCTTCAGATCTGTGAGGATCTTCTCCAGCCAGGCAGACACACTCTCTGTGGGGCTGGTGTCGGTGCAGCCGATGCTGGGCGCCTGTGTCTGCAGCTCCGCCACGGTGGGCTTCAGTACAGTGAAGGTGAGGGGCTTGCGGGCTTTCTCCAGCTTACGCTTCTTACAGGGGGGAGACTGAGAGAGATTTAGAAGGAAATTAGTTAACTTTAGTGTTTACATGTCAGTTTACACAGAAATAAAGATTTTTTTTTTACATAAATAACTGCAAAATCACCTACCCATGTCAAAGAGGGATGTTTGTTACAGATCAAGGAGATCAATTTAATTCACGAATCTCAGGAGTTCTTAATATGTTTTAGTGAAGGTGGTCAGTAGAGGGCAGCAAAACACAAAGATAGATAACCTTGGCCTTCGATGAGTTCAGTGAACTCTCTTGAGTCTTTGTGGCACTCTAAAATTAAAATTAATATAAAATGAAAAACTTCAACTCTGAAAACAAAAATTGGTAACTAACTAAATTAAAATAAGTTTAGGCTGAATTACTAAAATTAAAATAAAGCTAAAAAAAGCACAAAATTACATTTAAATATTTTTAAATAGTTTAATTTTAATCAATCAATCAATCAATCAATCAATCATCGCACATCTGCAGGTAATGGATAGGTGCGTAGGAGAAATAGACCAAAAAGTAAAAAAAAAAAAAAAAAAAATTATATATATATATATATATATATATATATATATATATATATATATATATATATATATATATATATATATATATATATATATATATATATATATATATAAATTACATATTATATATCAATTACATATTATATATCAATTATATATTATCTGTCTATATATATATATATATATATATATATATATATATATATATATATATATATATATATATATATATATATATATATATATATATATATATATATATATATATATATAGACAGATACAAAAACAACAAAACTGGCCAAGGATTCATTTTGACATTATGAGAGTTGCCATAGAAACTAATAATGAGTCTGAGGCCCTGAACAGCTCAGTGTAGTATGCGTTATCTTGTACGTAGAGTAATTTATGATGCATTGTAAACACTGAATCATGTCCTACTGAGACACAGCAGCTATATTTGGACTTCTCCAGCTCTCATCATAGTGGATTCTCACACACTGCATCAGTCACATGTTTCTCTGCTCCTCTAACAGAGCATCTGTTGTTAGAGCAGATAAACGTAACTCACCACAAGCCAACAGACCAACCCCCTCAGTACCGAAAAACACACCACACCCATCATCTACTCCATCAGTGTGGGCTGTCATGGGTGGTCTTTGATGACCATTAATCGTAATCTTACTCTACTCAACACCCCATTGTTTCTGTCCTGTCGGAATAAGCAACACGTTTAGCACACACTAGACCATACATCTTAACTGTCTTCCTTGTATAAGGTTAACTACATTAAATCAACTGGATTTAGGGACAGTCAGCTAGTCAACAGTGTGTGAATGCGTTTGTCAAATGTGTCATGTCTCAGCAGTCAGCGGTTAAATGTTTCACACAGGGTCACTGTCATTGTCAGAGGGCACAAGCGGAGGATGTCTCCTAAATTCTAATATTAAAACACTTTGGTAGAAAAGACTGTCAAAAGATAATTGAGTTATTAAATATGTAATAATATGTTTAAACCATTAATTTGACTTTATTAAAGCTGCTTTCTGCTTTCTAAAAAACTGGAGGACAGGTTCCAGCACACAAGCAACAATTAAATAAAACAAATAACCCTAATTGGGTATAATTTATAGGGATGTTTTATTTTATTTCTCGTATTAATGTATATTTGTATTTTCCAATCTGAGGTATGACTCACATGAATTGCATAAATCCAAATGAAAGAACTGTTGACTTTTCATAAACATTAAAGATACATTTTTCATGTGTGCGTAGCTTCTAACAGCACTGCACAAGCTAAATCTTCCTAAATTTGTAATAAGTGGCATTTATACATCTGTTGTCAACGAAATAGAAGCTTTGTTATTAAAGCTATGAAAATGAAAGTTAAATTATAATTATTATATATTTTTTTATTTTACAGGACAAATTATTTAATTATTTATTTTTTAAAATGTATAAATACTATGATATAATACTAAATCCAATTTATTATTATTAATATGATTAATACTAATAATAAATAATGATATTATTGTTTTTGAAATTAAATACTTTAACAGTACAAACATATTGTAGTAGTAACATTTCTTTGATAGGTTCAATTTCTTTTCATAAATTTATTTGAATTTAAACAATAGACAGTTTGCATAATAATAATAATAAATATAAGTAAATAGAATGATTAAATGTAATAATAATAATCATTAACATTTATTAGTATTATTAATCATGTTAATGATTATTACATTTAATAATTGTGTTTATTTTTATTATTAATAATAATAAATATAAATAAACCGAATTATTTTTAAATGTAATAATAATAATTAACATTTATTAGTATTATTAATCATGTTAATGATTAATTAATACATTTAATAACAATTATGTTTATTTCTATTATTATTATTAATAATAAATATAAATAAACCAAATTATTATTAAATGTAATAATAATAATAATCATTAACATGTATTATTATTATTATTACATTTAATAATAATGGTTAATTATTACATTTAATAATAATTATATTTATTGTTATTATTATTAATAATAATAATAATAATAAATTGAATGGTGAAAAAAAAGAAGAAAAAACAAAACCGCTTCTCTCTCTTTTGTCCATTTTAAGATTTAACATTAAGGCGGTTCCCCATGCAGCCCAGCATACTTCAACACAAGGGGGCGCCATTTTCTGATTTTAAGTTGACAAACTCTACGAAGCATGACAAAATCTCATCCCAGTAAGCAAAACCTATGAACAAAAGCAGACCAAAAATTCTCATGAATATTAAAGAACCCTGTGTCCACAGTAA
Source organism: Barbus barbus (assembly GCF_936440315.1). NCBI lineage: Eukaryota > Metazoa > Chordata > Actinopteri > Cypriniformes > Cyprinidae > Barbus > Barbus barbus. Next base: position 12,735,873 of record NC_136762.1, on the reverse strand, counting down.
TTCTTTGTAATGACTACATACTGCGATGAATCTAAATATGATCAGACTAGCAGCATCTACAGTGTTTTGTCTCAGATGTACTAAGCATGATATTTTACACGGTCAAAAATTGCAAAAACGTGGCTCAGAGCATCTCTACCCATTTTTGAAGAGCACATAATTGATGAAAACAGACGGACACATGCATCGATCCACAAGCTCCCTCTTAATTAATTTCTATCAGTCTTAATCAGAGTGATGCACTGCTTTTATCCCCTCTTCACCGTGAATTATAACCCCCCTCCACTCCATTATTTATCCACCACACATTTGCTCTAAGCAGGTTGAGTAGATCCTGCATAAAATGGCTTCCGCTCTCAACACTGAGCCTCTTGATGTGTCTGGAGTGGCTTCGCTCTTAAACATGCAAAAAAAAAAAAAAAAATCATGAGCCTTGGGATTTTAACCACGCAGAGACTGCGCTGAAAAGGTCATTATTCAATTATTGAACACAAGCAGATGATTTCCACAGTGATCCACGGATGCTGACAACCGGCCTCATTCTGTCCTGCTTTAGTGCTGCTTCCTGCCTGGTGACCTTTGACCCCCCACTGTAAATCCACTGCTTCAACAGCTTCAGATCCTGGGCATGCTTTCAGCACCACGGGTTCCTTTTCAAACCCTACCTTTTTTGTCAAAGTCTTCGCTGTACCCCCTACCTCTCATGCAATACATTTCACGTCTGGATTGAAGATCTGACTGTCAAAAAGATTGATCTGCTAATGGGGCTCAGCTGGCTTCAGAGAAGAAGAATGGACACAGGAAGTGGAAAAACTGAAATGGGAGAGAGCGAATAAAGCACAGAAGGATGCGGGTGCCATACAGATCTAGATGTGTCTGTATGCTGGTTGAGGTTGGAGCGGCTCGTAGACATGTGTAGGCCAATCTTTCTGCTCAAGTGCTTGTGAGGAAAAAGGCATCTGGGACTTAGGGAATTCTCCTGAAAGACCATAACAAATCATCCTGCCGCCCCTTTCTCCATTCCCTCCACCTCGTTTCCCCTTTATAGCCCTTCTGAAGTGCGTGACTATATGGCACAGTCACCCTGTCTGGGCAACTGTTGCTAAGAAGAGCTGCGCTGTGCCTTAGGAAGCAGGTCAAGTGTATCTGATGGAATGGGCTAAAGATGCATTATTAAAAAGAGGGCCGAGCCCAGTGAATATTCAGCAGGTGTTGCTTTCCCACACACAAATGCATCAGACAGACTGGGTGCATGGGTTATGTGAGGACTAGCAGACTCTAAACACTCTCTACTGTCTATAAAGTAATGCAGGAAGTGCTCAGAGCTTACAGGCACAGGTACGTCATCATAGAAACTCCAAGCCAAGGCCCAGCGCATGGTCCGACCTTGACAGAACTCAGTGTGTGTTACTTTGGGCACCTGTGAAAGGACAAAAGATGATAAGGATCTCATTAGTGGCGATTCAAACACGAAATAGCCTGCGAATCTTACAAAAACTATCAAGAGAAGTCTGGGTTATATTAAAGATAACAGAAAATCATATTTTGCATAAAGAAAGGATCAGGTTTAGGAGTGCATTGTGGCATTTTCATGACAATAAAGCACATTTCTCTCACACATTTTCATTACTTGTGCAAAAAAAACATTTATCAGACATTACATTTTAATATCAGTCCTTCCAAAGAAAAAAAAAATAAATAAAATTTTTTATATATATATATATATATATATATATATATATATATATATATATATATATATATATATATATATTAAATGTTATTTATTTAGCATTGTAGTATTATGATCCTTTTTACATTGCAGTAGGTTACAGATATTTGGCGGAGAGGGATTGAATGTGCTTGCAAAATGTCACAATGCAAACAATGATAGGACTGATGGGAAAAGGACTTATATAAAATAATTATATAAAGCAATATAAACACGTATAAACTGTATATATATGCATAGTGTATGACTGACACCACACCCCCTATCCCAGAAGGCATAAACAGAATTACAGACCTGTCATCCACACTGTGGGGAGTGCGTTTTAACAGATATGTGGGTGGTTGTGGGTGTTAGGGGGGGAAGTCGTGGCCTAATGTTAGAGAGTCGGCCTTGTAATCCAAAGGTTGCGGGTTCGAGTCCCCGGCCGGCAGGGATTGTAGGTGGGGGGAGTGAATGTACAGCGCTCTCTCCACCCTCAATACCACGACTGAGGTGCCCTTGAGCAAGGCACCGAACCCCCAACTGCTCCCCGGGCGCCGCAGCATAAATGGCTGCCCACTGCTCCGGGTGTGTGTTCACGGTGTGTGTGTGTGTTCACTGCTGTGTGTGTGCATGTAGAGCACGAATTCTGAGTATGGGTCACCATACTTGGCTGAATGTCACTTCACTTCATCTATAGGTTGAAATCAAATCGCACTGCTCTTCAGTAAAAAAAAAAAAAAAAAAAAAAAACACTACTCTGGTTTGACCTTTGCAGGCAGAGGGCATTCAAACAACAGATAAAAGCAGAGAACGAGAGAAAGCACCTCATTAGCATATTAATTACAGCCACAGTGGCGAGAGGAGAGAGTGGCCCCATTTGCTGGACGTTAGCCAGGAGAACAATGACACTAATAAAGGGTGACGGGACTCTGACACCTTCAGATGAATCAAACCACACATCAGGTCCAAGCCGAGCAGACTGACTGACACCAGACTAATAACCTGTGAGCAGGGCGAATGCCTTTCATTAACAGATATCACAGCGTTCTGACTATACAGACACAAGCAGAGCAATCGAGACGGGTTGAAGGGGTGACGCGGGAGCTAATGATGCCTAATGAACTAATGAAATCTACTCCATTAGCGCTCCCTGTCGCGGTACGTTTTTAGGCCACGCTAGTGAAACTCATTAAGATCAATTAACCTGAAGTCTTGGGGAAACGCCCACTCATTTATCTGTAAAGAGCTGAGGCAAAAAACACACACGCACGCAGTGGTCCAAGCACAACTCACCCCTTGTTTCCGCAGCTCATCTTTCAAAGGTGCCAGGCTACACTTCTTTCCCAGCATGCAACTGTACCACCTGTAAACAAAAAAAAAAGGGATTGTGAAACCACCAGCCTGGACACCTGATCCATGGAAGCACATCAAATAAACTGCAGGCTGCAGAGCCGTGGGTTGAATATGGGCTCGCTCTGTGGGAACTGTCAGTTGGACTACTCTTTATATTTTTAAGATATGAGGCGCGATGTTTAATTAAAAACCCCACCTCGACAGGGAGCTTTAAAGCTGCGCATGAGACAAAAATCAATGAATATCCACCATTATAAAAAAAGATGAGGCTTCACCAGCCAGTGCCCACAGAGAGTGGGAGGACAACACGGTTTATGCATAATTGATTGGTGCTCAACTCTTAATTTTCTAGTTCTTTTGGTTTATAAATTGACAGAATCTTGCTTTTAAGGTCAGCATAAAGCATGTTCACAACCCATTTTATCTCTGTAATGTGACATTTATGAGTCAAACAGGATATTCATGTAGTGCAAGACATGATTTTATTCACCGACTGAATTGTGGGATATAGCCAGACGCAAACACAGATTTGTTCGTTAAGGAGGACAGACAGCACCCATTTTTAATTAGGATTTGTGAGCAAAACGTGGGGCTTAAAGGTCATGTTCACTTTCAAGACCTTCCTGATGTATTCCTTCTTGAAATCCATAATTATTTGCTATTAATGCCATAACTTTATATACATATTACATTACATTATTGAACATAATTATTTTGTATTTACTATACATATAACATTATTTAAATATATATTTATATATATTCATATTTACAATTTTGAGCACTCCAGGGTGATTATGAACATGAAATTATCCAGCCATGGCTTCCTGTTTCACAGAAATATAAATAGGAGGGAAAACAAAGTCCAAATTCCCTTAATCATCCATCACAATTAGAAAAACCAAAGAATATATTTCTGATGTGCAGCAAAAGATAACTGAGCTTCACAAATTAGTGAAGTGGCTTTAAGAAAAGAGCTAGAGCAGTGAAAATTCCCATTCCCAACAAGTGACTGACTCTGTTAGAAATCTTATAATGGGCCATGTTTGGATCTTCCAACCGGACAATAATCCAAACACAAACCTCAAAAACAACACAAAAATGGGTCACTGAGCACAAAACCAAGCTTCTGCTGGCCATTCCAGTCCTCTGACCTGAACCCTGTAGAAAATGAGTGAGGTGAACTGAAGAGAAGAAGCACCGCCATGGAGCTGTGAATCTAAAGGATCTGGAGTGATTCTGGATGAAGGAATGGTCTCTGATCTCTTGTCAGGTGTTCTCTAACCTCATCAGGCATTATAGCAGAAAAGTTACCAAGGGTTCCAATAAATTTTATTTATATATATATATATATATATATATATATATATATATATATATATATATATATATATATATATATATATATATACACACACACACATACATGTACATACACACACACAATTTAGAACTTGATGTAATGTTACATTATTAACCTTTGTATTACTGCTGATTTGAGCTATTTAAAATATCAATGACTGCACTAATAATAGCCTACAATAATGCCTAAATAGCTTTTAAATATTAAATTAAATAAATATAAAATTAATATTTCATTAAATTTTGTGTATAAATCATACAACAAATATTTGTAAACATTATTTTGCTTTTTTGATATTTGATTTTATAATTATATTATTTGTAATCATAAACCGCATTAATTTTAAAATAATTATGCATGTATTTTTTAATGACTTGTTATATTTGAGACAATTTTGAATTTTTGCAATAAAAAATTGGTCACACTGCAGAGGGATTTAAAATGATCAAGTGAAAGCAAAGTAGTGATTTAAAAACAAACATTTTTGGGCAACATATTAAATCATATGGCGATTAAATCATATGTTTGGCCTGACATAATTGAAAAGTCAAATAGATTCAGAGGCAGATCAAGTTACAACTACAGACATTTTTTCTTTAGAAAATAACCAAATCAGTCAAGCACAATTAGACACAGACCAACTCCATGCTGACTTTAACAACTAACAGTCATGTATAGCCTCTGCTGTAGACTGACTTTTGTTGGGCGGTGGTTTGGGGTTATCAAAGGCCAATCTACCACAAGAACGAGGGAGTGTAGATGAACACACATTACACTGCATATGGAGCCTAAGGGTCCTTAAAATCATTTCATTTTACGGAATGAAATATTAAAGAGCCCTAATACCCACACATGCTCTCCGAAGTGGAGCAGAGGGAGGCTGTGTGGCACCCCGGCACACTCGGCTAATAACGGGGTACTCCAGCATCTATCAGGCCTTAGAAAGGGGCTGTTTATGCATTCTCTTTAGTTATCAGACCCTGAGGAGGAAGTAGTAACAATTACGATTTCAATAGCACAGATTGTCTGGCATGAGGAAAAATCAGAGTTGTATTTAGTATGCAAGTGAGACTGGAGGAAGACTGGCAGTAATTACAGATCTGAGGGGCTGGAGAGGAAGCAGCATCTCAGAGGGCCAATCAGAATGCCTGGCTGGCTCTACGGGCACCTGCACACACACACACACACACACACACACATGCTGCATTTACGACAGTCTGCTCGCATAGTCTGAACCCATGAGACAGGGAGCTGGTAACACAGCGAGATGGAAGAGCGCCCAGCTTCCCCTGCGGACACCAGTCAAATCTCAACACAAGCAGAAGACATAAAAACACAGAACTACATCTGATATTACATCCAAACTGTGAAACTTAAAAAATACCATTCAACTCGTCGATCAACTTCTCTATGCACACACACACGACCATGTTCCTCTTGGGGTTCAGCTCATGACATGGTTAATCAGGCCTAATGTTGGTTGCTCTGCCACCCCTCCCTGCCCGCTTCACTCCAGCGCTCCACTGACAGTCCTAGCACAGGGGGGGGGCTCTCCGTCTGCCCCAGTCACACACACAGCTGCTCCCGTCGGGCGGCCCGGATACCGCCTCGGGTAATTATTTACTTTGCCTGTCAATTAATTACGCAAACTCTGTATGACAGATCCATCCCCGCATCCATCTGCCCTGCCCCTTTCTTCAGCATGGCCTCTTCCCCTCTCTGGCTCAGTCAGTAGAAAACACCTCCTCTGCAGATCTGGACACAGGCGGCTGTTTACTCCCTTCACATTACACTCCTTACAGCTCCTCATGTGTTGACATCGGTGCCAGACTGATATAGCAGTCACTATTTGCCAATTTTGAGCGTTTTGGCATCAACCGATAAATATCGGATTAAAGTCTAAGTTTCATAGTGAAAATGTTTAAATAATATAATATAAAAATATTAATTTAAAATAATAATTAAAAAAATATACAAATATTTACATTTAGAAGACACTTTTATCCAAAGTGACGTATAAATAAGGAATTTATGAATTCATCATATAGAGGCAAAGAAACACACAAGTGCTTGTAAAACCAAGTTTCAGATATGAGATATTATTCAGAATAGTACAAGTTAGAACGCAATTTTTCTAGAGCGCAATTTTTTACATTTATTTTTTTTATTCCTCATATTCTCTCAATCACTATTATAATATCCGATAGTATTATTGTGTGTGTTCTGGTATATATGGTTTATGAAGAAATGCGTATAATGACATGGGTACTAAAACGTAAACATGGTTTATGAGGAATTTCAAAAATTGCCAGTAGTTTTCTGTAAGGGCTAGGTTAAGGTATAGGGTTAGGGTTGGGGTTAAATACAGTTTGTACAGTATAAAAACCATTACGCCTATGGAGAGTCCCGTAAACCACATATGCAAGAATGTGTGTGTGTATGTGTGTGACCTAAGCCTCTTCTTTAGTTGCAGACTGTCATGGATGATCCTTTTCACAAATTCCAGCTCTCCACCCTCAGCCATGATCTCAGTGACCCCCCCAGTGTTGATGGAGCTGGGTGGAGGTCTGCGGGAGTTCCTTGAATTCACCCCCTGACAGAGGAGATAGAAAAGAGGGGAAGAAGTGGAAGAAAGAATGGTTAACAGCTATTGTCATGTGCACAAAAGAGACAGATACTGCTAGAAAACAGCCTGGGGGTTTTCTAGCGCTTGTGTGTAGTGAGAGTTAAAAACACTGGAGCTGAATGTACCTTTGCTTCTAACTGGTTGGCAAAGAAAGGTGGATTGCACATGCAGAAATCATAGACAATGGACTCATCCTTCAGAGCATCCATCAGTAAAGTCTTCTGGGGCACCTTCACCACTGCAACACACACATGTATGTGGTTCAGTGGATTAAATTACATTTAAAACTGTCAAGCTCTCTCTCTGCATCACACACACACACACACACACACCACACCTACCTTTAATGAGCTCTGCCAGGTGGTTTTGTTCAACGTTCTTCTTTGCATAATTAAAGCAGATGTCATCCACTTCTGTGGCGAGGAAGAACCAGCCATTCATAGTGGCTCCCAGCAAGGGGTAAATACAGGAAGCACCAGTACCTGCACAAAGCCAAAACTAGTCACATATAAGCTTAAATACAAATGAAATATGATCTGCCTCCAAGTCTTTACCTAAACACATGCTTCATGTAGTAACAACACTTCAGATCAACAATGCGGTTCAAAGAATCATGAATACTTTATGGTGTTATTGAATCAATTTCACATTTTTTGTATCTAAACTAAGCACAGAATGATCACCTTGCAATATGATCATATTTAACTAAATTTGTCCACTAGGAAAGGAGAACTTAAATGTGAAATTAAAACTATTAATGATATTTCAAATTTGGGTATTGAAATGAGAATGAGAATAAAATAAAAATTATAAATCTGAACTATTTACATTTCAATTAAAACAATCACAAATGTGTAGTTTCACCACAAAATATACAAAATAGTTAAAAAAGAACTTGTATTTCAATGGTTATACAAACATGATTTTACCTCCAAATGTTAGAACTCTTAAATAAGTATTAGTATGATAATATGAAGTGCAAGCGACTGCTTGACAGAGTGACATATGACTATAATGCAGTTAGACTGAGGCAGGACAGCTCTGGTCATCCATTATCCAGTCAGGCAGCCTTAAAAGGACTGAAATTTAGCAGAACTAAACAAAGATGATCCCCCATAAGGTTGGAAGAAAGGAGATTTAGAGCTATTCATCATGTGTGTGACACTAACACAGCTAATCTCATCCCAGAGCTGGCAAAGGTCGTCAATCTGCAATCTAACCTGATCAACAGAGCCACAACTATATCATCCACACAATCTGATGCAACAGCTAACACCCAGTCGTCCATCTGAAAGAGGATGGATGATCACTACCAGTTAAAAGACTTTTCTGGTTTTAATCTGCAATAATCTATATATATCTATCTCTCTCATAGAGATATACATATATATATATATATACATACACACACGCACACACAGTCGTGGTCAGAATTATTGGCACCCTTGGTAAATATGATCAAAGAAGGCTCTGAAAATAAACCTGCATTATTAATCCTTTTGATCTTTTATTTAAAAGAAAAAAAAAAAATCTAACCTTTCATTTAACTAAAATAATTGAAAATGGGGGAATTTCTCATTATCAAATAAATGTTTTTCTCAAATACACGTACACAATTATTGGTACCCCTAGAAATTCTTATGAGTAAAATATCTCTGAAGTATATTCCCAATCATATTTACAATTTTGAGCACTCCAGGGTGATTATGAACATGAAATTATCCAGCCATGGCTTCCTGTTTCACAGAAATATACTTACTCATCCATCACAATGAGAAAAACCAAAGAATATATTTCTGATGTGCAGCAAAAGATAACAGCTTCACAAATTAGTGAAGTGGGTTTAAGAAAAGAGCTAGAGCAGTGAAAATTCCCATTTCCACCATCAGGGCAATAATTAAGAATTTCCAATCAACAGAAAATGTTATGAATCTGTACCCCACGTGTACAATGAAATATACTGCTGTATTTTTGATGTTGTGGGCCTATATTTCTGCTGGAGGTCCTGGACATCTTGTTTAGACACGTGGCATCATGGATTCTATCAAATACCAACAGAAAAAATTAACAAGTGACTGACTCTGTTAGAAATCTTATAATGGGCCATGTTTGGATCTTCCAACCGGACAATAATCCAAACACAAACCTCAAAAACAACACAAAAATTAGTCACTGGGCACAAAACCAAGCTTCTGCTGGCCATTCCAGTCCTCTGACCTGAACCCTGTAGAAAATGAGTGAGGTGAACTGAAGAGAAGAAGCACCAACATGGAGCTGTGAATCTAAAGGATCTGGAGTGATTCTGGATGAAGGAATTGTCTCTGATCTCTTGTCAGGTGTTCTCTAACCTCATCAGGCATTATAGCAGAAAATTTAGAGCTGTTAAACTGGTAAATGGAGGTTTCAAAAAGTATTGAGGGTGCCGTTAATTGTGGCCAACGTGTATTACAGAAAAACATTTTCATTAATGATATTTCTTCCCATTTTAAATTGTTATTATCCAATGAAAGGTTTGATTTTTGCGAATTTTAAAATAAAAGATCAAAAGGATTAATATGCAGATTAATTTTCACAGACTTCTTCAATCATATTTACCAAGGGTGCCAATAATTCTGATCACGACTGTATATATACACACACATACATACATACATGTATATATATACACATTACATATACATATATATATACATACGTATATGTAAAATTAGCGCGTTAACGCATGCTATTAATTATTTTCAGATTAACGCGTTAAAAATATTTAATGCAATTAACGCAGGGGCAGGGCTAAGGTTGGCCACCCCATTCGCAACTGCTGCCTCTGTCTCTTTTTTTCTTGCAAAGGATTGCGTTTATTTAGATGCAGAATGTCTTTATGACCACATCAAACGGGAGAAGTTTAAGACACGTGCTCTATACGTCGCCTCCACGCCAGACGCGAGTCAAACAAGCGCGTAAAAGATACTGTGCTCGTAGCGCGCACTTTTTCAAATACATGCACATAGGTGCCGGTGCGCGCTGTAATATACTGTCTTTATGTTGTTTGTACATTGTACATTTGAAGATTGTTTATTTAAAAACTTGAATGTTAGGTGGGGTTAAGCGTGATTAATCACGATTAATTTTAGAAAAATGTGTGATTAGTTAATTTTTTTAATCGATTGACAGCACTGATATATATATATATATATATATATATATATATATATATATACATACATACACACACAATGGAGGATGAGCTGAGGATGGCTGTATGATGTGATGGTGGTGGATTGGGATATTTTAATCCAGAAGATCTGGTGGCATGTGACAAGACAGCACTGTTTTACTCTCTACCAGCCTCTGTATGTGTGTGTGTGTTTGTATACTATAAACCAACAACCTGCCCTTCCAAACCCTGTACCACCAGCCTGTGGGACTGCAAAGGGCTTTAACAGGGTAACACCAGTGAGTGTGAGCCGGCATACCAATGTCAATGCCCCTCCGTGGGTTCCCCTGCCCCCCAATCAGGTCCTCCACCCAGTGGATGTAGTTAAGGCGGAGCGGCACAGTGGGGATGAGCCGTTCCAGGGGGATCTCGATGGTTAGGCCAAAATCCTCTTTCAGCAGGGTGCATGTGAGAGCTCGAACAGCCTCCGGGTCCTTAAAATTAAGCCTGTGGGAGGGATGGAGTTCAATGGGGGGTAATAGACAGAAAACCATAGAAAAGGATCAGCTAATAGCCATCTTTAAAAGCACTCCACATACCCTCTTCTCAATTCATTAGTGCTCATCATAAAAACATCCATGCCGAGAAACACAATGAAGCAGCTGCCACTGGTTTGCAAAAATGTATTAAATGGAAGAAATGCCTTCATTATCACTGTCCCTTTCTCTCTAAATCCTTAATGTACATCTTAAAGCATTCAGTGAGAGTAACGTCACGTTTATACGGTTCTAAAAGCGAGGAGGGTGAGGCAGGTGTAATTAGGGAGCCTTCGTACGTTCACACCCCTATAGATGTAATTAAACGCTCCATGCTGCAGATCATGTCTGGCACCTCCGAAGGGAAGCAAGATGTGCGTGTGAGCCGCACAGATAGGATACTGTGGAAAGAAGCCATGGTGTGTGAAATGCTATTTTACAGAGCCTTTAAAAACACCTGCACCCCACCTTAAGCATAAGAGCTCCTCACAAATGGGATGTGCGACATTAAGGACAGAACGTGCTCTCTAGTAATGGTTGTACTGGCCTGGGCTTAAACAGATGTGTGTAAGCATTACCAATTTCCAAAGAAAGTGCTTCAGCCCAATACAGTCTTATGACAGTGAAATTACATTTGAGGTGTCAATACGTTAAGGAGGGAAAATGCAAGTTAATGCAAAAGGAAAAACAGTATTTCTGCTGTTTGAATAGCATTTTGGCTGCTCAACATTCGCATGTTAGATACTATGGTCAGAGGAACTCAGCAGTCAAGTTATGAAATGGTTAGAACCTGGTTGAGAAACAGAGTAGTGGTTTGGGAAAAGCCTTGTTTTTCATATTGTGGAATATGATGCTTCAGACAATAAGGTTATATGTTTTCTGGTGTAGGTGGTGATTCTTTGATGTGACAGTCAGGTCTGAAGTTAAACTAACCTAAACTACAGACAGATATTAATAGCAGTGGCTGATAACTGTGGCTATAAAACCAACAAGCATAAATCCTATTAAGTGTATAATTATAATACAAACATATACAATGGCGCACATACCCGATTATGAAAATATACAGTATATATATATATATATAAAAATCAAGCAAACTAAAGTTTAAAAAAAAAGGAAATATTTATTTAAATGCGTTAAGATTTCATAAAATTGCATACTGTATATACAGAAAAAAAATTAATTGAAATATATTTAATGCCCTAACTGTCAGTTTTGATCAATTTAATGTCCTTGCTTCATAAAAGCATTAATTTCTTTATAAAAAATAAATAAATAAATAAAAAAAACTTTTTGAACAGTAGTGCATACTCAAATTGTTTGCTAAAGAAAGATATAAATCAAAATAAAACAAATAGAATAAATGAAAAAAAAGAAAAGCATTTGAACTAGTGGTCCACTGTGCACTGTATAGGCTTTAGGCTACATATTGGTCATTAACCACACACGTCTTTGGAAATCAGCCATCAAAGGACATTAGTGGACCAGAACCTTAACATTGTGTCATTTTCTTTATTCTAACACAAATAAGAGCACAACACAAGAAAGGAAACATTCCAGCAGCAGCCGTTCATGTGAAAAATCCAATACACCTCTATCTTTATAATTTATTAACACATTAGCCCTAATTAATCCATCGATCCAATCCAATTGAAAATGTGACCTTGGGAATTAAATATGAATATGGATGTCATAGAGGGTTTCTATGGTTACCACTTACTTACCACTTACTACAATAATAATAAAGCCCAAACGCGGCTTAATAAAACAAGGGGTGTGGATTTTACAAAGGAGGCCAAAAATGACATGATGAAGACCCAGCAGCTCATCTGGTCCTCGCAGAGTGTGTAAATGACTGTGGCTGACCTTACATCCGTCAGGTCATAATCAGACTGCAGAGGATGAAGCCGCAAGAACCGTTATCCTGCCATCTATTTTTAGCCTCTGTTTGAATGGCTCGGCTCACAGGAACGAAGACAGAGTGCCACAGCCCAGCCGTCTCCACAGTAACCGCTTTACCCCCCCCACAGAGAAGTGTGTGTCAGTGGAGCACGAGGGCTGTGGATGTGTGTTAAGTGTGTGAGAGGACGGTGATGCTGACGTGAGGTGGGTGTGTATATGGGCAGATTAGATCCAGGGTGAGAAACTCTGAAACTGCAGCCCTCTGATTCAAGGACTCAGAAAGGAATGACTCTAAATGAAGAAAAAAAAGAAATCAGAAGATTCAGAAAGAGATCATAATGAGCTTGAATAATCACAAAAATCACTGCAGTCACGATAACCGAGGTTCATATCAGAAGCGTTGAAAACCAAAAATTGCACCCTAAAGATTTTTACTACTACGTTGGGTTGCCATTTGATGTGAAAATGATGTGAAATCAGAGTCTTGAAGCAAAAGCAGTGCTCTAACCAATCAGACTAACACAACGGCGCAGCATGAATCTACTCGTCAGCACCGCAAGGTCACCTCTAGAGCTCCGTTTAGCCATGTTTTAATCCACCAAACTCCAAACGCTTCCAAACCCAACCATTAGCAAACAAAGAATGGATACTGAACACGCTCCACAGCTTTTTATTGTGTTCTGTGAGAACAAAGAATGTAGTGGTGGAGTTTTAATAACGGAGAGCCGAGTGGTCTTGTGAGGATTGATGTTCCACTAACTGTCAGGTTTTCTTTGGTTTTGTCAGCATGTCAAATCTCTAGTCGACCAGGATCTCGTTTCAACTCAACACTGCTGTAAACACGAGCCCGCTGAATATCCTGAGGAATTTCGCCTCTGCGATTTGAGGATGGTTTCTGAGTGAGGCAAACTGCAGTTACATCATTTACAAATTAGGGATGCAGCGATTAACCGGTTCCGCGATTAACCGCACTTTAAAACGTCACGGTTAATTAATCGTAAAGGTTCCACAAAACCGAGTGTTTCTGTTGCACGGAGCTGAACTGTTGCAGCCTGTGCAAAATGAAAACAAAGTCACACTAGTGGTGCACCAGCTTAAAATTACGTGCTTATTAGAGACACGAAGGCTAGGCTACTACACGCATTAGATTAGTGACAGAGGGACTAAACAGCGAAGCTTTATTTCCACCAGAGAAATGCCTGTCGAAGTGTGGGACCATTTTGGGTACACCAAGAAGTCATTTAAATATTGCCGTAAAAAAACTAATGCTAAAGAGCGAATACATAAGGGATAATGCACGGCTAGCTGTACATTGAATGATTTTAATGCACGACATGAAGGCAAGAACCACCTGACGCGAAGCTACGGCTCGTTATTCTGCCCGCTTCAGATCAGAAAGAGATTAAATAGTGTGGTAAAATCACATTTATTTGAATTAATTAATTATATTTAGCTACTTGAATTAATTATTCGAGAGAGAAGGAGAGAGAAGTGACAGTTGCCTGTGTGAATTAGCCTACCTGTGTCTGCGTCTCTCCAGTAGGCTATTTAATTTATTTAATTAATAAAAGTCACGGGCAGCGTTCTCAAGACGTTTGTGTCCTCCTGAATTAATCTCCGATCTCACAAACCAAAACAATAGACATGATTTTCTCAGGCTACATGTAAAATCATATGAATTATTATAAAGATTATTAAAATGAATACGTATGGATGACAGTTGATTACAATAATATTTAACTTTATTTCCATCATTAGTAACAGTTTCCCCTGTGGGATAAATAAAGTTAATATTAGTTGTATATTAATAATACTTAATTAAATGTATTTACTATTCCTGTTGTAGTATTATTCATAAGTAAAAACCAACAAGATTTTTTTTTCACCATGTTTCCAAATTCTCTACCCCAGGTCCAAAAGAAATGTAAAGAATGTACAAACTGAAAACATTAAATACTTTTGTGATCTATTTCCATTTCTTATTTTCAAAAGAGAAATACTGTCATGGATGTTTACAGAGCAGCGGTAACCTTTTTTCATTCTAATGGGAGAGATGGGACTTTTGTTTGTTGTTTGTTTATTATTATTTTGTGCTGTATTGTTGGTTACTGTGTTATTTCTGTTTCAAAAGCCAGCAATAAATAACACTTTAACATCTAAAGAGTGTTCATGTGATTTTATACATTATTAAATGTTAGGAAATTAATAAATGCATAATAATCGTCATAATCGTAAAACCGTGATTATTCATCAGACAATAATCGTACCAGCAAAATCTATAATCGTTGCATCCCTATTACAAATACCCTCATTCCAAACCTGTATGACTTCCTTTCTTCTGTGGAAAACAAATGAAGATGCTTTGCATAACATCCAAGCTTCTCTATTCCATACAATGAAAGTGAACGGTGACCAGAGACTCAAGCTCCCAAAAAATGTAAAAGCACCATTAAAGCATCATAGAAGCATTCCAACTTATAAGTCTTAAGAAGTCATTCAATAATTTTGTCTGATGAACAGACTGTTACAAAAAGTTACAATTACATAATTATATTTTTATAATTATAATTCTTGATCCTATTCCATCTCATCTCCTTCAAGCCATTTCTCCTGCAGTTGTACCTGCACTCACTCGTACAACAGGCTCGTATAACCCCACTTCTTAAGAAACCCACTCTTAACCCAACTCTTTTAGGGAACAATAGACCGGTTTCCCTTCTACTTTTCATTGCAAAAACTCTTGAACGAGTTGTGTTCAACCAAGTCTCTGCCTTTCTCACACAGAACAACCTCCTTGACAGCAACCAGTCTGGCTTCAGAAGTGGAAATTCGACCGAAACTGACTTGCTCTCAGTTGTTGAAGCCCTAAGACTTGCAAGAGCGGCTTCCAAGTCTTCATCACTTATCTTGCTGGATCTGTCTGCTACTTTTGATACGGTCAACCACCAGATCCTCCTGTCAACCCTATTGAGAAAGAGCATCTCAGGAACCGCACTCCAGTGGTTTGAGTCTTACCTCTATAGGTATTACCTCTTATCTGATAGGTCCTTCAACGTATCTTGGAGAGGTGAGGTCTCCAAGTCGTAACATCTAGCTACTGGGGTGCCTCAGGGCTCAGTTCTTGGACCACTTCTCTTCTCTGTCTACATGGCATGACTAGGTTCTGTCATTCAGAAACATGGCTTTTCATATTACTGCTATGCTGATGACTCAACTCTACCTCTCATTCCATCCTGATGATCCGACGATAGCTGCTCGCATCTCAGCACGTCTAACAGACATTTCCTGCTGGATGAAGGACCATCACCTTCAACTCAACCAAGCTAAGACAGAACTTAGTCTCAGTCCTGCAGAGTTCAGCTCAAACCCTAATCAAACACACCTGAACAAGGTAATCAATGTCTTCAGGATTATTAAGGCTACAGGCAGGTGAGATTTTTTTTCAGGGTTGGAGCTGAACTCTGCAGGACTGCGGCTCTCCAGGACCAAACTTGCCTACCCCTGCTCTAATTCTATTTTATCTATCGGTCTTCTTTTTATTTATAAAAAAAACACACACACTTGACCCTCTATCAATTGCACATTTATTCTCAAACGCCTAGCTTTTCTTGAAAAACTAACACTAGCTTTCTTTTTTATTTTCTATCTACTTGTTTCTTTAAAAAAATAAAAAATAGAACACTAGGTTTCTTTTTTTTCTATATTCTATCTACTCGTTTTCTTTAAAAAAAAAACAACAACTTGCTACGTGTACTGCATTAGGCTAACCGAGACTTGTCATAACACTTGCACGTTGTTGCCCTTTTTGTTGGTTTTGATTGCTTCCATTGTCCTCATTTGTAAGTCGCTTTGGATAGAAGCGTCTGCTAAATGACTAAATGTAAAAATTTATTCTCCAATTCGTTTTTTTGAAATATAAACATTTAAATGGTGGCTGTCATAAAATGAACTAATTAAAAATTTAATTAAAAATTGAAGAACAGTAAAAATGATAATGAGTATGTTATATGGTACATATATATTTTGCAAAATGCTCCTCTCTAGAGTTCATTTCTATAGCTGACTAATGAGATTATGGTCACCAAATATATATTTTTTGAAGTAAATGTGATGTTACGTGACATTGTTTACAAGCTATAATATTGTTATATTATATTTTCCACGGTTGAAACACTAATTGAGTGATTACATGAGGCAAGACACAGATTACAGTAAGTTGTACTCTTTTTTAACATACAGTGGCGGACAGAATTATTGATACCCTTGATATATGATCATTAATCCTTTTAATCTTTTATTTTAAAAATTCTCAAAAATCTAACCTTTCATTGGATAAGAATTTGAAATGGGGGGGGGAAATATCATTATGAAATAAATGTTTTTCTTTAATACACATTGGCCACAATTAACGGCACCCTTTTATTCAATACTTTTTGAAACCTCCATTTGCCAGTTTAACAGCTCTACATTTTCTCCTATAATGCCTGATGAGGTTAGAGAACACCTGACAAGAGATCAGAGACCATTCCTTCATCCAGAATCACTCCAGACCCTTTAGATTCACAGCTCCATGTTGGTGCTTCTTCTCTTCAGTTCACCTCACTCATTTTCTACAGGGTTCAGGTCAGAGGACTGGAATGGCCATAGCAGGAGCTTGGTTTTGTGCCCAGCAACCCATTTTTGTGTTGTTTTTAAGGTTTGTTTTTGGATTATTGTCCAGTTGGAAGATCCAAACATGGCCCATTTTAAGATTTCTAACAAAGTCAGTCACTTTTTGATTTTTTATCTGTTGGTATTTGATAGAATCCATGATACATGTTTCACAAAAGAAAGTCATACAGGTTTATAATGACATAAGGGTGAATAAATGACAAAAAATAAAAAAATTTAAGCTGATGGTTAATGCTGTCATGCATGAAAAACTGACACCCCAACTAAGGGAGTGCAAGTTTAAAATTAGGATTAGTCCTGTAGCAGGCGGCAGAGACGATGAGTGATGTGAGCCGCCCCCCTCCGTGTCCCCACATCTCATTTGTAAGTAAGATGAGGCCGAACCCCACAATTATGTCCGACATTTCAGCAGAGGACCCTCACCCAGGACAGCCCTCCACAGCATCAATAATGCAATTCACTGTCTGCCAGGCTGCAGAGATTAATGCTACTTTTACTGCAGCTAAAACTACAGAAATCATTTAGTCTTCTTTTCACTACACACTCAAATTAAAGGGATAGTGCGCACAAAAATAAATATATTTTGTCATGTTTTACTCAACCTTATGTCATTTTAAACCTCTATGCTCTTACTCTTTTAAATTGAGTGCACACAAAAAACAAAATCTTCGAATCTCCATATAAAATACTATGAATGCAGCATAAAAATGGTCCATACGACTTGTGCATTATATTTTAAGTCTTCTGAAGTCGTACTATAGCTTTATGAGCGGATAAAAGTAAAGTTTAAAGGGATAGTTCACCCAAAAATGAAATGCTCTCCATAGAGAGTAATGCAACTACCACTTTCAAGGCCCAGAAAGGTAGTAAAGACATCATTAAAATAGTCCATGTGACATCAGTGGTTCAATCGTAATTTTATGAAGCTACGACAATAACTTGTGTGCAAAGAGAACAAAAATAAAAACTTTATTCAACAATTTCTTCTCTTCCGTGTCAGCATGCAAATAGATTTTTTTTTAAACTATCACTTACAAAGGATTTCTATTTCAAATAAATGCGGTTTCAAAATTTCTATAAAACCAAAGAATACTAAAAAGAAGAATAAAAGAACAACCGTTTCCCCCCAAAAATAAGCGGCATAACTGTTTACAACTCTAATAACAATAAATTCCTTGAGCATCAAATCAGCATAATAAAATGATTTCATGTGACCTTGAAGAATGGAGTAATGGCTGCTTAAGATTCAGCTTTGCCATCACATAATTTACATTATAAACATTAAAATAAAAAATACTTATTTTAAATTGAAAAAATATTGTTTTTACTGTATTTTTGATCACATAATTGCAGCCTAGGTGAACATAAGAGACCTCTTTATAAAAAATAAAAATAAAAACCCTTTGGCACAGGCTTACCAATCCCAAAATGTTGAACAGAAGTATAGGTTTGGAACAATATGATTGGGTAAAAAATGACAGAATTTTTGGGTTTCACAATGTCACACTATATTCTGAATTTTTTATGTTCCCTAGTTTCTTCCAGGTCATCCACGAGCCACTGACGTACATAGTCTCTCTCTGGTTCATGCCTTCTAATCCCATCTCTCTCTGGATGACATCTGCACCCCAAATCTTTCCTCTCCTTTCATATCTTTCTTCTCCAGTGGCAGCAGAGAAAAAATAATGGGGGAGAGGATTCCTTGTCAAACCCATATCCCTCAGTGAGTGTTTCTTTCCAGATTAACCCTATCCTCAAAACTGTAGCATGAGAGACTTAGAAAAGAAATGAGAGAAAGATTATCTCACAGCACGGCAATGTCTGGAGTCTGGAACCATGAAAAGGAGAAGCTAATGATAATTTGTATATATAAAAGTCTTAATATTTCAGCAAATCCCTCATCCTAAGACTAACTTGCAGGACTAACTTGTGAAGTTTTGGTTAAATACCAGATCAGTTAGGTTTCAGGCAAATCTCTAGGCATACCGCAGGAAAAAGAGAGAGACGAAATGTGATACTAATATACCAATCTGACTATTTCTGCAATACTGTGTACATTATGCAAATTGACTTTCTTGTACCAAAAAAAAAAAAAAAAAAAAAAAAAAAAAAAAAAAAAACAAAGTGTAGAGAAAAAAGCAAACTACATAAAATACTACAGGTGCATCTCAAATTAGAATGTCATGGAAAAGTTTATTTCAGTAATTCAACTCAAATTGTGAAACTCGTGTATTAAATAAATTCAATGCATACAGACTGAAGTAGTTTAAGTCTTTGGTTCTTTTAATTGTGATGATTTAGGCTCACATTTAACAAAAACCTCAACAAATCTCAACAAATTAGAATACTTCATAAGTGAATTGAACACATTGAAGTGAATACATTTTTAGTGAATTGTTGGCCTTCTGGAAAGTATGTTAATTTACTGTACATGTACTCAATACTTGGTAGGGGCTCCTTACTGATTACTGCCTCAATTCGGCGTGGCATGGAGGTGATCAGTTTGTGGCACTGCTGAGGTGGTATGGAAGCCCAGGTTGCTTTGATAGCGGCCTTCAGGTCATCTGCATTGTTGGGTCTGGTGCTTCTCATCTTTCTCTTGACAATACCCCATAGATTCTCTGGGGTTCAGGTCAGGCGAGTTTGCTGGCCAATCAAGCACAGTAACACCATGGTCATTGAACCAGCTTTTGGTACCTTTGGCAGTGTGGGCAGGTGCCAAGTCCTGCTGGAAAATGAAATCAGCATCTCCATAAAGCTTGTCAGCAGAAGGAAGCATGAAGTGCTCTAAAATTTCCTGGTAGATGGCTGCGTTGACTGTGGACTTCAGAAAACACAATGGACCAACACCAGCAGATGACATGGCAGCCCAAATCATCACTGACTGTGGAAACTTCAAGCAACATGGATTCTGTGCCTCTCCACTCTTCCTCCAGACTCTGGGACCTTGATTTCAAAATTAAATGCAAATTTTTCTTTCATCTGAAAAGAGGACTTTGGATCACTGAGCAACAGTCCAGTTCTTTTCTCCACAGCCCAGGTAAGACACTTCTGACGTTGTCTCTGGTTCAGAAGTAGCTTGGTATCCCTTTTCCTGAAGACGTCTGAGCGTGGTGACTCTTGATGCACTGACTCCAGCTTCAGTCCACTCCTTGTGAAGCTCTCACAAGTGTTTGAATCAGCTTTGCTTGACAGTATTCTCAAGCTTGCAGTCATCCCTGTTGCTTGTGCACCTTTTCCTACCCAAATTCTTCCTTCCAGTTAACTTTGCATTTAATATGCTTTGATCCAGCACTCTGTAAACAGCCACACCTTTCAGTAATGACCCTCTGTGACTTACCCTCTTTGTGGAGGGCGTCAATGTTCATCTTCTGGATCATTGCCAAGTCAGCAGTCTTCTCCTTTATTGTGGTTTCAAAGAACAAGAGATACCCGGAATTTATACTGTAGTGATGGTCATTAACTGAAACTCAAATGTAAATATTCTAATGTTTTGAGATACTGATTTTTGACTTTCATGAGCTGTAAGCTCTAATCATCAAAATTAAAACAAAAAAACTTTTGAAATGTTTTACTTTACATGCAATGAATCTAAAATATATGAAAGTTTCACTTTTTGAAATAACTTAAGAAAAAAAAATGAACTTTTTCACGACATTCTAATTTATTGAGATGCACCTGTATATCCCATAGGGGTGTGCGATATGACGATTTTTGATCGTGGATGATAAAAATGTCTCCACGATCTGCTTTTGAAGAAATATGGTAGTATCGTGCTACAGCGCACATTATGTCAAATACAGTTCTGGCTCCTCCGTCTCTATATACTGTACAACACGACATACAGCAGTAGAGTTACTCTGACAGGACACTGCACTTATTCACGATCGCAAAAGTACATTATTTGCAAACAAGCCTTGCTGGTTAAAAGTTTAATACACCTGAAGCATGCGCACTAAAAAGCCTGTCTAACAGCGCCTGATTACTCAACTAAGTTATCTTTTGCGCTAATACTGTCAAAACACACAAGGTTTACATACAGACTCAGTTGGTTATCTCTAAAATGAAAGTAAATATAGTTAAGAGAGAAACAGATGTGTGCCTGTATATTAGATGCGTGCAGGTCTTAAAGGGACAGGACACTAAACATGTTGCCGACTGTCATTAAAGGGATAGTTCACCCTAAAATTTAATTTCTGTCATTATTTACTCACTTGCATGTTGTCCCAAACCTCTATTAATTTCTTGTGCTGAACCCAAAATAAGATATTTTGAAGAGTGAGGATAACCAAACAGTTGCTGGTCCACATTGACTTTGATAGCAGGAAAGAAAAATCCTATGGAAGTCACTGTGGACCAGAAACTGATTGGCATTTATGTTCAGCAGAAGAAAGAAACTCATTCAGGTTTAAAACAACTTTTGAGTAAATGATGGTATTAAAATAAAACATTATGACAGAATTGACAGACAGATGACAGAATATTTATTTTTGGGGGAACTATTCATTTAACGTTAACAAAAAACTAAATACCCCTATTGTACCTGAAAATAAAGCACTTTGTTTTATTTGTATATTATGTGTATTTGTAATGTGTATCTTTGTTTTTATTTTTTAATAAGAAAGATAAAATAATGACAAAATCTTTGGCCTAAATATCTGCCATGTCTTTTTTTATTTATATATTTTTTTTTTTGTTACCTTGAAAGGCGTTGTCTTTCTTGTTTGGCTGTAATGCTCAGACAACTTGTAAAACCAAAATAGTAAAACCAACATGACAAAGAATTGTGATAAAATCGTGAATCGTGATATTTCTAAAAGAAATCGTGATATGATATTTTTTTCCATATCGCCCACCCCTAATATCCCACAATGTAATGTGTTTGATTTTACCTTGCACATCCAACATGATGAATCAGAGATATCTCATGCCTCATTATTTAATCAGACATTACATTTCTACACCACATTAGGCTATATTACAGTATAT
Source organism: Barbus barbus (assembly GCF_936440315.1). Lineage (NCBI taxonomy): Eukaryota > Metazoa > Chordata > Actinopteri > Cypriniformes > Cyprinidae > Barbus > Barbus barbus. The sequence continues at coordinate 12,713,565 of NC_136762.1, read as the reverse complement.
ATATATATATATATTTATTTTTATTTTTTTTTAAATAATACCTGAATGACGTCTACTGAATTAAAGATTCAAGTAAATAAAATTATCCATGCACTCGAATTACCAATACAGATAAATCTATCATTTTTATGAGCGATAACTGATAAATAGTTTATATTGAAATTCTCTACTATATACTGTATATAAATTCTATAATGTAGAAAATAAATTAATTAATTTAAAATGCTACAAGTGAATTTAGCCATCACAACTTTATAATGTATCTATGGAAATGGATATTAAATGCAAGGTCTGCTAAATATTACATTTACAGTAATAATGTTTTTAAATTATTTTTTTAAAGATTAACTTTAAATGTAATTCAAATGTAAAATATGGGTAAATAAGCATGCACAATTTTTTTTTTAAGCACCTACTGAATTAAAAATATGTGATGTAATTTTAAAAAACATCTGAATAATGCATTTGATTTCACACACTATTTTTAAGTTGTAAGCAATGTTTTATTCTGCAGATTTCGGTAAGCTAGTACTATTGGGGAAGTTGTGGCCTAATGGTTAGAGAGTCGGACTCGTAATCCAAAGGTTGCGGGTTCGAGTCCCCGGCCGGCAGGGATTGTAGGGGGGGAGTGAATGTCCAGCGCTCTCTCCACCCTCAATACCACGACTGAGGTGCCCTTGAGCAAGGCACCGAACCCCCAACTGCTCCCCGGGCATAAATGGCTGCCCACTGCTCCGGGTGTGTGTTCACGGTGTGTGTGTGTGTGTTCACGGTGTGTGTGTGTTCACTGCTGTGTGTGTGCACGTTGGATGGGTTAAATGCAGAACACGAATTCCGAGTATGGGTCACCATACTTGGCAGTATATCACTTCACTTCACTTAAATCAGAGCATAATCATACAGAAAGAGTGTAAGAGTGTATGAGTGAATGAGAGACAGAGAGATGAGGAGCATGTGGTCTGGGACAGTAGCGAATGGTAAGTGTGCTGTAACGTACACCTGCTGCAGATGGCAGAAAGATTTACGGTTTTATATAAAAATAAAAAAAACATGCAAATGTGTGTCAACCAACACCTGCTGCAGAATTCATTTACATTTAAACAAAGTCGTTTCCTCCTGTTGATACGGAGATTGTCAGACCACACAAACACACATGTACATGCACACACACGAGCCATAAACAACTCCAGACAATTACTGTACTGTACTGGACTCAAAAAGACAGTACTGTGCTGAAATACTGAATGTAACAATTCTTTAGCAATCAATAGAATATAGATATAGAATGTAAAACAGTACATTTCTATTTAAATGTAACTGAACAAAGCCTCTTTCACAGTTAAGACCAGTGTGGTCATTTCAAATGTCCTTGTTATGGTTGCATCTGACCCAGATCTGTGTTAACTTAATCCACCTGGATAAACGTGGCCGATGCTGGCTTGATCAAAGCGATCAATCATGCATAAGTCATGAGGAACAAATGAGGATCTGAGCTAATCTGGTGTTTACGCACCACATTTCTTGACCGCAGACCACTGGCTCAAAAAACACCACTATTCAGCTGAATATACAGCACCACATCAAAAATTATTATTTCATTAAAGTTTGGAGCTTCTATTCAGAACTGTATTAGTTTATGTAAAATTAGTTGAATTAGCAATGCAAAGACAATACGCATATTGTGTAAACTTCATCCATAAACAAACATGTATGCATGTGTTTATATATGTAACTTATATACTATATATTTATTATATACTATATTATAAAATATCATTTAATTCTTAAAATAATAACGAAAAACTAATATCATTTGAATTAAATTTAGGAATCACAACATTATAATGCACAGTATACAAATACCAAAATTAGCAATGAATAAAACAAAAAATATTATATATTAAAAATGTTGGAATTTAAATTGCATCAAAACTTTATGTAGAGTACACAAAATATATGTTAGTTTTGACATTTGTTAAAGATACATTTAACAGTGTTATTAAACTATTAGTATTTTAAAAATGAACTTTAAGATGACAGCAAAATTAATAAAATGTAAAAACACTCAAATGAATCATGCACAATTAAATATCCAATATCAGTTAATATATAATATCCAATAGAGTGGGGGAACTATGACAATAGGATTTTTCCATAGGCTTTTGGATTATCGCAAAAAATAAGCTCTGTGTTCAATCATAGTTCATGAAACTTACACGTTTTGTCCATCAAGATAATCTTCACAAAATAATATAACTTTGACGAATTTTGAAACCTAAATAAAAGCGTCAGAACTGAAAAGCTAAACTTAGGCTATAAACAAACTACTGAACCACGATCGCTCGCCTTCAACGTCACCACCACCACGATACCGACAACTTTTCAAATGTATTTTTTAACATGTTCAGTGAAACGCATTAACTCTGTATATGAATTTTAATCTACGCTACATGAACCTTTTCATATAAACTGGAATAAATACAAAACAAAACTGAAATGAGACTGTATAATAAATAGTATAGTGAATAAATGAAATAATCATAACTGGAGGACATATGAAAGCATGTATTTCTGTACATTTCCAAATAAGGTGCATTAAAAGTCAATAAATCCTTGTTTAATATGAAAGTTAATTAAAAACGTGTCTCCACATACTATTCAATAAAATTCTAGTGCATTTAATCTATTAAATAACAGCAGAGTGAGCGAGTTTTTGGATATGTTAAGATTAAACTTATTTTCGTGAACAAAGTACCACATCTCAGCTCTCATTTTGTTAGGGTGGTTACACAAAATATTATTTTATCCTTGCTTCTACAATCTATATGCTTTCTAAGTTTCATGTGGCCGTAAACATTTCATTTTAACGTGGCTTAAAGCACTATGTATCATTAAAGTTTCACTTTCACCACGTAAAGACAGCAAATGTGGTGTTTACATGGATTAATTGTAATAGGAGTTTACCTTACTGTGCGACAGTAAGCGATAAAACGAGCATTTTCCCTCCGAAGACATGTCGCATTTTGGGGGAAAACCAAAAAAAAACAATATAAAATGCAGGAAACTATTCGTTGGTTATTCTACAATTAATTGAATTACAAATTATACTACAACTGGAAAATACTGTAAATTGATAAACTGTTCGGCGTGATGACGTTTAATGTCTCCGACAGCGCCTGTAGTCCCATTTAGCAACTTGTTAGCAACCGTCTTTTTTAAGAAACATAACTGTTTTAAAAAAAATCACGAGTGTGGTGTAACTGGTGCGTTTTATGTCGTAGAATAAAACGTGAAAGTATCTTGAACTTGTGTGAACCACAGACCTTATTTAAGGGATTTAACAAAAATCCCATTGACTCTGGGACGATGGAACCGGAAGTGCTAAAATGCTAACTCGCTTCCGGGTTTTCGCCTACAAAGCGACATCATAGTTCCACCACTCTATAGCCTATAAAATAATTATCATCTGTAATAAAAAATCATTATTTATTATGGCAACATAGATTTATGGAGTTAAAGAAAGATAAAGAGAGATTTGTTTGCTCTATATATGCAATAGCAAAAGGACAAAGCAGAGATTTGTAGACCAGAAGAAGAAACGCTAACCGAGGAGGGACTTTGTGGTGGACAGGCCCTGCTAATTAGACCGCAGAGGCGAACAGCTCCAGGGGCGTTGTTAGAATTTTCAAAACCATCTTTAGGAATCAAAGGGTGAGGAAGCACGGGGATCTTTTCAAGCCGCATCTTCAAAAAGAGCCTCCACGGCCAGACCTGACAGCACACCTGAGAGAAAAGCCAGCAGAAAGATGGACACACTAGTGCTATCAGCTGAGCCTCTCCAGGTGCACAGCCGTCAATACAGTCTCTATAGCCCAGCTCTCTTTTGTTCCTCTGCTTCTCTGAAGCACACATCTCTTTCTCTCTCTGTGTCACGCTATAATGACTTCTCCTGCTGAGGAAATGTGACGTGACCAGACAGGATCAGCGCTGTGGGCGAGGGAAGTCAGGCCAACTACAGCTCTCTTTGTGATATTATATTCAACAATAAAAACAACAATATAACACAACACACAAATAAAACGCCATAGAGTCTCATGCCTCATTCAAAGCCAGAAAACGTGAATGACTCATATTTGACTATTTTTAACAAGTCAAAAAAATCTATAATTTTTATTAAAATCCAAAAGTATTACAGAACAAAACCAAAGAGAAGCTGCTCTTGCTCTCTCTCCCTATATATATATATATATATATATATATATATATATATATATATATATATATATATATATATATATATATATATATATATATATATATAACTAGTTCATATTGTTCAATAAATTGTTTCTAAATATTTTAAGATATTAAAACAAATAATATTACTTTTCTACAGCAATGTGGTGCATGTGTAACATATAAATGTTAATTTAATTATTAAATATGTCTCCTCCTTAATTTTTTTATTTAGCAAAGACATGTTAAAATGCCAAAAAAGACACTGAAATTTTTAAAAAGATTATTTATTTAAAATAAATGTTGTTCATTTGAACTTTCTATTCAAAGAATCCTGAAAAAAAAAAAGTTAAAATAAATATTTAATTAAAATTATTAACCGTTTTAAACACTGACAAGAAGAAGAAATGTTTCTTGAGCAGCGAATCAGCACATGTGAATGATTCCTGAAGACTGGAGTGATGCTGGTAAAAAAATGTAGCTTTGCATCACAGGAATAAATTACATCGGCTACATCTGACGGTAGTCATCAACTTCCATAGTATAGAAAAAATACTATAGAAGTCAGTGGCTAACGTCAACTGTTTGGATTCCAATATTTTTCAAAATATCTTCTTTTGTGTTCAACGGAAGAAAGAAACTCATACAGGTTTGGAACAACTTGGGTGAGTAAATGACAGAATTTTCATTTTTGGGTGAACACTAGTTTCATCCTTTTTACATCATCCACCCTGATCTCCAGATACTGACATCTCCGCAATTGAAAAACCCTATTGGTCAGTCAATCCTCAATGTCCTTTCTCAGTTCCATGATGATCAAAAGTCAACAACCAAAGACAATACTCTGAAACAGAGTCACCGTCACTCCCACACACACCGTCTGGCATATTTCATATCTCTGTGTCCCAATTACAATCTCCTGCCCTCCACCTCTCAAACACTTGAGGCGTTCTGCCGCTCCAGGATGCTTTTGTGCCCCTTTCCATCTGCCACTCCACAGCTCTGTAGTGCACATCTGCAGTGCTTTCCCACAGATATGAGCAGGAAACAGCCCAGTATCAAAAAGAAGCATCCGAGAGTCCTGCTTCCTCTCATGCATGCATAATCACAGTCTTTCTTTCAGCTGCCAAAATGGGTCCAAAACAATCAGTAAAATAACGATGGAGGCTGAGCCTGTAAAAACTGAGCCTGTTATACAAACCCTCAGGCTTGGCCAAGACTGTGAAGAGTTTCCAGAGACCTGAGCTGGGGCAAAACAGAAGAATACCCAAGAGATCTGAGATACTGGCCTCTGGCACCTCAAGCGTTAAACTCCCAGAGGCTGAGATCTTTGCTTGTCAAGACTTCACTGAGCCGAACATTGCGCTGTTTCTTTAAGCTGAAACCCTGTAGGCACAGCGGTTGATTTGCATGCACTACCTCTGAAGCCTTTGGGACGTTTCGCTCAGTGGAGAGAGAAGAACACACCTCTTAGCAAGGTCAACGGTAACGGTGCACAACCAAGTGGGACTGACTGGAAATATGGAGACTTGGCAAAACAAATGGAAGATGTTCAGCCTCAGACATGACTGTAGGGCGTTTGCTCAAGATGATTCCCATTAGACCGAAAACTAATCTTGCAAGTGGGGCTAAAAAAAATTAAAGACGATGAGGAGAGGGGGGAAAAAAAGCACAGGCAATTTTCCCAGAGAGGAGTGCTGCTTGTCAAGTTCATTTTCTGACAACAGCACGAGTTCCGTCCCTCCCCTGGAGCTCTAGATGCACTGCCGAGTATCGACAGTCACAGCAGGAAGCTCATCCAATCATAGCAGCCGCTTCAATGGGACAGGCCTAAAATACTGCGCCAATGTTATTATTGATCCACAAATAACTCCTCTCCCTTTACAAAGCCAAAGCAATGTCTGCTGACTGACTCCTCTGAGACTACATGCAACCTAGCACACATCAACATACCAGTTTGTGAGCATTAAATACTATCTAAAATTTATATGAATGAATTTATTAGAGACAGACTGCTTGTTTGTGGGAGATAAAGTGTGACTGGTATTTTAAAAGAAGGCGTTTGCAATGTTATTAATATTAAAATATTTTCTTCTATGCCAGTTTAAAGTCATTAAAGGAAAAAAAATGTGTAGGGTGGGATTTAATAATTAAAATAACTTTTTTTTTTTTTATATTATTAATGTGGTAGATCTTTACCTTTGTACAGAAGAGGATTAGGGCCAAGCAATAAAAAATAAAACCATCTTGAGATTAAAGTTGTTAAATTTTGAGAAAAAAACTCAAAATAAAATGTTGAGAACAAACTCATTAAATTACGAGAATTGATTGGGTAGGTTTAGTGCTACTACAGTAAATCCATTGTTAATATAAATTTGTGGATTGTAAAGTATTCTAACTGCATTGTTGTCACAGTGTTTCTCCTGTTTTCCACGTCAGTGTTGTTGAGAACGGCAGTGATGTTTCATCTGTATTTAAACTAGTTTAAATCACAGCGGAATCTGTGGTTTGATTAGGGGTAGGCAAAATTTAACACGTTTTTTAAATTGAAATTCAACAACTTTTTACTCGTAATTTAATTATATTTTTCTCAATTTTATTTAGACTTTTTCTTGAAATTTAACGAACGTTTTCTCTAAATTTAATGACTTTAATCTCAAGATGTTTTTATTATTATTATTGTTTGGCCTTAATCATCTTCCGTACCTTTGTCATTGTAGTGTCTGAAAAAAAAATTATAATAATAATCACCAAAAAATAATAATTTAGTATTTAATTACTCATTTCTCTGGAGAAATTAATATATTTACTCAGCAAGAACCCATTAAATTTAAAAGTGACAGTAATTTAATTTAAAACATTTAAATGTTAGAAAATATTTATATGTTAAAATAATCAAATTCAGATATTTCTATTCATCAAAGAATCCTGAGAAAATTTTTAAATGTTTCAAGCATTCCACAAACTATTAAGCAGCACAACTGTTTTCAACATTTATAATAAGAAATGTTTCTTGAGAAGAAAATCAGCATATTAGAATGATTTCTGAGGGATCATGTGACAGTGAGAGTAATGCTGCTGAAAATTCAGCTTTGTATAACAGGAATTAATTACATTTGAAAATATCTAAAAACAGACATTTTAAATTGTAATAATATTTCACAATATTACCGTTTTTTGATCAAATTGTTGCAGTCTTGGTGACTTTTTTCAAAAACATTAAAATCTATATAAAATCTAAACAAGCAAATATTCTCTAAGAGTGAGATCTCTATATTAATATCACATTGTACTCAATTATGTGCAGATTACAGATACTAAATATTGTCTTTTGAGACAGATCAGTCTTTTTTTCTTTCACAATGCTAGAACAAAACAACACTTTTATGTCTTATGTCATAATTCCTCTAGCAAACTCATATGACCCGTTAAAAATGCTAAAACAACATGACTTACATCACTCTGCCGGTCAGTGTGGTCTGCACGTGCTTCTGGAATTCAGGATATTTAGAGGCCAGATACACAAAGTCTGGAGGTTTATCCTTATAACGGTTTCGAGGATGCATGGATTTATTCAGCGCCATTCTTTCTGCAACAAAACAGGTTGCACATTACACCCCAAACAGCAATCAAAACAAAGTCATAAACCGTCTCAAAGGGCTAGTTAACACCCAAATTAAAATCCTGTGATTATTGCATTGTTCCAAACATGTATGAACGTATTCAAAGAATGATATTAGGCAGAATGACCGCTGCAGGCACCATTCACTTTCATCAAATTTGGTGCTAAGAGAGTCAATGATGACTGAGACTGTCAGTCCCTAATATGATGCCAAACATCTTGTTACACATTAGAAAGTCATTCGGGTTTGGAAAACATGAGGGTGAGTAAATGAAGACAGATGTTTGATTTTTGTGAACTGTTGCTTTAAGTCTTGATTTCCATGTGCATTAATTAATATGTGCTGTTATTGCAGACTGTGTTTATTTTTCTGTGTGTAATGTAATAAATTATGACAAAAAGCGTTCAAGACTAATTCTCTTGAGCTATGCTAAGACAGTAACGTTAGCCAAACAGCTGATTCACCAGACAACACACTGCCAACATGACTCTGTAACGAACAGCACATGCGACACCGTTTCGATAAATCGGAAGAACAGATAAATACCGATGAACGAAAACTTCAGGAGTTTCTCAGTGTTCAGCACTCTCAGCCGTCATTGGCAAATCACGTTGTCCCAACGTTCAAGTGTTGGTTCCAGGGTTCCGCTTTAGTCACAAATCTGCGCCGGCGCACACATATGGCGTCATGGAATCAGTTTATTTATACTTCATAGCAGACAGAACAAAATCTTGCGCTTATTTCGAGATTCCCAATTAGCATATATATATATATATTTTTTTTTTTTGTATATATTTTAATTCATTTCATTTCATTTGTCATTTACTATTATAATAGTTTTTTTTCTCCTGGCTGTTTTTTTTTTCTACTGTTGATTATAGTTCTTTTATATTTGCGCATTTATAAATGAAAAAAAAAAATCACTAATACAATGTGTTCTAGAAAAACTATTTTCTATAATACAAATTAGTCTAATTATAGTAAGGCAATTAAAAAATTCCACTTGCGATTATTATATCCACAAACTAAAATTGCTCGTGAGTCCTGACCTAAAAGTCACCCCTTGCAATTAGTTTAAAACTACTTAGAACTTTATTGCATTATATTTTCAATTTTTTTCCATTTCTTGATTATTTGTTTAACGGCCAATCAATTTTTAGATTGTATAATTATCAATTTGCATGATTTTTTCTAGTCACATTTAAAAAGAAGTGCAATCTTTAAAGCGCTGAATATGTAATGAACTGGAAACCAGTGTCACTTCCCTGTTTGACTCCATTCATACAGCATCACTACCAACAGACAAAACATTCATATTTTTTCTTTAATTATGTTGCAAACAATAACATCCAGATATATTGTTAACAATTGGCTGTGTGAATAGTGATACCATAAAAAGCAAAGAGTCCCATTCAAGCTGTGAAGTCTGAAGCCTCCAATCTATGATAGACCTGTGGCTGGAGGATGGACCTACAGACAGGACCTTCACGAGTCTGTCTGTACACGAACCCGTCCAACATGTGCAGCAGTGGGATTGCTTGGGACCTGCGAAAGGCAAACTTTCTCCTCTGGACACAGAAAAACAGGACACCATCATTGTCATTTTTAAGGTCTTGAGGAAAGCCAATCGTAAGGGAGTAGCGCTGCTTATGGAGGGTAATAAACTCTGGACAATGTAAATACATGTTTAAATTACAAATGAGATTGAGCAATATTTTTGTCCAAAATTACCCACTTTTTTTGGTTTAGTTTACAGCTTCAGTACATCTGAATCGATTTCTGTGCTGTGTTACACAGTCAAGAGCATCTAAATCAAGAAACTAAAGGAGGCATCATTGGTGCTTTTCTTGTGATGGGCACTTTTCCCTTGGGTTGCTCAGTCTGCCACAATCCCATAGCAAAATAAAGTCGTCATCTTCCTTCATACAAGCACACTTCATACAGCACGGCCTCTACAACCACATACTGAGCGGCCCACAGTTAGCATGCCAAATGACCAATCTGGTTGGGTGTATAGCTTCTTAAACCAATCATGGTGCAACATACTTGTGTATACATTTTCTAAAAGATGTCACTTTGACCAGGATGGTCGGACAACAAACGGCCAATTGTTCCCCACCAGACAGCTCAATCTTCAGTACGGTTACATGCAGCAGTGCTATGTGGTCAGGTACAGATCTCAGACTAGTCACTATCAGATTTTCAGCAGCAGTAGGTACATCCAGTACACACACAACAGGAAATCGCTTGATAATAGCATGGTTAAGCAGTGAATTCTTTATTATATAATTGCATTGGAATGAAAAGGCTGATTAAAATGATATCCGTTAATGCATTTTGAAGCTTTACATCACTTAAAACCTTCAGTCCGATGTGACCGAAGATCTAACAATAGCAGGGATGTGCAATTGAATTCAATTTCTTTTGTCTTCGCACAAAGTCAAAAGGCATATTTTCTCCTTAAAAGATATGGAATGGTTTATCTCCATGTGTAGGATTTTATCAAATAATTTCCCATTGTGTATTTATTTGTACATTTATTAAGAGATATAGCAGAGAATGTGCCACTCGTCACACTAAAGGTTATTTTTGTGGTTATTTTAGGGATATTCAGCTATGGTCCACAGTATGAAGATCCCTTTCCAATAGGAGTCACCATCAGGACTCTCCACAGACAGAACAGGCAGATCATTAGTTTGTAGCTCCACAACTCATAGGTTTATTATAAGATTGAGCTTGCCACAGTATCAAGTGTAGTCCATCGTTCCATTTTTTCACCATGGAAATCTTTGCACCCATTCTTTTAGGACAGATTTTTGCACATCCCCCTGATGAGAGGAAACTTTGAGCCCTTGTCATGCTTTGCACCTTAGGTCCAAACTGAGGGTTGCGATTTCTGCGTCAAATGTCTTTTGTGAATTCCAATCTCAGCGTAACTGCCATAGGGGCAACGGGATCATTAAACAACAAAGGAAGAATCAGGATGCAAACAACAAACGTCGAGGGCCAAATCAAGTGCTTCGTAGAGGCAAAGGTTACGGTGCTTGTAAGTTTGATGTGCTCCTGAGTAGACAGACTCAACTGACCACTGAGGTCAAAATTAAAATCTTCACTAAAGCCATCTTTGATTCAGGGCAAAAAACAAACAAAAAAAACACTCTTGCCACCCACTATGCAGCATGGCTTTTTGGATGCAGGAGTTTCATACAAATTCACTCCTATAATTAAGCACAATTCTCTCTTACAGTGTAAAGTCATGTCTCTGGGATTGTACTTCTCAGTAGGACGTGTCATGACAAGCGTACAAAGATTTATTCCCAAGGGTTTCCAGACAAAACGCATGAAACATTCTTAGATGCAACCATTAAATGTTATCTAAATCCACAAGAAGAGAATGGTAAGTACACTCCAGAAGTGATGTAACAAAGCTACAGAATAACTTCGATAACAAGCCCCATAGACCAACTCTCCACCTCAGCATTATAGGTTCGTTCTGTAGCCTTTTCCCCTTGAAAGTTCTCCAAGCTAGGCACAAACAGACTAAGACAGTGGAAAAAAACAAAACTAAATAAGAAAAATAAAGAAAAATGTATAGACAAAATAAATCAGACACTGTCATTAAATTATCAGTCAAATTTAGTGCCCTACATTTAACCCAGTCAGCTTCTGCCTTCGGTAGGTCAGGCTGAGTGAAAGATCAGCCTGTGTTGAACCTATGGTACTTCTAGACAACATTATGTAAATTTACAGTATACAGTTTTGGATTCACCATGCAAGAATACTTTTTTTTTTTTCATTTAATAGCTCGATCTACATCCAGAATAATTTACATAAAAGGACACGTTGTTGAACCGGAGCTTGGTGGGTGATAAAAGTGGTGTTCGAGTGCATCCAGAAGAGCAGGAGGAAGCTGAAGGGGAAGTGGAATGGGTCCGGGGGGTGGAGGGGAGCATGGAGGTGTTGTGAAGGTACGATCAGCGACACTCCCACACTTTTACAGTTTGATCTACGCTCCCGGTGACGACGTACGGAGCCGATTTGTGGAAATCTGTGGAGAGATGAGAGACAGTAATTTAGGAATAGACTTTAACTCAAAAATTATATGAAGATTAGTGATCAACTAATATGAATTGGCTCTGTAGTGCTTAGTGCTGCCCGATTCCAGCAATTTATCCCCCAACTGATAATGATTTAAAAAAGAAAAAGAAAAATAAAGCCACATATTTGTTGATATAATGAAGATACTGTGAAAATGTAACATTTTTTCCTCAAAATTGTGATCAGTCCAACATGGCAGCATTAGCTCAGCCAATGGCATGAGTTTAGGTGTGGCTACCTGATCATTTGACCAATGGAAGAGGAGGGAAAATCTTTTGTACCAAATTGTACCAGTTCCGTTTGGTAATGCTCATGCCACAGAAATTACGCATTTCAACTTTTAAAACGTACATAAAACACTTCAAATAGCAGGATTCACAAGCTCAACCATTGTCAAGAGACCTGAAGCCTCAAACAAACACCCAGTTCTCGATTCACACCAAAACTATAATTTCAAATCAATAGTCTGGAAGACGAGTGCTGTGTACTGAAGTGCTTTTAAAAGCAAGTTTAAAGCTTCACAGGAGCCTACAGGGGAGCTGGCTGAATAACATCAAGCATCTCTAGAGAGCTTCAGCGCCTTGATCCACTGAAAAGATCTGGACTCAGGCAGTTAAAAGACTGGAGGGTTCAGCTTCCTCTCAGAATATGCTGCCAACGGCTGACAGGACAACCTTTTGTAGAGTAACTAACTTGATCTTAACCTGAGAAATCCCTCTTTGGGGAAGTGAGGATGTTCTGTACACTTCTAAAAAGGCATCTTTACCTTTACTTGGACATCAAAACATCTGATATGCATTTCAGAAACCAGTGTACGACCGCTTACCCAGAGAGGTAACAAAATGTTCATGGGCACTCAAGGTCTTCATGCAGCGCTTGTTTTTGTAGTCCCAGATCCTCAAAGTCTTGTCATCAGCACAGCTCACAATGAACTTTCCTCCAGGATGCACAAGAACCCCACGCACCCAGTTATCATGGCCAACCTGAAGACGACACCAATTAAAATGTTTCAGATTCGGACAAAAGCACAAAGCTTCTCAAAGTCACATTCTGCAAAGAAATTTTACTAGCTCGACTCACCAGTGTCATAAGGCACATGCCAGTGCTCACATCCCACATCTTGATAGTCTTGTCTCTAGAACCAGACAACAGGAAAGGACCAGGTTTCCCGCTCTTCTTGGTCTGGCAGAAAAAAAAACCCAGCAAAAATATGGAGCATTTCTGCATTCTAGTCTTATTTAGTGTCAGTTTGTCTTATCCTGTTATCTAATTGAAAACATTCATTCTAAAAACATTGTTTTTGTGTCAGAAGATAATACTAAAGCAGCTTCCCCAACACTGATATAGAACATCTCCCACACATCAAGTGTGTGTATAGATAAATATTTATGGTTCTTTCTAGAAGGAGAATGCAATAATGTATGGGCAAGCCTTTAACCCACAACAAGGTTAAAGAAACAGCTTTAGAAAGACTGATGCACTACAAACAGCATCATTAGAGGCGGCTGAGACTCACAGACATCCAGTCATAACAGCACATCTCGTGCAGTCAATGAAAAGGGGGATATAACAAGAGCAGAGCTGTTTGGGGTGATAATGCATTTAGATAGCTCTGTGAAGAATGGCCGGTCATTACATTCAAGGCCTTATCTATTATTCCCCCTCCATAAAAGGCCAACTCTGCTTGAGGGAGAGTGAGACCAGACACATTAAAAACAAAATTGCTCTTGCTGAGAGGCTGGCATGCTCAGGCAAGTGTGTTCAGGCACATTTGTACATTTAGACAGAGCTGCTGTAATGACATACAGGGCTTTAACATCTGTGACAGTGTTACTGGTATCAAGAGATTGTTTTAATTTTACCTGAACAGGTTTGACAAGATCAAAGATGACGGACTAAATGTTAATTTTTTTTAACACAGAGGAGAAAGTTTCCTCTACATAACAATAGTAATTACTGTGAGGGTTAAAGGCTGTATTCCACATGCTGTGAGGGCTAATGCTTCATCAGATAAAGATGAAATTGGACACGGTTGATCATAAGACCGGCAAAAAAAATCTAAATGGTACTTTCTTCACCTTAGGCCATTAGCCAATACCACCTATGTCATTTCCCAGTCTATTTCAAACCATTGTACATGACAAATTTAGATAAAAATCAAAAGGACCCATCAAAATGTGTTTAAAGGGCATAGCAAAAAAGAGACCAATAAACATCTCCAAATATCTGGACGAAAGATAATACATTGATTATTTACACAAACAAAGATCCATTGATTCAAACTTTTTTTTTTTTTAAACGCAAGGTTAAAAGAAGTGGGGGGAAAACGGGTTGAACTGTAATAGCATCTAAAAGCTGGTTTCTTATAACCTCGGAGGAGACTTCTTTTAGAAATTCTTGTTACCTGGTATTTTACTGTATTCATTTTGTGCATATTACATGCTACTATTACTAATTACCAGTGGTGGCCAAAAAAAAAAAAAAAGTACAGCAATAAGTACAGCAGTGAGAGTATAACCCCAAGTATTATTTTCACTTACAATAATCAATACCAAAATTGGCATTAAGGTACAGATTTGTGGGCAAATAAACGTCCATTGTCTATTGGCAATAGTGTAGTGGGTTCATTGAAAAGAACTGTTAATGTAAGCAGTTTCAGAAAGCATCAACAATTACTGAGAAAGAATAAAAAAAAAAAAGTTGCATATTTCCCATTACAAATGCTATTTTCACTTTGTGCTCTCACCTCTGAGCCAGTCGCCTCTAGGATGGTGGGATGGGCACTTTCAGGGGCCCAAGAAATGCACTCCACAACATGCTCATGCTCACGCAGCTCCGCCTTGCATTCTTTTGTGGCCACCACCCAAACGCGCACCGTCTGGTCATTAGAACTACTAGCGATCAGGGTCCCGTCTTGGTTGGGCCGCACCATGCGAACCCACTCTCTGTGACCGGTGAATGTCTTGACACAGTACCTGTTTAACAATGCCAACAAACACAGATTTAACCACATTTAGCATAGTCAAGAGCATTTCTAGTATAAAATAACATTTGCAAGTTCACATCTCAAATTTGTTTGCAAGTCACATCAGAGGTTTGCCCTATTTGATTACAACATGAAAAAATGCTTTGAGAGCAGAATTTCACTTTTGTTACTTGTTCAACATTTACACAGGTGCTTTTCAGCTGAAGAAACTCAACAATACAGTAACTAAAAGGACTGCTTTGTTGGAGCAGCCTATGGTTAGGTACATTAATCTAAGATTGACAACCTTTGTTTTAGCAGCCAAGACCTTTTAACCAATATGCACATTTTAAGAAACCTTGCTCGATGACTTACCCAGTGGCCACCTCCCACATTTTAATGGTTTTATCCCTTGAGGCAGAAACTATGTGATCTCCATTGGGCATAATAGCTACAGATGAAACATTATGGTCATGCCCTGAAAAAAAATAAAGTAAAGAATTAAGTGTAAAATATTCCAGACTGCCCTGAAATTGTCATCGAAAGAACCACCAACGATGTCTGAGATGGATACACTGAATAAATTTTTCGATTCAGCACATAATATACACATATCTTCCATACAAATCAAACAGTCATGCACATTAGCATTTTACAATGAATGGTTAAGCTTTAAAACACATTGAACAATTTAATGGAGAATAAAATGCTGCTAATTTGCCTTGGCCTGCTTTGTTCTCACAGTGTGCGGGAAAAGAGATGAGCTAATTACATAGGACGCCATTTTTAAGCTCCTGAATAGATGAAACTAAGTAGCCTAGAAAAAGCAGTCTTAAATATGGGGGGAGAACCATAAAATGTTATCTCGTCTCGAAGTGGATAATTAAACTGCTGTCCAAATCTCCTAATCTTCCGCTAAAGCAGCCGACCCACGAAGCGAGACGGGCGAGAGAGAGAGCGTGAGCAGAAGGGGACTTGCAAACAGAAGGAAGGGGGGGTCCCTTTGCCACCCCTTCAAATCTGTGCTAGAACAGTCTACCCTAGTCTCAGGGCAACATGCCAGCTTTAGTGATGGGTGTAAATTACGAGCCTTTGGATTTGTGGATATTACAAACTGGCACACGCGTTACTTGGATTATCACCACTCAGGATTTACACATTTTTGATATGGATTACAAATGACTTGAGGAAAACTCTGAGAACACTTGATTCGGTTTTTTCCATGAAACATGAAAATATATTTTTATGAATTTAACAATAAATTGTGTATGACAAATGATCTAGATTTTTCAAGTTCAAATTCAACACCGAGGGGACACTATCCATCTTTACTGTCTTGAATCATTGCAAAAGCACATGTGTATTTTGATGCTGATAAAATATTAGTGCATTTTTTTGCATGAAACGGTGAATTGCTATTTGATTTAGTGAGGTTTTGATACAGTTTGAACTTCATAATTAGTGGAATGCAAGTGTCTGGATGGCAGAGTTCTGCCCCATCCCCCTCCTCTTCACAGCTTTTCACACCGACTGTTTTTTGCGCTTTTCCAAACCTGTGGTGAGATCTGACCTGAGCTGAAATGGGGGGTTTCATGACACTTAAAGTGTTAAACTATCCATCTAACACAGGGGAAGACATGTTGTCATAATAAAGAACCCATAAGACAAAATGAAAATTCACTTATGGTGTGATCTCCCATTAAAAAAGCCTGAAGGCCCACATTTCAGATTAAAATGTACCAAGCAATTAGGTTTTTAAACATGGGCACATCCTAAGGAACACATTCTGAGAGTAAGAACAGGATCGTAGAGTGGGGGAAAAAAAGAACAAAGTTCAAATGCTCTAAAAATAAATCTTAATTTTAAGAAAATTAAATATTATTATTACAGTATATTAAATATATTTTTATAAATTATATAATGGAACCTTTCTCCTCTTATTCACATTTCTGGGTTTCTCAGGTAGTCATTCGGCAGAAGCTTTTATCCAAAGCGACTTATTACATATTATAATGAATATAAAAACCTACAAAATAAAACTTTCATATACAGCATAGTAATATTTGAGAAAATGTGTTAAAGGATGGCTTCTAATACAAGAAGAATCTCTCTTATGGATTTGTTGTCAAGTTGGCACATTAATGAGCTGCATTCAACACCTGCCTCCTGACACTCTATTCCCCCTTGAGACGCCCCTCCGCTCCTAACAGTTCCCAGAACCAATGACAACATATGACAATGCTCACCGTGCATGGTCCTGATACACTCGAAGCCCTGGAAGTCCCAGAGCTTAATGGTCATGTCCGCTGAACAGGAGGCTAGCAGCTTTCCAGTATGGTCAAAGGAAATGTCCTGCACAGAGTCTGTGTGGCCCTTGAGGGTCCGTTCAAAGTCACCCGTTTCATAGTCCCATACCTGGGTCAGACACAAAATACATGCTTTAGCCCAAGATGAACAGATCTTCAATAAAAAAAGCCATTACCTTGTTTGGCAGCTTGTTATGATAAGGTAAAGCATAAAAGACAGGTCTGGGCTTGTAGCTACTATTATATATTCAGCAAAACATTTGTCATGCAGCCAGCTTTTAAAAACCATCAAACATGCCAGATCGCCCTCTGGATATAATCTGAACATTTCATTCAGACTTTATCTGCCTCAAGAAATAAGTGTCAACATTTCTTCCCATATTAACCTTACAGTATCTACTGCACTCTAAGCAAAAACTGTGGCTGAATATTTTGACATGTTTTCCCTGAAATTCATCATTTTCTTTATCATTAAAGCATTTTTGTGAAGTGAGGCGAATGTTATCTGCTTGTTCGCCTGGATGCAGCAGTATGATAAACAGCCTCAGGGCTTAATGTGAAGATCAGGTTTCAGCAGTTTCTATGCGGCAGACACACAGGGATAAGCTCTGTCTGCTGCACAGGGGGCCGGTGACAGAAGCCCTTCCACCTGCTTATCTGTCTCCTGCTTCCAAAGAGGGAGACTGAACCCAACCAGCAGAGTTCTGACAGAAAACATGCACACGAAAAGCCTGATGTGGCACACCTGGGTTAATCAAGCACGTAAGCTTTACCCATGTTACCGAGACTGCAATACTATAATTTAGAGTGTATTCTACTTATATCTGCCCTCATTGATCTGTCTGCATGTGCCTGATCATCAACTTGCTCACCTTAACAACAAAAATCAAAACAAATGAAAAAAGGGAGAACTGTAGGACCACAGCAAACCTAAGACAAAATTCTGGCTGATACCAATGAGGCAATAATTATTTTCATAGTATGGCAGATAAAAATACAAGGTCAATATTGGAATTAAATGCCATTTTGCTTAAATAAATTAATGATTAAAAAAAACTTTATTTTAATATTAACTATTTAATTGGAAATGCTCCAAGTGAATTTAGGCCTAACAACATTATAATGTATAGCATAAAAATGGGTATACATTGAGATTTACTAAAGATTACATTAAAATTATATTAAATTAAATTAGTAGTATGTTTAACGATTAACTAAAGACTTACCTTTTGCCATAAAGTTAGGTTTCCTAAATTACAGAATTTATTATTTATTTTAGATAAATTAATGAATAGATAAACAAAAATAAAATTTGCTGATAACCAACACAATCCCAGTACATTGTGACTCCTTAAAACTCAGAGCCTGAACCAAGACTACATAACCAGACTTCAAATGCGTGGGAAAGTAAAAATACAAGAGCATGCTGAAAATCAACTACGCCGTGCTGCATGACCCAAGAGGGCTTATTTTAAACTAGAGTGTTGACATTTCAGACAAACTGTGGCGATGAAAGATATGACTGCATGTTTGAGTGCATGTCATATGTTCATGCGCATGTATAAAATATCACAGTTTGAAAAAATATACTTGTGCATGAAACTGAACTGCAAACCATTTGGCTGATTCAATAACCAGACTAAGCAGAAGCAGAACTGTCTTGTCAAGTGGCTGTCAAACTGCTGATTAACATAAAAAGAAGAAAACATTCAAGTTAAAAAAAAAAAGAAAAAAGGTCTGCCATAGCCGTCTTGCCACATCTACATTACACTGAGCAGAGGTGAGACAAAAGCATCTGGCTGCACAGCTTCAGGCTTCCTGACAATTAGCTCTGGATATGTGGATGGAGAGAATGGCGCAGAATATAACTGGACCAGCTCTAGCTGTCTGGTTGACGGCTGCCCATGTTAAGATGGCGAGGGCTGGGGATTTTAGGGAAGGGTTTAATAGCACAGAGTATAAAACTAGGGCACAGGAGGAGGGGGCACTGACAGGTTGGTGGCCATAGCTGCCGGCACTGAGGCAGTAGATGAATCACTCGAAAAAGCAAGCGTTCAGAAAAATACAGGAACTCTTTGTAGGACTGATTCCAAATAAAACAGAACAAATGAGGGGGTACTTTGCATATATTATACCTCTAAATCATTTGGCTGATCTAAAGAATAAAAACCATTTCTTCTAGACTGTAAAAACAACTAAAAAAAAAGCTTAATAAATGGCTACAAATAGGTTTAGACTCAATTAGTGCCTGTCCTTTTGGAAGCATCACTGAGGTTGTGTGTACGGTTGCTGGGCACGGTTATGAATAGCAGGAAACCAGAAACAGGGCTTATTACCATGGGAATGTCACACTGCTTGTGCAGACTTGTGTTTTTTTGTGTGTCTCAAGAGCCCCTGTATGACCAAAACAGCAGAAAGAGAGGACAGTGGCTGCCTGCAGTCAAATTTGCAGTTCATTCAAGACAATACTCTATAATTATGTCAGCCAGAAAGGCAGGTCAGCCAAAATTTGATGAGCCATTTTCACACTGTAAATCATGATTTGATCACACCAATTTATCAGAAACGCAAGATCAGTTTTGGAGGGTATGAGAGTGCTTGATAACCCACAAAAGATACAGAAGACCTTACTTTTATTGTTGCGTCCTCTGAGGCAGAGACTATGACGCTGAAAACAGGATGGAAAATGACTCTGGTGACAGGACTCCTGTGGCCGCTCAGGGCATATCTCTCAGGAGGACGGGGAATCCATTCTTTGGGGTCTCGCTTCTGTCCAACTGGCCCACCTAAAGTAATCTCTTCTTTTGCTTCATTCAGTTTTGATTCTAATTCCATCACCTAGCAGAAGGCATAATAGGTAAGACTCATCATTACACACATCAAATTCACATGAATGAAAGTGACATTTTTGGATTTTGGATTTACAGCTGCAGTAGTTGAAATGCAGCATTTCTTAATCCTAAAATTTGGCATTTCAGAGCATGAATAGTCAATGAGTCAAGTCTGCCTCCATGGTTCTTAATAGGATTTGCATTAAATATGAAATGCACTGACCTTTTTCTGTAATCTGATGACTGAAGTCCATTTCTTTTCCAATAGACCTGCATACTTCTTATCCAATTCCTCATTCTGGTGACAAAACACACAAAAAAACCCCACTAGAATTACATTAAAGCCTTAAGCAAAAATAAGGCATACACCTATCACCCCAGTGGCAACTGCAAATTCCCTCTAAATCCCTTCACATGGGTTAATGTCTGGCAGACAAAGAGAGTTTAACAAGATTACAATTACACAAACACCGCACTGTGAAAAATTAACTTAAGGGTGCCTGGCACTAACTAGACCTTTCTGAAAGTCACATTTATTTACCAAAATGAGAGATAAATGATTCCCATTGGCATTCTCTAATCAAAGGCATTAAGTAGAAAAATATAACTATAGTACTACCAATCCAATATCTTGTTTTATATGAATAAATAATAGTAATAAACAAGAAGCATTAATTGATTTTTCACTTTAAATATTCAATGCTTGTGTTATTCTGTGCGTGTTATTTTATAATATACACACACACACACACACACACACACACATTATCCTCATTCACAACTCCATACATATACAAATATTTAATTTGTTCACTTCTTAATTATATTATACACACACACACAAAAAACATACATTCACAACTCCACTTCATTGATTCTGAGGTATGAAAATCCAACAAAACTAAAACCTTGCATTTCCAATTCCTGACAGAAGACATTTGTGTTCTTAAATATGCAATCTAGCAGTCCCAGCCGGAAAGCAACATGAAGTGTACACATGGTTTTCACAAGACTGTTCTCTAACCATCACAAATGAAAAAGCATAACATAGCTCCCAGATCTATGGGTAATGAAAAAAAGCTGCCGCAGAAAAAGAGAATAGGAGGAGAGAGGCTCTTCTGGAGTAATATCAGAGGTGTCCAGCAGAACAGGTGCTGTGTGTGTGATGAGAAGTGGAGTGAGAGGGGTCGTGTCATGCGTCTCTGAGGGAGAAGGGCATTTAAAGCCTCTGCAGAGGACTGATCCACCATCTGCCTGGACCCTCTGCTATGTGTGTTGGCCAGTGGCTAAATACCAGTCCCATCAGCCATGCCAGGCTCTAATCACTGCCGTCTGACAGTCCATCAGCTCCCTCCAGCCCTCAGAGAGCCACTTTTCATCTACAGTTATGCCTAAAGTCACAAACCCCTGCCACCACTCAGAACATCTTAACAGCTGGAAGAATCGATGATGAAATCTCTTCTGCTAAATGAGGCCATGTTAATAGCATTTTGGTTAATTAAAGAGAGCTTTTAGCACCATAGACCACCTCTCGGTCCACAAATCTGATCAATAATTTATGCGCTTTCTTCCCTGTACAAAAGAAATAAACAGTTTATCTTCTGTCCAAGCACGAGTGTTTTCAAACAAGAACTTCTGCGTGTGCCAAGAGCTCTCGCATTTCCAGACGGCATATTACAGCGAGATATTTTCTGCTAAATCTGAGTAATTCTCCTGGTCTACCCTGTGAGAATGAAGAGACACTATTTAAGATGTCCCTTTATCAGTGTGAACCGTCGCTGAGACAACAGGGAGCATCGGGTTTTACATCTGCCACACATCATAATTATCTCTGCACTGCCGTCAGTCACAACTTCACACAGAGGCGCCAATTAAATGGGGAATACTTCAAATTAAGAAATATTGGTTTGACTCGGGTCTAAATGGAGGGGGGTTCCCACACTCACCATGTCTAATTCCGTCTCCTTTTTGAAAACTGAATATGCCTCTTCAAATCCGTTGGAACGGAGGTAATCAGCTATCGCTCGGTTTCTGAAAAACAAAGAAAAGCCTAATTAGTTCTCTTGATAACCAGGCTTTATGATTGTGGATTAAGAAAAGAGCTGTGGTAAGTGCTTTTAACACAACTAAAAGAACGTGCGTGTCTGAGCACATATTCAGACACCGGTACACTGGAATTTCATTATAGAAGACAAAACAGCTACTCATGGAAATCTGCTTAAGCATACACAGAGAATCAGGCTTCATAAAGGAGGAGGTGTGGGAAAAAAAAGACTGATATGCAAATTGCTTAATACATTTCAGTACTGGCCAAAAGATGTGTCCTTAAAAATACATTTATGAAGGTGGTTTGTTGGATTAGCATGACTGGATCAATCAACCAAAACAGAAAAACCTGAAAAGAAAGCTTTAGTGTTAAATTTAGATACATCTACTTGTAGCAAAGGGTGAGATTTTAATGAATTATGTACTACTAATAATATTAATATTAAAAATGTATATATACACTTTAAAGAAAGACAATAAAATATTAATTAAATATCATTATGTAAGACCTTATTATATATCATTATTATTAACAGTTATACTTATACATTTAAATATATTAACAAAATATCTAGGAATAATAATATCACTCCACGGCAATGACTGAAGCAAAGATCTACCATTTCATTAAAACATGCCAGGAGAAAAAAAAAAAGAAAGAAAAAAAAAACATTTACAGCTCAAATACAAATGTGCACACATTCACAAAGAATAATTTTACAAATGCTTTCTACTTAAATAGGGAAGGAATATGTCAGTTTGAAGGAAGCCTCCACCTCTGTTTTCAACACATTTTGAGCTGCTGAGGAGTCAGCAAGACTGTGGTGAGCGGAAGATATTCATTGATGGTGGTGATAGTGAAGACAAAGCCGGCTGTCAGAGACGCCACTCTGCTGTCCAAACTCTTCCTGGCATTGTGATGGCAGAAGGATCCACAGCCGTGAGGAAACGAGGAGCCCAATATGGAAATGCCGTTTCAGCGAGACAGCCACATTGTTCACATATACTCTTAAATCAAGATCAAAATCAAAATGGATAAAAAGAATTAAAATATCTATAGACCAGACAACAAAGAGTCTAAAAGCACACACAGGCAGAGGGAAAACTCTGGGTGTGGCACGGTTAGAGATAAATGATATGATTATACAGTGTGTGTTTGGTGGACGGGCCAGTTCACTAAGGAGCAGACAATGAGGTGATCGAGCTCTAACACCATATCTACTGCAGACTGTGACAGTGAGGGTGCTCTGATTAAAGTCAAGGTCAGCACGAGGTTCTCTCTCATGTGACAGGCAGCAGGAATGAACTACACACTGCTTCATGCTGGAGGGAACATGTGTGTGTGGCTCTACTCTGCTTTGAGTGGGACATGCTCGACAGATACCTGCCTAAAGACACAGCCGAACAACAATGCTTCTTTGTGAGTCAAACAGAGCCGTTCAACAAAACAAAACTCTGGAATGATTATGAAAATGTACATTCTGGAAAGTTTTGGGAGTGACAGGAAAAGTATGAAAGCTTGCTCATTCAGTGAAGTCTTTGAAAGTTTAAAGCGTCTTGCTGTTAGGACAAGTCTTTTTGCAAAACAAACTCCTAACAATTCATAATTTACAGACAAGAATATAACCATGAAATGTAAATTATGTGCTGTAGAAATGCAATCCAGAAGATTATTAAACAGCAAACGTAATCGGTCAAAAACACAAGCTGCCCACATTAAACTGTGCTTATGAGCTTCTTTGAAGCATTTAATACAATTATTGAATAAAACAGCGAGATTAACTACTATGAAGACAAGTGACAACTGCATTTAACTGCAGTCTGTGTGTGACCACAGTAACTTCAGTCTCAGAGCAGAAATCAGAGTCCTTTATGAATATATCTTCAGATTATAATTAAGATGGCCACAAGATGATGTTCCAGTGATTCATCTTGGATGATGTGTTGACAGACAAAAACTAATATCAGTGTTGGCACAAGCAACCAAGCAAGCACAGTGTCTCCTAACAATAACCAATTACCTTCAATTAGTTCCCATTACGAGGTAAAGTGCCATGACATTTAGACCCTCAGATGCATCCCCCCCCATGCTAGTCCTCACACACCTGCCGACCCACTGCTGAATACATCATCCAAACCCCAGATCATGATCACGATTACAGCCAGCCACAATAGCTATTTTTTGCGATCTTGCTAGCTGCACAGTCACAATCCAAATAAAAAATTGTGGAAATAAACTTCCAAGCTATAAAAACCCTTCCAGCTCTCCAAAACTGGCTTGTAAGGAAGGACATGTAGTACTGAAGACAGCGAGAAAAAGAAAACATTGTGAACAAACAAATGAGTGCTCATAGCTTTGGGCTGGTCTCCATGGAAACTAAGGAGAAGGCAGAGAAGAGGCGATGGACCTGAGTAGGCAGAGATACTGAAAACAAGGAACAAAAGAAACTCTTCATTAAGGAAAGGTCTTCCTCAAACTGACCAACAACCGTCTCAAAACCAGCAGATCTGCATCCCTAGACAGCATTTTTGGGCAACATGGGAACTAGGGTTGTAACGATATACCGTTATGACGGTCTATCGCGGTTTGAACGTACACGGTTATCATACGTATACATTTGCATATGGTTTTAAAAATGTATAAGGAATATCATGTTTGTCCATGTTTTTACTTAGAATACCTCTGTTGTGCAGCACTTTGCCAAAAATAAGTGTTAAATTTTCATTTGATAATATTTTAAAACATTAATTAAAATGCTTATGGCTTTATTTTGTAATTGTTTTTTTGCTTGTTTTTTTTCCTCAGAAGGGAGGCTTACTTTCATTAAAATGATTTCAAGTTTGTTGCAATAAAGGATTTGTTCACTCAAATAACTTGTTCTTATTCTTTTAAGAGTCATTGTTACTGATAAGAATTATTGTTTAATATATACCGTGAAACCGTGATATTTTCTGAGACGATTATCAAACCGTGAAAATCTCATACCGTTACAACCCTAATGGGAACATCTGAATGTTCAAACACAGTGAGCACCTAAGATGATACATCAGGTTTTTTGCAACATGAAATAAAACAACCACCTTCTGGCGATAAAACGATTTTATCGATTAACTCGAATGTGTAGTTTACGTCGATTTGTTTGAATGAAAATCGGTTTTCTTTTTAACATCCGCCGACGCTCCCCTCTGAGCTCCCGTAGTTCCGAATGAACTCAGCCCTCCCCCCGCGCGGTTACCATATAGGGTTTGGTCGATAGACGATGCAACCGTCAATCGCCGATGGCTGATAGACATCATGATGTTAAAAGCCTAACGTTATTTCATTTTTGTACACGAACGCGCAGCCTTTCAAAGTATACTCCATTTGAAGTTGTACACGAATGCGGGCGGCCAGCGCACACGCTCTAGAAAGCTGCAACCATGCCCAGTGTCTGCTCTATTTTTCCCCGTCAAGTCATAACTGATAACAAATATTTTTTAACTCTTTTAAACCAAAGCTGAGCTGTCTCAGAAGTCCCCTCTCGCTCACAAGCGCTTGTCAATGTGAGCGTCTGTTGTTGCAGTCTCAGCTATTTTGATGTCCGTCCATTTAGTTTAGTTTTCAGCTGTGAAACAACGGCCCGGAACAGTGTTGCAACCATGTGGAAAAACGGATTACTGTTAAATAACTTCAGTGCGCATGTGCGTCCTAAGCGTACAAAGTACTGAGGATCTGCAAACCATTCGTCAGCGCCCCGCCAAAAAACAACCAACAGTCACTGATATTTAACGCTGTTGAATGTTTTGTTTGCACTTTATCAGAACTACCTCCTATCTACTGAATAGCAAGATGTTAAAACTTGTGTTTAAAGAAAACTTATCAAAAAGGGTCACATAATTTTATGTTATGTTATGTTACATATTCACTTTTTACAATGGCTGGGCCTGCCATCTTGTCTTTTTGGCTTGTTTCTGATTGCACTTTAACCCCAAGGGGGAAATCCAGATTAATCCCAGAAGGGAAAATCAAAACAAAATGAAGTTAAAACTTGTTTTGAACAATTTCTTTGTCATCGGCAGATTGATTTTAAGTACGGGGGGAAAAATTGATTTAAATCGTAAATCGGATTTTTTGTAAAAAAATATGGGATTTTTTTTTCTTAGGCCATATCGCCCAGCCCTAACTTCTTCATAATATGACAACAGCCAGGTACGTAAGGCATAATATTTTCGGGACAGAATCAAGAATTTCAGTCATAATGGAATTTTACTGTATAACATGGAATGTCACGGAATTTGGCAAAATGTAGATAAATAAATCAAACATAAGGCCGTACACTTAAAAATCACAAAATGGACTAGTGTCTGTGAATATTAAATAGCAAAAATATATATATTTTTTTTTAAATGACCGATCGTTTCACCATCTGGTATCGTTTTTTAGCCCTTTGAAGCTGCAATGAAACTGTAATTTTGACCATCAACCGTTGGAGTCCATTGAAGTTCACTAAATGGAGAAAATAGAGTCAAACTGTAAGCCTAAAGGGCGTTGGCAGTATGTGTGTGTGCGATGTGTAAAGTGAGCATAAGAGAGCGGCTGCAGGAGAAAAGATGAGGAGCATTACCTCATTCGTTTTGGAGGAGAGTCATCTCGCTCTAACATCATTTCCGCTAAGTGCTTGCTTCCGAATCCACATCACCACTGCCAGCCAGACAGCATCCCGTACCCCTCCCACCTCGACTCCACAAACCCTGCGCATCTCTCCTCTGCAAACAAACACTGTCTTATCAGACTGCGACGAGCCCCTGTGGGTATATCT
Organism: Barbus barbus; assembly: GCF_936440315.1. Lineage (NCBI taxonomy): Eukaryota > Metazoa > Chordata > Actinopteri > Cypriniformes > Cyprinidae > Barbus > Barbus barbus. Next base: position 12,686,661 of record NC_136762.1, on the reverse strand, counting down.
TGTCTGACTGCTTCTGGCGTGTGGATTTGCTTTGCTTATTATCCAGCTGCCATCATGTATCAGAACATGGCATCACAGGACTGCAGAATGAGTCCCTTTGCAGTCTTTGGGAGATGGTAACCTTTGCACAAACAGAAAAAGGAGTCTGATCTCCCCTGCAGCTATCCTGTACATGAAACAACATGGCCGACAGAAAGTGGATTTCATCAAAGCCAGCACTCGCTCTGTGCAGCTCTTTCTAGGGATTCTACAGGAGAGCTAATTATTCCCTGACAAAAGGCACCTGAGCAGAGGTTGCTGTGGTTCTGCTGAGTAAGCGCATGTGTTCTCTGAGCATCCAAGTGGACTTTACACAGGTTTCCAGTAAGAACCAGTCAGACATATAGAACAAATGAGTTTTCCAAACTGATGACCCAAACTAGTGAATCCAAAGATATAATGCAGGAATCACAGCATATCTAACACTCTGACCTTATCAGTTCTCAAAGAGACTCATTATTTCATCCGCACTACAGCACACTGTATAGGTCAAACAATGCCTGTAATATGAAGAGGAAACACTCTAAAATCAAAATGGGAACTTGTAATGAATCCATGAATATTAGGGATGCACCAAAATTTTGGCAGCCAAAAATGGCATGTTCAAAGGACAAAAACCGCTGAAAATATGATGCGTACCACATAGGGATGTTCATTTCGGTTATTTTTCCTAACCGACAACTGACGCTCGTTAACAGATTATTAACCGTTAACCGACAAGATTATTTTAAATAAGAATTTCATTAAATTAGAAAGGATAAGCGTCTGTGACCCGTTAAAAATAGGCTACTATAGCATTTGTTTTCCGGAGATTAATTTTACATGCGCAAAAAGCAGCAAACACCACAACACAGAATATATAAAGTGAATAAACAGGCTTATACGAGAAATCTCTCTTTACTTAAATAATAAATTAAGAAAACGAAAGAAAAAATAAAGAAAAAAACCTGTGCAACAAGTAGCCTAGTAGTTTCAGTTCATTTTTGTGCTGCGCAGAAGGAAACGGCAGATAGCAGCATCCTATTTTTCTTTAGGCCTATTTTACCAAAGCAGAAAGATTTGTTTGTGGTGTGAATGTACACAAATAAAAGCAAACCTTTTACAATTCCAATTATCTTTGTGACTAAAAGGAGTAGTTGCTTCCACTGTTAGAAGGACAAAATTTAAATGATTTGACAATAATGCAGCCTGTTCATTATCATAATGAAATACAGTCAGTCAAACATATGGGAAAAAAAAAACACTGCTCAGTTTAAATATGTAGTAAAATCTGTGCCGTTAAGCGCCATCACCGTACCCGTGATGTTATGCAAAACATTGTTTTACGTGGATATTGGAACGCCAGTGAAGTAGCTACATAAATAATATTTTGGCATTTAAATACATTGTCAAATGATAAACTCAACTTTGGTTTCAGTTCGTTTTAGCCTAAATTAATTCGTTTTGGCTTGTAGTAGGCTAGCTTCTTATATTTTTAATTCTTGATCTTTTCTAAATACTGTTAAATTGAAAGGATTTGTTGTGGAGTGAAGGGAACTAAAATAGCCTAGCTATGTTTACAGTGTTTATTATAATGTTTGTAAATATTTCGCGTCGGCCTATTTCTGAAAGAAATAGGCTAAAATGTGACATACACGACTTTTAACCATGCAGCAAACCTTTTTAAATATTTTGATAAATTAGGCCTACTGAAAAACAAAAAAAAGTGAAAAAACTTTTTAAACCATTTAACTGATTGTAATAAATCGGTCAAAATTCTATACAGTCGGTTAACGGTTAGGCAGTTAAAATGAACATCCCTAGTACCGCACCGCCCAGCAGCATTCAGCATTCAGGTTTCACTCCTCCTCCAGCCATGGTCACTGCGTGGTGTGACGCTTTGCTCAATATTCCGCTCTATGAATGTGCATTCCATTGAGTTGCTCACGGCCCATGCGAACGTGCCACTTACACGCTCACCGGAAAAGCAAAGTCCACTAGAATAACGCGCCAACAGAAAATATCTATGTTGTATACTTGTTCCAGTTTACAAAAGCGCTACTGTGCTGTAACAGTGTAGTAAAGCTGTACTGGGCAACTCTGGTAAAATGACACTACCCACTCCTTACAAGCTCTGACAACAGCTTTGTAGGACTATACATATGGATAATTAAAAAAAATTATAATAATAATTAAACCTCATTCTGTTGCATAGAACTGAATAAAAATAAAATAGCTTTATTTCGTCCAATTTTATTGTTTTACATTCAATAAAAATGTGGTTATTTTATTGGCTCGTATTTTTTAAATTCAGTATCATTAAACTGATTGAGTTAAATTTAAAAAAACCTTACAAAACTATTTTATATGGTTTAATAAAATAATAAATAAATTAAAAGCATTTACAGCTTCAGCCCAGAATTTTCATTTTGGTGCAATAATGATATCAAACATTTATCCTGTGTCTCTTTTTTGCAAACCAAATGTTAAGTACGTGCGTTCACAGTAGCTCCGCAGAAAGTTATTTACATGTGTGGAGCGTCTCAAACTCCATCTCTGCATGTTGTTGTGATTTTGTGCTTATTATAATGTTCATCTGGGAAAGCAAAATGCGGCATTTCATCAGATTTGTGAGGTAAATCATTCATAAATCTACGCAAACAGGAGAATACATCACGATTTCAAAATAAAAGCTCAAACGCTCGCTCTGAGTTTAAACGTTTTGATGTCCACATATTAATTTAATTACAGCGGCTAGCATTTCTGTCCTAAAGTAAAGGGGAAGTCGTGGCCTAATGGTTAGAGAGTCGGACTTGTAATCCGAAGGTTGCGGGTTCGAGTCTCGGGCCGGCAGGAATTGTAGGTGGGGGGAGTGAATGTCCAGCGCTCTCTCCACCTTCAATACCACGACTGAGGTGCCCTTGAGCAAGGCACCGAACCCCCAACTGCTCCCCGGGCGCTGCAGCATAAAATGGCTGCCCACTGCTCCGGGTGTGTGTTCACGGTGTGTGTGTGTGTTCACTGCTGTGTGTGTGTGTTCACTGCTGTGTGTGTGCACGTTGGATGGGTTAAATGCAGAGCACGAATTCCGAGTATGGGTCACCATACTTGGCTGAATGTCACTTCACTTCACTAATAATCGATGTCGCGATTATAAATGAGTGACTCCTGGTTAACATGTAGGCTATTAGTGGGTCGTATTTAGTCACTATTTAGTGTGGAATTTTTCTACAATATTCGCTCATCATGACAGTAAAATAGGGCATTCTAAGTCAATCTACTGCAGTTTTTCCTCTAAGTCAGTAAAAAATGTGTTCCATGCATGACATCCGGTCATGCATGGAAAAAATAAAAACCGTCATATACCGTGAAACTGGTTTAATTTTGAAAAACACAGAGATATAAATTTTTGGTCATACCGTCCAGCACTAATTATAATAAATATAAATATAGATAGATAGATAGATAGCTTTATGTTTTTCTCCGCTCACAGAAGCGCTGCAGGTGCATGATGTGATAGCTTATGATGACCATGTGAATCCTCATGTTCTGTTGTTTGCTGCTTTAGCGCATGTAAAATTAATCCCCGGAAAATTTGTATTTTTAACTGGTCACAGACACTTGAATTAAATTAGAATAATTCAAATTTAAACTAATCTTGTTGGTTACCGGTTAATAATCGTTTAATGAGCGTCGGTTGGGAAAAATAACCGAAATGAACATCCCTATTTGCTACCAACTAAAACATTCAAGTAGCTGTATAGAAATGTGCTAAAGCACTCAAAACATTTTAAATGTTTGTCTATTCTGAAAATCATTCAATACTAGTTCAGGACCAGAAAATTAAAATCACAATACCCCTAAAAATTTGGCACTACAGAAAGAAAGCCACCTAAATAGTTAAATGAAGCATACAGATCTTATTTTAGTGATACGATGAATGTAGGTTAATTGCAAAAGCTCCATGTTCTGGCAGTTCAGGGATGGCAGACCTTGAGTTAGTGTGTGTAAAGGGCACAAGCAATTGGATGTGTGTGTGTGTGCTCAGCATGGGAGTGTTGAGCCAGCTGTCTCACATACACACATGCAGACCCTTTGACAGAAGCGTTAATGAGATTTGGGCTGCTCCGCAGAGGCCACACCCCTTAAGACGACTAGCAGAGCAGGGTATTAGCACTAATGCTGTGTTTTTGTTTACAGTCATTTGAATAAGGTCCCGAGCCATGGCACAATCTCACGTATGCACAGGCACACACACACACACACACACAAGCAAGCAGGAGCAAAGGGATTTCCACACTCTTTCGAGGGGAAGCTTTAGATTACACATTCACGTTCCCTCACCGGTATGAAGGAGTGGCGCTTGGCACAGTAATCTCTGACTGCATGTGGCACTAATGCATGTATTATGCGTGTAAAGCTTTTCTCAGCTCCTCCTCAGGATTCTCTTAAGCATAAACAAATACACAACCACAAAATTGCCATTTAAATGCCACCTAATGTTTGAACCTTTTGTTAATATCTCAAATTTTTGGCATTTCAGTTAACCTATTTCAGCCCTCCACAATAATATAATAAATCCCAGTCTGAAGTCTAGACTGACTCTAGGGATGCTGAGGTAGCATCTAAGCCGACGGATGAAGCCCCTAAAAGCAGCAGAAGGGCCGTCACCTCCTCTGTGTGCCAGTCTGCAGATTAAATCCATACTGCTGATGGGATTCCTGCTGACTGGCTGGCGGCAGCTCCATCAGAGCTCACCAGGGGCTGGCAAGCGGCTATGCTTTAGAATGAGGTAGAGAGAGGTGGTCTCCAGAGCCCAGGCCAGCACACACCTGCCACACCTACAGCACAACGCTAAACCACAGCTGTCATGATGAAATGGGTTTAAAATATTTCAAACAGATAAATGCTATCATCTCCTCCTGTAATTGGCAAAATGTTTGGAATTACGGGAATGTAATAAAGTGAATAGAGAATGTATTACACTCAGAATGCATGAACTAATGTCTATGTAATTTGCATATCAAGTAATCGCTATAGGCCCTGCTGAACCTTGTTTGAGTGACATTTCAGTGCTGAGATGAATTTAAAATTGCTGTCTGGGCTAAGAATGAGCATTATTTAGAAATCAGCTATTTGTAGATGATGCATTTCTCAATTAACTTGCAAATCTGTTTAATTAGAATAAAATCCCAAAGCCAAAGAAGGTAAGATCTATAACAAGATACAAGCACTACAATCAAATACAGACAGCCTAGAGTAAGCTGAGAGCACATTTTATCTCAACTGCAAAGTCAACAGCAATATTTAGCTCCTATATAGGAAGAGCGGCCTGACCTATGAGCTCACACTGAGAGTGTTAAACTCTCGCTCCAGGAGAGCAATGACTCCTGAGACACTGTTAACATGAGAACAGCAAACCTTCCATCATAAATACCCACACATCCGTGCTACCAACACTTTGTCTACCGAGCAATGTGCCGTATGTTTATTTTAACAATAAACCCTCGCAGGCTTCAATCTTCCAAGCGTTCAGTACACAAACATAATGTGCTCTTGTATGAGTGACTCTATTATAACTTTGTAACTATATATAGCCTTTTTAAGATGTTGTGCAACCGTATGACCAAGATAAACATCACCAGGAATTCTGACAGTTTTTTTTTTATAAAATGAAACAAGCATAGCTCTTAAACATGTGTTGAAGGCTAGTTAAACTGCTGCAAATTAACAAAATTAATCTAAAATAAAAAATAATAAATCAAGTAAAAACTAACCAGCCAAGTAAGAAAGTTTAAAGCCCATGAATAAGTCAAATATAAAGAGCTGGCCAATGTGAACAAAACCTCTTTGCGTGTCCCAAGAAGAGATTTTGAAAGGGTTCAAGTATCGTTTCTGTATGGCCAGTAGCTGAGCTCTATGCAATGAGAAAAGCCCGAATAACTCAAACAACACAGATTCTATTCATGTGCTCTGAATGAAATCTGCCAAAGAGGAAAATAAGTTGAAGCATGCAGTCAGCTTGTCACTGCCTCCATTTCTCCCCTACTATTGTCCTAATGAATCCAGCAGTAATGCATCAAGATGCCCCCTGGTATTCTGCCAGTATTCACAAAAACTGCCCAGCATTTGCTGTCAGTCTAACAGGACTATTGACATTCATGCTAGTGAATCTATGCAGAGTGGGAAGTTAACATCCTTTCAACTGTACCACAATTTAAATATTTCTTTTTAAGCCAAAGTAGCATTCAACTTCTCAACAGAAATTTCACAAAACAAAGCATTTATAAATCAAGTGGGAGAGTTTCATTTAGTCACCATCTGATTTTTGTAACCACACATACTTTGTATGTGCAGGTTGCATATGCGCATTGACTTTACACTAAAATTTACACTAATCAATTTTTCCACAAGGTGGCAACACTGGCCTGGGAAACTCCACATGGCTCACAAATAGCACTTGATTTGCATTTAATTGACAGGAGAATGTTGGCAAGAGTGTTGTATGATACTCTAATAAGCCTACAACACTTAAAAGGCGTTTTTGCTGTTTGTTTCTAATCGCATATCGTACACTGTTTTGGCGCTGTTTAGCGAGGAGTGAAAGATCACTGTACAAACCCAGTAATGAAGTACCAACTGACTCTCATGTATATTTTATAGCGTTAGTTGAGAGATTTGTTTTCCTTGAGAAAATTTGGCATGTACTGTACCTGACATATATCCAGAATTGAATTGAATTGAATCAAATCGAATCAGAAATCAAATCGAAAGCATTGGAGTCAGAATCAAATCGACAAATGTGTGTCAAAACCCAGCCCTATTAGTAACCCTCCAAATCAACATCCAAACATACAGAGCAGATGTGGATACACTTCTCACATTTTTGTCAGGATAACAAAAGATAAGCTCCTGCAATCAATATCTTCATTGGGTTGTTCACAGAAAACCAGACTACATCCTCTGCTATGAAGGAGGGGTAAACAGCTTTACATATTCAACTGGTTTTAATCTCTCCCTCATTACCGCATACTGATGATTAAAAGCTCTTATCTGTACACCTCATGCATGTTCGAAGGTTAATTACTCTGTGTTCGGGACCTCAGGCCAAATTTATCCTCATATAGCTGCAAGAATTCAATAACTAGACCAAGCGAGATTAAAATAGCACGTGTGTTGTCATTGCATCTAAAAAAAAAAAAATTCTCACAGTGGCTACAAACTCTCTCGAGCCCATCACGATGACGTCTGTCCTGACAGGACACAAAAGGGTTGTTTATGGCCAGGCTTTGTCTAGACCTCCTATAGACATCTGCTTATTGATTCTTCATGACAGTGAACTAGTGATCTTTTCAGCTGTCAAACACCCTGGTAAATCCATACTGTACTTTACTGTGATCAAAGTTTTAATGAGGTATTAGTGCTCCTCAGAAAGGATTATGATGGTTTATTACACATTTATGCAGATTCGCCGATGTGTTTTCTATTGTTTGCCTTACACAGTGCTGTGTGGGTTTGTGAACTTACAGCTCGTCACGTTGCCTCTGTGACAGCACCATGGTGGTGGCGGCGGGGACAGGACGGGGCGGGGGTGGGGGTTTCAGGTGTAGAGTGTGCAGCAACTGCTGTCTCCTTGGCAGGAGATCAAAGATAGGACGCCGGGTCCGGCTTGCAGGGTGGTCAGCAGCTCACCCCAAACACTTATCCTTAAATTCAATCTCCAGGAACACCACGCCTTGACAGCTTTGCAGGCATCTACCAACCAGACGGTCCCTGCATCTGTGGAGGAAAAGGACACATTCGTCATCAGAATAACAGACCTTCTGGTTGGAATCAAAATGCAAATAAGCACAGTCCAGATGAGTAGTGGTCACACAAGCTTTAGGCAACAGTGGAAATATGCTAGTGACCCTGTTCCTGTGACGGTAGCTTTGGGGGCTAACACACATTTCATCAGGTGTTCCATCTGCTCTATTTACCCCAGCACACATTTCATTCTAGCCTGCATTCAGTCCTCTCTATTGGCTGCCATGTGGAGCGTTTTGTTACGGACCCCTGCTGCCCCTGTCGGGAGTTCTGAACATGTGTAAAAGGGACCGCTGACCCAGATTTTAGCATCAACCTACTTCTGCACTCCAGTGAGATACACAGTTTGACAGCAACAAGCAAGACTCTCTCAGAATCTCCCTCACGAATTTCTCTTAGCTAAAAGAGAGATCACTATCTAGTCGGGATAGCTACTTTACAACAAGAGTATATAGAGAGAGAGGCCATATTACAATAGTACTAAAGCCAAGGACAAACTACAAGCCAGAAGACAACAACAGCTGGTCATCCCTGCAAACAGTGCTGGGTATCATCCACTACCTGATACATCTCTCACGGTATGATTGATGTATTTAAAGTGTAAACAGTCAATTTTCTTTGAGTAAATATAAACAGATGGGACAAGGGGTGGGCAAAACAGCCAAAATATTATTTCACTCATAGGACTCATATTTTAAGCAATGGTTTGCTGCTAAAACATCTCATTGATGGATTTGCAGGGCTCCAAACTGCGACTAAAATGGTCGCATTTGCGACCAAAAATATTAATTTGCGAGTGAAGTTTTTGCTGAGGTCGCCACTGGCGACTATATATAATTTGCATGAAAGGACTTTTTTCCCGATTGTTTTGCGCTCACATCTTTTGTTATGTTCACGTATTAAACTTACATAAGACGATGCGCATCAAAGTTTTACTGGAAAAGAGTTTCAAACAGTCCTCGTCTCTGCCGCACACAGTCTGCTGAACGCAGTGAGAGAGACCTGAAAGGTGATAATATAAACACCAGTACCCCGCGTCCACACGGTCCGTGTATGCGTCCGGATCGCGCAAGCGGAGAGTATCGCACTTAATGCTCAGGCGCGATCTCTTTAGCACCTCAGTTAAAGCAGCAAGTGAACCCATTATATATTTCCATTTACTACTATAGTATGAAATGAACATGATCAAAAGGAAGGCAATAAGAAAGCCTATAGTACAACTTACTGAAATGTTTTATGGAAAAGCTCATTGTTTCAAACTGAGGAAATGTATAAAGCTTGTAAACATTGCATTGTAATATATTTACCTCAGAATAACCACTCAGTGTCCATAAACTCATCAGTCAGCTAGAAAAATAACTATAAAGAGGAGCGTTTTGCTATATTTATGCGCTGTTGCATATTAATATTTTTACTTATTTTGTTGTACATGATTCAACTCCTCCTATAAAATTGCATTTTACTAATGAAGAAAAACAGACTGAATGTGTGAAAGACGTGACAACATTTATAGGATGCACTGCACTCAGTTGCCAAGTGATGCATATGGTCCATGATATTGGTACAGATTCTGTGTAACGAACAATTCTTTGTGACTGTATATTTCAAGTTGTAAAAGACATTTAATTCACACTTTAAGTGAACCTTAGTCCCTCGGTCGACCTGATCATCTACAAGATGGATTAAAATGCTGATAAAGCCTAGAAAAGATAAGACATAAACACATGACAAAATGATTGAAATGTTAAAATAGGGGGGAAAAATAAAATGATAATAATAAAATAAACCACTTTTATTCTGTGGCACCTAAAAAAATAATTTGGCGCCTAAGTTTTTCTTTTATAGGAGCCAATGGCTCCTTACTCTATTTTTTTGTCTGGAGCCCTGATTTGTTTATTCCAAACATGCAGCATTTCACTTAAGAGGTTAATTGAAGGGCTGCATTCATGTGAATTGCTTGTGGATTATTGTGATGTTTTTATCAGCTGTTTGGGCTCTTGTTCTGATGGCACCCACAGGGTAAACGTACCTAATTAAGCACACCAACATCTACATAGAGACATTTTTAGTGCACAAGATATTTGTTTCAGTACAAAAAGTTATGTTGAAATAAAATATTAATCTCTCACATTAAAATATTTTTTTTTAAATGACAAAAGCATTTCAATTAAGATATACATCATTAAATTCAAAAAGTCCAGCTGTGCTTAATGGGTACATTTTTGTACCCTTTAAGCACACCCCTGTTCCCATTAAGCTCACATCATGTTTTATTAAAAATTCTTGTTTATTTTAAAGGAAAGTTTTTGAAGAATAATTGTAAAAAAGCTACAAAGTCAATCACAAAAAACATTCAATTTGATCAGTTAGGGTAAATGGACCTATTAAGCTCACGTACCCATTAAGCACAATTCCATTTTTGAGATCAGATTATAAAAAGAAAAAATAACTTCATTTAAGCACATTGCAAAATCTAGGCTAGTCCACGTTCAGCTAAGTAACATATTCAAAATCAAATAAAACAAAGCAATACATTTAATTCATGGGGATAAACATAGAAACTAGCCTCATTATGAAACCTCTTATTAAATGGATGTCAACTTATCTATAGTCTCTTATAGCTGGAAAACACTACACAATTTTTGTCCCAATTTTCCACAGATTTACAGTCTGGAGAAGTTGATGCTAGTTGGTAAAGGTCAGAGCCAGTCTGTAGATTGGAGTTGACAGAATCCATAGAAAATTGATTAACTTAAAGTGACAACTAGGGGTGGGCGATATGGGAAAAATATCATATCAGGTTTTTTTTTTTTTTTTTAGAAATATCACGATTAACTATTTTAGCACGATTCTTTGTCATTTTGGTTTTACAAGTTGTCTGAGCATTACAGCCAATCTAGAAAGACAAAGCCTTTCAAGGTAACCAAAAAAAAAAAAAAGACATGGTAGATATTTAGGCCAAAGTGGGCGAAGATAAAGATCTTTGTCATCATTTTATCTTTCTTATTAAAAAATAAGAACAAAGATACACATTACAAATACACATAATATACAAATAAAACAAACAGTGCTTTATTTTCAGGTACAATAGGTGTATTTAGCAGGAGCATTCGATGAAATTGAATGAACAAATATAAAAATAAAACACCAGATTTTATCTATCTTTGCGTTTTGTTGTTTTGTTAACGTTAAATGAATAGTTCCCCCCAAAACTAAATAGTCATCCGTCTGTCAATTGTGTCAATGTTTATTTTAATACCATCATTTACTCAAAAGTTGTTTTAAACCTGAATGAGTTTCTTTCTTCTGCTGAACATAAATGCTATTTTGAAGAAGGTGGAAAACAAATCAAAGTCAATGTAAATGTCAAATCAAAGTCAATGTAGACCAGCAACTGTTTGGTTATCCTCATTCTTCAAAATATCTTATTTTGGATAGAGGTTTGGGACAACATGTGAGTGAGTAAATAATGACAAATAAAATTTTAGGGTGAACCATCCCTTTAATGACAGTCGACAGCATGTTTAGTATCCTGTCCCTTTAAGAGCTGCACGCATCTAATATACAGGCACGCATCTGTTTCTCTCTTAACTATTTACTTTCATTTTTAGAGATAACCAACTGAGTCTGTATGTAAACCTTGTGTGTTTTAACAGTATTAGCGCAAAAAATAAGTTAGTAACTCTACTGCTGTATGTCGTGTTGTACAGTATATAGAGACGGAGGCGCCAGAACTGTATCTGACATAATGTGCGCTGTAGCACGATACTACGATATTTCTTCAAAAGCAGATCGTGGAGACATTTTTATCGTCCACGATCAAAAATCGTCATATCGCACACCCCTAGTGGCAACCATCAGCTAATATTTAAATTCTGTTTATGAAGTATTTACATAGACGTTCAATGTGGAAGAGCTTAAAGGGAGCACTCTGAGCTTAATTTGAGCAGCAACAATTTTTAATAAATTTCATGTAATATTTATTAAAATGACAGGATTTGTGCTAAATAGTCTAGGTCCTGTATTATGTTCATACATATTTTAATATGAACAACTATTATTAACAATATCTATGAAATTATACTTTTTCTTATTGATGTCACACTGAAGCTGTGATTTTCATAGTAGTGTACCCTTTAAGCTCGCCTTAAAACAATATGAAATCTTTAAAAATTACAGCACTGTAAAACGAGAGACCAGCAATAAACTGTCAATTTATAATATTATGGATGTAAAAGTACAAGCCAGTAATGCCTGTGAAGTAATATGTTAGCGTAGCACACAATCTTATACAGCTAGTCGGCTAACTGTGTTCTGAGCATCTGCACTATGTTGCTAAAACTATCTGATTGACTTGAAATTATAGGAGGTATATAGTAACAAACATATCAATTGGTTAAGACATCAAGTAGGATAATAAATATTTTTTTCTTTTTATAATCTGATCTCAAAAATGGAAGTTTGCTTAATAGGGATGTTTACCCTACATTACAGAGTGACGAAGTGATGTAACACTACATTTCTCCAAATCTAGTCAGAAGAAGAAACAAATGCATCTACATATTGGACAGCATGAAGGCAAGTATATTTTCAGCTAATTTTCATTTTTGGGTGAGCAACTTCCAGTGTAAATGCAGTCAAATATTATTCAAATGACAGTAATAACAAGAAAACCACTTACTGCTAATTTATTTCTGTTCTTTATTATTGACTGTTTCCTTCAATAACAACTTTGTAAAATTAAATCAGTATCAAGATGAAATCAGTATCAAGTATCAGTAAATTGACTGGCACTGATACAAATTGCTACAGTTTTGGTACAGAGACAACCATAGTGACTAGCTTTATGATACAGCACTACTCTGCGCTGTTCAAGAAATCCCATTGTGAAACTGAGAATATCATCCTGGAAACAAACAGCATGACTATAAAAACAGCTAATCCAGCCATTAGAGTGCTCTCTGAGACGCATGAGGGGAAACACTATAAGCCTCTTAGAGACCTGCATCTTGCTACAGAGGGTCTATGGGACTACTCATGAAGAACAAGAGGTTAGCATAGCACATTCCTCACCCGAACCCTGAACACTCAAAAGACATTCCACACATAAATCTGACAGGTTCAGAACCGAGCCACAGACCAAGGAGACAAAAAAACAACAGCGGTTAAGCAAGTTAACGAGCTTTCAAACCAAATATAATTAATAAGAATCAGAGAACAGTCTTTATCAATTGATCTGCTGGGCGAAACGTTTATCTGTAAATTGCCAGATCCTAAGCACCACTTGAACTATGAACGACTAGAGAGGCTCTGATATGCTGACAGGCCTGTCATTACAACGGTTCAGATAATCACTGAAAAATACAGAGAAGCATGATACAAACCACCATGTCATGACAGCCTCAGTAGGCTCGCCAATCCCAGCAGCATTACATGTGATGTGCACCAGACCTCTTTTCCCATTTAACAGGGTGTTTTAACAGCAAGGGCAGCAGGAGACAATGCCAGGAATGTGAATGATATGCAAAAAGCAAGAAGAGCTCTTTATCCTCCATCTCATTCCTTCTTTTCTTTTGACTATTTTATTGAAATGGGACCTGTAATGTCATAGTAGCTCTTTCAGTCTTTGCCATGCAAAACATTAACAGCAGCTGAGGGAACCCAATTCAAGAAGACCCAATTTACTAGGGATGTAACGACTAACTGCGAGCCAGTTGAAAATCTATTCAAATGTGTGACGATTCAAATCGGTTGAGATTCCAAACAAATCGCGATACAATTGGAGTAGGAATTTATATGAATGGATCTCTGAAGGGAACTGACTGTCTTTAGAAAAGTTTGTGGTATTTTCTATGGCAGCGGCTATTTGCACTAAGTGCAAATAGCATATTTTCTTAACGATATGCTATTTACACTGTTAAAATGGCAAGATTTTCTGCTATTTATACTACTTATTGCAAATAGTGGCAATTATCTGCACCTCAGTATTGTAGTACATTATAAAACAGTACGCAATAACGCATTGTGTAAATAGTTTTAATTCAAATTAGGCTATTAAATGGATGCCATTAAATGATTGGGACAAAGCCCTCCCTACACCTACCCCAACCCTACCCGATACTTTATTTTCAACTTTTTGATTATTTCCTTCATTTATTGAAAATAAATGCCTTTCCGATGCGATATGAGATTTGAAAAGGGAGAAAAAAAGTTTGGCAAAAGGCGGATTCGAACTCGGGTTGATCGCATCAAAAAGCAAACTTACCATCTACGCCACTGAGACAGATGTTAGACAATAGTCTTTCTTTTTGTACGATTTTCTTTTCATCTTGCCTCCGAACGCTGCAAATTAAAGTAGGGATCATAAGCACAGCTCTGCTTTGTTTACAGCGGTAACCCAGGAAACACTATCATTGCTGTTCATAAGCAGCACCTGCTGGCAGAGAGTGAATCTGCCTCTCATTCAGCTCGTCTGCGGTTTCGTTCGGATGTTTTATGTAGTATAGTTTCACAAAATTTAAGTCACACCATTTTGTTTTTGCTTCAAATTTCGAAATTATAGTCTAATTTAGATTAAAAACTGCTCATGCTGTATACATGTATGCTGTTTGGATGATGATTAAAATGCAGTGGTTGCCTCTCATTCTACATGGAAAGAGCACAGACAAAGCTTTAGTTTGTTTATATGAAGAGATTTATTTGATTTGTGTAACTTATTTGATTTGGGGTTTGTTTTAAAATTTAAATTTAGTTTTGTTATATTTAAATTTCACAAAGAAACATGTAGCAATAGCCTAATAAAAGGACACCTTCTCATTTACTGTATAATGTCTTCAATCTAATTTTATTAAATTCTCAAAAAAAAAAATGTTTTAATCGTGAATCGAATCGTGAGTTTAGTGAATCGTTACATCCCTACAATTTACCAGTGTCACTATATTTGTTGCTTCCATACAATTTCATATGAGAGTGTGCTTTGGGACTTCTGCAACACTAACTGTAATCTTTGAAAATTAGATTAGGAAAAAATGAGTTCAGGCCACAAAGAGTGTAATCAGCTCTTGCAGTTATAAGCTTATACATTCTCAAACATGCAGGCCTAAATTACACTTCGTACCAAACGGAGTCATAACATATAATCCTGGCTGTTACAGCATGTAAACAGAATGAATCAAAAACAATGACAAATACTGATCCCCACTGGCACTGAAACGCATTATGACCTCTTTGCAGATGCACATCCAGTGAGCAAACCAAACCCACAGTAACAGTACTTCATGCCATGCCACCTCCATCCCAGTCACTGCAAACTGCCTGTTGGGACAAACACACCATTATCCTGCGTTATTTCAGCCAATGGTTTGGAGGGGTCTCTAGCAACCGTCTGTGTGCTGCTGAACCACACAACTGAGGCAAAAACAGTCCAGTAGTGATTATCCATTCCTGCTATAAAAAGATCAACGCTGAGCACTAACAAGAGCGTGTGATTAAGACAAAGACTGAAACAAAGAAATCAGGCTTCTGCTGTATTCTGGTCTTCACCGTTTGTTTATTAGTATGAAAATAATGAGATATTCAACAAGAACCAAGGCTAAATTAATATTATTATTATTATTATTATTTAGTCATTTAGCAGACACTTTTATCCAAAGCGACTTACAAATGAGGACAACAGAAGCAATCAATTGTAGTATTAAAACAACTAAGACCTATACAGACATAATAAATTCAGACATTAACTAAAATTAAAATAGATAAATACAAATCAAGACAGTATAGTTTATCAGTAATCCTAAGAAATAACACTACCAAACACACATGCTAAAAATAACAACTTACTGACACATAGTAAGAAATGGATATAAAAATGGAAACAGTAGTGAAACAAGTAGTAGAAAAGAGAAATAAAAAGTGATACTTGTATCCTTTGCCGGTGTCCCAGCCCGGTGGAGTCGCACGGTAGAGTCGATGGTCTTTACACTGTTTGGTCATCACATGAGGACTTCACACAACAACTGCCGCGGTAAACTAAGCTTCTTTTTTTATTAAACCCATCTAACAAAATACTAATTTAATTTAGCTGGACACACTTTCCTTATTTTTCCACAACAAATGGCCAAGCAAGCGCAGACACTGACAAGATACGCAAGACAGAACGAGACCAAACACGATATCAGCACGTCTCCACACAGTAAACATAATAACATAATATAACAAATGTTGATTGATAGAAGTGTAATCTGTTACCAGCATTTCCCATGCATCTCGAACCCAAAAACAGTCCTGCAAGTCTGTCATTTCAATAGTTTCTTTAGTTTAAGACAGATGGCAGAAGGAAACATCCCTCTTTGAGGAATTGTGCAAGCTGGTAAAGACTGCCAGCCAATAAAGCTTGGACTAATAATCACTTTTCTCATTCCCTTGATGGAATTGCCATGATTACCGGATCACAGTACATTTCCACTAAGGGAATGCTGAGTAGCAGCTCATCTGAATGGCAGGGAGTTTAAAAGATCAGAAGACATGAGCTGAATAAACAATGCAGCAGCATATTGTTATAAAGCATGACGTGTCATGCCACTGAAATTAATGTTTCTGAATGAAACTATTAATATAGACTATTTCAGAAGACAGAGGGCTGTAAGATTTTATTAATAAAAGAAATTAATACTTTTATTCAGCAAGGATGCATTCAATGAATCAAATGCGACAGTGATGTCATTTAAAAAAATATATATATATTTTAACTGATAATAATAAATGTTTCTTGAACACCAAAAACAAAACAAAAAAACATTAGAAGGATTTCTGAAGGATCGTGTGACAATGAAGACTGGAGAAATGACTGCTGAAAATTCAGCTTTGCCATCACAGGAATAAATTACACTTTAAAATATATTTGAATTCAAAACAGGTATTTTAAACAGCAGCATGATTACTATTTTAAATGCATCTTTATCAAATAAATGAAACCTTTATAAGAATTAAGGCGTGTTTACAGCTGAGTTAAGACTGCTCTATGCCTGCTTAAAATTTAAAGATGCAATGCCTCAAAGCCAGACTAAATTATGCCAGCTCAGATCCACCCAATGTCAAAGCATACAGTTATTGGTGTGTAAATGCATTTAAGACACCTCCAAGCAGCATTAAACAGTCTGAGTAGACACACCAAAATGTCACTTCAGAAGCACTTCTGTGCCACCTTTGCAAGGTAAATTTGGCGTAAGAGACTTTAATGTCTTTCAACAACATTAAACGGTCTTATTGTACACTGATAATTCTGTTCAGTGAACTTAATCCAAGCCATAACACGCCTGCAATCATCAGCAACCATCCATGATACCGGTCTAACAGCTAGAGGGAGTGCACAGCAAACTTGGCACAATATCTTAAACCATTAGAGAATATACAAAGCAAGGTCCCACATTTATTCAAAGCATTCACACCTTGATAAGCAACATGCACACACTTGCTTTTTCAACATGCTTACATTTGCATGCAAGATGCTGTTAGTTATGCAGTAAGCAGTCATTAAATAAGTGCATTAATTGCTGCCTACATCGTTGGGCTGATATTTACTGCAGGAGTGATAATCACATCATGACAGATCATCACAGTAACGTTAGTGTCCTGATGAGCAGAGCAGTACCGGCTCGGCAAGCAAAGAATCAGCTGACCTACATTTGTGACTGGTCCAAATCTTCAGCTCAATCCTAATGAAAACATGTTATATACGCAAACGAGCTAAATAATTGTCAAAAACCTCGATTATGTTTCATAACCTTGAAATAAACGAACAAATACAGTGTCCGGGTCAAGCATCTCGTCATGTTTTGAGAAACAAGCAAGGTATTTAATCATTTCGAAGCTCGTTTGAATACTAAACATGCCAGGTTAATAGTTATCGATCATAACTAACTCCAATTATGCTGTCTAGGTAGGAAGTTCACTAGGTTTTGCAACACAGCCCTCAACACCCTTATTCTCAACCGGTATGCAGCAAAAACGTCGTTTTGAATGGTCTAATTTTTCTTTGTTTACCCAAACAGAACTGCACACGGCAAGGTCAACACTGAATTTAACGTTTAGAGATGATAAAACAGAGGTAAGTTATGCGTTGACACGGGCGTTAGCCAACTGTTGCTAGCTAACATGACATTGATGAAACGACGTGTTGAATCGCCGACAACATACACCTCGCTAAAACTGCAGACCTGAGCGCGATGATTTCTTATATCACAGAACACACACAACACACACCCGTGGGGCTGTCTATATATTCACGACTAAAAGGAGAAAAAACAGAAGCTGAAGTATTTCTCCAACGGCCGCGTCCGCCATTTTGAGACACCGAGAAAAGGAGGCGCAAAAATTACAGCTACAACAGCACTTCGACCGGCGATTTTTATCAAACATAACCACAAAGAGAGACACAAATGAGCTGTCCTTACCCTACAGAGTCAGCACTGAATGTTATTCCTCAGAAGACGCTGGTAAGGAACGGAATAACTGTTATTTTCGTGTTGAAAAGAGGACCTGGAGTCTTGGAGTCTGCTCCTTGCAGCGCCGCATTCGCCTCTACGGCACGGGAGCGCGCATGGGCTGACTTCAGCAGACGGAGGCGCGCACGCCCTTCAATCTCTGTGGGCGTTTCTTCAATAAATATGCACCTCCTCGCCTAGTTTTGCGGATAACGGACCGTGAAAAATTATTTCTCACATGAGCCACATCAATGACTTTAATCTGGGTACAATCAGAGCGCATGACCTCTATTTGTGAGAGTCAAAACAGCACCTGTGTCATCATGCTCAAACCAGTCACCTCACCTGAAGCAAAATATGTAACCCTGGACCACAAAACCAGTCATAAGTAGCACGGGTATATTTGTAGCAATAGCTAACATTGTATGGGTCAAAATTTTAGATTTTTCTTTTATACCAAAAATCATTAGGATATTAAGTAAAGATCATGTTCCATGAAGATATTTTGTAAATTTCCTACCGTAAATATATTAAATCAAATTTTTTGATTAGTAATATGCATTGCTAAGTACTTTATTTGGACAACTTTAAAGGCAATTTTCTCAATATTCTTATTTTTTTTGCACCCTCAGATTCCAGATTTTCAAATAGTTGTATCTCAGCCAAATATTGTACTAATAAACCATACATCAATGGAAAGCTTATTTATTCACTTAATTTTAAAAATGGACCTTTATGACTGGATTTGTGGTCCAGGGTTTATGTTTATATGTATGTATATGGCTCTTACACCCCCGGTTTCACAGACAAGGTTTAAGCCTAGTCCTAGACTAAAATGTAAGTGGCTGTTTCAAATGAAAGAAACTTGCACTGACTGATCATAAAATATATCAGTGCCTTTGTTTTGTCTCAAGATGCACACCAGTAATGTTTTTTCTAAGGAATGTTAATAAAAATTACTTAAACGTCTTATTTGAACTATGGCCTAATCCTAGTTTAGGCTAAACCCCGTCTGTGAAACCGGGCCATTCACATAATGCATCTTATAATCTTGTACTGCAGTTATATCTGATCAAATGTACATTATTATTACTCTTTAGCTTTGGTTGAACAAATCATATTTGCTTAGATGGAACAGCAGCTACGCTAATTATGTCTCTATTTGTTTCTCTGTTTCTCTATTTGTTTCTTTGTTTTCTAGGAAAGACAGAAGCTTCAGTCTGGTTCCAACCCTGAAATGATCTGAGATGACCGAACACCTGAGAAAAGATGATGCCAACCCCTCAGAGGACCTCAGAGGATGCCAATATACAGACAACACACAGAATTACCCAATTTTGCCATAAGTTAAATATATTAAGGTTCTGCAATAATAAATATATTGTGGAAACTTAATTTCCTGTAGAGCTGCTTTGCAACAATTTGTATTGAAAAAAGCGCTATAGAAATAAACTTGAACATGTTTTTTCTGGTTTCTTTATTCATTTTAATACAAAAGGATACTCGGCCCAAAAATAATTAGATTGTTATTTAGAAGAGTTGACATTAAGGTACCACTCATTAAAGAAACCAAAACAAACACACAAAGGGCATAACAAATATTTCATGTCGAAAACAAATTACAGAAGAAAAACAGAAATCCAAAAAAAGAAGTGATCTGTTTGTTCAATCCCAGAAGACATTGAGACCGAGCAACTGTATGCTTGCTCTATGTAGATTTCCTCAGATATTTTTTTTTTTATATATATTCTAGTTTATAATGGGTTTCTGCAGATTATTTAAGAGAAAATGTAACAAAATACACCACAGACTGAGGGTAGAGGATGTCTTAATTGTGATATTTCTTTTAAATTACTGGTGTACAGCAAATCATTTGATAAGAGATTTAATTTTTGTTTTTTAAATGTCCAATCGTTTCCTTCTGACAATTCAAAAAGAAGTTTTCTTTGTTTTAGATGCACACTTTCACACAGAAACATAAACACTTGTGATTAAACTGTAATTTGAAGAATATTATGAATATTATACCCAGGAAGACATTCAAGACAATTCAAATTAAAGATTGTAATTAAAAAAAAAAAAGAACAAAAATACCTGCTATTTTGTTTCTGCATCTTTGTCAATAAAGCCCAAACCTTTCTAAAAAGTACTACACATCTAGATTACATCAAATTGGTTTGTCATGCAAGCAGTTATTGAAATCTTGTATTGACATGTTGCTTTGCTACATAACATGAACACATCACAGATTTGGTGACCATTATTATGAAAATTATCTTTGCGGTTTAATTTAAAACATGTTTGAATCCACTGGTTTGTTCACTATGAGATGTGCAACTATGGAAGCTTGAATATATTCAATTGAGATCATATTTAACTGCAGATTGGTTACTTGGTTTTTTTTAAGCCCAGGAGAAACCTGAGGTTAAGTGCCTGGCTCAAGGACAAACTAGAGACAGGATTTTCTCCTTAACCCTTCAGTTCAAAGGTCAAGCTTACTCCACCATGAACTTGTGATGAGCTTCAACCACTAATCTACCACCATCACCAGCACCAGCACATTAGGCATATTCCTAATAAGTTGCTATGGCATCTTGTTGGTAAATACTTAATTTTGAAACAATTAAGATCCTAATGAACTCCAGTTTCAATGTTTTGATTCAAATCTAGTTCCTATATTCTAATGCAATACCTCAAAAATTGAGTTTACGTCCATTATCGATGAATGTTAATAATATATCGACTACAGCACACCCATGTGGCACCTAAAGGTACTGAAGTAGATATTCAAGGATTTCAGTCCAACATCCAAGCTTTCTGATTTCAAAATCCATCAAGAAATGATTAAGCAGATATAAAAGAAATACAGTTGCCTAACTTTATGACTTATAGAAGCTTAAATAGGCACAAATCTCACACATAATTACATATTCTTGTTCGTAAATATCAATTACATCACTTTTCCCCACCCATTTCCAGAGACAAACCATTTTTAAACAATTTTACTTTTTGTTTTATAGGGAAATACAACCAGGCTAGCAGTTTTCTTGCATCCATGTGCATAATCCAAGGTGTGCACTTAGTTCCAGCATATTGCTTCATACACAGTTTCAGCACAGCAACAATTTTGACATTTGCAGGACACACACAAAGCATGTACACAAGCAAACACATCGTCCTTGATCTTTTTTTTTTTTTGGTTATGTTACACATTGAAGCAGCCCATCTCATTCCTCTTTTGGCAGTCCTATATGAGACCACACAAAAAACCCGGCACTGGAAAGTGCAACAAATACAGCT
This sequence comes from Barbus barbus, assembly GCF_936440315.1. Classification (NCBI taxonomy): domain Eukaryota; kingdom Metazoa; phylum Chordata; class Actinopteri; order Cypriniformes; family Cyprinidae; genus Barbus; species Barbus barbus. The sequence goes on along the minus strand of NC_136762.1, from coordinate 12,665,056 downwards.
AGGGAGGAACCAAACACGAGTCTCACAAGTTCCTGAACCTTGTGCTAAATAATTCTGGAGAATATACTGATCGGATCTTGAAAAACACAATATTAGTAGCACATCTTCATCTTAACAGGTTGCACGAGTCCATCCGTTATCAATGATGTACGTATAAAAATATCATCACGATATTATTCTGTTGCAGCAGCTTTGGAGGAATCCTCTGAATCTGTTTCTGCGCTAGCACGGACAACCATAAAGAGACATACACACATGAACACGCACACATACACACTTTTAAAGTGAAAGAGTTTCAGCACAACAGTCTAACTCAAGCTGGACATTTCAAATCAGTATTTCAATCAATGAATCAAGTACCTGTCTAACCCCAATGACAAAGCTTTATACAGCTTCCCAATGTATTTCTATAAAACAGACATGGCTTAAATTAACATTTACATGAAAAATCTAATGGCTTCTCATGTACTCTTACAAAAAGATTCCTTGTTTTACAGACGCCACAAATGATTGGTTGAGAACTCGCATCTGTAAAGTTGCATCAATCTGGTTTTGCCTAAAGGCAGCAGCCACGGCGAGCGTAGAAATAACGTATGGGACACAATATTAGCATTCGGTCCTGAGACTAGACCTTTAGAGTTTACATTCTTAAGCCCATGATTCTTGTATGTCTATTTCTGTTGGATTGAACGGTGAACGTCTCTCTTCTAGTGTGCAGTGTAGAAATCACCTGAGTTTCAGATAGGGAGGTGTGTTTTTAGGATCTTTCTACACTCGTGGGTTGCTTTGGGACGGATTGTGGTTATCCTGGACTCAGATGAGAAGGAAAGAGATGGGGATAATGGGTGGATAAGGCTCTGGTATAAAATGTCATGGTCATCCTTGGTCACCTCCAGCCTCATCAGTGCAAACTCAAAGAGGAAGGACTACATTCTCTCTGCTTCCTCCGGTAGACCTCGAGGGGTCGTGTTGTCGAATTGCACGTGTAAAACATCTGCTTTGTTCTCTTTACAGCTACAAACTACACTCTGTACACTTTTTTTGTTGCCTGTTCCTGGTTCTCCCCTCCCCATTATGCTCAAAGTGAATTGGTTAGATTAGACAGCTCAGTTCTCAGGTCCACAGGTTCTAACAGATGGCTGCTGAATCAAGTCCTCCTCATATGGAGAGGGGCTGTACGGTTGGGGTTGTTAATCATCCACAGGCAGCTTGTCATCCAGCTCTAACTGACCACCCTGCTGTTCCTCAATTTTCCCAGAATCCTGCATCAACTGCCGTCTCTGCACCTCAGCCTTCAGATTCTCCAGGTCCTTTTGGCTGTGAGAAGAATCAATGGTGTGAATTTAGAACTTACAGCTAAAATACATAATATAACATTATAATTGTCTAATTTACATAGGGCAATTTAGTATATTATATATTTATTAGTGCTGTCAAACGATAATTTTTAATATACATACAATATTAATATAATTAACAATTATATATATATACATACATACATACATATACACACACACACATATATATATACACACACTTTATGTAAACAAAAACTTATTTTGGATGCGATTAATCGCTTGACAGCACTAATATGTATATTAATATTTTTTTATATCATAATATAAATATCAGAATTCTTTCACTTGTGAAAAGTCATGTCACTTACTCTGAATTGTCAGAATTACTGACAAAAATTTGTTCAAGCAGTTTTTATACTGTTGATGAAAATGACCAAAATACCACCGCAAGATGTATTAAAGTTAGAATATGTGTATGTAAAATAGAATAGAATGAATAGAATATAGAACTGAATAGAATAATTCTATTATTTTATACTATATATTTCATGACATAACATTATATTATATTAACCCAATATATATTATATTACATTACAATATATGTAGGTAATACTTCATTATAAGTTTATAAATAAAGTATTAGCCACATATATTATTAATAAATCAGGCTTGTATTTGTATATAATCATTATTTTGTCTTTAATTGCAAGAGTTTGTAAGACCCATTATAAGCAACAACCTATTTATGCAATATGCTATATATTTGCATATTATATTATATACAAAATCTACTCTACTACAATATTTTAAAAACAGTATCTAATCCTTCATTATCTATACTTATCATATATTTATTTAGCAAGCCCATGATTTCATACTAATTATTTAACAAGGACAGTTATTTCACGTTGCGTTTTGGTTATAATGGTTCTATTAATTTAAAATAATAATACAAAATAAAAATAAAAACAGTTGGTTGAAAAAATGGTTGTTTAAAGTTCAAGGGATTTTGTCAAATAAAATGACATGCCATACCAATCCATGTAAAATCAAATATTCAATTAAAGAATTCACATGACAAAATATTTAATTGACATACTTAACCAAAAAGACAAAAAAAATATAACTTTCACTAAAGTAAATGGCGTAAAGCTTTGCTCACCTGAGGGGAATAAAGATGATGCCATTGATTATATTAAGCTGTTCCAGAACACTGGCCATGCTTGGTGCCGTAAACTACAGAGACAAACAGAGAGAAACTAAATAAGACATTAAAAGAACATCCAGGCAAAATCATGTAAGAAAATGTTAGAGGTATGAGGCCCAGGACAGTGGAGGTGTGACTGACCTTGAGGGGCATTATGCTAGCATTAGATCCGTTCTTGTAAATCTCATTCATGGTTCTCTGTAGAGCCACAGCTTGCTGCGTGAGGTACTTCAGGTACTCTGAGCTCTCCTTCGTCTTCTCATGAGCTTCACCAACCTTAAACACAAGTACATAGTGTTTGCATCAACACTGATTATAATACTATTCTATACATTAGTGTATTACAACCTCATTATTAAATCAGCCTTGTATTTATATATAAAGCCTTTGTATTTGTAATATTTCACAGGCAAAATCCAGTCATTTCAATGGAAGTATACACAATCAGAAATTGTGTGAGACTTAATGTGACTGTAACTTAATTTGTCATTAAACATTTTAGCAGGTCCGATATACTGTACATATATGGTTGGCTGTACCTGGTTCTTGTATACGGTGTAACCCTCCTTCTCATGCTGCAGTGCAGAGCGGAACTCAGCCTTGCTCTCATAAACTCTGGCCACCAGGTGATGACTGCAGAAGAACAAAGATGATGAACATATTTTGACTGCATCTGACACAACGATTTGAACTAGTGTGTAGTCAGGCGTATGTACCTGAGAGCTACTTTCAGGGATCGTGGACCATGGTATTTGGAATTGATGGCCAGGGCGTTCTCCAGGAAACGCAGAGAAATGTCATACTCCATCACACCATGAAGCACCAGACCAATATTGCTCTACATAAGAGAGAAAGAACAACAGTGAGAGGTGGGCTTTGCTCCACAAGCCTCAACGGAAGGAATTAAATTTCCTTTCAGGCGTTACATCAGTACACTTGGTTTAATTTTTTGCAAAACTAAGGATCAGTATAGGTTCTGCACCAAAGGCTTACATCGAGCAGAGCCATTTCAGGATGGTCCTCCCCACACACCACGAGCATGAGGTAGCGAGCGCGGTACAGCAGCTTCAGGGCAGTGGACAGCTGGCCATTGGCGAAGTAGTACAGAGCTAAATGCATCTGTGGAGAACAAACACAAAACATTTACAGATCACAGAGACTTGTTTGAGGTTCATTTATTTTCATTTGTAGTAGAATAATTGTAAAATTAGCAGCACTTATAAAAATGTACATAAAACGATGGAAATACTTATATATACTTACATATTCTTGAATAGTGTTGGGGTGTTCAATACCCAGCACTCTCTCACTCATCAGGACTGCCTTCTGCTGGTTGCTCAGAGCCTTGAAAAGAGGGGGGAAATCTTTTGATGAAATAAATGAAAAGGTATGGAAAATATAAGGGGGAGTAGTTGCATGTATTTTTTAAATTAAGTTTTGTTTAAACGTTTGTGGTTCTAATGTTTTTAAAAAGATGTTTTAATGTATTAGAAACTAAGTAATAATGCGAAATTGAATTACAAATTAAAATAACTGTTTTCTATTTGAATATATTTTAAAATGTCATTAATTCCAGTGGAATTTTCAGCATCATTACCCCAGTCTTCAGTCACATGATCCTTCAAAAACCACTCTAATATGCTGATTTGCTGCTCAAAAAGCATTACTTATTTTTTTATTTTTATCAATGTAGAAAACAGTTGCTTTGCTTAAGATTCTTGTGGAAACCACAATACATTTTTTCTTCAAGATTTTTTGATAAATAGAAAGTTCGAGAAACTGCATTCACTTGAAACAGAAATCTTTTAACATTATAAATGTCTTTACCAGCACTTTTGACCCATTTCTGTGCCGTGTTGTGTCCGTGCTAAATATAAGTATATATTTCTTTAGAAAAATCCTTCTGAACAATAGTATACATTCATCTGCAAAATTAAATAAAAAAAGAATTTAACTAAAGCATAAGATCAAAAGGGTTTTTAAAATAATTAGAAACCAATTTAGTCACTGGTATACAAACATTTGACTGTTTTCAGGATGTACCTCAGCATGATCACCCATGATGTAGTTGAGTCGGGCCAGAAGGCGCAGACAGGCACAGATCTCCACATGCATGGCTCCATACACATTGTTGAAAAGGTTCAAGGCCTCGTTGATGAGCTCACAGCCCTCCTTTAAGAAGCCTACAAACAGAGGACACATCAATCAGCATTACAAAACCATCACATGTGAAATTTCACTGATGAGGATGTGTTGTAATGTACCTTGCTGAACCTTGGCCTGCCCGCTTTGGAAGAAATGGAAGGCATCAGAGGCTTTGGGGTTGACGTGCTTCACGACGGGGAAGATGTTCAGGATGTCTTCCTCGGTGAAGGCCGGTTTGTGGCGGCTGTCAAAGTTGTACTCCTTTATCAAGATCTGCAGGGGAAGCACAAAAGAAAGCCTTGTCGCTACAGGCCTGACGGACACCTCAGTGACAAGGAGCGAGATCAATAAGAGCACTACCTGAATGCCAGTCTTGATTGATATCTCCCTCAGCAGGGTGATCTTCTGCAAGCTGTACTTCTCCACTGCTTGGTCCACACTTTCACTGTGAAACAAAGGCACAACACCATTAGTATATACTACTAGGCTAATAAAATGCAGGGTGTTTGTACAGAACTAGTTCTCACCATTGCAGGTTGAAGTGATAATAGCTTTGTGCCTCAGAGTTGATGTTCTTCCACAGCTCACTTGGTGTTAAACTGGCCCATGCTGTGTTGTCCCCTCCACCAGGGACCCGGTTACGTCTCTTACGACTCTTTCTGCGGGACACCAGCTCATCCGTAGGGAGATGAGCCATGGCGTCTGGGAAAGAGCTCAAGAGGCAATTCAGGAAGTGGCTCACCGCGGCGGATAAAGCAGAGAGCTCCACACCCTGCAAATCACAAAAGGTAAACGCCTCTGTATTTTGACCTTTTTAGTAGCTGTTGATTGATTTATATAAAGGCATTGCCAATGTTTTCTTGTTGGAAATGTATAATGGCAAAAGGACCATGTAAATACATATGGTAACCATTCATTTCCATAGTAAGGCACACTAAGTTTGGGGTCAGTAAGGAAGAATATATTTTTTTTTATTCAGCAAGGATGCAGTAAATTTATCAAAAGTGACAGTAAATACTTTAATATTTAAAATAAAATAATAACTTTTGATCTTTATTCATTAAAGGATCCTGATTGTTTCACAGTTTCCACAATATGTTACGCAGTGCAACTGTTTTCAACATTTCAACGACGAAGGCGAAGACGAAGAAGAAATGCTTCTTGAGCCAGCAAATCAGCATATTAGAATGATTTCTGAAGGATCATGTGACACTGAAGACTGGAGTAATTGCTGCTGAAAATGCAGCTTTAAATAATAATAATAATAATAGTAATAATTTTAAATAACAGTAAAAATATTTTAAATTAAATAAAAACATTTAAATTATCATCTTCAATTGTAATAAGTGCAATAATAGTGCTTAATAGTTTTTACTGTATTTTTGATTAAATAAATGCAGTCTAGGTGACCATAAGAAGAAACAAGGGCAAAATCTTACTGACTCTATAAACATTTGATCAGTAATGTGTCACATTGTATTCCTGTCAATGTGTATTATACCTTACCTGAAGATATGTTTTGAAGATATGCTTTGCACATCTGGTGATCAGTTCACCGATTCCAATTCTCTGCATATACAAACAAAACATATTAAGTGCATAATCTTTATAACAGTCTTTGTAATATAAAATGTAAAATGATCCTTTTCTTACGTAGATGTGTTCAAGTTGTGCTTTTGCAGGCATGTTGTCCACAAACTCCAGCACAGTACCAAGATAACGCATATTAATGCCACGCTGATGAAGGGCTTCTGTCATTGTTGCTCCATCCATAGGCAAAGAGCTGTGATCTAAACAGTCTTTTACCTGTAAAAATTAATGAATTTGACTATTCATTGAAAAATCATATCGCTCTAGCTGCCGTTTAATAATAGAAAAAAGCCACTTAAAGCAGTGCATTATAATGACTTTACCACAGCTTCTCATTGATTATTACATTTTCTCATGGTTAATAAACCTATCTGAGAAGGTAGGTGTTGTTTAGTGACTCACAAAAGAGGGGATCTGGCAGGACACTAGGAAGGCTGCAGCATCTTTGAGAAGCTGCTTCTGTTTCTGGATGTCCTCAGTGCTGTCATCAGGGAAGCGTACGCCTGTAAGAGATGGATGAGGTCATGTGGCCAACACTGCCTATATTGTCAAAAAGACAAATCACAATCCACGTACAAAACTTAATATATACCATACCTGGAGAGAAGATATCTGGGTTGAAGCGAATGTCGAAAGAGGTATTGCTAATGGAGCCCACGGCTTTACAGGCGTTGAGGACCACCTCTCGACTTTTGGGGTCTGTGAAAAATGTCCCACAAAATGTTAAAATGCATTCCTGCTCACAAGCAACTACTAAATAACCACCACCACAAAAAGCAGAATATATAATAATTAAAAAAGATAAACTCAAACAAATAAAATTCTAGATTCTGGTTAAATAAAGGGGTTTTCAAAAAGGGAAACATTTTTGAACTTTTTTTTTTTTTTACAAAAATGTATACGTGTCACCAACTAAAAAAGCAAATACGATATAATACAGCTAATGAATTTATATAAACAGAATATTTAGATATAATAAAATATATGAATATAAAATTAATCATTTATTAATGTTTATATTAAATACATAATTTTTATTTACATATATTTTACTTTTTAATGTTTGTAACATTTATTAATAAAAAAAAATACTTATTACTTAACATCAGCAATGATAATTATTATTGGCTGCCAGTACAAATACAAAAAAATGTGTAAAGATTTATTTTAAATGAAGTTTAATTTATTTATATTTTAGTTTTTAATGTTTGTAATTGTTATTGATAAATAACAACATTTAAAAACTCTACAAAATATGATATATAAAATACATTTGTACTCCATTTATACTGAGAGAAAGTTTAAATTATGAAGATGACAAAATTAAATCATTTCATATTAAGTCCTTCACATGAAAAACCCCTGGGTTTAATTATTAGCATTTACAACAGGATTACAGGATCACCATCACCACAAGTTAATCCTACACACAATAAATGAATGTGTTTTTAATAGAAAAATTCAGATTTTCTAATCACACCGCAAAGATAAGTTAGAAGGGAGAGTGTTGTTGGGTGGAAAATGTGTGGGTAAACAAACTGAAGTCCCCACACAGTGGAGCCAGATTATTACAAAGCCAATCAAGTAGATCCATGTCTCCTTCAATGAGCCTCAGAGAGAACAGGAGCAAACAGCACAGAGGAGAGATGCACTGAAAGAACACAGATAGCAAACGAAAAAGACAACAGCAGGACGTCTAATGAGCTGATGACAGAACTCAGATGGAGCTAAGATGAGAAAAAGCCAAAAAAAAAAAAAAGAAAAGTATTTGTGCATGTCTCTGCCAGCTCTTGCTCTTGTTCCCTCTCAGCCACTTTTCGGGCACTCACAGGACGTACCAATACCGAATCCATCTTCTGCTGCTAAGGACTCAGCCAGCTCTTTAGCTTGGGTAAGTCCAAGAATATTTTCATCAGCTTCCTTACCCTCCAAGGGACTATCACACCCTCCTCCTTGCCTCTCTGCAGCTGAAGGCTCATGAGTACCATTGGTGTTTGCCATAGGAACCTCGGATTTTAGATCTGCTGGGGCTTCCTGGTTTTCAGGAGCAGTTTTTTCAGACACAGTCGTTGCCTCTGCGTCATCAGGGGTCAGAGTGGATTCAGAGGAAGTTGGGGGGGTTGGCATGCCGTCGGGAACCTTCTCAGATGCTTCAATAGCCTGAGGTTTGCTTTCAGACTCTGCATCTGCAGTGCTCGTGTCATGCAGGGCTGCAATCCTGTCTTTGTTTGCTTTCTGCTGCATTAGCTGGAGTGCTGCCATCTTCATGAAGAGGAGATATCTGAGGCACAAGAGGATGACATGTTTAGACCAGTTGACAAACTGGCCTTCAGGACTAAAGGAATTAGCAATTAAAGAGAAGATTCATTTAATTAAAGAGAAGAGTTACTACTACTAATAATTATTATCAGTAGTAGTAGTATTTTGTATTAGTAGTAACTATTACAAAACCGAAACTAAAATATATGTAAATATTTATTTTAAATACATAATTGTTTATTATTTACATATAAATGTTATTTTATTTTTGTACAAATAAAAGTTACTAATATTAACAATAATAAAGATTACAATAATATTAAATGATGCTATAACTATAATGCTTATTTTATTTACATATTTTAAATCCATTTTTGTATTAGTTACCAAAATTACAAACAATATTAACAATGATTAAAAGTAATACTAATAGCATAAACAATAACTGGTAGTAGTAGTATAAATAATTAGTACAAAAGTCAAATATACAAATATTATTTTGAATATGTAATTTACATAAAATTTTTTGTAACAGTTACTAATAAAAAAAAGTAAAATAATATTAACAACAACTAACAAAAAAAATGAATAATTATAATTTGTTACTATTATTTTTTATTATTATTATTATAAAAAATATATAAAAATATACATCTCTTAACAACCTTTTGCAAAAGTGCAAAAATCCAGACCTTAATACCTCCTACATATTCAAAGAACTGCTTATGATTCAAACAAGAACCAATCTGTGAATGAAAGCTATGATAACATCTTAAAATGCTGGTTTGTTTCTTTTACAAAGCTATCATAAGCTTCAGTCATATAAACTATTTTTATGGTGTCTTTTTTTGAACCTGAAACCCAATGCTGGTATATAAATCATACCTTCATTAGACAACAAATGGGAAAGTACTTTAAAAAAAGATTTAATCAGATTTAAATAAGCATTTTTATGAAGTAGCAGGAACAAACCTGTGCTCTACAAAGGCCTCGATGAGCTCCTGGCGCAAGCAAGCCAGGCGATGGCGATGCTGGCGGGGGAAACCCAGCTTCTGGCTCTCGGGGGCGAGCTCTTCGCCCTCCACCGGCAGGAAGTTGAGGTCAGGTGGGAAGGTGCGCAAAAGGTCCAAGATGTAATGGCGGCCATCGTTGCCAATGATACCCTTACACTCCACAGAGGAGCACAGCTCTACAGCGGTGTCTTTCTCATTGAGCACAGCATGGTGCTGCACCTTCAGCGGGCGGCTGGTCTTCTCCAGAAGCTCTAGATACTTGGGGTGGGACACTACGGTCTTGCCAAAGTCAATGGAGCCATAGATGACACTCTGCTCCTGTTCACGCTCCAAGATGCCAGGAATGATGGACTGTGCGGTTACACGGTAACCTCTGTAGTCCACCACCACTGTGCCCAGGGAGTAGAGTCCCTCCACGTCCACAGCACTGTACGCCCTCACCCCGTTCAGGTCGTTGGTGGGGGCAGTATGGGCAGCAGCGTCCCCACCTAGCTCCCTGTAGTGGTCACGTACATCAAAACCCAAGCTGAAGAAGATGTTGTTCCAGATGAACATCTGCATGCGCGTTTCCTCTCCAGGGTTGATCGCCATTACATTGCCATCGATCACCGCCATTGAGCCACGTGTTGCAGCAGCGGCAAAGTCGCTATGAACCTAAGAAACAGAAATGAGTTTGTGAGCTTCACATTGTTGATCAAATGAAACCACACTTATTCTGAAGCTAGTGTTGTTGTGTTCACCTTGAATATGGCTCGTTCTCTCAGCAAGCGCTCAGGGAGGTTCTTACGAGAAAGTTCTCTGGTTGTCTGGAGCTCCTCGTTCCAGTCTCTAGTCTATCACAGAGAACAAAGAAACTTTAATATTGCTATTTGAAGAAACAAAAGAAAAAAAAAAAAACTGAAGAAAGGATGATTTTAGGGCATACTTGGCCAGGTATATGCTCCTCGTAACCCAGACGGGAGGTGTAGGCATCCTCTGCTCGCACACAGTCCATGGCATGATCAACCTGTGGTGCAGTCCAGCTGTACACTTGGAAGGGAGTGGCTATTCTCTCAAACGGATGTCTTTGAACCCTGACGCAAGATCCACAATCAGAGTCAATAAAATGATACGATAACAGAATGAAGATGAGAAAAAGCCACTAAAAATGTCACAATTTTGACCAGTCGTTCTCAACTACGGAGTACTAATTTAAATATTTAAATAAGTATTTAAATTATTGAATTATTAATATTTTAAATTAATCTAACTCTTAAAAAAACTAAAAACATAAAATTAAGATGTAAACTGAAGACATTTCTCAGTTTTTTTTGAGGAACATACACTTCTTGAAACGTCTGGAATTACAAAATAAATGTAAAACAAATACTCCCAGCTTCTGTTATTAAATTTTTTTGAAAGCCAACAGCTTTGTTATAATTACATCAGATTTCCTTGAAGGCCAACTTACAAAAAAAAAGTAAGTTTGCATACTGCTGCTCCCAGATATCCTTTTATCTCACTCTTGAGTAGGATGTTAATGCTTTGTGCAACTGTGGTCTAGCAGAGATAAAATGGGTCACTTTTCCTTAAGCAGGCTAGAGCCGGTTGCTTCAAAGTAGTTCTCTATCAGTCCAATCACCTCCCAATCTAACTGGGAGGTGAACTAAATTTGTATTAATAATAATAGTGTATTACCTCTTCTTTTGCAGAGCGGTGAAGTTCTTCTTGAAGGTGGCGCTAATCTGGCTCAGCAGTTCCACTAGAGAGTGGCTGAGGAAGCTGGGGTTGGCTGGCTTGGGATTGAAGACGTAAGTAGTGGACCTGCAAAGATTATTTTCATGTCATGACCAATTACAGAAAAGGCTGGTAATATATTTCTATTAGGGGTGGCACGATACATGTATTCGTACTGAACCGTCACGGTACGGACATCTCGATTCGGTGCACAAGGCCTTACAACGAATCCAGGCAATTCACCCCCAATCCAGAAGGGGGCGCCCGCAGTAATGCAATGCTGTTTGATAACCACCAGCAGAAGAACTTTGAATGCCGTGATTTGCACATTTGAAAACAAAGCCCCCTGGACAATGACCATGTGCTGATTCTGAACGCGTCCCTCACATAGACTGACAAAGGAGTATACTTTAAAGGCTTGTGCACTCAACTGTTTGCGAAAGTTTGGAGCTTTGTGCTCGTGTATCCTTACCTCTCTCATTCGACACAAATCCAAATATTCCCTAATAAGAATGCTAAACTATAATTTATCATGTAAATTATAGGCTTTGTACTTCAGTCGCGTTCCAACGGTGACACAGAGGCGGGTGCGCTGATGTTTGTACAGGTGCATCTCAAAAAATAAGAATATCAAAGTTAAATTTTTCTTGTAACTTATTTCAAAAAGTGAAACTTTCATATATTTTAGATTCATTACATGTAAAGTAAGACATTTAAAAAAAAAAGTGTTTTAATTTAGATTAGAGCTTACAGCTCATGAAAGTCAGAAATCTGTATCTCAAAATATTAGAATATTTACATTTGAGTTTCAATTAATGACCATCCATACAGTATAAATTCCAGGTATCTCTTGTTCTTTGAAACCACAATAACGGAGAAGACTGCTGACTTGGCAATGATCCAGAAGATGAACATTGACGCTCTCCACAAAGAGGGTAAGTCACAGAGGGTCATTACTGAAAGGGGTGGCTATTTACAGAGTGCTGTATCAAAGCATATTAAATGCAAAATTGACTGGAAGGAAGAAATTGGGTAGGAAAATGTGCACAAGCAAAGCTGATTCAAACACTTGGGAGAGCTTCACAAGGAGTGGACTGAAGCTGGAGTCAGTGCATCAAGAGTCACCACGCTCAGACGTCTTCAGGAAAAGGGCTACCAAGCCACTTCTGAACCAGAAATATCGTCAGAAGCATCTTACCTGGGCTGTGGAGAAAAAGAACTGGACTGTTGCTCAGTGGTCCAAAGTCCTCCTTTCAGATAAAAGTAAATTTTGCTTTTCATTTGGAAATCAAGGTATGGAGTCTGGAGGAAGACTGGAGAGGCAAGGAATCCAAGCTGCTTGAAGTCCAGTGTGAAGTTTCCGAAGTCAGTGATGATTTGGGGTGCTGTGATGTCTGCTGGTGTTGGTCCATTGTGTTTTTTCAAGTCCAAAGTCAATGCAGCCGTCTACCAGGAGATTTTGGAGCACTTTATGCTTCCATCTGCTGACAAGCTTTATGGAGATGCTGATTTCCTTTTCCAGCAGGACTTTAGCACCTGCCCACAGTGCCAAAACCACTTCCAAGTGCTTTGCTGACCATGATATTACTGTGCTTGATTGGCCAGCCAACATGCCTGACCTGAATCCCATAAGGAATCTATGGTATATTTTCAAGATAAAGATGAGAAACAGTGGATCCAACAATACAGACGAGCTGAAGTCTCAATAGTGCCTCAGCAGAGCCACAGGCTGATCGCTTCCATGCCACACCTCACTGATGCTGGAGTTTGTGCTAAAGGAGCCCCGACCAAGCATTGAGTGCATAAATGAACATACTTTAAAGCACTTGAACTTTTCTGTTTTGCAAATGCTTTTTTTGATTGATCTTAGGAAATATTCTAATATTTTGAGATATTGATTTTTGACTTTCATGAGCTGTAAGCTCTAATCATCAAAATTAAAACAACTTTTGAAATGTTTTACTTTGAAACTTTCATATTTTAGATTCATTACATGCACTTTTTGAAATAAGTTACAAGAAAAAAAAATGAAGTTTTTCATGATATTCTTATTTTTTGAGATGCACCTGTATTTTATTTTGATAAATTACCAACTTTAGCAATGCTGAAACTGATGTGTTTTTGTGTGTGTGTGTCGCGATCACTTCAACTGTTTCCTTATACCAGCAGAATTAACTTTAAACCCTTATCGTCTTAATAATGCAGCATTGTATAAAGGTCTGCTTTTATTTGTTTACACTCACAATGAAAAAAACATTGTGGTTTTATAAAATAAAGAAAACAAATAGGATGTTGCTTTCTGCCACTTGAGTTTCCTTTCTGTGAACAAATTAAGCGCGTCACAAAAATTAACTGAAACTCAGCATATATATATATGTTACGTGTTGCACTGTTTTTTCCCCTTGTTTATCTGTTAACTAGGGGTGGGAGAAAAAAGTCAATTCTCCGATGCATTGCGATTCTCTCTTCAACGATTCAGAGCTTTTTTTTCGCATATAGCAATGCGCGCTAGAGACGGCAGGTTTCACTGCACAGAATTTGCGCTGTGAAACACGTGCACATTGCTTGACAGTGTGTGCTTCCACCCGCCATGTTTTACTTCAGATATGCTTTCATTTATGCTGTTTGGAATGCAGTACTATTAGATGTACGAAACTCGCGCACTGACAGACTTTCACGTGCGCTTTGTGTTTGTTTGTCCTGAAGCTCGATTGCGGCTGCGGTTAAATGCGCTTGCATTTTCAAATACTTTTTATACAAAATTGACGTAGGCTACACACAATCAGTTATGTTTTCAGAGCAGGACAAAACATCTGATATATAGATCTGTGCATTAGTGTAAATGCAGCCTGTTAAAGCTGCCACTCTATGATCTCATCAGTAATAATCAAACGGCAATAATGCTGAGGAAAAAAGAAAAACCAATAACTATTGTCTGTAAAAGGATATTTAAAGAACACTTATTTTAAATAAGTATTTTTTTTTAAAGTAGCCTGCTTATATAATAACAAAAAAGTAAATTTTACACAAAATAAATTTGATATACAATTTATATGAAAATGTAGCCATGTGCAGTAATATTGAAAACAGAGTGTGACGCATCGTGATATTGAGTTGATGATGATAATCGTAATTTAACTGAATCGTGAAACCAGTGAAGATTCACACCCCTATTTTTAAGATGGCTGTACTGACATACAGAGATTCCAACTATAAACAAAAAGCATAGAAACTGCAATTTAGGTTCAAATGTAAAGATGTATTTGCACAGCAGAAGAATTAATTGGGAAAAAAAAAAAAAAAAAAAAAAAAAATGTAGATCAAGTATCGTTCTGGAATCGGATCGTGACTTCCAGAATCAGAATCGAATGTGATTTCCTGGATTCTTTTCCCCCATTCTGTCTCTCATAGTTGAAGTGTACCTATGATGAAAATTACAGGCCTCTCTCATCTTTTTAAGTGGGAGAACTTGCACAATTGGTGGCTGACTAAATACTTTTTTGCCCATATTGACCCGAATATAAGAATGTTTTTTTTCTTGGAAATACATCTGTAAAAACGCGGTTGTCTTATATTCAGGGTCTAGACTTTAACATGTCAATAATACACCCACGACAATAGGTGGTGCCAAAAATATGTAATGTGTGTAATATGTAATATTCGGGTCAACACAGTACTACTGCACTCTCTGTTCAAAATAAATGAAAAGAAACCGAGCATAATAGATTTGTTGTTTTTTTCCTATTGTAACGAAATCTTATCAAACCGTGACCCCCGAGCCGAGGTACGTACCGAACCGTGACATCTGTGTACTGTGCCACCCCTAATTTCTATACGGTTTACTAGGGCTGCCCCCTAATAGTCAAGAGCTCTCTGACCCTCCCATAGACAGCAAGGGTCCTTACACGATCAACGTCCACAAAAGTACCAAGATGATCAACAAAGTAGTCAATGTGATAGTCTGTCAACTGTAATTTTACGAAGCCACGAGAATACTTTTTGCGCAAAGCAAACAAAAATAACGCAAGCGCTGATCCAGATCAAGTGTGATGACGTTGAACACATGCCTTGTGTTCAACGTCATCACGCTGAATCTGGATAAGCGCTTGCGCCACCACGCTCTTGCATCATGTACGGTCGTGAACGCACGTCCACAAGAGAAACCGTGGAGACGAAAATGTGGAATAAAAACATTTTCGTAAAATTACAGTTGACAGACTGATGTCACATGAACTACTTTGTCGATCATCTTGGTACTTTTCTGGACCTTGATCGTGTAAGGACCCTTGCTGTCTATGGGAGGGTCAGAGAGCTCTCAGATATCATCAAAAATAACTTCATTTGTGTTTCGAAGATGAACGGCGGTCTTACGGGTTTGGAACGACATCAGGGTGAGTAGTTAATGGCAATTTTAATTTTTGGGTGAACTATCCCTTTAAATTGTGTTCCGAAGACGAACTAAGCTTTTACTAGTTTGGAACGACATGGAGGTAAGTAATTAATGACTTTAATGGAATATCCCTTTAATACTGAGAACTGTCCCTAGAGTAAAGTGTTTTTTTTTTTTTTTTAAGTATCAGTTAAAGAGCTATACACCATGAACCAAACCAACCAGCTATAAGGTGAATCAACATTACAAACTTTGATTTGAAACAGGAAAGTATTTGAAAATCATACAAAAAAGTACAAGACTGTGTTTGCGATTAACTTATGATTAAAAAAACAAAACAATGGATATATATAAAACTATTGATTTAAAAAAAAAGTTTCTTTTGGCACATTTTGCTTGTCAATTATTTCATGAGGAATTCTACTATTTACGGAGCCCCTTAGAGCTCATGGTGGTGGAAGGATTTCTGGGTGGGAGAAAAAATATTTTTCAAATCTTTTGCGTTCCCTCGCAAAACTTTCTCGAGGGAACGCAAAAGATTTGAAAAATATTTTTTCTCCCACCCCAAATTTTTTTCACCCACCCCAAAATCTTTCCACCACCATGAGCTCTTAGGGGCTCCGTAACTATTAAACTCAATACTGAAATAATGCAGACTAAAGGCTTCAACAAAAGCATATACCATCCATTAACAACCATGTAGATCCCAGTTTGCCTGGGATCTACATCTACATCTTTTATTCATTTTTTTAATTAAAAATCAATTCCCTTATGGAGAAAATGATGGTGCACTCAATAACTGACCACAGAATGCAAGCCTGACCAATCAGAATCAAGTTCTCTAGAGAGCAGCGCAGTCACTTACTGATTGAGGTAGAATCCGCGGGTGGAGGCAGTGATGCTGACGTGTCTGTCCTCAACAGACACGATGTACAAATACATGAGGTCTCCATGCATCTTCCTATTGCCAGGCGGAGGGTTCCAGCCACTCATGGTGAAGACCTTCAGGCACTGCACAGGCTGCAGACAGAGGCCAAAAGTAAACGAACATCTCAAAACAAAAGCAAGACATCATGAAAGAGTCATGGCAAAATCTGTCATGTCCTACCTTCCAGTCTTTGTTCTGTGGCTGAAGGGGAACTAAAGGACGCTCTTTGCTGCCTGGCAGAATGTGTTCAGGCGGCGTACAATCAATCTGCTCAAGTTCATTACCCTTCTTTTTGCGTTTCCCAGTATCTGCGAAGGTAAGTACAAACAGGTCATTGAATACTAGCCGTCGACCTACTAGAAACCACTTAAGACCTCTCAATCTTCCTGTCACAGACCTAAAAGGTCTCCATCTGTGAAGACACTGAGGAACGAGAGGGAGTTGCAGTCCACTCCATTATAAGCATCTGATGGATCCAGGCTCTTTAGCAGGTCTCTGATGTGACGAACGTGTATGCGAGCTTCACGCACTGTGTAGGGCTCTACAGGAAGGAAACAAAACTGTTAAATGCTCAGTAACTTCAAATGAGATGTATACTTGAGATAGGTGTTGAACTGTACCTTCAACCACTTTGAGAAGGGAGCCTTCCTGCAGGCCTTCAATGGACTTGAGCTCAGCAAAGTTGTCGAGTACGTTGCCATCGAGCTGCAAGGAGAAGCAGGTGCGGTGGCAGGTGTCCTCGCGGTCCATCAGAACTTGGTGGATCTCTTGCACCATCTCTTGTGGTGATACCTGAGAAGGAACCACAGATTTTGTTACAATATTTGGTTACAAATGTTTGTGTAATGGGCAGTGAGTGCAAGAACAGGACTCACCTGAAGGTCAAAGGGTTCAGTTCCTGGTGCTTGGATCTTCACAGTGAAGCCAGTGTCTTGAATTACAATCACTTCCTGTTCGTTTGCATCCTCTGCAGGGTCTGCATCAGCACTGCCGTCCTGCTTGGAGTCGGCCTCCTCGGCTTGATCATGACCGGCGTCCCCGTTCATCACTGCGGTGTCACCACGGTGCCCTGTGGGTACAAAAAATTTATAATAATTGTGACCGTAATTTAAAGTAATAGTTCATCCAAAAAGGAAAACTGTCATCATTTACTCACCTTCATGCCGTTCCAAACCTGTATGAATTTATTTCTTATGTTGAACACAAAAGAAGATATTTTAAAGAATTTTGAAGAATCAAACAACTGTTGGTCCCCATTGACTTCCATGATAGGGAAAGAAATACTATGCAAGTCAAAGGGGACCATCAACTATTTGATTGCCAGCATTCTTCAAAATATCATCTCAACAAAGAAACTCATACAGGTTTGGAACGACATGGGGGTGAGTAAATGATGACAAAACATTCATTTTTGGGTGAATTATCCCTTTAAATAAAGCGTATACAATTTTGATATGAGGTGAGGTGGCATTTTTGCATGCAACAATGAACACAGCCTTGATGTCCAATTCACATACTAAAGACTGGTAAACTGTTTTTGGTTTGTTTTTTTCCAAATGAATAAAGATTCATAAATCATTTTCGAACTGACTTGTGATTAGTGATTTAAATAAGACTCACTTGGTCAGTTAATCATTCACGGAAGTTACCGAGTTCAGAATTCGACTTTTTAATTTTTAAAAAGTCGGATTCTGAACTCAGTAACTTCTGTGAATCAGATTTAAAAAAAAAAAAAAAAAAAAAAAAAAGATTCTTAAATGTTTAATTTTGGGAAGCCGATAGCTTCCTAGTCATTTTTTTTAAATGTTTATCCCAAAGCACAGATTAATTAGTTGTAGCCAATTAATCAAGTTTTTCATAATCATGAAAATAAACAAAAATTGGCTTACTGAAATAAGGCAGAGCTAATTTAAAATACTATAACAGTATATAAATAACACTGTTTCAATAATCGTTATATTAGTTAATCTTCATAAAGATCATTAGTTACAGCCCTCTACTTACAATACAGACCTCACTAATCACGTAGCTTGCCGTTTAGCAGGTACTGCTTAGCCTGAAGAAGTTGCTTAAAGGCTAGTGGATTTTTACCAGTAGGTCAGCCAACTAGCACAGCGATCAGCTTCTGAGGGCCTGTGACACTTCACACACTGTACACAATACAGCTCCCACAGCACAATGCCGGGCTGCCATGGAGATCTCCACGGCAACATTTTAAGTCCCGGGTCTCAGGGGGCAATCATTCCCGGCACGCTCTCTGGCTGAATGCTGCCGGACCAAAGCTGGTGCAATATCATCTGACTCAATTGTCTGAGGAGATCCCATCTGCCTTACTGATTGATTCACTAACACAGATCTGCTGAGGCTGCATGTTTTGCCACACATTGAATTGAAGAGCAAGGCAGGCGTGTTTTGAGATGCCACAGCTGTCTCAGCCATAACTCAGCTAAAATACACTGTTTGCTTTAACTGCAGCATGTCCTTGGCTCTCCTCAATGGTCATGGCTATAGCAACAAGCAGCTGGTCTCACACTACAGACACAGAGGACCACACAAAACCCAATCCCCATTTACAAAAAGCACGATTTATGTATTATATACTTGTGCCTACGAGTAAATGGCATGTAATGAGTAACTTCTTGTCACTGTCGAAAAGGAATGTGGAGATTGTGCTTGCTTTCAGTCAGTTACAGCAGCCATCACAAGTTCAAAGTGAAACTGACTGTTTCTCTTCAGACCTAGTGGAACCATATGGTTATTTTATCTTGCTCTAAATTGAATGTTTACACAGATCTCCCCCGATCCAATCCAAATCTAATCACAAGCATTAGGTCAGGTGGTGGAAGCCTATTTGTTAAGTATAGGCGCTGTTAACACCAAATATAATCCATCATACTGCAGGGAAATTCTGCAAATGGTGTACTTAGTTTAGTTTATTTTGCACAAGGGTAAATATATACAATAAAAACACGATAAACAAACAAAAAATATATAATACAATCCATATACTGTACAGGGAGAGGCAGAAAACCCAAAGGGCTTATTTAGAGCCTCCACCTAAACGATGAAAAACAAATAAACTCATGAAACTAAATGAAGAGCTAGATTACAATAACAAATATATAGATACAAATTAATTACAACATATGTCGAAAAAAAACAGGGGAAAAAACCCAGAATATACTCAAAATAAACCATCTATGGTATATAAAATACAAGATAAATTACAAAGCAGCATTTATATGATCTTTTATTCTTTTATAACATATTAAAGGGGAAAAATGTTTTGTTAGATGAGATAAATCATTCCACAATTTAACACCCCTAAATCTGATCAAGTATTGGCCTCTACAAGTGAGAACTTTTCGGAAAATGAAAATTTGAAAGTTGACGAGTTAAATAATGAACCTGTGAATTTACTTTAAAATACATTGTAACCCTCACTTGAATATATCTTATACATAAAAACACATATTTGAAGAATATTAATATCATAAACGGTAAACACCTGCAGTTTATGAAATAAAGAAGCAGATGAAGTATATTTGTTTGATTGGGTTGCAATCCTAACAAAATGCTTCTGAAGAACAAAAATTATTTGAAGATTAGTAGGAAAAGTACTCGCCCAAACAATATTACAATATGAAAGATACGGATAAATTAAACTATAATAAAGCATAAGACGACACTCTGTAGTAACAAGATGCCTAACCCTCCTTATTATACCAGTAGATTTATGTATTTTTCTGCTCACGTAATCAGCTTGTTCTTTCCAACTCAAAGTCTCATCAATAAATACTCCCAAAGATTTTGTAGTTGACACTTGAGGCACCTCAATACACTCCATAATAATTTGATAAATCCTTTGGGTATATTTTTTTTACCACTAAAAATTATAAAACTTGATTTTATTATATTTAACGATAATAAAATCAATTTATTATATTTAACGATACTCCAAGTATTTAGCCAAAAAACATATCTGAGACACAACAAACAGAACAAAAACTTTATTTTTATTTATTAAACTGTGATCCTTTTTACATTAATCTGTGACAATATTTGATGTTAATTTACACTATTCGTTTTAAGGATCTCAAAAGTCCTTAATACTGTGTTTTGTCTACATACTTTATTAATTTTTCTTAGTACGTTAAACAAATGAAAGTTACTAAATGACTAAATTAACTAAATGAAAACAGTTAGCTGTCTCCTTGACAGCTAACTCAAATAAAGTACATTTGTTTTGATACTTTATTTCAGTTAAAGTTGATTTTATTTTAAAAGAAAATGTTTATGATTTTAGTTTTAGATGATCAGAACAACAAAATGAAGATACATCACTGAAATCTGGATTTGCACAGCCCTAAAACAGTGGATCTCAACATTTTTGACTCCAAGCCCCCCCACTGTCCACAACAATATTCAGGGTCCCAGGCCCCCCTTCCAGTTATGCATGACTGACTGGATAAGGATTCAATTTAACGATTTTTAAAGATACTTCATTAACAATTTCCCCCTAATAAAAGCTTGGAAGGCCAGAGCTTCTTTTAAAATAATTTCAAGTCATCTTCAGTTCCCTTTGTAAGCTTGCTGAGGCCCATTCCATTGAATTGCATCATAACAACAGCTGGCTTTTAAATAGATCAAAGTGTGTATGAGGTTTGTGCTTTGGCATTGCACAACCCTGATGTCAATCCCCTTGTCCTTCAGTCCTCCCTAAGCTGGGTGAAGTCCAGTTGGTTGGCACAATTAATGAATGTGAAGGCTGGAGGATCAGACGAAACCAGTTTACATTAGACTATACTAATATGCTAATCTCCCATGACACTAAAGCCAAGCATGTTCTAAGACTTCACTTCATCCTTTAAGCTCTATATAGTGTGAACAGTGCAAGTTTAATACATCAACACACACATCACATATGACACTACTGCAGACGTTCAGTACAGTTTAGAATAAAAATAAAACCATGACGATTAATTTGCAACCCTGAAGGTAAATCATTCAGAGTGCTCAGGACAGAGATATTACACTATTACACTCCTAACTAGGCATGCTTATTGTTTTCCCTATGACAAAGTGAATTTTTTCAATGATAAAAAGGCAAGTGCAAAGTCCCATTGTGAAAACAATGCTTCAACAGCTATCTGAAAAAGAAGCAAACTTACTAAATGGCAGCAGCACAAATTGGCCGTTAAACCTTCAGTCATGCACAACAAGGGACACCTGCCAAGCTTTATCACAACTGAGATCATGGTGGCATACATGAGACGCAAGCAAGACGTAAATGAAGCTGCAGCCTCTATAGATCCCCTGTGGAGTGACATGATGTTGGGACAACAGTGCATGGTGTTGAACATTTGGCATTAGTAATACAAAAGCTGCAGGCAGCGGTCCTTGTAATTTAAACTGTGCAAAATGTAAAACGATAAACAATTTTTTTACAGTCAGCCATGATTAAACAGAAGCATCCAATAATACACTGTAAAACTATTTAGAGTTGTAAATAAAATAAAGACTACTGGAGTACATTTTATATTTCAGGTTTAACTCAAATGTGTTACTTGCGGTTTCTTTAGTTGTTTGTAAATTTACTAGCAAATTTTTTTAACATCAATTTCTTTTCAGTGTAGGATGGATAACAACTAGTAAAATTTAGCTGATCATGTGATTTCAACATAGCTGCTCTCATTAGGATCTATTTCTTTTATAATAAGTAAAATACTGAGACTTTTTTTGAGGTAACATTCATATCTGTGCAAAACGTTTTTGAATGAGAGCCTCATAATGAAAATTTGGAATATGATGCTGATCAAAGGTGTCAGATTAGCAATAAAAATGACATTATAATTACTAAAACTGCACAGCAAACAAAAGATGGCCTAACCAGCTTCCTAAACATCTTTACTAAGCATTTAAATCATATATAACAATGCAACTGCACAAAGACATCTACTTTCACAGCTCATCAAGAGCGCATCATCCGGAGCATCAAATCCAAGATAATGTGACCCATTCCACAACTGTCAGGTGCCATACTGACTCCGTCTCTTCCAAGGTCTCCTTAAATGTGACACGAATTGCAGCAGCTAACGTTAGCTAACTGACAGTGTGCACAACACCCGGCTATTTGCTCTAAAACGGATCTAAATGACAGCTTATACCTCAAAAATAATTCACAAATTACAGGATCACTCCTACGTGATAGTCAAACAGTGTAATCCCAACACTTACCAAACAGATCCCGCTATATTTATCTGGTAGCAATAACCTTCTATCGGCATACATGCACCATGACTTTCCATGTGTGGCTACTTCCGCTTCCCGGTCGAGGAGCGCAACACTTTCCTGAATGAAAGAGGAGGGGGGGCCGATAAACAGACGCGTGTTTAAACAAGCTATTAATTACTAATACGATAAGTTACTTAAAGTAAATTATGTAAACTTACAGACATAATGGGCTCTTTTGGCCATTAAAAACTACTCAATACAGTGTCACCTAAAAATTAGACCGTGTAAAACCTCGCTCTCCCTCTCTCGCTCAATAGTTCCGTCCCACTGAAGGTGACCTTCAGTTTATTGGTGTTCCTGCGCGCTATTACAGAACACGTGCGTCCGGACTCCGGATCTCACGCACAGCTAGCGGACAGGCTACTAACAACACTTTACACGTTTCCCTGTAAATAACAAGTAAAACACCTCTGGGTTCATCTCTAGCGTTCAAGTTTAAGAACTTCAGATGGTCGTTTTATCCCAGATCAGCACTTGCTATTGACTTTGCTACAGCAGGCATACAGTAAACATCTTGCTGAAAGCATTACCATATTGCAATTAATGACGAAATATTGAAATTAACTGTAGTACTGTTTCATGTAAATGCAAATTGCTATAGTACTAAATGACTGAATAACGCTGAAGTGGGACACATGAAATTACAATAAACACTTTTATTCTATTTTTTTGTCATTTCTGTGTGTGTATTCATGCAAAATAATACAACTTACATTCACCTTTGCTATAGTTTACCATTCTATTAGCCTTAATTAGTCTCACCTCCTATTAAAATTACACACAAACATTTGATATACATGGTTCAACCACTACAACACAAGTCAAATATTTATCCAGTAATCAGAAAGGAAAGCCTAATCACACCATTGACACAGAATGGACATTTTTATTTAATTTTAGTTTGATAATCTATTGAGAAAAAGCCTGTGAATGAGTTAATCTACAACCAAGCACCCTGATAAGATCCAGATCAATACTTAAAGCACATTAGACAAGACATAAAAATGATTGGCCTGTACAAGGTTGTAAGCACCTACTTCCTTTTCAGAAGCATAATGGTGTTTATGGGTCTACCCTGCAGTACTTTACCTGTTTATGTCCTTTGATGCCTACTACTTCACTTTGACCTCTATCCAGTCAATCATACATCAGATCTCAACACTGATTCACTCTAAACAGCAATGGACTTGTGTTAAAATACATCAAGATCAGTAGGAGCAGAGGGATTTCTGCATGCTACAGTGTAACTTAAATGGCTTCAAAGCTCCCTTACCGCAGGCACATGGATCCTTCAAGGCTGTCTTGCTGGCTGCTGTCTCGCCTTCCCGGTGTTGGTTGCAGCTGGGCACTGATGCTGGGATGTCATCCGTCTTGCTAACCATGATTCGTTTCCCACAAGACTTATTTGGTTTCGGAGTTAGCAACAGATGTCCGTTGCTGAGGGCTGTGATGCGGGTCTGTTGTATGGCAATATTACAATATACAAGATATTACAAAAACAACCTTACTAGCGAAGGACAGTTCTCAGCCTGGCTGTCACACGTGGTTTCTCCTCCTCTTGACCTGCTTGCCTTTGTATTTGTCCCACCCACCAACACACACGGCTACGGAAGCCCGAAAGCTCTATTTGAAGAAGAGCGTTTTACTGACTCGGTTTAACGCTGGTTGTTTGGTGGGTCCTTTATTTAATACAGTTCATTAAAATATGTCACGTGAACCAGATTTGAAATTTCAGGCTGTAAATTAAATGAACAAAGATAAAAGGATCTGCATTAAACCTCAACAATAGTAAGGTCAGACTCACTTCAGAAATTCGGTTCTTTTGAGTAGTTCATTTCAAAGGCTCGGTTTAAAAAACGATTCAGTAAAGAATTGACAAAAAAGTTTTTTAAACCCACTTTAAAATAAAATAATCTTTCAAGTAAATTTGTGGAAGCAGTAGGCCTAATTGGATCCTTTTTTATTTATACTATATTGTATTTTGAATACTGATTCTTGGACAATTCTTAAATGTAAGTGTATGAAGAGAAACCCTCGGTTTTATTTGTAACTATTGTCCATCATTTCCAATATCTAAACAGGCCTGCAATTTTGCAAGAATGATAAGAGACTTAAGATGAATAAAATACCCATCTTTGTTCATTTGTACATTTTACTCCAAACTTCATTGGTGTGCCTTGCTTTATTAATTATTTATTTGCACTGACGATTGCAATTATAAATGTGTATTTAATTTATCATGTTTAATAATAAAAAAAAAAGCTATGTTGTGATTGTGTCATAGTTCCTGAAATCTAAGGCATATTCTAACCTTGCAATGAAGTCATATATAGGAACATATCTCTGTGTATTACTCTGAGATTTACTAATAGGGCTGTTTATTTTAATTTGTCCCATTTTGGTTTGTTGCAGTCATGAATCAGTCACTTGTCTAAAAAAAAAAAATGTTTTAATGGTATTTATTTGATTTAAAAAAGCTGAAAAACATTTCTTTCACTGGAAAAAATGTAATTCTCTAATAATATTTACCTTTTTTTACAGTATATGTAAAACTGTCATACAATTGAGTCAGCAACATATTTTCATTGTTTTATTAGTAACATTTCTGATATTTGGTTATAAAACTTGCTTTAAATGTAATGAAGGTTTCCTTTAGAGTATGGCTTTACATTTCAGAGTGATTAGGATGTTTTTTTTCTTTGAAGTCAATGATGTTGATAACCATGAATAAGGACTGACACAGTAATTTAATAAACCCCTTTAATCATATATTACAGAGTAAACAGTGGAGTATTTATTGCGACATTGTTGCACAATTTTCTGTGGGCTGTCAGAGATTTAAATTACTGTGTACATTTCAAGACTTTCCAAATTGTTTGTGAAACAGGACACTGATGTCTGTTATTGGCCATTGGCCAAACATGCAAATACAGTGTTAACATTACTGCAGTTTCCCATGGAATTTGGTTCTAATCACTTCTTTCCCAGTCATATTCCTGTCCTTTAAAAACAAGAAAACTTAAATAGCTGTTTTAAAACCTCTACCACATAACAGTCAGTTTAAGGGAAGACAGGTTATTCCATACTTAAGGACAAAAAGCCAAATAAAATAAAATCTTGGTAAGCACGCTGCTCATGAAAATGGAGACTACAAAATAACATCAGGAAAAAAAAAAAATCAGATATTGCATGTACTGTATCTATGGGTTATTGTTTACAATTCACCACAATGTATGTTGTAAATGTGATTATTTTGTGAGGCAGTATTGCTTATCTCTTTAACATCACAATTACAAATAACTTAAGAGCAATTAAGCATTTCATTAGCATCAATATGTTTCCAAGATGAACCATTAAATTGAAAACAGAAATCTATTAATTAACTAGTGGATGTGATTATATGATCACAGTCTAACACAACCTAC
The DNA here is from genome assembly GCF_936440315.1 of Barbus barbus. Taxonomy (NCBI): domain Eukaryota; kingdom Metazoa; phylum Chordata; class Actinopteri; order Cypriniformes; family Cyprinidae; genus Barbus; species Barbus barbus. Next base: position 12,638,785 of record NC_136762.1, on the reverse strand, counting down.
TTGAATTATAATCCTCCTTATCGATACAATACAAAAACTGGTTATAGGCCCTTTAAATAGTGCCAGGCATACGTGTATACAGCTACAAAAGAAGGTTTCAGACCCTGAGTGAAGCAAATATCACTTTGTTAGGGCTGTGTCAAATTTGACACAATTTTAAGATGAAAGGAAAACATCTTATGCATTCAGTAACAATCCCTGTGAGGGCTGCTTTTCAAAATTATCATCTGATCTAATAAAGCAAAGATAAATACCACATATATAATTGTAAATATCTTTAGAAAAGCGGTTTCAAACAGATGCTACTAAATATTTTACTGTCACATTATTCTGCAAAATGATTTTTCATTATTCTACTTTTAGCCTACGTTTTAGGCCCCATTATTAAAAAACTAGTTCACCCAAAATTGAAAATTTGAGAGAAATTTGAGAGAAATCTAGCATTACATCACTTGCTCACCAATGGATCCTCTGCTGTCACAATAAGAGTCCAAACAGCTGATAAAAACATCACAATGATCCACAAGTTATTCACATGAATTCAGTCCTTCATGTTCCATCAAAGTATTTTGACTTCAAATTATTGCTAATGGTTATAATATAAGTCCTCTATCCATTTTGCTTTCTCCAGTAGTGTCTTCTTGTCTGAATCTGAAGAGAAATATGCACAGCTCAAGCACTGTTTACAAGCAGAAACAGTCCAAAACATTTCTAAACAAATATGTTGGTGGATTTTGATGTGAGAGGACAGCAGGGGGTGCCTTTCCACTGGATGAAGCGTTATTATGGACTCATATTTTGGGCAAAAGTGATGGTTTAAAGTTAAAAAGTCTTAATGATGGATTTGTTTCTTACGAGTCGTGTGGATTACTTGTGGATTATTTTGATGTTCTCAAAATCGCAAATTTTCATTTTTGAGAGAACTATCCCTTTAAACTTATTAGTGTCTGTTAGTTGTCGAGAAAGGTAATGCTGCCTGTCCCTCTCATCCAATCCATTTCCATGGACTGACCCTCTCTTAGTAATTCATCTAAGAGCAGGAGCTATGCCTCAGTTTATACCACACCACATCTAATGTTGCATATTATGAATTTACAAGCTTTTGCGATACAAACACTTAATATGTTTGCGATATGTATCAGATTGCTATTAGTCATCAAATCTCCTGTTATATGCACATATACAGTACCTGCCCACATACAGTTATAAAACAAACAGCATTGTGATTCTAATGACACAAATGCAAACATCAGACTAAAACATTACAGCATAAGCAGCATAAGCTAATCAATCCTTTGGGCATCACTGGCTCATTTAATGATGGCACAACAATGGTGCGCTGACCCTTGAGCCCACTCTCTTCTAATCAACAAGCCCAAAATACAGTAAACACACTATACACCAGATAGAGCACTTAAATTATTCAGGCTGTATAGATCTCATTCACACAGGATTTATCTGACTGAAGCAGTATTTAGGAGAAAAAAATCCCCATCGCATCTGGAAGGCTGAGAGAGTGCACTTGTGGTGACACCAGACAGACAACCTGATCATTCAGAAATATCTGAGATGAGCTATTCCACAACAAGGGTATATAGATAAAAAAAAAAAAAAACTCCAGCTGAACAAAGACTCAGCAGTAACAAGTTCACAAGGACACTGACTTCAGCCTGTTTCGCACATCCTGCGTCTGCAGCAAGTAAACAGCAGGGACACGCTTTCACACTGACAGTGCTTCGGCAGCTCTAAATAAAGGGATTTCTAGGTTACTACATTGCATTTTCCTTGTAATAAAGGCTAAAATGTTTAAAATGGTTATTGGAAGTGTGCAATTAGGAATTATTACTTTACTTAGTCATTTAGCAGATGCTTTTATCCAAAGCGACTTACAAATAAGAAAAAGTAACTAAAACTAAAAGTTAACACTCTGTAAATACTCTATACACACACACATTTAAGAAAATACAGAAATTAAATCAAATTGACAAATGCATACAACAACAACAATTTCAATAGTAAACATATAAAGGAAAAAAAATTATTGAATAAAAATAAAAAGTGTCCTAGCCCGGTAGAGTCGATGGTCTTTTACTTTAAATGAAGAGGTGGCTGCATTTACATCCAAATGGCAATTTGCATGAAAGCCAAACACCTTTGAAGTGTAGATGTTCTGATTCAGATTTACCGAACGTACATGACAGAAATCTTTTATAGAATGCAAGAAAAAAAAATAAAAAATCTGTCAATGCCTATAATGCTTATAAATAAATAGATTTATCCTGCCTTTTAAATGTGTTTTATGCTGTGGGATCTGGCATGAACGATCCACTCAGTAACGGAAGCTGAAATTAAGTCAATGTAAATGTTTACAGAGCTCTCTTTAGGAAGAAAAATGAGAGATTTCTGTAGAAGCCGGTGAAATACTTAGATAATCTGATATTGATTGATACTGATTAATAAAATAGCTCAGTAGTTATTACGAGAGTAGAATAAAGAGAAAAGGCAAAAAATATGCGATACTGCACTAAAATAATATCAATAGCACAAACTTTTTTTTTTTTTTTTTTGTATTTTACGTGCTATTTATACATAGAAACTGACTTTGGCGTGCATACGATACACACGTGTTTGAAGTGCATATAACACAGTTTTTGCGTGTATATGATATGCACTTTGTTGGCGTGCATATAATACGCATTTTGGCGTACATATTATATGCACCTACCCCACACCCCTAAACCTACCAATTGTGGAGAAGCGAGCAGATGTCCAAGAGATATTAAGAAGAATAAGTATACGTTAAATTCAGTATGATATGAAAATTCATCCTGTTTTTTTTTAAATGCATGTTTGTGTGAATAATTTTGCGTGATTTTCTTTCCTTTACCATTTTTCGTCCAGTAAAAACAGCAGGCTTCTCTCTGGTGACTTATGCAGGACTTCACCAATCATTTCGTCCACTTAATGATTGAGTGCCTTTCATTGCTACTTTAAATATCTACCTATACCTGTCTGCAACTTCATCAGCGACGACAGACGTAGCATAATATAAAAAGATCAGCAGTTAATGTAAGGGCAGCACAAATGTCAGTGTGAATGCTATAACCTGTTAATACAGCCAGTGAAAAAACTACACACTGCAGATGCAGGATGCATAAAACAGGCTTCACGGAGGACTTCATGTTCGTGTATTGAGGCCCTTAGGGTAATTTTTGATTACAAAAATGCCTTACAGCAACATAAACACGAGTCGAGTTTGGTTCAACAAGAACGTAAGCAAAAATCTCTCCTCGGTCTAATAATCACCGCATGTGCAAACTGTAAAAAAAGCAAACCGTATTGCAAATATAAACGTTTCTGTCACTGTCATAATGCAAAGGTTCTCCCAAGGGGCTCCAGGTGCAATTCAGGTTTAGATATCATAAAAACAAGCAGGTCGAACTGTAAAAGAAACACTCATTCAGCGTTGTTCTCTGTGGTGGACGCAGTGGTCGCAGTGGCTTTAGCTACTGTTGTTGCCAATCTGCTTACTGAAGCTCCCTGATCGAGCTCCTCTGACTCCTCCCCCTCTGCTTCCTGCAGGGCGTGTCTGTGTGCTGGGCGGAGCCGGGATCTGTGTCTGTAGGGGTAGAAGAAGAGAGCGGGATCAGGCATGGCCATCGGCTCCTCGGGGCCCGTCACCCTCTCGCGTGGCACACACTCCCTGGCACGTTCGGTGAGGATATTCGAGGAGGACCGGCTTGAGCTCCGTCGTTTGGGTTTGATAGTGGTTGGGCTGCTGGCACTGGCCTGAGGTGAAGGGTGGACAGGAGGCTTGTCCGCACCAGGCTGGGCCGGCCTCCTGCGTTGCTGCTGCTTCTGCTGCTGGAGTTTCTGCTTGGCTGAATGCAGCTGGAAGGACAGGTATGCAGCCACCTCTGTCTGCTTCTGCAGCTCGGTGTTGAGCGCAGTGGTCCTGTGGCTGCGATGTTTTAATTCCTCCAGGAAACGGCGCTCCTTTTCCTTCAGACTGGCACGGAGAGCACCCACCAGGACTGACTTCTGACTCATCTCCCATCGCACATCACTCTGGATCTGTTGCTGCTCCTGCAGATGCTCCTCCACCTCCCGGCAACGAGCTTCCAGCTGTTTTTCTTCCTCTCTCACCTCTGGAATACATGTAGAAAAGACACATTTATTGTAATAAAACTCGATTCAGTGTTATTAACGATTCAATAAACTACAGACATGGTCTGTAAGTCTAAAGACCGCTTATTATACAACTTTCAGAAGGTTGAGTTTTTACAGGAATATCTATAGGAAATTATAGTCATGCATGATTGTTTCAAGTTAATCTTGAACAACTTAAATTGTCTTTGGAAGCCCCAAGCAAATTTGTCAACATCAACAGACAATCTTAGAAACATTTAGAATAAAATTCTATTATATTGATAATATACTGTATATATTGAACACATATTGCAGTATAATGCAATGTATTATATTGTATAAATACCATTTAAACAACACTAAAACATTGTGACATACTCGTGATCTGTAAATCTTAAATATACTGAGAAATCAATGTTTTATCTACGTTATCAAGTTTATTCTACAACAATGTGAAATATGAAAACATTTAAATAAATTGTTGAACTGTTCATTAAATACTGTCTATAAGATTTTTTAAAGGTGCCATAGATTGCATTTGATACAGTATTTTCAATTGTTCTCTGATATCTACACAGAAGGTATGTGGCTTAGGTAAGGGCAAAAAAATCTCCAGAAACGATTTTACATGTCCATTTACAGCCCTAGGATTTCTCCCTAGAATGAAACGGTCTGTTATTGGCTTATTTGGCAGGGTCATGAATAATAATGAGCTCTGCTCTGATTGGCTGTTTCACAGTACGGCTCATCAGCAAGAAGGAAGCACAGGGAGGAAAATATATATTTAAATACTTTCTCTCGCAGTTATATCGTCGGGTAATTATACTGTATATAAAACGCGGGCATCAGGGAGCCGTTATTAATATGCGAGGCATTGAAACTGCTTTTGAACGATCCATTGATCGCGTTATAGTTTCACTTTCAAGAGACGGGATCACACAAACTATGTTTACATTATGGAGCAACAGTACTTACCACACATTTCACAAGATCAGATGCTTGTCAGTGGTGCTCAGGATCTGTAAGTCATTCGCCATCATCCTCATCTCTCCTTACTGAGAGTGAAATCTTATGTACTGTAACAGGCTACCGCTAGCAAGGAGCTAACCATGTCCCTTTAGTGGCTCGCGTTATTTGCTTTCTGTGCCTTTCTGAATACAGACACCAACCCATCCCTGCACTTCACACCCCCTGCACGGCCTGGAACATAAAATTTATTTTGTTATTTTCGCTGTTGTCCGCGCTTGTTTATTTACAATACCTGCAGAGCATCTGATGGTTCGGCCGGCTTAGAACAAGGGCGGGTTTATGCAAATGTTGGGGGCGTAGTGATCCCGACTGTTGCGTCACAGTCGGTGTTATGTTCTGATTCGCCTGCTTTTCAGTGGTCTTTTTTAATCACGAGATTTACATATGAAGGAGGAAACTATGGTGTTTGAGGCTCACTGTATGTCATTTCCATGTACAGAACTGTTATTATTTAAATATGCCAGGGTAAAGACAGTTTTTCGTTCTATGGCACCTTTAATGTTTTTGAATAAGGTCTCTTATGTACACCAAGTAATAATGTGAAATAACTGTTTTCTATTAGTATGCATTTTAAAATGTAATTTGCTCCAGTGATGGCATAGCTTAATTTTCAGCAGTAATTACTCCAGTCTTCAATGTCACATGATCCTTCAGAAATCATTCTAATATGCTGATTGTCACGAGTTGCTAGGGAAAGCACACAACTCTGGAGTTGAAATTTAGCAAAGTCCTTTTTATGATAAATCCTCAGACAAAAGTAACGCAGGAGACAAACCCAATAACAACATCAACGCAAGACCAGGGAACTCAGGAAAACACAGGGCTTAAACACACATGGAACGTAATCATGGAGAACTGAAATAGGTAAGGAGTAATTAATCAACACAGGTGAACAAGATGAACTAATCTAGGCAACTAAGGGAATCTAGGGTCGTTTCCCAATACCAAGTACGCAAACTTCGGACTTGCCGGTAATTCTGCAAATGGAACAGCAGCGTACTTGATAATATCAGTCAGCTCGCCTTACTCCGGTTATCTACTACACTGTATTTACATATGCCACCGCCTCTTTTTGTTTTCATTTAAACATATTAATAGCCGCAAAAATGTAGTTCAGGGAATATACATACATTACAGTGAAATTAAATATTATATCAAACAGCAATTGCCTCTTTTCTGTTTCATTTAAAATATTAATAGCCACAAAAATGTGGTTCATGCAACGTGTACACGCATTACAGTAAAGCGAAATGATATCAAACACCACTGCCCTTTAATTTTCTTCAAACTATAAAATAACCCTCTTTTCGTTTTCATTTTAAATATCGAATATCGAAATAACCAATCTCTGGGCTGGATCTGAGACAAAATGGACTTTACTGTCAGCATCTTGAACTTGCTCACTCTGAGCGCAAGATTCAAGGTTCCTGAGTGGAACTGAGTGGCGGCAACCTCTATAACAAGACAACGTCCAAAAGCCCTGTCGGGCCAGCCCGTCACCCCAAGAGTGGGTGCTTTGAAGTCCGTCATAAACGGGCCATGCTTGCATGACCCTTGGGCTTTCTCTTGAACTCTGAAGGCTGGGACACGCAGAGTGTCTGAGGAAGTGCTCGCCGTAAGGACTCTATCTAAAATCGCCCGAGGCGAAGTAAGCAGCGGTCAAGATCTGAGCCGGGAGGCCACATTGAGAGAGGTGGATACGCATTGCGGTCCGACAAAACTCTCCAAAGGAGGGCCTGGCTTTCCGAAGACGAGTGAGGGAATCAGGAACTGCTACTAGGAGCCTGAGAACGAGAGGCAATGGCCGTCGAACTCAGGTATATCCGTTTGCGTTGGCGTGGGAGAACCGGTGGAACGAGACCTAGGACCCCAATCCTTCCGAAGATCACTTCACCACACTGAACCTCCCGATGATGACTTAGAGAGGATGAGCGTGAACGGACCATTGGTGGTTGATGCTCTGCCTCACTGGGCCTACGCGGGATGAGCTGGCGAAAAGCGGCAGACTGCTGCTTCGCTGCCCAAAATTTTTCCACCACGGTGGTGACCGAATCCCCAAATAGGCCGTCCTTCGAAATGCGAAGCGTACAGGAGAAAAGTCTTGTCCTTTTCTTTGATGTCTGTGAGAGTGAGCCAGAGGTGACGCTCAGCTGATACCATACCTGCCATGGACCTACCCACTGCTCAAGCTGTATGATTGGTAGCTCTAAGGACCAAATCTGTAGCTCTCCTGAGCTGCTTAACAGCCTCAGGAGTGAGGCCTTCCCCTTCATCCAGCTCCTTGAGAAGCTCTGCCTGATGGGCTTGAAGCACACCCATAGAATGCAGCGGCCATGTAAGATTTCCCGATTAAACTTGAAATAATCCTACATGGCTTGGACGGCAGCAAAGGGCGTGACTTCCAAGATGGAGCTGAAATAGGCGCAAGAGTCTCTCGACGGCCGGCATCACCCCGTAACCGGGTTCTGCCATTTTAGAGACAGCGGCGAAATTAGCGGCAGCAGCATTTGTAATACGCACCGAAAAAGGTTGCTTCCAAGACCTCGAAACCTCTTGGTGGAGGTCTTGAAAGAAAGGAAGAGGCCTACTGGGCTGGGGTGGATCATCGTCATACGGCTCACAACCGAAGGAAACCGCATTAGGGGCCTCCAGGGTAGGCCACAAATCGTCGTTTACAAAAACATCCAGCTCCACATAACGCTCTTCGAGCTGCTGAACATGGCTAGGAGAGAGCGCAAGGAAAGGAGAACACTCCGTCATCTCGTTCTCCATAGCTCTGACTATAATGCGTCACCCCAAGCGATCGTCTCATGCGGAGCCTCGGCAACCGCTGAAACGGATTGGCAGGAATTAGACGCAAGGCCTTTCGAAAAGGCCGCAAGTCTCGAGCGCAATACTTTTAGCCACAGGCTATCACAGTGACAATTGGATAGACCGCTAAGCGCAGCTTGAACGTGATGGCCCAAGATTAGCACGCACCTGCTATGTGTGTCTCCTGCGGTGACGAACCCGTCACATGGCTCGATGCATTTCCTGTGGCTCATTGTGTCTGCTGAGAGGAGTAAACCGCTCTTTTTTTCATAAGAAATAGCTGAGAACACGACGGAAACGCTTTCCAACGGGGCGACAGATGATTTGCTTCCTGAAGGAATAGAAATCTGATGAAATAGTGCGCGGCACGCTGATATAGCATACGTTAGGCATGTATGGGGGGCGGTGCCAAGCGCTATTTGGCCAATAAACTGGCGTGATGGTATAAGGGCTTCAGACATTTGTCACACCGAGGGTGTTCTCAAAGCGATGACGTCAGTGCAGCTTTGAAGTGAACCAATGAAAGGGAACAGTAATATTTTGAAAATTATGCGGGTTTTCTCCTCCGCTATTAATGCTCGCTGATTGGTGCGAAATGCATTCTGGGATATCTGGCTGCCTCAAGTTTGCACAAGTCACCTCTGGATGCATCCTTGAAAAAGGGGCGGAGCAAGAACACATCTGGGGATTGAACTGTTCTTGGCTAGATGTAAACTTTGAATTGGAACAGTATTTGGGCGATGACTGATGACGTTTCACAAGTCCACAAGAACAGACAAGAACGCATATTGAGAAACGGCCTAGGTCAAGGAGGGAAGAACAGAAAACCACAGACATGTGACAATGATTTGCTGCTCGAGAAATATTTATTATTATTATCAATGTTGAAAACTGTTGTGCTGCTTAATATTTTTGTGGAAACCGTAATTGTTTCCTCCAGGATTCTGTAATGCATATAAAGTTCAAAAGAACAATATTTATTTTAAATGGAAATCTTTTGTAACATTATAAATGTCTTTACTATCACTTTTGATCACCTTAATGCATCCATGCTGAAAAAAGTATTAATCTACTTAAAAAAAAAAAAAAAAAAAAAAAAAAAAAACTGTAGAAGATAAAATGTGTAATTAAAATATTAGGTATATGTACTTTCTGTGAACTTGTTTGGTGGGTTCAAGTCTTAAGTATAGGGGGATCAAACCCCCCTGTAATTCACATCTAGAGTTTAGCCCATGTTTTCCATCCACTTAAACATAAACCAGAGAAAGTGAAGACCCAGAAGCTAAAGACCACACTCTACTACTGTACAAATGTGTTTGATCTCATGTATGATCCACCTTGTGACATAAAACAGGCATGACTAATATGTATAAGCCCCTCCGTATAAAATCAGATTTAGCCGTGAAAGCAAATTTCTAACTAATCTGCGATCTAAAAGATAATTGGATGTGGGAGAGGAAAGTAGACAAAAGGCTCTTCTGTGCCCAAGGATTACAGACTCACTGAGTAAATCCAAATCAACTAATCTCAACTCTGGTCTGGCTACTGGCAGGGTGTGCCATCTGTTCAGGGTTATCAGACACATTAAATGTCTAGGACAAGACCTCCCTGAGCATGCTTGACTACCGTGCCCATAATGCATAGAGCAAATGTGAAGTAAATCGCTGGCACACAGCAAAAATTCTCATTAGAAACTCACTTTGGAACAACGTGTGTGCTAAATGAATAAATGTAAAGATATACTGCACTATTAACAAATCTTAAATCACTCTCATTCATATTACTGTAAATTACACATATCTGAAACTATGTAAATTATGAATAAGAAAATGTGCTTAAGAATTAGATGGAAGAACAGCTGCCATGTAACATGTCATTTAACTAAAATCAAACAAATGAAGGATAAAACGCATTTATAAAAATGTATTTTCCAGTTGAAAACGTCTTTACGCTCACATTAATGTAATGTCTTTCAGATAAATGACAGGCTAAGTAGACTGAAAATGAGTCACAGGAATCTGTGTCAGACTTTCTACACCTGATCCACATGAACCTGATGACCTCCTGCTGTGAGCTCAACATCTTTCCCTCATTACTGTCTCGCTCAATTTTTTTATTTTATTGCAACAGTTCGGTCTATCAGTTTGTCCAGAATGTCTTGAATTCACAACTAGACTATCAGTCCCACCCCATGTGTCCAGACTGAGATGAGCTCATAATGTGAAATGCTGTGAAAATATAGAAAAAGCTGTGTTATCAGATCCCTAAATCTGATCTCTCCACTGTTCCTCATTGAGTTCACTCTATGCTGCCTCTGACTCTTTTAATAGAATGTGTAATGAAACTGAGATGTCGACAACAATCAGTTGACAAAAGGCATTTGTGCAGATAAGAAGCAATAGACGTCAAAAAATGATGAGGATTGTTCATTTAATACTCACATTGTGCACGCAATATGCTTGTAAATTATGAAATCCTTTCCTTCATCAAACAGTGTTTGCTCCTTTGGGCTTCTTTGAAGACTAAACTAACATCCAAAACATGCTGATGTTTGATCTCAGATGAATAATCATTCACAGCAAAGAAGTATTACACTGTAAGCAGGCTTTGCTAGTCACGACACAGCATCAGTTAACACGCCCTGTTTCTATTTTTGATGCGCCGCACAGTTATTTCAGCAGTTTATTTTTCCTGTTCGTTCGTTTCAGCATTGAATCTTTCACTTTTCCGCTTGCTTGTGCATCTGCGTTCTGAACATACTGTTAGCATGTTTATATTTTAATGGCTGCAGGTTACGTCAGTAGGTCAGTACGACATGAGTTAATAATTGAATTATTTAATCAACAATAATTATTCAGGAACACAAGAGCTACATATGTATTGCTCAGCGAGGTAAAGGTTTATTATACATTTGTTTGGAATTATCTTTGCTGGCAGAGCACAAATACATAATATTGGTAATAATGTGTCTTAAATATAAGTATACACATTATTAACTTCTTGTTTATTGAACTGTTGTAGAAAAGAAATATCATGCTAACAACCTTGATGCTGGAAACGTTGCAAGTAGGCCATTTTTCTTATAACAGCTTTGTTGCAGTATGGAAGACATTAAAATAAAGGTATTTATTTCTGTGACGCTGTATTTTCAGCAGCAGCTGTTACTCCAGTTTTCAGTCACATGATCCTTACTATTATCAACAGTGTTGGGGGTAACGGATTACATGCTGAACATGCTGTTACTGTAGTTCTAGACTAAATGTGAATGTGTATTAATTCATCCCACTCGCAAAAAACAGATTTAGTATTCATCAAAATGAATTAAAACAGTGAAATGCAAACTCAGAATATGCCGCAAACCTGCAATAATTAAATATGTTAAACAACACGAATGTATCTAATCCCATTTTATTAACCAATATCTTTGCTGCTGACCTTTGATGATCCAGTTCATCCATACTAATAAGCAAAAATGACTTTAGATAAACTAACAATTGTGCTTCATTTTTTTTATTGCTGAATAGTGTTGAACCCTCTTCTCCTGCGTTCTACTTTACAGACGTGAATTTACTTTTCCTTCAGCCTGAGGTTTATTTTGGTGTGAAAGGGCTTTTACATTTGCTATAATTAGAACTTGTATTAAAAACAATCAAGTCCTGCTCATATTTAAAAAGTAACGCAAAAGTAACGTAACGCATTACTTTCCATAAAAAGTAGCTAAGTAACGTAATTAGTTACTTTTTTAGGGAGTAACGCAATATTGTAATGCATTACTTTAAAAAGTAACTTTCCCCAACACTGATTATCAATGTTGAAAACAGTTGTGTTGCGGAATATTGGATTCTATATAGATCTTATATATATATATATATATCCCTTTCAGAATCTGCAAAATGTTATTTCACTAAAATAAGAGGGATCACAAAAATGCATGTTATTGTTTATTTAGTACTGTCCTGAATAAGATATTCACATAAAATATGTTTAAATATAGTCCACAAGAGAAAATAAGTTGAATTTATAAAAAATGACCCTGTTCAAAAGTTTACATACACTTGATTCTTAATTCTGTGTTCTAACCTGAATGATCCACAGCTGTTTTTTTGTTTAGTGATGGTTGTTCATGAGTCCTTTGTCCTGAACAGTCAAACTGCCTGCTGCTCTTCAGAAAAATCCTTCAGGTCCCACAAATTCTTTGGTTTTCCAGCATTTTTGTGTATTTGAACCCTTTCCAGCAATGACTGTATGGTTTTGAGATCCATCTTTTCACACTGAGGACAACTGAGGGACTCATATGCAACTATTACAGAAAGTGCAAACGCTCACTGATGCAAAAAAAATAAAAAATCCATTAAGAGCCGGGGGATGAAAACTTTTGAACAGAATGGTGTACATTTTTCTTATTTTGCCTAAATATCATATTTGTTTTCATTTAGTACTGCCCTTCAGAGGCTACAGAAGATACATGTTTCCCAGAAGACAGAATAAGTTCAATTTCCCCTGATCTTCACATTCAAAAAGTATATGAAGTGTTTATTTGCAATAACAGATAACTCTGTTTTTATTAATTTTCATAAATCATGTTTGTTATGTTTTTATTGTGTTAGTTAGCTGTATTATTTTAGTTATTATTATTCAATCAAAACAACCCAACTGCAGTTTGACTGATATTAATTGGAATGCAGGATGAAAAAAAACATGATTTTGGAACATTTTTAAAATTTATCCGTTTTTGCAAACTCTCTCTCTATTTTATATATATATATATATATATATATATATATATATATATATATATATATATATATATATATATATATATATATATATATATATATATATATATAAAATGAGATGCCAAACTTTTGAATGGTAGTGTGTAATATGCTCATATTGTGGTAACCGATTACATGATTAGTTTAAAACTCCCCACCACTGATTGTAATTTAAAAATCAATTTTTTTCTCTTCTATTCTCAGTTTTCTTGTGCTATTCCTTTCTGTCTCCTTGCCCAACTTTATCTCAGCAAAAAACAAGCTGTAATTGGACACCCCCACTGGGACTGTGCAGCAAGAGCAGAGGAAAATGCAAGCAGGATCAATTTGTGGGAGGATGAGGCTGCGTCGGGCTGGAGGGGAGAGGGATAACCTGCAGTATGTAGTGTCATCGTCTACTGCTTAACAATAAGTGGCCTCTTAATGTGCGATTGGTTTGCTTTTTAGATAGAGGTTTGCTGTTGTTGCTGTGTACAACTGAACACCCGTGCTAAAAATACAAAAACTCTGCTCACAAATACATGAAACAACATTTTTTGGATGGAAACAGAGCTCACCTTCTTCACTCCTGCCTGGGGGCTTCATGTTGAGTTCCTGTGTAAGTTCTGTAAGTAATAGACAGACACTGTTATTTCTAAGCTTTTTTTTTTTCTTTGTTAAAACATTTTGAAAACAATACATTCAAGAATTATTATAGATCATGCCATACGTCCTAAATTAGTTTTGGTTTTGCATTTATATAATTCAATTAATTGTTTAGTGCATAAAAATGTCCCACCCTATATTTTACATTTAATTTAGACATGCCTCAGATTATGGAAGTAAAAGCAATAAGAAGTCAAATAAGGCAATAATCATTTATTCAAATGTTTGGGGGCAAAATGATTTTATCTTAAAGAAATTAATACATTTATTTAGAAATGATGCATTCAAATTGATCAAAACTTACAATAAATATATTTATAATGTTACAAAAAAAAAATGTTATGCTGTTCTTTAGAATTTTCTATTCATCACAGCATCATGAAAAAAATATGGTTTCCACAAAAATCTATTATTAAATCTATCACACAAATCTATTGCTTTTAAAAATTTCATAAAATTAAAAACAGTTGTTTTAAATTGAAATAATATATTTTACAATATTACTATTTTCACCGTATTTATGAGATAATAAATGTTGAATATGACTTAAAAAACATTAAAAAAATCTTACTGACCCCAAACGTTTTAATGGTATAAATATATATCAAGGGGTTGCAAAAGAAAAACTGATTTCCTGTGTTGTAGATACCGAGAAGGCTTTAAACTAGCATGATTTGTTGCTCTACAGGACAGAAGAGCAAAAAGATGAATATGCTGGTTTTTCTGCCCTATAGCTGGCTCAGCACATTTCCAGCACTGTTCAGGTAGAAAGGCCATGTCCTATATTACTGAGAGGGAAAACACAAACCCTGCGCTGACAGGAAGCTATTGACCCATGGTTCTCTCTGTGCAGCCTGTGCCATCAAAGAGAGCAAAGTAACCCTGCTCTTCTCTGCACGGGATCTGTGCATCTAGGGCACGACAACTCAGTTAGATTGTGTGTCAACGTTATTTTTGGAAAGACGTCGAATTAGATGTGATTTATGATAAATGAAATGTTGCTCAATTCAATTATGCATGTTGTTTCATGTGTGTACAACAACTCAAAATCAAATGCAGGTGGCAGTACTGTGGGAATGGTCATGACACACACCTGTACAGCGTTTCTGGAGGGACAGGATCTCCAGATGTAGTCCATGCAGCAGAGACAGCTGCTCCTGTCTAAGGAACACAATGCTCCTCTCCACACTCTCCACCTGCTGCTCCAGCGAGACCACCCGTGACCCCTTTAACAAATGAAACAGGGATATTTACAGTAGCCTATATAATGGTAAGTTCCAGTTCTCTAATGTAAATGTCCAGCATTCCAAGTTTCACATTTCTCTATTTATATCAGAGCATCTATGTTTTCTGTTACTCCAGGATTGCTTTCATCAGTGAGGAAATGGAAAACCTGGAGTCCATTATAAAATATTTTGTTGTAGTGCAACATATTCAAACGAGAATGTTGAACAAGGCCCTTGGTTCCCAATCCTGGTCCTTAAATACCACCAAAACGGCACGCTTTTGATGTCTTGCTTATGGGACACATATATTTGAGGTCTTGGAGTCTTTACTAATGAATTGATGAGTTGAATCAGGTGTGTTTGATTAGGATCAGGATTGGAAACCATAGCCTACTCACTGCAGTGGCTCCCATAGTTTGATTTCGGTCCCTGTGAATTGTAGCAGCAGTTCTGCTGAAATATACACTAGGGTCAGCAAATTAATGGGGGCTTGGGACATGCCAACAAAAGTGACAAAAATGACCCTGAAATGCAAAATGTTGTGCAAAAAATATTTATTATATTTTGCAGTCTCTAATATTATATCCTAATAATCCTAAAATTCAGTGGTTTTGATTTTGATTCAGTGATTTTGTACGTTTGTGCACAAAGAAATGACCAGTCTATAATTTTAATGGTAGATTTATTTTTCTGGATTTTTTGTTTTGTTTTTCTGTCTCTCACTGTTCAAATAAACCTACCATTAAAATTATAGACTGATCATTTCTTTGTCAGTGGGCAAACGTGCAAAATCAGCAGGGGATCAAAGAATGTTTTCCCCCACTGTTTATTCTAGGCCTAAGTCAGTTATACAATTGGTCACATAAACTGTGAGTTGATGCTAATTTCATATTAGCCTATTGGTAATATAATGACTCGTTTGAGAATTTACTTGCTTTAAATGTAAGTTTAAAATGCACCTTAATAAAAAATAAATAAACTATTTTTTTTTTATTTTCTAAATTACTTGTTGGTGAATAACAATAACATTTTTGACTTGAATAAAACCAGTTATTTGGTTGTTAAACATTTATGTTTACAGTATCATTTATATGTTTTGAATTATTATTTTATTTGATAATTTGAACATTTTTTACTTTTGAACGTTTTTACTTGATCTTAAGCGACACAAACGAAACTCCTGAGCGTTATTATGCTTATTATAAGCACTCACAGATGTTATTAGAAACAATATATGCTCGCAGACACATTATGTAAGACTACTAGCCTACATCCCACTGTAAAATATGATTATGATTAGTCACTCTTTCCCATATAACAAGCCTTTGATAACACTGCGCATAATATTAACCAACACTCACCGTATTTTCCATTGGCCAGGTTTATATTCGTTTTCAACAGATGAGGGGTTATAACGAAGAGAATGAACGTGCTCCTTCACTTCCACATCTCTGCCCTTCAAAGAACCGGCCCATGGACATATAGGATGGACATCTTTAAAAAAGATCAATACACATCTCAAAGGGAGACTTAAAGACGGAGGTTTCGCGAGAAAGACAAAATTTCAATCCTTCATTATCTTGGCGAACGTCCACAATGTCAGGATCGATTAAAGTGATCCGACGTTCAGCTGGCGCGAGCGTGAGTCCTGCGTCTGCTGAACAGCATCGTCCTCATCCTCGCGATGACAGACAGCAGGAAGCGGCTGCTTCAGCAACTGATGGAGGAAACAGCGAGGCTCAGAGGAACTCTCCACTTCATACAAGCATCTCCAGCGGGTCTTTGCAGTCTTACATTGAGCTAAGGCGCACGATGTATTAAAAATCTCTAAATAAACTGAGCTGAAAAAGTACAGCTGAATTATACGTTTAGTTCCAGTCCTCGAATTTGATTGGACGAGAGGCGTTGCAAGAATATTAAATTAGCATATGGACTGTTCTCTGTTCACTGAAACCAAGAGCATGCATAGCCGAATTCGTCTTATTTTTTGTTGTGTGTTGTTATGCTTTTTTAGAGACCAGGCTACTGAAGTAAGCAATACGGAGTGAAATCGGAGTTTATTTGGATCAAGGAGTGTTTGGTGGTTTTTCTTGCGCCAGAATGCCTGGAATGGCTCCCTATAAGCCCTCATTTTACTATTTACTTTTTCTTTCTTTCATTATTTATTGTTCTGTCCACTTGAAAATGACCGGGTTTTTTATTGCGTTGTGCTTGACGCTTAAAGTTATTTAGAGAAAACCTAAATATAGACTAAGTTGGTCGCTAATTTTTGTCTAAATAAATAAGCAAACAAGTAGGCTACAACTACATCAAAGTCGTTTAATATTATATAAATCACAAAGGATTTAATTTAAATAATAAAGGATTAACAAATTCTGTTTTATTCGATATTATATAGCTAGTATATTATCTTCCCAACTTCTCAAAATAATAATCTCAAACACAGTGTTAATAACGTTTTATTTGACGATTAACAATATAAAGGTCATGTACACATAATTTTGATTTTAATTACAAAACAATAATTCATCCAAACAAAAATAAAATTATGCAGTTTAGATAAAATAGTTTACAACTTAAATGATTAGGCTAACTAAAACAGCAAGGGTTACAAAAAGAAAAAAGAAAAAAAAAAAAAGGAAGACTTTTTCTTTTGTTGTGCTCTCCTGGGGAAATGGGCATATATATCTATCTTTTTCCAGCTGTGATTTCTTTCTTTTTAATTACGGCTTTGGAAAACACTGCAACACTATGCTCAAAAAATCTGATCTACAACACAACAGTAGCTTATCTTTCACCAAACACAGTACAGAACTGCACTCTCAAGTGAAGGACAACTGCATTGCTGAAATGATCTTTAAAAAGTTGTAAGTCACATTGGTTTTCTCTCAAAAACTAAAATGTACACATTTTTCTTTTTAAATACAGATACCAGTTACTTCATTAAGGAAGCACATACACAAGCACATAGACTCAATATTAAGCTGCCAATAATAAAAGAAAACTCTTTCAGTGCATGTTTATTTTTCTATATTTCACTTGCTTTCAAGCTCCTGTATTCAATTTAACAAGAATAGCTTTTTTTTTTTTTACTTCCTTAATTATTAATCCCCCTTACAAACAGTAAAAATAAGGAAGGAGTACACCAGATTAAAACTTAAACATTATGAATAAACTTTGGTTCTTTGAAAAACTAGTTTTGTGGCACAAGTCAGTGATGCTACATGCGGTTACAGTGCGTCAACTTTCCCACCGGACAGACAGGCCACTCTTGCCTATAATTCAATTATAATCACAATTCAGTCTACAATCTCAATGGCACTGAGTACATGAAATAAGGCTAAACAAATCAATGTCTTTACTTTAGTGCATCTGACTAAGACCGTTCTTTGTTAACCACAAACAAAATCACAACATAATTTTGCACAATTGGTTCCACCATTCATTTTGCTCTCTAAAGTGATTTTTTTTTTTTTTTTGCAGTTTGCCTCCAACCATAACAATCAATGATATTAAGTACAAATAAATTAGAAATATACAAAAAAAAAAAAAGAAGTTCAGCTCATTTAAAGCAATATAAGCACTGCTTTAATCATCACCTCTCTATAGACTTAGAAGTATTAGCATAAGCTAACATGAGGTTTCTGTTGTGTATAGTGCCACCTACAGGCATGATTTGTGCTATGACAGTCCTGTCAGATCTCAAACCTCACATGCATTGTTCTGTTTCATTATAAGAAAGAGCAGGAGTGTTTTAATCCTGATAGCTGCTGTGAAGACTCCAGCATCGAGATTCAGATTCTCCACTTAAAAGGCAACGATCAATCGAGAATAGTGGCATTCATCCACAAGATAAAACTACAGTCATGTTTAGCCAATTAAATTCGACCACATCCAGTAGTGAACACTGAGCACATCCTGTCCAGGGTGACTTCTTTCATTATCACTAGTCAGTACAGAGAATTTCAACTAAAAACAATCTCTAATGAAATTCCATCAGATTTAAAGAGAGAGTTCACCCAGAATTGAAATATCTGTCATTTGGCTTCAAAAGTTACAGTACTTTTATGTTGTTTTTGGAACAGGACTGTCCCGGTCACTATTCACTTACATTGTACGGAAAAGAGCAGCAAGAACATTGAACAAAACATCTCCTGTTGTGTTCCACAGAGGAAAGAACTTTTTAATTTGAGCGAACTGTCCATTTAAAAAAGCTCATGAGGTACCCAAACTTTATATATTTTTTTTTTTTTTTAATCCCACATATGCAGTTCCCATTTGAGCAGAATATTTGCTTATATTTAATAGATAATGTTTACATTACATGGGGTAGCATATGATTTGATAAAGGTAAACAGTTCCAGTTCATTAGAACTTAATAACGTTTTGAGTCATTGTATAAATCATGCAAGAGTATTTGAACATAAGGTTGGATGTGTAAATATATGTGTCATCCATGTCAGACATCTGTAAACCTGTGACAACAGCCATCTTAATCTTAACACAGCTCTAGGTCCTTAAAATGACTCATCTTTGATCTAGTCGACAATCAGGTGTTACAGGAATGAAGTCAGCAGGTTGAAAGGAACTTTTTCCCCAAAGTCTGGGAATGATGGCGATGAGAGCGGATTTGGTTGGAGCTGAAGTTGGAGTGGGAAGAGTCCTCTTCCTACATTTCTTTCTCCTTCTCTTTCCTCACCTCCTTCTCACGGCTGGACGTCATGAAGTCACTTCTCATCAGGCGGTAAAACAACACAATGTTCATGACGGTCATGATGGCCAGACCCACGCTGCCGATGGTGTAGCTGATCAGGGGGATGAGGTCACGATTCAGCACCAGCCAGCGGGTCATCCAGGCCAGAGTGTTGATACGAAACACTACATAGGTGCCCAAGTTTATCATGCTGTTGACACGGTAAAATGTACTTTTGGCCAGGCTGGCCATGCGGAGCACTTGCCTCAGGTGCAGAAAGACTGAATTGATCTCCACCAACAGAGCCACCACTGCAAAACCCACATACCGATAGGTCAACACAGAGATCCCGAAACAGGTGATCACCTGCAAACAAAAGAAATTGAGATGTTTCATTTATAGCAATGCACTAAAACATTGGCCAAGGAAAACTTTAAAGGAATAGTTCACCCAAAAAGAAAAAAAAAATTCATTTATTATGGATAGAGGACTCATTTTTTAAGAAATTATTTGTAGTTAAAAACATCTTGATGGATTTACTACAAATGCGCAGCTATTGACAACACAAGATGGTAACTGGCTCTAATGATGGATGATACATTGACAGAAAAGAGGTTGTGTTTGCCCATGTGAATATTCAGCAAAACATGAAGGCAGAGGAGCTTCTGTTACTCAAGAACATGCCACATTATTACCTGACGTAAAAGAAAATAAGCCTTTTATTTGTATATTCTTTTTGTAGGGGACACATTTGGCAAAATTAGAAAAAAGCCAGTTTGGGCCAGATTTATTTTGAGATCATTGTTAGTATTCTGGTTTCTCCACACCTCAATGTCTCAGCTTGGAGTTTGTTTAAATTCAGTTGGTCATGTATACTTGTGCTGTTTTAACATCTTTATACACAACTGTACAATATTTTCAAACATATATTTTATTATATTTTCCTTTGTTTCCAGAATTTTTGGTTGCTTTTCCACAGCTGCCCGTAAATTTTAAGTTCAGTACATTTATTACATTATGTATCCAATTTATTCCAAATATTACCATCAGAAACAATTTTTCATTGCAATATGATTTCTTAAAGCATTTCTAAAGATGTTCATTCATCTATAGAAAGTCATTAAGTTTAAATAGGCCAGTTAAGCCATACACAGACTAATGTGCTTCATTTCAGCAGCAACTCTTTCGTCTTCTCAAAACTAATCTGCTGTGAGGCGACAAGAAACAAATGAGCATGTGTTTGTATCATCTGATAACAGAGGGGAGAGGCTGAGGACAGGAATACAAAGGCTCTGTTGATCAGTCCTAAACGCAACATGACAACAGTCAAAGCCATCACCATGAGTGACACTAATCCAGCTGGAGTTCTGTGGTTCAAACAAATCTAATGGGTTTGGTCAATATAACTACCCATAGAGCACAATTGTGATTTGTGACCTTGATTGTGGAAGTATTTTATTCATTAATCAATAAGCATTTATAATAATTCTTAAACAGAACTTGTTGGTTTGATTCAGGACTTTGTATTCTCTGAGATTAAGCTGTGCAAAAAAAAGAAAGAAATTGATTTAAAAGCACAGAAGTGAAAATTGTGACTGTGTGTGACATCACTTAAAAAAAAAAGAAAGAAAGAAAAAGAAAGTAGAACAATATTGAAACATGAACTTATATGTATTGATAAAGTAATTTTTATGAAAAGTTTAATGTCTTTTTAATCCATTTTCATCCAAAAGGAATTTGAAACATTTTTATGATCTTCCACTAGGTGGCAGTCTATGCCTAACATTACAAAACACAGCAAAAAGTGCATCGATTAATCTAAACTAGCATGTCATCAAAAGCTCATGCTTACACTTATTAATGCAAAACTAATACTGGAGCATTTAGATCCATTATAAAACATTTTTCTCTTGGTGCCTCTTATTCCCATGAGTCCCTAACCCAAAGGTAGTCAATTATAAAAACCAATAAAAACATTTACTAAGACCTCAACCATGTAATATTAACAGAAATAACTAAAAATTATAATTCTAAACTTTATGCAACATCTAATTTATATAATTTTATTGAAGTTTACGAAACATGTACATTGGCAAATCCTCTCTCTTAACTTTCAGGTATGATAAGTCTTAAGCAGAGCACAAAGGTGCAGTTACATAACCATGCGGTGTTGACGTGATAGAACTCCTTTTGTAACAGGACATAAATTCATTGGTTGCCCAGAAGAGTCTGTAATGCAACCCTGTTCACATGACACCCAGCTGGTCCTTGCGGTGAGGAATGTCACAGCTATAAGGCCAGTGCCGTTATTTACATTAACATTACTCTCTCAAAAGCCCATGGTGTGTGTTTGAAGTGGGCAAGTAATGTATAATGGCTTTTAATAGCTTGAAATCCAAACATACTTCTCTTTATAGCAAGAATGTATCACATATGCTCCATTCATAAAGCGAAGCATGACAAAAGCTGACCATCCATATAGCTATGTGGACTTTAAACATTTCTGAGTTTGTTTCACAGTCAAGAGGTCTACAATTGGGCTACAGCAAACAATGACGCTGAAAAATATTTCTGAATTTATGTAAAGCAGGGGTCTCCAACCCTGCTCCTGGAGAGCTACCATCCTGAAGATTTCAGCTCTAACCCCAATCAAACACACCTGAACCAGCTAATCAAGGTAAATACAGACAGGTGTGTTGCAGCAGGGTTGGAGCTGAAGTCTGCAGGACGGTAGCTCTCCAGGAGCAGGGTTGGAAATCCCTGATATAAAGCAATCAAATGTCCAAAAAGAATACTAGTCTGTTGGTTTAACAGGACTGTTAGCTCTGTAAAAATGATTTCTGTGAGTAAATTCTTCTCTCACTGGAGTGAAGGGTCTGTTTTAATATGAAGACGCATGATTACTAAATAAGATTTGTGTGTCCTCAGTCTCATGATTGAGAGGATGTTGACCTTTGGCTAACACTTTGTCTTTCCCTTGGTGAAGTCAAGATCTCTATTTACACAACGCTTAAACTGGATAAGGCTCTGAACATCACAAACAAACCTGTTATCTTCAGGAGACCCTATCCCTCCTTCAGAACATGGAAGTGATAAAGCCTGATGAGACTAAGTGAATGAACATATTTCATATTACTAATCAAAGTGAAATGCAAACAAGTACTGTCTTCTACACCAAATGAGGTCAATGGGTGTTTCGCAAGTCAAAGACATCAAAAACAAACACTCAATATTGTACAATTTGTAATATTTGAATGGCGACTGTAATAAACAGATAAAACACTCTTTAACTTCCATCTCAGCCTTGAAAAGAACATAATCATTGACAGGAAAAGAGCAAAGTCTTCATGTCATATACATCACATAACATGCTGCTTTATGTTAACAGATATATGTCCCTGTAGCTCCTTGCGCTCGCAAGGTCATGGTTTTGATTCTCAGGGAACACTTAAATTAAAAACTGATTAAATGCATAGTTTTATAGTAAACGTATACTTCTATCCTGTAAAGATGTTTTAAATTGATAAAAAGTGACAGTTTAGACCTTTATAATGCTACAAAAGATTCTGATTTTAAATAAATGCCATCCTCTTTTCTATTCAAAGCAGTTTCTTTAGAAGCATAAGCGATATTAATGTATATACAGACTTGAAATCTTTACAAACTGCTTGTATGAAATGCTGTGATGAGAAAGTTAACAAATTCCAGTGAACACAAAATACTAAAAGCTAATGCTGGGGATAAACCGATTTGATTAACTCGGTATGAATTTAAAAAAAAAACGGCATAATGGTACAAGTGTCTAAGCAACGTAGACAGCATTGTAAATTGAGAGGAGATCCCTATTAACTGCATACAATTCTGAAAAATGGTTAGAAAACTATTAATAACACACAACTATTTCTTTAACTGGCCAAATAAACCAACTGTAAACAGCCGTTCACAGAAGTTAAAGATGCTGAAGACAGACACAAAGAGGAGAAAAATATTGTAACATGATCACAGTTCACGGTTTGCAAAATATTGGAAGAAAATCCTAAATACTGAAGTGAGGGTGAGGGGTTTATATGAATGCATCTCTGAGGGGGACTGACTGTCTTCAAGCTTCGTACCTCCATATAATGCATATTAATGTAGTATTTAAAAGTGCAGCTCTGCTTGGTTTACAGCGGTAACATGACTGCTGTTTCATAAGCGCCCCCTGCTGTCAGTCTCATTCAGCCCGTCTGCTGTTTTTGTTTTGTTCATATATGTTTTATGTAGCATTATTTCACAAAGCTAAGGTAAGACCATTTGGTCTTTGCTTTAAAGGGATAATTCACCCAAAAATTTAAGTTACCCGACTTTATTTAACCTCAAGGCATCCTAGGTGTATTTGGCTTTCTTCTTTCAGGTGAATCCAAACAGAGTAACATTTAAAAACGTCCTGGGCCCGGTTGCATGAAAGCCCTTAAGCTAAGAAATCCCGTAGTTATAAGGTTACTAGGAAACTTGGGTTGCAAGAAAAATCCTAAGGGTCAACTTAATGAACCTTAAGGGTGTCATTAAGCATTCCCCTTAATTATCTAAATGTTCCCTTAAGCGTTACTACAAAGTCCTTAGTAACTATTTTACCTTGATAAATTTAAGGGACCAAAACAGCTCCTTTAAATCATCTTAATCTCAGTATTTTTAAGATTTTTAAGATCAAATGTAAGACTTGAGACCTGCACAAATAAAATATCATAAGCATAGTAGGTAACATATTAAACTGTAAAATGGCTCTAAAAAGCATGACTTACAGGTTTTCGCAAAACAAAAAGTTTTATATAATTTAAGAAAATGGATGAGTTGTGTCAATTATTATAGTAATTTATACATTTACTATTAATCGATTATTAGCCTACATTAATTAAATAACGATATAAATATAATATATGCCTTAACTGTTTAGATTTTTAGAATGCATTATCTTCTTGTCGATCCACCTGTTCTCATTTACAACTCTGCGTGTTTGCAGCATCAAAACATGGGTTAATTTTCACATTTGGTCAATTTTCCGTCATTGGTCAGCAAGAAGCAAAGCGGTTTCCTCTGTAACGACTGTACACAAAACAGCGCAGAAACGGGCAGCTCTCGTTTATGTGTTCGTGTTTTAGTTGGTTAGGTTTGTATTTCGTTATGTTCTGTTTATTGTCAGAGATATACATATCTATGTTTATTGTGATATGTAGTAAGTATAGCAACCACGGCACCCATTGCCGTATGTTGCCAGGAACTACTGTGAAACGCTTAGTATAAACACTTAGGTAAGGGTGACAGTTAAGACGCTTGTTGCAATGCTCTTAAAGAAATCCCTTATCTCAGGGATTTTTTTCCCCTCAGGAATACCTCCAAATCAAATTACTTAAGGACTTTCATGCAACCGGGCCCTGGCTCTTCCAAGCTTTATAATGGCATGCATGGGTGTTCTTTTTCAATAGTCCAAAAGAAGTCCATTACAGCACATCCGTCCATAATAAAAAGTGCCTCGCACGCAGGGGTGTAGTCTAGTTTTTTGTAATGAGCATACTGTGATTTTTCCCCCCTCCCTCACCCATCCCAAAGCGACACCCCATAAGCACCACTCACTAATGTGTACAGTATGCATCTACATGTATGACAGCATTCTGAAAGACTGCTTATGTGATATCAACATGTCAATTCATTATAAGCAACACAAGACAGCCAATGACATTTACAGCTGGGGAGACTGGACTGATTTTCTACTGTGTTAATCATCTAACTCAACCAGTTAAGAGCTACATTTAGTTATGTTGGCCTGAGAAAGTCAACTTACTGTTGACTGTGTGAAAGATGCTTGGGACAGTTGACTGATCTGTCACTGCTCCCAGGGCCATAGCTGGGGTTTGCGGGGCCCCAGTGCAGGTTGTACTTGTGGGCCCTGTTTAAAATAGTTTAATATGTGTTCTATGTATTTATTTGTGCTATTTACACAATGTTTAAGTTTTTTCAAGTTTGTAGGTGTCCAGGTAAAGAAACTGAATAATCAAATATAAAATAGCATTGTCTTTACTGTATAAATTGAATATAGATTAATTCTTGTTAAACTATAAAGTAGTTCAGTAAAGAGCTGCGAGTGATTTTCTAGTAAAGCAGCTAGTAAATTAGGCGCGATCACTTTAAAAGACAATACATCCAATATGATACACATCCGATTTTTTTTCTCTCAAATGTTTACATTCACTTACTTTAATGTTTGCTCTCTATATATGTGCGCACCAAACACGGCACGCGAGTACTCATTTGAGTTTTTCTGCGTCCTGTGTTTGAATGCTTATAAACTCTTTTTAATGTTTAAATGGGCAAGGCACAAAAATGCATGCAAATGATAAGCTTTCGTGGCGACATACCGCAGTGGAGTATTTTTAGGATGGCCTGAAATGAAAGAGTTGCGCAATAGCACAGCGTGATTTTCAAAAAGTTGGTGCTTCGATCGCAACACAGACGGGGTGAATTTATGAACGAACGTGTGAAAGTACTGTCACAAAGATGTTGTTACGTATCCTCACATTATTTTAAGTGAGTATATGGAAATCCTTGACCTTTGTTAGTGGGTATACGCCGTATACCTGCGTATCACGTAGACTACACCACTGCTCGCACGGCTCCGGGGTGTGAATAAATGCATCCTGTAGCGAATCAATGCTTTTTGTAAGAAAAATTCATGCGTTTTATAGAATTCGTCTGAAAGAAGAAAGTCATATATACCTATGCCTTAAGAGTGAGTAAATTATGGGGTAAATTTCATTTTTGAGTGAACTAGCCCTTAAAATTTTGAAATGATTCTAGCCTAATTTACTTAAAAAAACTGATCATGTCTGTTTAGATCATGATGATTAAAATGCAGTGGTTCTGCATCTGTTTCATGCAATCTGATTCATATAAAGGCAAAGTGAGGAAAAAACAGTGATAAACCATGAAATGGTCAGAATTTGTCCTAAAAAAAAAAGCTGCTTTCAAATTTCTATACAAATAAATATTACTTCATAAAAACACATTCATCTACTCTAAAGTAATGCTGCAGACACCAACATACAATCATAGTGAATCTGCATTAGCAAGATTATTCTCATAATCCATCTGCAGTCGTGCTGAAATAATCTTATTCACTCACACACACACAAAGACCTAAAGTTGCTAAGCCAAAGCATATATAAAAAATAAAAAAAGCACATGCTGATCACACTTCAATAATTTAGTTGTTTACAACCAAACCAATGCTCTTATTTTCAATACAATTATGCATAAAAAGCATTAATGATGCAATAACATCATCACATTAGCACATGCCTGCCGGTTTGCTCCCCTGTTGTAGTTGTAAATCTACAAGTCTGTGTGTTTGGTTTCATAAACCTCTCCCTGCGGGGACAATTATCATTAGTAGGGTCTCTACTTTCTCCATTACACACCAAAAAAAAAAAAAAAACCATGGCAGACACACAATTGGCATTTGGCATGGGATCAGAAAGGCTCTCCCTGGGGAACTGGATGAGGGGTTGTAGCAGCACCAGTCTCAAACCAGTTAACCTGGTTACAGGTGAAACTGGTCCAGAACGCTTTGCCAGTAGGCCCTTTTGAGCAGCATGTGAGGAATACTGAAGCTCAGAGAGAAATAGAGCACAGATGCCAATGGCTTTAGACCACATGAGGTGATGAGAAAAGAGTGGACCTGTGGACTAACAGAGAGGACACATGCTTCGTTGAAGATAAACATAAACACACACACACACACACACACAAACGAAAGCATTCAAAGGATAGTTTAACCAAAAAATGTAAATTCTGTAATTTTAAAGGCAAAGAATGGTCACATTTACGATGATACAAGAATAAAAACACCATAAAAGTGGCCCATACAAATTGTGAACTATTTACATTAAAAAAGTAACTATTCACTATTTACTTTTAAAACGTTTGGGGTTGACAAATTATTTCAACGACAGTATCAGTGATAGTAAATACATTTATATAATTACAAAAGATTTCTATTTCAAGTAAATGCAGTATTTTTTAAACTTTCTATTCATCAAAGGACCCTGAAGAAAATATACCACAGTTTCCACAAAATGAAGCAGATCATCTGTTTTCAACATTAATAATAAGAAATGTTTCTTGATCACCAAATCAAGTTCGTGTGACAAAGACTGGAGTAACAGCTGCAGAAAATTCAGCTTTCCTATCACAGGAATAAATTATATTTTAAAATATATTCAAATAGAAAAGAGTTATATTAAACTGCAATAATATTTCTAAATATGCAGCCTTGGTGAGCATGGGAGATTTCTTATATGATGAGCATGGTTTTAATTTTATTTATTTATTTTTTGGTTAGTTCAGGTCATAAAGTGTCATGTGGTGCAACTCCCCAAAACATGATAGTTTGTCAAATATTTTACCACCAATCATTGAAAATTTTATTTAAAAAGGTTGTCTGGAAAAAAAGAAAAGATTAAGAAAAATAATAACTAACCTAAACCTAACAATAATAATAATAACCTAAATAATGACTAACCTAATAACCTCAATTTCAGGCTGTTCCTCAGACAAAGCGATTATATAAATGGTGATTAAACAGCAGAAGTGTTATTTTTGAGTGAACTACGCCTTTAAGTGTTTTTTATATAAACAAATGCAGTGCAGCGGGTCTGTGAGGCACATCCTCCAGATTCCAATCCCAGTGTAAAAACAGACATAAAACACAGAAAGGAGATCCACCCATTTAAAGATATCCGAGACCGAGGAGGGGCCAGATGGTGTGTGTGTGTGAGAGAGAGTGAAACTGGGTTGGGACATGAAGCTGAAGGTGGGTATGTGGAAATATAACCACACAAAATAAAGGTGTTGAGAGGTGAGCTCAAAGGGTGTGGCACAGTTTGAGAGGAAAAAAAGGATGTACTGTATGAATGTGTGATGAATATTTGAGTGTGTGTTTATGAGTCCAACATTCTCATGAATCATTGATGATTTTTATGGGTGAGATGAGGGTTGAGCTGGGTGAATCTTGAACATTCACAGTATTTTTCTAATGAATTTGTCATTGACTAAGTGACATCATGAATATACAACAGTTTTAATATACTTTTTATTTACCCATTAAGTTTCGTAACGAAGGCTGTCAATTCTGCTTTGTCTTGTGACTAAGAGAGTGTTAATTGAAACAGTCTGTTCAGAAGAACTCTGATTCAACTGCATCTTTTATAAAAAGCCCCCATGTGAAATATTTGACTTACTGAATCAAAGTTTTCAGTTGGAATGAGTTCAAATGACTTCTGGTTGAATAAATTGATTGTTTACAAGTTTAAATATTGAGATATAAATTGAAAATTTTTCTTCGCTATATTGTCCAACCCTACTTCTGGGTATTCCAATATCAGTTTATCATATCATATTAAAGATGTGTTCGTCGTGTTGTTGTTTTTTTTCGCCTGACAAAGTGACAGAAAAATATGAGCAACAATTCTAAACCACCTACTGGAAATGTGTCTATTTAATCTCCACAATCTAAGATGCTAACTAAATGCATTAATCTTTAGTGGCCAGATGAAAATGGGTCAATAAATTGTTTTAATTAAGTTCTAAAAATAGATACTGAAAATGTAAATGGATTGAAATGAAAATTCAGACTAATAAGTGTAGGAGACGCTGACACTCTTTGCCCCTTCCCCCCTTGTAAATGATAGAGGAGTGTTGTGGAGTCGTGGTCAGGACAAAGTCCACAACCTCACCCTGACAAGACAGGTTAAACATGACATGACCCCGAGGAAGGCAGGGTTGTGTCAGTAAAACCCTGGTCAAAAAATAACAGGACCCAAAAAAATAAATAGACACACTATCAAAACCTTTAAACCTTGGGACTTGTTTAAAAAAAAAAAAAAAAAAAAAAAGCTGCATTTATTTGATCAACAATGAAATAAAACAGTAATATTATGAAATATGATTACAGTGAAAAATGTTAATTTTAAAATGTAATTTTTTCCCTGTGATGATAAAGTTGAAATTTCAGCAGCCATTACTCCAGTCCTTAAGAAATCATTCTAATGCTTTGATGCTCAAGAAACATTTCAGTGCTACTTAATATTTTATTTGGAAACCATGATACATTTTATGAAAACTCTTTAACTGACAGAAAGCATAAAATTATTGTGTGTAATACAGAAGTCTCATGTTTTTTTTTAAATCTTGTGTTAGTTGTACCAGTTGCAGTGTTGTCATGAAGCCAGTGAAACCGGATATTTTGCCTTGTGACTTCAGAGTTCGCGTTTTTTTCTGACTTCTGATTGGCTGACGTGGCTTTACGGTTAGGGTTATATCGCCTGTTGGTATGGCATGCTCTTGACTGCACTTCATAGCGTGTTTTTGCATTTTCATGTGGACTATATTGTTTTGTTAATAAAAAATACCCGTGTTCGTGTGGATTAGGCCTTAGTATAAACCAAAATAAACAGAACAGGAATAAAAATAAACCACATCACTACTGATATGATAAATTTGATAAACTGAAAAGGTCACACAAAGATCAAACTATATATAAGCACAGCATTCATCATTCGGGAGCCATGTGTAGCATCATTCATACACCCATGCACAACACAGTTTCCATGGCAACCGGACACATACTATGGCAGTGCTCCAGATCCACTTTGAGTTACTGAGACTCAAGGCATTGAAACGCTCTGAATCGAACAGGACTGTGTGCCTTCAGGCATTTATCTCAGTACGGTACACACTGAACCCACCACAGCAACTATTTGAAAGTTTTTCGAGGTTGGCAGCATTCCTTCGTTTACTATCGTCACTCACATCAGAGTGAAATTCACCTACATTTTCAACTACTTCGGAAAAATAAACGTGTCGGATGAAGCTATGTCATACTTGAAGGAAGTTCCATTCAAAAAAATAAACAGGAAGTTCTCAGAACATAAACTGTGTGTGTATTTTTTATTTTTTTGGTTGCTAGGAAGACTGAGATCTTATTTACAAGTGGGTTGTTTTGGCCCAGACAGCATGTCATTCTGGAAGGTTTGTTGGAACAAGTACAAATGGAGGTTTCTTATGGATATGGGGAAGAGAGAAAGACTGAGAGGTTTTTTTGGTCTACAGGTGATTTTTCAAGGGGGTTTGCATTCAATGGGATCTCGTCTATATGGGTCCTGGAGCATGAACATATGTGGACCAGATGTCTTTGCTTCTGTCTGGAAAATGCTGAATGCATGCTGCAAGAGGAGAAGGGATCCAGCCACAAATACACTAGACTCTGGAGCCAAAAGTGGTTCCCTTGCTCGCACACATTCTTTCACTCTCATTCCTCCGCTGCCTCTTATTCTTTCCATTTCCCTTCCATTTGCTCTATAACCAATAATGCATTCCCCACAATTATTATAATAAAATATTACAAAAAATTCGATGTTTACAAAGGAATTATAGAAAATCAAACATACGGTCATAGCCAAGAGCAAAACAATTCCCAGGTAAAGACATGAGGAGAAAAAAATAAAAAATAAAATGCAAAGCCGAGAGCAGAACAACTGCCAGGTAAAGATATGAGGGAGATAATAATATTAATAATATTAATAATAATAAAAAAAAAAACAATAAAAGAAATTAGAAAAAAAATAAAAAATAAAGCCAGGTAAAGACATTAATAATAATAATAATAATAATATTAAATTAATAATAATAATATTAAAAAGTAATAATAATAATGAAAAAACAAAACAATAAAAGAAATAAGAAAAAAATAAAAATCATAGCCGAGAGCAAAACAACTGCCAGTTAAAGAGATGAGAGAAAGTGTGAATAATAATTTTAATAAAGACAATAAAACAATAATAATAATAATAATAATAATAATAAGACGACTAATTTCAGGTTCATACTTAGGAGATATTTACCCAAGTCATCTAAAGGTTTTAACGTTTCAGACGTCAAAGATGTCAGATGTCTGTCTGAAGGTTTTTGGTTGTGATGGTGGTTGTGAGACTTCCTTACTCTGTAGTTGCATTATAACTGCATCACCGTCCAATAAGCTACATAACAATGTAGAGGGACATTTAGTTTACAACACAAATTTCTTCAGTTTCAAATTTTATACTGAAATCATCATCAAAATTTGCTATAGGCCAATTTTTTTTTTTTACAGACACAACCTCCTTGAGAATGTCAGGTACGTGTGGGCTGTTTTCTTACTACAATCGACTTGTTTACCACTCATGTTATTGACAGCTTTACCCAGCGTACAGCAGCTTGAACCAGTCGGGGAAAGCTGCAGGTTTAACACAGCAGAGCTGGATTATCAGGTTCTACAGAAAATGCAGGGGGGCTGTAATTGAGTTTCCTAGCAGGAAAACACTCAACTGCATCACTTTAGCTACGGAGTAAATTCTGTCAGTGAACAAATACAATCACCTCAGGCTTGTGTGTTTAGGTGAACAAATAATCACCCAGCTTGCCAGACTCTTGCCAAACCATCTAACTCCCCCATGGTTTTGTATTTTTCCACTGATTCCACCTCAGCATGAATGAGAGCTAATACAAAAATGATCATCTCAGCCTCCTCTGAGACTTGAAGGCTTTAATCAGCAAACTCAATTGTGCTAAATGAACGGGGGATGAGAGACATTTACTCTCCAAAGCAGCATTTCTGAGAAACTGATTTAAAGGAGGGTTGTGGTGGTCCAAATGCCAAAAATGTTATTGGGTTAGAGTGATGCTTTCCACAGAACCACCTCTGGAAACTTCAGCATTTGCAAAAGTGACAGCCAAGGAGTACAACCCACAAGCCAACTACTATATTGGTATATGACAACACAACTGGGTTGATAGTAGGCCTCACCATCAGTGTTTTTCCACCGCAAACTATTTAAGCAGTAAGTGTTTCCATACAGGGACTTCCTCTTCACCTCAAATCAGACTCGTTTTTATGTACACTGCCTTTTTTTGTTTGGGATCAGTAAGTTTTTTTTCTTTTCTTTATTCAGTAAGATTTTTGTTTTGAAAGGAAATAATACTTTTATTCAGCATTCAGTATTTTTGAGATATTTATGATGAAATAAAGGTGCCTTAGTGAGCATATGAGACTTCTTTCAAAAATATTCATAAATCTTACCGATTCCGAACTTTTGAATGGAATAGTGTGTATAATTAAAGCATTAAATCTGAATGGAAAACTACACAGAGTCTGGATAGGGTGGGGCAAGACTCCCACACCCATCTTGATCACATGATCTTTTAACTCAAAAAAAAAAAAAAAAAGCTTTCCCACAGACTCTCCAATTGCCTTCACAAACAGTTCAACTGTAGACAGTTTAATTTCTTGGAAAAGAAAACATCATTTCGAGGAGTGAGAAGTAGAAGGGCGTAAGTGACATTTCACCAACTTTACAGGAGAGCCAAAACAAATATTTTACCAGTTTGATCTGACTATGTGTACTGATTTCAATTGTTTATAATACAAATTTGTACACTCATGGATGACAGTACTTTTGCCAGTAGAAAGAGCTCTTTAAGAGCTTTCGTTTGATGTATATTTCCATTTCACCAAAAATGTCACTTACGTGTCCTCACCCCTTGCATTTTTGGCGTAGCAAGACATACGTTCAGTCCTACCTGATCCAACAACAAAAAAAGGCCTTCATTTGTTGACAGGCTGCATTCCGTTCAAACTGAGCACATCTAAAACAAAACTTTTCTTGTTATTACAGTTTGGCTTATGATGTAAACAGGACGGGGTGGAGATGAGAGGGTCTGACAGTTTCTCACAGTGACATTAAGAATCTGGCAGCATGTTCCTTCCAGCCACTTCGCTGAATGAGATCAAGAAAAGAGGGAACAACAACAACAACAGAACCACAGAATGAAGCTGGTGACGCCACAGAACTCCAAAAGAACCGAAGCTCAGAAAACCCACTGAACTCAATGTGTTCAAGTGTTCGGACAGCGTCCTACCTCGCCCATTAAAACAGGATACACTGCCTGTGATAGTCTACTTACAATGTTTAAGTACTGAGTTAATGCAAATGATTTGTTCAAAAGGCCTCGCTATTGACTTGTTTATTTTACGTATCTAATCTTTTTCAACAGTTTAACCTCTGTTGACCTTAACACCTCACCTTTTTCCAAAAATATGTCTAACCACAAACATGACAAAGACAAGGTAGTCAGACAGGTTGGACTATTTGAATACACTGAAAAGGTCCCGAATCAAGTCTGTGTAGTTTTATTAGACGGATGGGTAATACAGAAACCACTTTTGGAATGATGTTACTGAATACCATTACAACCTCCATCACAACTAGCCAGTGGCTTTCTTAGAATTTTTATAATTTATTGTACTATTATTTTATGATGTTATATATATATATATATATATATATATATGAAAACTAATGCAAAAAGTAGTAATATCTCATATCAATTACTAAATATTTAGGAAGTATTCTTTGAATGATTAAAAGTAATCAAATCAATAAAAAAACTGTATCTATCTATAACAGTATTATAATGTAATGTAATGAGACTTTTGATATTAATTAGAAAAGAAAAGAAAAACTCAAAGACGACAAATGTCTGGAAGCATTACAAATGAAATTTTGGAGGAAAATGTGCTTAATTATCAAAAGAAAATCTAAATGGTTCTAAAAAAATAGCCTTTAAATTTGGGCATGTTTAATGATTTATCCATATACAGGTGCATCTCAATAAATTAGAATATCGTAAAAAACCTTTGTAAACATTTTTTCTTGTAACTTATTTCAAAAAGTGAAACTTTTTTTTTTTTTTTTGTCAATGGATTTCTCCAAAATTATATAATAATTTATATGTACTATGCTTTGTGTCTACTCACCACTACATGGTGGAAAAGGAGCTCCCATGAATGAATGATCTTCTGATTGAGAACCATATCAAAGAAGTCATATATAAAGTACCCTGAAACACAAAAATCCATATTAACACTATGTCCAATAGTGGATCATTCAACAGGTTTTTCAAGCAACAGACCCCATGACAACAACTGTGCTGGTTACCAAGATGTCATTTCCAGAGAGCTATTTATATCCATGTCCCAATATGAAGGTCTCCATGGAGACTGCATTTTAGAGTGGATCAACAGCAAATGAAGCTCAATATAGGAGACCTCATTAATATAAATGAACCGATTAGTATTTTCAATATACACGCCCATTTCCCAATTCCATTTGTTTAGTTCACATTACACTAATAGCAATGTTCATTTTCTGAAAACAAGCCTTAACATCTCAGAATGAAAAGGTATTTTACTGAAACAAAAGAAAATATTTCCTGTGTGAGATGAATGTATGAACTCAGTCCTTCATGTTTTGTCTATCGAGGCATATAAGAAGCATATTTATCTCAAACTTCCAAGCAAGACCTTAAAAAGCCACAATTTTAAGAGTTATAAATTGGCTGATATGCATGTCAAACCCATGTGCCTTGTAGTTAATGTTTTTCATGGGCATATATTATGCAGAGATAACAGTACTGTAACATTTTCTGTAAAAAAATGCTATAAAATGTAAGAGAGTATAAAAATTAAACGTAAAGGCCCATTCATAAACAGTCATGTGACTTGGGGGTAGCACTCGTGCCTGAGACAGATCATAAAGGCAGCCATTCATTCTGCAGCTATAGTTAATATTTCTGCCAAATGCATGTGGGCTTCCTCCAAGTATTTAAAATATCTCCGGTATTTGGCATTTTGAATGAGAATTAGCCGATCTACTTTTTGGTTGAAATAAACATTGCAGTAACTGTGCAGCATTTAAGAGTGATGCACAATAATAGCACAATACACAAATAATAGATAATAATACAAGAGGAACGACATGCAGACGATTTCTGTGATTCTGGATGTTTTGCGGTAAGTTTCATGTCACAACTTTATTATTGCAATGCAAAAAAATCATTACTGTAATGCAAAGAAAATAATATTATTTAAACTATAAAGTATTAATTACTGCCATACATTGAACCCTTATGCTGTGCTGAACATCTTTGACCAATTTGTCAAAAATCTAAAATTTCTTGCACAGTAAAGATGTTATGCTATATTATAACAAAATCTCGGGTTCAATCTTTTTGTCAGGTTTTCTATTCCTTTGGAATTGATTGGTATTAGGTCTCACTTATGCACCTCAGATTTGAGTAGGAAAAAAAACATAATTTTTGGATAATAATGTGACAATGTCTACTCAGAAACTAAGGTGCATACGCTCATTTCAATGAGGCCTGTGATTAATCAGCTCCAAAAAGAAACAAAACCTTTGCGAAAGAAAACACGTTGATAAAAAGATTACATTTAATATCGGGTAATAATATTTAAAAAAAATTAAAAGGCTGGTTATTTTTGAACAGGAACACCACAAGTAACAAGGTGGGGGGAAAATGTAAAAAAATAGTCCAACTTTTTTTTAGGAAGTTGTTAAACCCTGTGTGAAAAGTCAAAGCTTTAGTTCAATGTGATAACATTAAGCAGCATTTTCAGGAAATAGAAAATCCTCTCCAGGTCAACATGACCTGAACACAGCATGAGGATTAATTAATGCAGATTTAAAAAAAAAAAAAAATAATAATAATAATAATATGAGAATAACCATTGATAATAAATGCAATAAAAAAAATAATACATAAAAATAAATAAGTAAATAAATAAATTGGAGAGGCATCCAGGAAATAATTTAGACTAGAGTAATTACAATTCAGAAACATAAACTTTATTGTAAAAAAAATAAATAAAAAAAAAATAAAAAAAAAATCACAATGCATGAAAAAAAAAACCTGTCCTAAAATAGCCTTATTTTTGGGGTGAAATATGTCCTGGAAGTGAGATTTTATTCGATTTCCCAATCTATCAGTAAGGTTAAGGTCGCCTGTCAAGTCTAACCCAGTTACATCCAATTACTGAGTGGGCACTGTTGCACATAACAGCAGTGCGTTTGTAACAAACGGTAGTCTACACACCTGCTTTCTGAAGACACCACATAACACCGTAAAACCCTTTTTATAATAAGGTTTCATACTCACCGATTGATACAGATACCAAGGCGTGAGAGAAAACGGAGTATGTTTCTATCAAATCCTCAGCCATCTGGGGATGCATGCAAAAACTACAAACACAGACGTTTTACAATCAGGGAATGGCGTTTAAAATGAAAATACAGCACATTTATGAAAGATGTTGGGTAGGTGGCACATTAACTTAAACCACTGTACCACTGGGGTAAACGTGTCGTCTGTGTGCTGGTTATCAAATAGCCATTTCTGTTCAACTACATCCGTTTAACATAAAGAGGCAGCGGAGGAGATCTTACAGTTAAATCAAATTCTCAAGCATCTGATAAAGATATCAAACAGACAGTGCAAACAGGAATATATGGGTGTGTAATGCATTCTCCATGCACGTGGGGGAATTCTGACACTCACCAAAGCACAGACCACACTCCAGTTAGTAGGCTGTGCACGAAAGACGTGGAGATGTTTTTCCATTTCCAAACGTTCCTCTGAGCTGCCTCGGGGACGGGAAGTTTGCCGATCCCATAGTTTACTAATTTGAAAAAGCCTACCGAAGATCCAGTGGTCAAAATCACTGAATTCAACTCCATCTTTTAAGCGCGCGCTTCAGTCTTGTCAAAATCCAAATCTCTCGCGCCCGTCTAGACCTAGTCCCGTTACGCGTTTTATCTGTTATTTAATCAAAAAATGCATCCCGGTTGTTTGCATTTATTTCATTTTCACTTTCAGTAATCCAAACATATACGATTGGTGGCAGAGTCCTTGTATAATTCAAAATTGCTCGATTATTCTATCTTTGTTAATAAAAACACAAAGCTGTTTGTTTCAGCGCTCGGTTTGTTCAGTCCGATGTAAAGCTAAGAAGACACAAGTGGCTCAATTACGAGAGGCAGCAAATACATAGTAGCTAATGTATGTGTTACAAAATCCTGACTCTTGTGTAACTTTTACAATAACCAAACAAGAGAATCCCCGCCCAATCATCGTGAGGCACGGTTCAGCAAATGAGCGTCTCGGGCGTGTGTTTCCTTACATCTATGTCCCGCCCCCTTTGTCAAAGTTGAATTATGGGAGATGTAGTATAGGTGGGCATTTCGTAACTTGCAATTTAACGAAGAAGGGGGGGAAAGACGGACGCTCAGATTTGATTTTTGATGTGCCATTGCTTTTTCAGCCTCTTCATTATTCATCTGAAATTAAATAAGTATATTTACCATTTAATTAGCCTACGTATTCAGCACAATAATAATAATAAAATATATTTCACACCAATATTTTATTTTTTATTGTTCTTCATGTAATAAATCGTTGCTGAAGACAGCTTCGGTCAGTTTTCATAATAAACAATTTTTCATTATAAATGATGTTTAAAATGTCTTTTCCACCAGAAAGTGATTTGAGATGGAGGTGGACATGGATTTATGTGATGCATATGTTTTCACATTAAACTACTGCGTTTGAAAAGTATGTTAATTATTTCTAAAAGTCGCAGGTGGTTTCGTCGTCAGGGCGTCGAGCGACGTCTTGTGGTTATTATTAAAAGCCTATTAAAATATCACAATTTGAATAGTTAACGAGTCAAAGGGATATTTACTTCACCTTAATGGAGGTCCATGCTCAAAATCTTTTGGCTACCAACCTTCTTCAAAATATTTTATTTTGCGTTCTGCATGGTTTGGAACGACGTGAGGGTAAAAATACATCACATAAAAATTGTATATAGAACTTTATTTTATTAGAATAAATTTACTAGTCACTGAAAGAGTCCTTAATGATTACTATTAACAAATATTACGACGACGACTACTACTAAATGCTACACTATTGAATTTAATGACGTTTTTTTTATCAATTATTTGTAATACCCCATGCACGCCTAAATATAACACGGCGCAACCCCCTCTTTATATCTTAAATAGCTAATTAATAGAAATCTGCAAACACTTATTTGTTAAATCTGCAAACACTTATGTAACATAATGGAAATTTATTATAGGAGTTATTTGCTATTTCTTATTTCATGGGACTAGCTTATAGCGTAGTTTTCATGTCAGACATAGTTAACGATGACATTTTACATGTAATTGTATTTTTACCTGGCAATCCAACTCGTACACCATGCTCTGGATTTTTTATATATCTCTGTAAAACATTTTTGATGGATCATCCAATGCGAATTCTATTACATTTTAAATTATCTTCATGTTTGCAACACTACCTACATGAGCTCAGTGAAATGTTCTATTAGTCATTAATAATCTGCCTGGTTAAAGCCGACAAAAATCATTTTATTTTTAATTATTTTTTTAAATCTCTGGCGGCGCCGTGAAGAGCCGTGGAAGCGGCAGGATTTTGGGTGCACGAGCACCTCCAGCAAAACCGCCTACTTTCTTGCTATTCACAATTTGAATAAAAGTTTTAATAAATGAGTTTTGTCTACCTCATGTAAGAGATTTAATGTGGTTCGGGTCGGATAACGGGTTGGGTGTTCTGTCTCAAACAGGTCCCCAGGTCCCAGATGCTATGTTGAGGGAACCACATATTTTTCTCATGGTCACGAGTTTAATGCATAAACAAACCACATTATACACATTAAACTCGTGGCCACGAGAAATGGATGTTGTTCCCATAGACATAGATAGACGCCCTATAAGACCGCTCCAGGCACGTAGATGCTGCTGCCATCTTGGAACGGCATTTTTGACGTCATTCACCGTACTGTAGGTTCGCACAGAGCCGTTGAGCCGTTCTGTGCATGATTGTGGCATCTTTCGAATATTCAGTGATTATTATGGTGAATGACGTCAAGTATACCGCTACAATATGGCGGACGGCTTACGTATAGCGGCCCATAGAAACAGTCGCCAATGAGGCATTTAGTGCATCTATGGTTGTTCCCTCCATAGACATACATACACATATATATATATATATATATGGTGGACCCAACATATTATCACACTCCCACGAGTTAATATGTTGTGGCCAGGACAAAACTAGTCTAAGTGAACCGAACATATCCCCTCACGTTCGCAGTAAATGCTTCGATCGACTTTTCGGAGATCATCTACTCTTCCCCGTGGATGACCTCTGACCTACTTTCTGTACGATCTGAATTTCTGCACTTTGAATTTTAAATATTGAATTTAATATTCCGAATTTCTTCTTCATCTTGAAAACTTGAAGCTGTATTTTTTTAAACTGTATATTTGCATTCAAAGAATTCAGAACAAAAAAATCCGCTGTTTGAAAATACGTCTTTTAAAAAAACTGCCATAAAAAAATTCAGTTGTTTAATTTCAAATGTTCATTATTCAAGTTTAAAAAAATTAAAATTCAGAACTATGTTAAATGCCACATTATATTCAGTTTTGTTAAATGACACCTGTCAATAATTCAAATACACAATTCAAATAGTTTTGTCATATTATAAGAGATGTAATTTTCATAGGTACACCTCAACTGTGAGAGACAGAATATTAAAAAAAAATCCACAAAATCACATTGTATGATTTTTGAATAATTAATTTCCATTTATTGCATGAAATAAGTATTTGATACAATAGAAAAATAGAACTTAATATTTGGTACAGAAACCTTTGTTTACAATTACAGAGGTCAGACGTTTCCTGTAGTTCTTGACCAGGTTTGCACACACTGCAGCAGGGATTTTGGCCCACTCCTCAATACAGGTCTTCTCCAGATCTTTCAGGTTTTGGGGCTGTCGCTGGGCAACACGGAGTTTCAGCTTCCTTCATAGATTTTCTATTGAGTTCAGGTCTGGAGACTGGCTAGGCCACTCCAGGACCTTGAAATGCTTCTTACGGAGCCACTCCTTAGTTGCCCTTGCTGTGTGTTTGGGGTCATTGTCATGCTGGATGACCCAGCCACGACCCATCTTCAATGCTCTTACTGAGGGAAGGAGGTTGTTGCCCAAAATCTCGCAATACATGGCCCCATCCATCCTCCCCTCAATACGGTGCAGTCGTCCTGTCCCCTTTACAGAAAAGCACCCCCAAAGCATGATGTTTCCACCCCCATGCTTCACGGTTGGGATGGTGTTCTTGGGATTGTACTCATCCTTCTTCTTCCTCCAAACACAGCGAGTGGAGTTTATACCAAAAAGTTCTATTTTGGTCTCATCTGACCACATGACCTTCTCTCATGCCTCCTCTGGATCATCCAGATGGTCTTTAGCAAACTTCAGACGGGCCCGGACATGTGCTGGCTTGAGCAGGGGGACCTTGCGCACGCTGCAGGATTTTAATCTATGATGGTGTAGTGTGTTACTAAAGGTAACCGTTGAGACTGTGGTCCCAGCTCTCTTCAGATCATTGACCAGGTCCTCCTGTGTAGTTCTAGGCTGATCCCTCACCTTTCTCAGGATCATTGATACTCCACGAGGCGAGATCTTGCATGGAGCCCCAGTCCGAGGGAGATTTTTCTAATAATTGCGCCAACAGTTGTTGCCTTCTCACCAAGCTGTTTGCCTATTGTCCTGTAGCCCATCCCAGCCTTGTGCAGGTCTACAATTTTGTCCCTAGTGTCCTTAGACAGTCTTTTGTACAGGTAACGAGTTCAAACAGGTGCAATTAACACAGGTAATGAGTGGAGGATAGGAGGTTCTTCTTAAAGACAAAACAACAGGTCTGTGAGAGACCGAATTCTTGCTGGTTGGTAGGTGATCAAATACTTATTTCATGCAATTAAATGGAAGTTAATTATTTAAAAATCATACAATGTGATTTTCTGGATTTTTTGATATTCTGTCTCACACAGTTGAGGCGTACCTACGATGGAAGTTACAGATCTCTCCATTCTTTGTAAGTGGGAAAACTTGAAAAATCGTCAGTGTATCAAATACTTATTTGGCCCACTGTATTTCATGCAAGTATACCTTTCACCTCATCTATGGATGTCTATCGCCCCCTAGAGGTTTTGTGGTGTAATGCATGGGGTCAGCAAATTCATAAAAATATGTTTTAACAAAATGCATTATGAAGTTAATTTAAAGCAAGTTCAGCTGAAGTTCAGCTAAATGTTTCATTGTCTCTCCCACATTTAAGTGTATTAAATAAAATTTAAATGCAGTGTACAAGTCTATCCACCGTGGCCTGAATAAATTTGTAGGCCTCTAGTCTGCCATGGTGGGCAATGCAACATTTGTGAGTATTTGTCCAGCTTCGCTGCAGTGTGCAGAAACCCTTCGTCAGAATGATTATGGGGGGAGAATTATAATGGTTACCAAAGATGAGCAGCTGCCCCTGGATAAGACCAAGCTTAGCAAGGTTGGGATCCATGGACCAAATATGAAACAAAATCAGATTATATGATTTTAATGGCTCCCCATTGTCTCTAAATTTACAAACCAGTGTAGTTTTTTGTTTACTGGTAATGAAGCTGTGGTGTGTTCATGGACCCTTCTAGGCAATGAACATTGAAATTGAAAAGGTGCTGCTGACAGAATGATTTCCTTCAAGAGCATGGAATTGATGTGTGGACTAAAAAAGAGGTGAGTTTCTTTGATATCTTTCATTTATTGTCCAGGGATAATTTCTGGGATCACATCAATTGTATCATATGCATTAACAATTTGTCCCTCAAAGGTAAAATCTGTTGACACAGAGGCTAAAACTCTGACTTTCAATGATGGCACTAGCCAACACTATGACCAGCTCCTGATTTCTACAGGTGGCAGGTTAGATCATGTTTTTACATAAACGTCTCATAAAAAAGCTTAGCACTATATGTAGTGATAGACATATGAACCTTTTATCTGGATGCAGAATCTAATGGTGAATTATGTACTTTTGTTTTTAGGGCCAGACCTCTGCAGTGCCCTGGTGCTCAACTTGAAAATGTGAAATTGCTGGAGAGCTATAAGGACGCTACAGAAATTCAACAAATGAGTGCCGGCAACAAGGCCGTCATCGTTGGAACTTCATTCATAGTTATACAGAAAACAAAAATATTCTGTCATGAACATTATTGCAAATTATGACATTCAATTATCAGGAATGGAAGTAGCAGCTTATCTGTCTGACAAGGCAGCCAGCGTCACTGTTATTGGCAGCAGTAAGTTTCCTTTCCGGTCATCACTGGGTCCAGATATCGGAAAAATGACAATGAAGGTCAGAGAACATTGTGGTATTTTCTTTGTTTTTTGATTTACTGCTTTACACCATCAATCAAAAGTAATTAATCTCCTCTTAAAGATGCTGGAAGAGAAAAACGTGAAGTTCTATACAAGTAATGGTGTGGCTGAAATCCGGGGTGAAAACGAAAAGGTAAGAAGCAGTGTATTACTGCATTACTAAACAATAATAGAGCTGATGTCAGTGCATAATAAACAACATATCTAACACAACTGTTTAGGTTAAGGAAGTTGTTCTGAAAAATAGTGAAGTCCTTCCAGCGGATATTGTAATTGTTGGCATTGGTATGTACAAAAACAATTTTGCCATAGCAGTTTTGTTGTTATTACTGAAAGACATTTATTTGTAACAATTACATTTTATATTTCTTCCAAAGGTGTCATTCCCAACTCTAATTTCCTTAAGGAAACATCTGTGGAAATTGATTCACGCAATGCTGTTGTTGTTGACAAGGTAACAGCCTTCATATCACATAGAGCGAACACTTTAATTTCTAAAATATAGCAGTTTTTATGTTAGCTGTGTTTTGCAGTTCATGAAAACCAACATTCCTGATGTCTTTGCTGCTGGAGATGTGGTGTCCTTTCCACTTCCTTTGGTTGGCCATAAGAGAGTCAATATTGGACACTGGCAGTTGGCGCAAGCTCACGGTACCACATGATATAATCAGAGTCTGAATGTTCAGAAATACAAATGTTTGGGGTCAGTAAGATTTAAAAAAATAAATGAATAAATACTCTTAATACATTTATTAAGCAAGGACGCATTAAATTGATCAGGACTTGTTTCTTTTCTACCAAAAAATTCTGTTCTTTTTGTTCATCATTCTTGTTGTGTATGTGGTAATGTGTAAAATATGTGGTTGTGGTCCTCCACAGGAAGAATCGCAGGCTTAAGCATGCTGAATCAACAGGTTGCGATAAATACTGTGCCATACTTCTGGACCATGCTGTTGGGAAAAAGTATCCGATATACAGGTGGTAATTCCAAGATAAATATCCCTTCTCTGAGCAAATATAATATTTTAATAAAACCATTTTAACTCTTCATCTGTATTCATTCGTCTAGGCTATGGAGAAGGATACACTGACATTGTTTTCAAAGGAAGCACAGAGGAAAGAAAATTCTTGGCATTTTATATCAAGTAAGCTCATGAAGAAGCCTTAAAAGTCCA
Source organism: Barbus barbus (assembly GCF_936440315.1). Taxonomy (NCBI): domain Eukaryota; kingdom Metazoa; phylum Chordata; class Actinopteri; order Cypriniformes; family Cyprinidae; genus Barbus; species Barbus barbus. Next base: position 12,595,058 of record NC_136762.1, on the reverse strand, counting down.
TCAAATGTTTTATATCTTGAAATTAGGATTGCTCTTCGTTCATCACTGTTTATATTATAATCCAGAGATGAAGAAGTTGTTGCAGCTGCCAGCTTGAACTTTGACCCTGCTGTCACAAGGTTGGCAGAAATGTTGTTGATTGGGAAGAGGATCACTAAGGCTCAGGCACAGTGAGTATCAATAAATTACAAACCTTCAACACATTGTCTCCATAATCCAGAACTATGGATTTAAAAGCTATTATTGAATTTATTTGCATGCATTTAAAAAATGGAGCCTGTTTGGAGGATATAATGCAGGATTTTGTTCTATTTTCACAGATCTGATGACCTCAGCTGGTTGCAGCTCCCATGAAAGTGCTTTGGCAACACTTACCTCAATGACTGTATTGATTACAGATTGTCCGTCTGTCATTATATTTGACTGACTGACCTATAACTTCTGTTCAGTAACAAAAACAGATCAGTACTGTTTTATCTTCAATATAAGCTTTTTCCACATAAATTTGTTTTGTTTTTTTTTCCCGGAAGAAATAAACAGTTGTCATGCAGTTATTCTTAGAAACAGCTGAAGACCAGCTGTAGCACTTGGATGTCATCAGTGACTAAATAATATGTGATAAGCATTTGTGCCAGCAGGAAATTATTTATTCTTCAATGCCTGCATATATATATATATATATATATTATAATTTCTATATTGTATTATTTCTAAATTAATGTAATATTAAAGCATAGAGAAAGTAATGTTTCATTGTATAAAAAAAGTTTCTGCTGACACAAATGCTTACACACACACACACACACACCACACATGTGCAATGCACACTGAGCAAATAATCCAAAGCAGATCATTTGTTTTTCAATGTCAACTTTGATTTTATTGGTGATACATTGCAACATAAAAATGGACAGATAATGGCTATTTTCAGAAAAGCGGTCTAGACAACACCATGAGATTTTACATCTACGGAGGTGTCATGATTGTTTTTTTAAACACACCTAAGTACTAATGTTGCTAAATAATAATAATGTCAAAACTTCATATATCATATTTAATTATTGTATTACTCATATTCTACACTTTTTGTCATTTAAAATATTTAATTTCATAATTATTACATGTGGTCACTTATAATTATACCAAAGACTTTTTGTTAAATGAAGTTTAAATAATTACCCACACATATGTATGTGTCCTATGGTGTGACGGAGAAAAAACATTGGAGATAAACTTATTGCTATTTGTTTGTAACTCTAAGAATGAAGATACATTTTTCTCATGTTATTTGTATGTTAAGTTTTTTTCTACATTTTTGCTATGTCACGCCATAGGATACAGTCCAATTATTATTTGTCAGCTACCCGTTTACAAATTTGAGTAAAATAGTGCATTAGGTTAATTATTATTATGCTTATGTTATTGAAACATTTACTACTAAAGTGATTGTTGTGATATGATTACAGTGATGATGTATAATATATTGCATACTGTATAATTCATGATACACACATTGCGAGGATGCAGCCTGGGGCAATGCGCGCCGGTCAGTTCCCCGGATGAAGGTTGATAGTGAATATGGCGCAGAGAGCACGAGCAGCGCGCTCGTGAGGTTTCTGTGACTAATGTACGCGCACTTAGCCCGCTTAAGCTAACTTTACACAACAAGAAACTTCACCGACCCTATGAAGTTTATTTCTCAGCGGGCACACTTCTCACTACAGGTAGGACATCTTTAAAGCGATTTGTATTACAAACGCGAGTTGTTTGTATGCCAGCGCAGGTTGTTTTTGTGTCAGCCTGTAGTTTCGGTGAGTTTGTTCGTCGTGCTAATTTAGCTAATTCTTCACTGCTAGCTGAGTAGCTTAGGCTATTTAGTGTCAAAACAATAATTTAAGTCATGAAAGACATTAACTATAAAGTTGCTCTGTTTTTAATGTCATTTAAGTGTACCTGTGTTTTCAGGTTTCGACGAGAATGAATTAAGTTACAGTAGTTCGCAAATATTACCATAATTTCATCCCTTTTTTCACTCAGACTCGGATCAATGATAGATATGTGAGGTGGTCCTGAATTGCTATCATGAAAGGTTGAAATTATTCATTATATCAGTGCTAGAATGCGCCTTAAACAACTTAAAAGTTTGGCTAAAGTGTTCATTTGTTACAGCCAGAGACATAACAAACCAAATAAGTAACGTTAACACAAATGAATTAGACTCGCTGTTCTGTTCGAGCTTGTTAATTCCTCAAAATGTGGGAGCGATTTTTAACGGGACTTATAAGACGTTGTGATGCCGATACTGTCTATACAGTAAGCTATTTTTAGTTTGTTTTACATAAAATCTCATGATAAAGGTTACATTACCTTTATCTGTGTAATGTGGACGTTTCTACTCGTGTATATTAGTCATGTTTAGTATCTATAGTTCTGAGTGGGCAGTATGATTGCACCTGTAGCATCGATTCTGGTTGATTCAGTGTATGTATGGCATGAGAGAGTTAACGTTATAGTTTACATCATCTAACAGAGTAGCTTCCTCTTCTAAGTGGTGTAAAGCAATTGTTTAATAATTTATCAGCATATTCAGGGTAGGTCAGCTTGTTTGACCTTAACTAAAGCATGACAGTTTAAAAAAAAGTCTGCATGTATTTTATGTTTTGTATCATATGTGATGCATCAGGAATTTATGGCATAATTGGAATATGAAGTTCATACTCGAGCGGGAAAACAAATCAGTTTTATTTAGAGAACAAAAATGCAATTTGGTGCAGTTGCTGATGATACTCATGGATTAAAAAAAAAGATGAAATTCCAAAAGTTTATAATGTAATCAATGAGATCTTCATAACTGTATAGTAGGCAACATGTACATATCAGTTGTCTCACTATATCTCCCAATAATTTGTCCTATTAAGATAATGTAGAAATGTTTTTAGTTTTATTATCAAAGATCTGAAGTTTTTATTGTGTGGGCAAAACATATAATATAATGCAATGCCGTACAATGATGATTGAGAGATAAACATTCCTCAAAAGCCAGATGTATCATATTTGATACATTTTAACATGGTTTTTCTGCAAAATGATGTATGGATAATCAAGTAAAACAGAGCCCCTTCGGTCCATTAAGTGTTCATCTTGAGAAATAACTAACATTATATAAAAGTTTTTGTCTACTTTATAAATATCATTAAAGATTTCACAACAGAAAAATGGAGGAAAAGATTCTAAAAGGTGCCATAATTATCTAAAAGGTGCCATAATAAAAGGTGCCATAAGTGCTAAAAATTATAAACTATTAGACAACAGAAGGCAAGCAGTAGATTGTGTACAACAGGTTTTTCAGCAAAAAAGTTTTGATCGTGTCGATAATTCATAGGCCTAACAAGTATGATAAAGTAGGATTTTCTAGGATTAATTGTGTTCTTTTCTGACTAATAGTTGGCACTAACTTTTAACAGATGTCACTTTTAGTTTATCCGTGATTGTGTGTACAACATGAAATATTGGAATGCTGCCTTTATCTTTGTTGATGAACTACTATAAAGAGTGATTAGACATTCTCAAAAGTTACTCAATAGGTAATGGAGTTGTCATTTAGTATCTCTCGTACCTGTTCCTCGTTGGTTGTATTTTCACTTTCTTTGTGCCTGTGCTTCCAGCAGCTGTGGGTTTGTCAGGATATGCTGCGCTTCGAGGAGGTGTGATGGGAGATTCAGACAGGGGTGCAGTCTGTACCGGGCACTCCAAACATTCCTTAAATACTTCAGTGCTGGACAGGGTCACTCATAATGTGCAATCTCCCGTGCTACTGCTTACTTCAGCCTAGAGTTTGACTTTGTCTTTCAAAGGCAGTGCTTAAATATGTCACTATTAATTCAGTTAGAGCCTTGTTTCGAGCAAATGTGTGGTATTTTATGTTGCATTCTATTTATGGTGTGTTTGCAGTTTTTTTTAACTTAATTTAACTTAATATTGCTTTTGATTGACATTGAGTTAAATCAGATTTTTTATGAAAAGTGGCTGTATAAGACTGACCAGTTTTTTTATTCTCTGATATGAGTTTTAGCTCTGCTCCATTGGAATTGCTTGATAACACTGCCTTGTCACTAGATTCAAGAATATTGTTTTGTTTTTTGCAACCGATCCTTATTACTTTTCAATAACCAATTATTGTTCTATTTCTGATATTTCAGTATTAAAAAAAGGATGTGTTTTAATTTTTTGAAAGAAGTGTGCACACCAAGGATAAAAGCATTCATTTGTTTCACTAAAGAGCTTCATTAAAGTATCAGGGAGCAACTAATAAAACGCATCAATGCTTGTTTAGCTGTTGTCTCATAAGACAATGTGTTATTGTCATAAGAGATCGATTTTGCACTTGTCGGAAAGCAACAGTATTATCTAAGGTTTTGAAATTACAGTGATTTTGATTTGTTTAATGCTGCTTTTGGTTCACCATGGATAAGATGATCAATCCATGATCCATGATCTATCGTTTATTGTCGAAGCCTCAATGTAAGTTGTTCAGTAGTGCATTACCTAATTGCCCATCAGCTCCAAAATGATTCCACTGTTGAACTTGCCTGTGTGTTTGTTGAGTCCCTGCACTGAACACTGTACTGTTGTCTTTGGTGAGATGATGTGCGATCTGTTCCATCAGCAAGCCCTCTATCAAGCTTGGACCTTTAGTCAAGTAAACATAAAGACTTTGTGTATGTAGCACATGCAAAGAATTGTGGGATGTTATCACATTGGAGTTAGGCTGCTGCTGCTTTTATTGTTGTACAAAGAATGAGTAACAAATAACGGTTGTTGGCCAACAAGAAAAGCGCTGTTGTTTTTGTTGCATTATGCATGCATTACCTGCTGGCATATTCAAAAGGAGACTCAGTGTTTTGTTTCTAATGAATGGCATGAAACCTTCTCTGAGACCACTAGTTATGTGGTTGCAAAACTCAATTGAGTGGGAAACCTTGTCTAAAAGAAGCAAAATTGTATTCTCTCTTGTTTTAATCACAGCATTTCAGTAGACAGAAACGGCAGGCTCTGTAAACACTGGGTTGATCTGATAAGAAGACCTCTAATGACAGTGTTACTAGTTCCAAGGTCAAGCTGTATTTGCAGTGCTATCTGCTGGACTTTTAAAAACAAACACTGCAGGCCTGTTTCTGCTAAGCTAGCTTCATCCTACAAGTACAAACTTTTACTAAAATATAGCAATCTACTTGAATAGTTTCACAAAGGATTTTGGGCTGTTTTGAAGGGTCAGTATCCCATCTTATTAAAAGCCAATCCGTAGAGACTGGCTCTTCCTGGCCAGGGCCCATCTCAGCAGCTTTGACCACAGAGAAGTCTTTCTCACTGTTCACCAGTGCATAATGGTATGTGGCTGGTATGCCAGACTCAACCAGGAAGTGTTTGACTGTTCGAGTTCAACTGCTTTACACTTCTTAATGTCACACACAAAGCCTGATTGATTAGTTTTTTTAGCACTCTTTTGTGAACATTTCAAACCTTTTGTGGGCTGATGACACCAATGGTCATAGAACAGGAAGTGTTCATGGGAAGGTGATTCATTTACACTGATTGTATGAGAAGACACTAAGACTTACAAATATTGCATTTTGTCTCTCAATGTGTGTGAAGCAGCTGTATAGCTCTAGATCTCTGCAAGAGCACCTGTTGCTGTCACTCAGTTCCTCACCTGTTCCAAATAAACAATCTCACAGGTGCAAGTTAACAGCCTGAGTTTACTCTTCCTGTCTACCATGTAAAATTAAGATGTGTTTGAAATTGCTTCCTTTTTCCTTGCTGAGTGTTGGCCATTTATATTTTGCCAGCTCAGCATAATGCCAAGTATGCCTTGGGTGCAGAAACGCTGAAAGGTTTGAGTGGGAGAGAAATAAAGATAAATAATATTTGATCACTTTAGCATCATCATGAAAATTTAGATTTGAATCACAGGAATAAGTTAATTTTATATATATATTCAAAATGAAAATGTTTATTTTAAACTGTGGAAAAAGTATTACACAATATTCATGGGTTTTTTGTTTTTGCGATTCTCTGCCTAATGGTTTTTAAACATTATGAATGCATATTTTAAACACAATAGCCATAACGATGAATTACCATTCTATGGTACCATCTATGCAACCACAAATCTGACAATGTATGCATGTTATAAAGTAAGGTTATTACAAATAACTCTATGGTGCAAAGTAGGATGCGATGCACGATATTATCGGACTGATATCAGAATCGGGCGATAATTGCTGTAAATGTAAATATCGGCATCGGCCCGATATGAAAAATTATGCAGTATGGGAATACTTTGGATATAAAAAAAAAAAAACACTAATTTGCAAAAAATGTGGACGCAAAGTAGCTGCAAAAGCAGGCAATACATCCAACATGTTCGCTCATATTCGCAGACATCATCCCTCCATGCAGATAAATGTATGTCGCATTTATAACAAGTTATAAGGCCGTATAATTTCCGTGATGCAGAGGGAATGCCGGTGCAGTTGTGAACATGGGATTTACAGTATAACGTTATCGAGGTTGTCACTTAAAACGCGCAATCTGATGGATGGATAAATCAAAAGTAGATATGAGTGGCGCTGTTTTATCTACTACATACTGAAGTATGCATGCATGACACTAATGGTGTTTTCAGCGTCTACATAAACATGAACATCAGCAGAGCTGCTCTTCAATTTAACTTGAAGTCCTGACAGAAATAAATGAGCATTGTACAATGTACTTAAAAGTTATGACAACAGTAATAATATTCTTTATAATAATTCATTTAAACGTTATTTTTAAGGAATATCATGTTTGTCCATGTTTTTACTTAGAATACCTCTGTTGTGCAGCACTTTGCCAAAAATAAGTGTTGTTAAATTTTCATTTGATAACATTTTAAAACATTAATTAAAATGTTAAAGTGTGATATACATAAGGCTTATAGCTTTTTGTAAATAGTTTTTTTTTTTTTTTCTCAGAAGAGAGGCTTATAAAAATGATTTCAAGTTTGTTGCAATAAAGGATTTGTTCACTCAAATAACTTGTTCTTATTCTTTTAAAAGTCATTGTTACTGATAAGAATTATTGTTTAATATATACCGTGAAACCGTGATATTTTCTGAGACGATTTATCATACCGTTTAAATCTCATACCGTTACAACCCTACTCGCATGTGCTCAGAGTGTGCTAGCGATTAGATCATGTCAGCAGTGTGGCTCATTCTTGAAGCAAAGTTTTGTCTGAATGATGATTAGATTCACTCTTTTGGATTGCTGCATTTAATCTGTGAAAGCATGTACAGAATGACCGTTCGGTGTATGACAGACGAGAGTAAACGGTAATAACACGTGCAGCAGCGGCAGCCTCCCCCAGGTGCTAATGCCCTTTCGGTAAGGAGTTTTAATCTGTAGGGGGCGCTGTTGGCCTACTTCTAATTAAATTTGAAGTAAAATAGCCAACGCAAATAACATTTAGACTGTTTCTGATTAAATAAAGCAGAAATTGATGTCATAAAATGAGTATGTTTTGATTTAAAGGTCATAAGCTATAGCTTAAATGAAAAAAAAAATCACAAACATGACACTTGTAAATTAAATCATTTTATATATACGAATTTATTCGTTATTGTGTAATGTTTTATTTTTTTAAACGAATCATAAGCTCTAAAAGATTTTCTGAATTTTTACAACTCTTTAGACCATCTACAAATGTTCAATCTTAAAACAAAATGTTAGGGTTAACACAGCATCTTTCTGGGGAAAAAATGCAGCGATTGAGCTATGTATGCATGCTTGTACATGTTTATTTATATTTATATTCAAAGCTTCAATGTACTTTCAAAAAACCTTCATTATTGTTTATTTAATTCTAACAAATAAGTTCTTGTTAAGAACTAACCAAAATTAAAAAGATTATGCTTATAATTTCTGCACAGAAGAGGTGTTGTTTCCAAACAAAAGGAAATATGTCGGTATCGGCCAAAGTGAGTTGAGAAAAATATCGGCATATCTGCAAAAATCCAATATCGTGCATCCCTAGTGCAAAGTATTCATTCAGACATTTAGTATTCAAACATCAGTGTCTGAATTTGCTCGCTTATTTTTGTTCACTCCTTTCTATCAGCATTCAGTTACTGATCTTTCATCACTGTGTCCTTGAAAGGCTCTTGAGCACCTGGTTGCTCAAGGGTACAGTTTGGCAACTGGTGCACAGTAGGGCTGTGCAATTAATCGCATGCGATTCTCATGCGCATCTCGTCAGTAAAGCCAGCTCCGTGATTGGCGGTAAATCTCCATCACCTGTTTTCAGATGGAGCGGCAGTTAATACACAGAGCCATATTTCACTGACAAGCTAGGCAATATCGTGTTCAATATCGCAGATGAAAATCGCGTAGCTTGTCAGTGAACTACGTTTTGTGTATTAATTACCGCCAATCACAGAGCCGGCTTTACTGACGAGATGCGCATGAGAATCGCATGCAATTAATTGCACAGCCCTACATAAGTTGCTACAGCGTAACCAAGCTGTCTAGTATTTGACAATTCTCCTTTATCACAGTCCTAGTTTGTGCAAGTACTTGCTCATCAAAATGTATTTTATGAGGTAGGACTGCTCATCACCGTGGTGTAAATTTCCTTTGCACTGCTTGTGCAGTCTTTTTTTTTTTTTTATGTATACCTCCTTCCGGAAACTAGTTTGAATATTTTCCAGTTCTGCAACTTTTATTTGAGTACTTCAATATTTTCATAACCCTCAGTGTTGGAAATCTGCACTTCATAAAACATTCAAACTGGTTCCAAGACTCCTGAAGCTGTGATCTTGTGCCCAAGCTGACATCTTTACAAAAGGTTAGAATCCAGTATTTGGCTTCTGGGAGTGTCTCTGATACCCATGGAGAGAATGGGCAGGGCAAAAGCAGAGAAAAGGGAAAGTATGGAAAGCTGGACAGTTTTTTGTACTGCATAAAGAAACTGTTGTTGAAATGCTCAGAAAGGTGAAGTGAAAGAGCTGACATTTTAAATCCTGCAGCCGCCCTTGTGTCTTCCATATTTTGTGAATGAACAATGTGTTAATTGGGATCACAAGTTTTCATTCAATATAAGACTTGGATGTGAAATTGATAATTGCTATTTCTTTGTCTGTACTTGTGAGGTGTGAAACCATCGTGTAATTCAATGCTAATATTAATCTAAAATGTAATTTCATTAGTTAATTATACTCTGATTTATTTGTCTTATTTTTAGTATATATTTCTTTCTATTTACACTACCACTACCATTTTTAAAATGTATGTTGTTTGTACAATGTAAAGTGTAATTTTTTCCTGTGATGGCAAAAGCTTAATTTTCAGCAGCCATTACTCCAGTCAGTAATGGTATTTGCCTTCTCCTGTTTCTAGGTCTGATGCTTTGCTGCAGCCATGTTCAGCAAGAAGAAAAAGTCACGCATCCAGATCTCGGCCCCCTCCAACTTTGAGCATCGCGTTCACACTGATTTTGATGAGCAGGAGCAGAAGTTTGTGGGGCTTCCGCGCCAATGGCAGAGCCTCATTGAGGACACGGCCAAGAGGCCCAAACCTTTCATCGACGCCACAGTCATCACTACTGTAGAGCCACGCAAGGTCAGCATGATTGTTTGGTCTAGGTCTTTAGTAGGGCTGACACTATTTTTATTTAGATTAATCTATCAACTAATTTATCGATTAAATTATTAATTTCCCACAAAACAATTTTACTAAAGAATATTTTATTAAACCATAACTATATTTTAACTATATTTTATTAAACCAAATGAAATCCAAATTTCTATAAATTCCTTTTTTTAAAGCAAAAGTAAAATGCAACATAGAGCAACAATTTAATTAATTGGAGATGCTTTTGATTATTAAAATTCAATAGAACCATTCAAGTGTAATGCAGAAAATAATGTATATAAAAATAATATAATAATAATGAGTAGGGCTGCCACTAACGACTATTTTTATTTCGATTGACTAATTTATCGATTAATCTAGACAATTAATTTCCCGCAAAAAAAATAAAAATCTACAATTTTACTTAAGAATATTTTATTAAACCAAATGAAATCCAAATTTCTATGAAATCCTTTTTTAAAGCAAAAGTAAAGTGCAACATAGTGCAAGAAGCAAGTGTCCATCTCATAGTCCAAATCACTGAAATCAAAGTTCAGTATTATAGTGTAAGAATGACAACATATCCACGGGTTCTTGTCTACTAATACTAAAATTATAACCAAAAAACACTTTTTAAAGGAGTATTTACCAGAAATATTATTTACCAGAATTTATTTAGGTGAAAAATGTAAAGGTGCAGTATTTCTGAAAAAAAAAAAAAAAACACTTTTTTAAATATAAATCAATTAATTGGAGATGCTTTTGATTATTACAATTTAATGGAACAATTAAAATGGAATCCAGAAAATAATGGAAAACAGAATTTGGTAAAGATAAAACTGTAAAACTCGATTAATTAGACAGGCTTTTTGATTAATAAAATTTAATCTAACAATTAAAACAGAGTATAGAAAAATGTAAATGGAAAAAACTGAATTTGAAAATAAAACGGATTTCATAGGGCCCTATAATTATAATAAATCGTTTTGTGGTAATAAACATAGATGTGAACAATAGCTTTTAAAATGACTTAAAATGCATATATAATAGCAATTATGCAATAATAATTAGTTCAAATAAAGTATCAAAAGCAAGAAACCATATGGTTTTATTGAACAAAACTGTTAAAATACATATGCTAATAAAATGCTAATGTCCATTACGCATTACAACAAAGGCCTGCAGGGGGCGCCAACAGCCTGATGATTATTTTTACACATTACTGTGCGATCTAATCCTTGTTTAATATTGACCAAGCACCATTTAATTCAAATGTCCACTTAATCTTTAATGTTTGGCCCTTTCTTTAGGACAGAAATGCTAGCCACTGTAATTAAATGAATGTGGACAGCAAAACGTGTGAACTCAGAGTGAGGGTTTGAGCTTTTATTTTGAAACCGCAATGTATTCTCCTGTGTTTGTGTAGATTAATAAATGATTTACCTTACAAATCTGATGAAATGGCGAATGTTTCGTTCCCAGAAGAACGTTATAATAAACTTGAACTCACAACAACATGCAGAGATGGAGTTTGAGACGCTCCACACATGTAAATAAGTTTCTGTGGCGCTACTGTGAACGGAGCCGCTGTGAAACGCACGCACTTAACCTACACGCATGTAAATAATTAAAGTGCATATACCAGTGGTCGGCAGCAGGTGGCCTGCGGGTCAAAACTGGCCTGCCAGCAATAATATTTGGCCCGCGCCCGTAGCCAGATTATTTTGATAGGGGCTGAAATGGATCTGTCATGACAGTAACAGCTACTCACAATCAGAGTATGTGAGCGGAGCGGAGCACGAGTGGAGGCGGTGTGATTTTGACTGTAGCGAGGAGTGGATTTTTTAAATGTCAGAGCGTCGTGGTTTTCACTCACTCCAAAGAGCATCTACCACCGCTCCATCACGAGTACAATTCATACCAACGACCCGTTATATAACTGCATATTTGCAAGAATTCACATGATAAACATATTTAGCTAGCTAGATAGAGAAGGATCACTCCAATCAGAAAGAATGTGAAGACTGATGACTGCAGTGGACATGAGCGGAAAGTTATAGTTCAAGGAATTTATTTGTTCCTTCTGAATATTTTCAGCTAAAAGCATGATTTACTGCAACACTTATTCACACGCAATCGCTCTCTCAGTAATGCATTCAAACAAATGTAATCTTACAGTGCTACTTCATCCGATTTCAAATGAGCAAAAATCTACAAGAAATGCATCGATCGTAGGTAAAATTACTGACGAAAACGCACTGTTATTTTCATAACAAACTAAATTTGCACTGCAAAAAAAAACAATTGTCAAGCAGCTTGTCATCTGGTAGGAAAAAAGTTTGCGCACAGTGTTCCAATAAGCCACTTTGTTGATTTATTTTATTTTTTTAATATACGTTATGAACAGAACTGTGATATTTCAGACATACTTAAATACTTTAGCTGCGGAGCTGTGTTTCTGGTATCAGTGAGTGAGGAGTGGAGTGGGAAATGGTGAACCCAGAGCGGAGCTGGAGCGGAGTGATTATTACATGCTTGGATCATGGATGGGAAATGGTTGACGTTCCACTTCGCTCACATACTCTGATCGGTCACTGCCACACAAATGTGGCTTTTTGTTAATGATTGTCCTACTACAGGATTTAACACAGAGTAACAGCTCACTATGAGTTACAAAATACACTGTAACAGTCAGTCTAGTTGCATTTTTCATCAGTTAATATCTTAAATTTATCCTTTGCAAGCAAAATGAATCGATTTTTTTTTTAAATCGAATAAAATCAACAAATCGTGACAGCCCTAGTCTTTAGTTTTGAATGTTAATGTTGGTGAGTTACAACAGTATTTTGTCATCTTTTACCTTTTTCTTTTTCATCTATTCACTATACCTCATTACCTGTTTGTGTTGTACAGGCAATTGTACGGGGTCGTAAGATCGGCGATGATGGCTCTCTCACATGGCTTCTGGATGAGTTTGAGACTATGTCGGTGATCCGCTCGAACTCCCTGCGGAGAGGCAGCCCACCACTGCAACCACGCCGAGACTCCGGATCATCAGGAGGGGGCCATGAGAACGGAGAACACCCTCAATACAGACACCCTGATCGATATGGAGACAGCAAAGAGAGGTGCACAACTGATTTCTTATTCCAAACTAAATGTTTGGTTTCCAAAGACTACAATGGGAGTATTGACGGTGAGAATTTTTTAAAATCTATTTAGGGAGAAACCGCGTCAGGAGCACCCAAGTGCTGATCCCAGACAGTCTCAGCTCTCAACCCGTTCATCCAGAGAGGATGGCCGACCTCACCAGCAGCCTCGCGGTCAGGAGCCCAACAGACACAAAGAGCCTGACTGGTCAGGAGGGCCAGCCCTACCGCCCCAGCATAGAGAACGAGACCGAGAGCCGCGTGATTATCATGATCAGGTGGTGAGGCGAGAGGGGGCCAGTGATAAGAGGCCCAAGTCTAGCTACACTGGGAGGGATAGCAGCCCACAGTCACCCCGTGAGAAGAGACCACTGTCTGGGCCAAATATCCGCTCCCCTAACCTACCTGTTACAGAGGGAGTGATAAAGACCGCACAGCAGACCGGCCGACCTTTCAACACATACCCACGATCTGAAAGTGATTCTGGGAGGAGCCCCAGCAGTCAGGTGCACAGAAATCAAATGAATGTGTATTATAAAGCTGGGCTGCTAAGTGTTGTACATTTTTATTATATAGTAATTGTCTTTTTATATATATATATTAGTAAAATGTATTTATATTATAAATGAGACTATGTAAATTTGTATTAACATTACACTATAGTATATAATATATGAAAAATAAGACTTTTAAGATAAGTGTGTATATAGCATAATTTATAATATAAATTAAAAAATGTATATAAAAATTGTGTATATAGGATTATATAATAAAATATGTAAATATTATATTTTAAATGATAATGTACAAAGATACATACATGCATACATTCATAAATACAATATATGTAGTATAATTAATTTAATCTAAATATATTTTAACATATTCTTTAATTATTATTCAAAATAGGATTTAAAACCAGGAAAATCTCATGAGCCTTCCCGTCACAATGGTCCATCTACCGGGGCAGTCCAGGGTGGAAACAGTAGCAGTAAAAGTTCTTCTCAGGGGCAGCACAGAGCAGAGCCCCAGCATCACGCCTCCCACCCAGCCTTAGGCCCCGAGCCCCCCCACAGCCAGCAGATGCCCCCTGCACCAAAACCTTCAGGCCAAGCTGCACCGCCTCAGCAGACGCTCTCACCTCAGAGGGAGCCGCAGCGGGTCTCCCATGAGCAGTTCCGTGCTGCCCTGCAGAAGGTGGTTGACCCTGGGGACCCACGCACATATCTGGACCACTACATCAAGATCGGGGAAGGTTCTACCGGCATTGTTTGTATTGCTACAGTGAAGACCACAGGCAAGCTGGTGGCTGTGAAGAAGATGGATCTGCGAAAACAGCAGCGACGAGAATTGCTGTTTAACGAGGTGGGTGCAATCCACAGGAGATTACAGTGCTATAATTGGTTGCTCAGAAAGGTGTTTGTGTGTGATATTCAGCACATGGAAGCTTAATGCTGAAGTTCCAATCAGCGACAGAAAAGCCAAAATGCTTCTTCAGTGAAACTCAGTTTGTAGATTGTACATGATGGCACTGTGTGAAAATTATTACTGCTGGTTGATTTTCCTCCCACAAAATCTTTCCTTATCCTCTTAATGAGATTTTTAAATAGAAACTTTCTGCTGGCTTTGTTTCTTGTTTCTAAGGTGGTGATCATGCGGGATTATCACCATGAGAATGTGGTGGAGATGTACAACAGTTACTTAGTAGGCGATGAACTCTGGGTTGTCATGGAGTTCCTTGAGGGTGGAGCTTTGACTGACATAGTCACACATACCAGGCAAGTGTTCAATCACTAATTGTTTTTTTACTACACAATTACTATGTTATGTTTTTAATCATATGTACTTTCAGATTCTATTTACATTGACTCATTGTATTAGTTTTGTTTTCTTTTTATATCTGTTTTCTTTTTATTTATCTGCACATTTTAAAAAAAGTATTTTTATTCCCACATTTAAAGAAAACAAATAAAATCAGTATTTTCTTTTTTAGCACGCCTAATAAGACTCTAAAATGAACATATATGATCAACCATAAGACCAGACATCTTTAGGAATTAAATAATTCTGTTGTCTTTATGACAAAAAAAAATGCATTTGCTAATAAAATTATAAAAGTATGTTGTAATACAAATGTGAAATACATTTATATTTAAAGCCCATTCACCTGTTAGTGGGCAACAGTGCAGTACCACTAGGTGGCAGGATATCACAGCAGTCCTGTTTAGCAGGTTATTCAGTCTGTTTGATCATTTTATCAGCCTTTAAAGATTTCGTTCAATGTTTAACATTTCCATTATTTTATTTCTCTTTTTCAGGATGAATGAGGAGCAGATTGCCACCGTGTGTCTGTCTGTTCTGAAAGCTCTCTCGGTCCTTCACTCCCAGGGAGTCATTCACAGAGACATAAAAAGTGATTCTATTCTTCTCACCCATGATGGCAGGGTAAGTCCCTCACCGCTCTTAAAAGAAAAATCGACTTAAATTACGTCAGATGATAACTAGTTCTTTGGGCCTACTGTCTGCAGAGCTGCAGCCATACAAGTCATGTTTTAACTTGTTATGAGCTCAGAAAACTGGCCTGCTCGCTGCCATTGTGTTGTTGTTTTCTGAGAACCTCAGTGTTGATGTTTAAACGGGTTTTTGCAGACCTGTTCTTTTGTGTTTTCAGACCTGCATGTCCACTCGTGTGAGAAGAGGATCTAAATGTGTCATTAAGCCAGCATTGTACTAAAGCAGAATTAAAATGTTGACCAAGTGCTGAAACCGCAATAACATAACTATCATTTACTTGAGTACTTGACTTAAGAGACCTCAAACATTCATGCATTCACAGAAATACAATTTCGGGCCATGATACCAAGCCTGTATCTTTTTTTAATGGTGCTGAAATTGTTAGAAGGGGTCTGTACTGTACTGTGTTTGTGGTTGAAACAGGCGGAAGTTCTTTCAGCCACCCTCAGCTGTTTCTCCACAGAGCCTGATTGTCTATGTATGTGTGTTTGACCTTACATGTTTCATTTCCTCTTGCATATTTCTGACACTATATTCTCATGCAATATCCCAGAGGGCATAATTTCTTGTGTAGTTAGTCAAGCAAGTATTGCACAAGCTTTCCCTGAAAATTTGACAAGTTTTTTTTTAAGCTAATTAAGCAATTATTTGTGATACAAACAGGCCTTTTCACTTTCACATGCTCTTTTGTGGTGTAACTTAATTTAACTGAATGATTTAGAGCATGAAGAGAATTAAAATATTAACCAGCAGATGATTATTTACACATTTATAAATGTCATGCATTAAGGATGTCAAATGTACTGGCATTTTAATACAAAAATTATAGTGAAATAATACTACGTTCTGACTCAGTTTGATAATGATCTGACTGACTGGATGATCTGCTTTTGAACTGTTGTATGTGTACTTGTGCACGTGATCTATGAAGAGCGCTCGCACTGCCAGTGATCATGCTGTGCAAAAGAACGATCACATGCGCTTTTTGATTAAATGTTGTTAATATTAATCTAACCACTCTGGAAAAACACCAGCAGTATATTATAACACCTTAAAAGGAATAATGACCTGTAGATGCATTTCAGTGTAATCCCAACCAACAACAAAAATCTCTGTTCTCATTTGCAGGTGAAGCTGTCAGACTTTGGCTTTTGTGCACAGGTCTCAAAAGAGGTGCAGCGCAGGAAGTCTCTTGTAGGAACTCCCTATTGGATGGCCCCTGAGCTCATCTCAAGACTCCCATATGGACCAGAGGCAAGTCATATCCCCCTTTATTACATATGTTGCGTTACTTCTGACAGCACTGCAGCTCACACATTTCAGACTTTTTCTACAGGTGGATATTTGGTCACTTGGCATTATGGTCATTGAAATGGTGGATGGAGAGCCGCCGTACTTCAATGAGCCTCCACTCAAGGCCATGAAGATGATCCGAGACAATTTGCCACCCAAGCTCAAAAACCTCCACAAGGTACACCCATGTCCTCTTGCTTAACCATGTGGACAGAAACAGATTAATGTTTAAACCAATGTGTACTGACCAAATTACGTACATTTGGCTCTATCACTTAATGTTATTCTGTATCCACAGGTCTCGCCACTTCTCAAAGGATTCTTGGACAGGATGCTCGTGCGAGATCCTGCCCAGAGGGCCACAGCTCAAGAGCTGCTAAAGCATCCCTTCCTGAGTAAAGCAGGCCCTCCCTCTTGCATTGTTCCCCTCATGAGACAAAACCGCATGAGATGAGAAGAGAAATCGGGGCGGGATCTGTCAGGCCCTCTGAGCTCAAAGCAAAGACCCAGATGCAAAGATGGAGTCTGTACTCTGCACAGTTTAAACATCTGAAATGATTGTACAGGTCAAGACTTTTAGGAGAAAAGATGCTATGGACATTAAGAGGGTTTTTTTTCCCCAAACATTTTTACCACTGTTTTTATTACACAGTAGAATACACCTTATTTGGTGACATGAAATACACATGATTAGATACTTCACAATGTTCTGCTAGAAGAGGTTTCCCTCTCTGGCTAATTCAGAAACACAAGAACATGTGTTCTCTCAGTGGTTTCATGTTTGACACCTAAGGCCGTGCTTTTGGGTGAACCGAGTTAAGGAGGTTTAGACATTATGAAAATGAACCACTTGGAGATTCTAATCTGCCCTCAATGTAAAGCAACAATTTTATGGATTTGTTTCAAACCTCAAGCTTTTTCCCCTGCACTTCATCTTTTGCACCATGACCACACTACTCATTAATCCATTTTTAACAGGAAAACCACTACTGAAGAAAACCTTTTACTAAAAGAAAAAAAGATGAAACTCTAGGCTCCTGTTACAACACTAAGCAATGGTAAACACTGGAGGCGTTTTTTTAATTTTTTTTATTCCAGAACATTTTTAATTTTGTTTTAATGAAAGTAGAGCGTTATATTGGTTTTGATATTGTGTTTTGAGTGACAGTGTGATGTTTTAAACACTGTTCTGAGATTGAGCTTCACTTCAATATGAAACTTCCTCCTTTGATTCATTGTTCCACTTTTTCTATATAATAAAGAGGGGGAAGGGTTGTAGTTTTTTTTTTTTTTTTTTCTTCCAAAACTTTCACCACGGAGCCATGCCACATTAGCTGAAGAGATTGAGTTGTTTTCAATGTAGGGCAGCCCGTCCTTTCATGTGTGCCCAAATCCTCCAGCTAAGTAGCTTACATCTTTGAAGTATCGTGGCCTTTCTCTGAAGGATTCATTGTGGTTGGTTTTGTCGGAGAGATGTTGAATCATACGAATGTATAGCTGAGCGTTACATATGCTCTCCTTTATGAGAGCTTGTTCATAGAAAGTGGACCATATAGATATAGATTGCGATTGATCCACACACTAAAATATAGGCCATAGTACTCGCGTAATTGGTCATGTACACTACGATGTGTTGTTATAAGAGCACCATGACGTTCGAGGATTAAGAGAAGAGTAGTGGAACAACCAAAGACTTTTTTTAAATGCTGAAGGTTTATAATACTAATTAGTCAGAGCACACTACATCATGTTAAACCCAGATAGGAACATTCTGTCAATATTTATTAACCCTCATTACCTGTATAGCGTCCTTTCTTCTTTAGTGTTGTTTTGGCCATTTTTTTTTAAATGGCATCTTATGTTTCACGGAAGAAAGTAAGTCATATAGGATTGACACGGCACGGGCGAGTAAATAATGACAGAATTTTCTTTTTTGGGTTAACTGTCCCTTTAAGACTTTATCTTTCCTTGCTCAGTCACAAAGATCCAGGACCAAAGTGGATGGGAACATTGACAAAATCTAAGAAGAAAAAAAGAAACGCATTAAAAGGCCGTTTAAAAACGAATCCGATTCGTGTAGTGACTCTACGTGTGAATACTAGCTGATCATTAATGAGAATCAAGTGAATGCACATTTGTGAGAAGGTCAAGGTCCCATTTACATTCAGTAATTTACAAATCGTTTGGAAGATGAATTGTAGAGATTAATCCTAGACTGAAGTGGTAGTTTATGTATATATTTTGAGTTTTTCTAAAAATCGTTTTCTTTTGCCGAGGGCCTAAACTGTAACACAGCAACAATAACTCTAATTGTAGATGTGAAGGTTTGAGAAAATGAATGACCATTATTGACAGACGTAATTAATATAAAAACCCTACTAGAATTTGTTTTGTTTGTTTGTTTTTTTCCACCAGTAAAAGTTTTTAATGGCATTTCTTTACATACTGGAACTGTGTTAGTTTTTCAGGAGGTGAAAAAAATTATGACAATCAGGCATTGGAGCAAAGTATGTACATGCATTTAAATGTATATTCCGAGATGAATAAATAATGAAATTGAGAGAATAGCGTTTCTAGGTATTGTAGATAGTTGTTTAACATCCTCAGTGCACTGAAACAACAGATGAGGTTAGCATTCCTACAAACAAAGAAAAACCGCGTTAATGCAGAACTGAAACTGAACACGTTCTCCACAGTATGCTACTTGATTTGTGACCAGCCATTTAGTTAATCTGCTAATGTTTAATGATTATTGACTCTTCATAAAGAGAATATCACAAGCCTTATTTGATTGGATATGTGAATGGATGTGTGCAAAATGGCGTAATGTGTGACTTTCTCAAAAGACTGGTCCAGTGAACATGTTGAACAACTTTCAGAAATGACTTCTCCATTTTCTGAATTGCATTACCTGGGCCGATCAGATCTTGATCTCTTATGTGGCAAGATAATGATCTGCTTTTTTTATGTTTCCGATTTTGTTCCTCATGTGGTGCTCACATACTGGAAGGGTACATTGTATTATATGGCTTTCACTTTTTTTTCCCTCTCATTTAGTCTCTATTTCAGATTGTCACTGCATTAAAACTAATGAATTGCCCATATTCTGCTGTTGACTTATTTTAAGCCTAATAGGTTTCTAATTAATCTTGCACTGTATTTTTTACAAATCAATTCCTTTTTTCATCATGTAGATAGTTTTAAAGAAACTTATTTCAAAGATGGAATAGAAGCATGAACTTTGTGCTCACTGCTGACATTCTGACGATATCTTGATGTTCCCTCATATCTGACAGACTTGTTTTGGACTAATCATCTTCAACATCTAGTTGGAGCTGCTACTGACAGGCCTGCATTGTTGTGAAGTATAAAATGGTTCATATGGTTTCTGTTGTTCTCTCCTTTTATTTCTAAGTATTGTCATTTTTGGTGCACAAACGATGTCAGAGTTCCCTCTATAATATGTGAATTTTTACTGGTGGTAAAATGGACTTTAAACTGATTTATTTTTTTCTTCAAATACACTTTTTAAACCATCTTTCGGCTCCTTCATTTCACTCTTTTTGCCAGATGTGGTAGTATGATTTTGCTCTTGAGATGAACATAAGTATGTTGTACAGGTTGACATGACCTTTTTATATATATGTGATAATTAGATGATGTGACTGTGAACTCGTGTATTATATTAAAATATGCATTATATTAAAATATAATTTGTTTAATAATTTAGAATGTAAAAATTATAAGCAGAAACTGCTTATATTTTATTAAATTGGAAAAATATATAAACATTAGATTGTTATAACATTAGATAATTTGTCCTAATTAAGAGTGTATATGCATAAATGTCAACGTAAGTCATGATATCTAAACGATTAATATGAAAAATGTTTAAATGCGCACCTATGATGCCCAGAAATGCAGTCTAGCTAGACAGCTCACAAGCTTTTGAAACACAGCCACCGTTAGGGCATTTTTTTGCTCTTTTCGCTCACAGGCGATGCTTCCACCCTGTATTTGATCACTTCTGTTTTGTTTCTGTTTTCTGCTTCTTCCTCAGGTTTTAAGACAAATGGGGAAGCGGGTGCGCTTTAGGTGTGGTTGTAAAAATATCTGTTTAAACAACAAAAAACAGTACTGCTTTTCCACGAATTGTTAACGGTTTCCAGAACATGATGGCCAAATGTGGGCGGACCCTTTTCGTCGCTCTGGGGCGGGGCGCAGACCGGCGACCAATCAGAGCTCGAGCTGCGCTTGATAATTCAGCTGTGCGGTGAGTCATCTGACAGCTGCTGCTCTGGAATAGATGCACTTGTTGAATCAGGTCCCATTCAGTCGGGGGACGGCACGTGTTGTGTGTTAAGTCATCTGAAATCTTTGACGGATCCCTCGTAAGTGAAAACACACCAAAGAAGCGACTGGACTAGATCGATAACCTCACATCATCGCGAGCTGCATTGCCAGGTGAGTTTCGTTTGGATGAGACTTTGCCATGCAATACGATGCACCAATAGAGCTTATGTGCACTTGTCTTTCTTTTCACAAACCTACAGTAAACGTGTGACTAGTGCTATTGAATCACACGTGGGTTTTGGTGTAGTGAAGGGCAGTGATGAACAGAATCAGCATTGTAGATCAATTGCTTGATTAGCAGAGCAGAATCAAAGAGCATATCATATCGTATATGTCAGTGACGTTTCCCATCATACCCATAACTAGCTGTTTAAATGCCAGTTAAAAGAAAAATGCGTTTTAATATAGCACAGTAGTTGCACATTTGAATTTCATACACTTAAAAAATATTTTCCAAATTGTGAACACATTACTGTAGTGTTTTACAAGAAAATACCAATTCAATTTGCCTTTGCAATTGTTTGTAAAATTTACTATCAATTTCTGAATGAAAATAGTTTCTACACCAATTTGTGACTGTTTGCAGATCAAAATCTTATTGTCATTGCATTTACACAAATACAATGGTGTAGAGATGAATTGATATTTTTGTGATTTATGATTTTTTTTTTTTTAATTATTCCATAACCAATATGTGAGAGAGAGGATTTTTAAATATTTTATTTCTTAGTTTAGCGATTAGAATAAGTAAAAAAAAAAAAAAAAAATTTCTATTGAGACAATAAAAACAAACTGCATTATAAATCACAAACAATAACATTCATGCCGCTATTTTTCAAACATAAATTTAGCTTTATTTTTTTTCTTTGCATTTCATTTATTTAGTTGCTTTGCATTTATTGATAGCTCCAATACTGACAATCTGAGAATCGATCAAACTGATTATTGATCCAGTTTGTGGCCCATAGGATTACAGTCATGACAGTAGAGCATAATGTACCTACACAATATTCTACCTATGCACTGTATACATAATAATATACATAATGCACAATGCAACTTGCAGTTCTCACAATCCTTGTGCAAAATGCACTTACTGTGGACACACACACATTAGTGTTCCACAGTTTAATAATGTATTAGTAAAGGAGGCAGCAGCAAGCCGCCCACGTTGTGGTCTGTTTTGTGCCAAGCTTTGTGTGAAAATGTCACGCTGCCAATCAGTGACAATCCTGCATGTTACACCAATGACTACACCATTGCAGAAATCAAAGCAAGAGCTCAGTGTTTATGGTTCTGGAGATGTTTTGTGTACGTCTTGCTCCACTTGTGGCAAAGCTGTCAGTCATTTTTAGACCACTATCAAGTGACGTCCTGTCATTTAACGCTACCTTCGGCATGGGAAATTGCCCTCTGGGTTGTGCTGGTCGTGTTATTCTTGGGTCACAGGCTGGGTGTGGTGTATGTGCCAGCTGTTGCACGCCCAGCTGTTGACACATCCCTTCTCTAACATGTGGTTAATGGTTTAAAACACCCTGTTAGTCATGTAATGCACGTAAAATGCATCTCTGAATGACGCTTGCAATGCAGTATGTGCAAGACTCAGACCTGTGGATCTGTTCAGTAATGGAAACGGCTAATAAGTGAATGTCTGCAGGTTCCTGAGCTCTGTTTTTTTTTTTTTTTTTTTGTCTGTGTGTTGTGTCAGCAGGACAGGTGTTTTGATGTCTGCACAGCCATTGTCTCTCTGGTCATGTGTGCGCACTGCCCTGAGCTGTGGGGCTCTCATGCTGGCTGCTCTGCCAGACTTCACCACAGGTATGACAATTTCCTTTCAGCAAACCACATCCTTCTTCCAGATAACCAGCCACTAGCTTCCTCTCAAAGCCGATAGTAAAGATTGTCAAATTATCATTTTGCCAGTAATCACTTGTGAAACTTTGTATAGCCACTTGTAGGCTAATCTATCTTGTACAATGTCTTGAATACATGTATTTTACAGTGAATTTTTATATTTTGGGGGGCTTTGAAATGTAAGGGTGATGCCACCTTCCTGATAATAATGAAGAAAATAAGGTTCATTCAAACAATGGAAAAGTTATTAAAATTACTTTAATTCTTAAATTATTAAACCGATAACAATATTATTATTAATAGTTATAGTGATATTATTATAACTATTATTATAACAACTAATATTATGTAATATACAATATTATTTAAATTTAATAATTAGTTTGTCAAAAAAAAAATTAGAAAAATATTTTGACAACTGCTTCACTACTTAACTGTTCTAGACGTTATGTGAAGAGAGATTAATAATTACACCTTATTGTAAAGAAAACATTATTATTATTATTATTATTAATACTATTTTTTAGAATTTTAAAATTATATTAATTAGTGCTGGGCATCCCAATTAATCACATCCCGATTTTTTTTTTTTTTTTTTTTTTTTTTTTTTTTTAAACGTGTACTGTGTATATTTGTTTTGTTTATATATAAATACACACACATGCATGTATATATTTAAGAGAAATATGTTTATATATAATTTTTTTTTATATATAATCTCAATTATGATTTATAAATATATACATGTAAATATTTTCAAAATATATACTGTATGTGTGTCTATATATGCATGCATACACACACACACACACACACATTTGGTAACATGAAAAATGGGTGGGTTCAAACAAAAGGTGCTATCTTCTAAGTTGTGTATCAGAGTGTGTGTGTGTAAAATTTTTGGATGCGATTAAACATTGCCCAGCACTATTATTAATATAATAACTATTATATTAATAATAGTAATAATTATTATTACTTTCACTACTTTCTTTGCTAATATTTGCAAAATATTTGCCATTTTTAAAGTCATTTGGGACAACCAACATGCAATGGAGTCAAATGGTATAAAAGTTTTCAAAACCATTTGAAACCAACACAATACATAGACTACATGTAGAAATTGAATTTTATCTTATCAAGGTCATTTCTATTTTATCTTTCTGATTTGAAGGCAAGAACTGCTCCCACCCGCTGGTACCCGAGCATGGAGGTTTCCGCTGTGAACCCTCTCCCTGTCGTGGTTTCCCTCAAAAGAGCATCATTAGCTTTTTCTGCGAGCCCGGCTACATTCTACCCAAACGCCACCATCGGTCAAAGTGTCAGCATGGGGAATGGCGACCCGCAGTGCCTGTCTGCATGCCCCGACCAGGTAAGAGAAAAGAAAAAATTGGGTTTGCATTTTGAATACTTGATACAAGCACTGCAATCCAGCCTTTTACCGTCTTTCGAAGTAATACTGTAGACTGATGTGAAAGACTGGAATCAGCGTATGCAGGCTTTCCATCTTGCATCAGACGTCCAATAGTTCTGCATTCTGAATGAAGAAAATGTCCTGGAGGAAGACATTACAAAAGCAGAACCATTAATAAATTACCTAAATGAGTTCCATGCACCGGTAGTGAAGTAAACTCCTAACCTAAGAAGGGAAAAAACCATGATGCTTCATTCAGCGCACTCACTTCCTTGTATGAGCTGAAACATGTCATGAGAGGAAACCAACAGCTTGAGCAGGAAGTTATCAAAGTCACCAAACTAACCAGTATTACTTTTTTCTGTGATGCACGTAAAGCCTTCGGAAAACGTTTGCGTCATAGAATCCGAATCAAAGGATGTAAACCTTGCTCAACCGCTTATTCCAAAAGCTTGGCATCCGGCCTTGATTTGTACGTCAAGCTCTTTGACCGATTTCTCTAAATGTTTGTTTTTTTTAACAGAGGGTTATGCTGAACAAAAAGAAAGCACAGTCAACTCTGTCCCAAGTGTGGCTACGACTGCTATTGGAGTGTCCATCTTCCTTCTCACCACAACAGCCTG
The DNA here is from genome assembly GCF_936440315.1 of Barbus barbus. Lineage (NCBI taxonomy): Eukaryota > Metazoa > Chordata > Actinopteri > Cypriniformes > Cyprinidae > Barbus > Barbus barbus. The sequence continues at coordinate 12,570,189 of NC_136762.1, read as the reverse complement.
TTTGGTCATCAAATCCCGTCTATTCTCCTGTCGAACGCAGCGGTATGTCATTTCACTAGTGTTATCGTCCCAAAAAAAACACAAAAACACAACTGAAATGCACATGATTACACTACTTTTCAAAGTTTGGGGTCAATACTAAATTAGTACTATTATTCCAGCAAGTAATTTGAATGGCAGCATATATCAGCATCATACTAACCGTTGTGTCTTTCTCATCAGGCGTTCCTCGGATCAGTTGGACCTTGTTGTAGATGGCTTACCCGTATCTCTTCCCACGTACGAGGAGGCAATCTACAGCAGTTGGGGCCAGCGACTCCCGCCGTTCTGTGGACCCACTCAGCTCCTGCTGACCCAGGATGCATTGGAACACAGTCCGCTGACTTCGCTCATACGCCCCATTTCGAATCACTGCAGCGACACAGCCAATCAGAGCACAGAGACTCCACCGCCTCCTTACGAAGAGGTCCAATCACGATCCAGAGACACTGAGAACGACAGTGGCGAAAGGGCTTTGCAAAGTGCACTTTCTGTTGATAAAAACAACTAATTGCTGGATGTTAATGAACTCACCCGACGCTTTTTGATTGTTCGTTTTCTTGCACAGGAGTCCTTGTGACTTTTCTTTCTGCCTCTGATTGTGGATTCATCCTTTTTTTGGCTTAAATACCAGTGAAGAACTGGTGTAGATGTTTCGCAATGACCTTATTGGTCAAAAATGTTTCGTTTTCCTGGGTAACGTGCTTAAATATTGATTGTCAATGTTTTCACTGACCAGCTGTAGACGTGGATACCGTCTCCCCTCCGTGAGGGGAAACAAGGTGTTTTAAGAGGACTTTTATGGTTACTGAATGACTTTTATTTAATGATGTAGGTATTGCAGTCATTCCTGCAAGAATTAAATGCTGCGTAGTTACATTTTCAGAGTTATGACTTTAGCATGGAAAGAATGTTTTCACCTCATTCTGTGTTTCTCAGAGAATATAGATTGACTGAATGTAATAGCTGGATTGAAATTCCACCTGAACAGATTTATCTATTATTAAATATTTTGTTAACGTATAGAACAGGGGAACAGACTTGAAGTAAGCTTGCTGAACGGGCTTTGAATGTTTTGTGTTTATCGTTTTATATGTAACATTTACATCTTGTATATAATTCTGCACAAATAGTATATGTAAAAGTAATAATACATTTAACTTTATGAATGGAATGTTTGCTATTAAAAAATGATTTTAAATCTTTTTGTGGTTTGCGAGTGGTGTTTAACATTGTTACATTCTATTATAATAAATTCTGAGGTTATAATACCCACTAAAACTAACATTTCCAGTGGTTTACGTGTAATGGTGTGGTTGGCAACAGCTCGAAAACAGTGTTCAAGCTTGTTAACAAGTTGTTTTCTATCTAGTTCGAGCAGAAAGATCAATGGTGGATTAAAAGTCAAGACTCATAAGAGGATATCATGAGAAATTTGTTACAACAGAAAGTAACAGCGAGATGCCTACACACTTACATTTGACCTAAAAAAGCCTCTGTGAATAAACTTAAGATCATGCAATACTAAACTGGTTTCCTGATTCTTCTTTAAAAGATGGCAAATCTTCAAATAAGTTAAATATAGTAAAACCAGCAAGCTAGCTGGTTTAATTCTTGCAACCTGAGGTGAAACTTATTCTTGTCCAATAGTTTACAGAACATTCTGCAAATATTTGGCGGCTTTCGTACTCTGGTAAGTAGAGAGTTGGCAGCAGGCCTTATCTCTATCTTGAGGTCAAATGCAGTACTGCACACACATGCAAGGGAAAGTTTTGTTTATTAATCTTCATTAAAGATTGTTGGAATATAGGATGCTCTTTACTAAATAATCAAAATAACACTGCAATCTTCTATATTAACCACTATATTATCGGTTTCACAACAACAACGTTTTTTAAATGCTGCGTCAGGTTAAAAAAAATAAATATATGTATATACGTGTGTGTGTGTATATATATATGTATATATACACATACAGTGGGGGGAAAAATAATTTCATCCCCTGTTGATTTTGTACGTTTGCCCACTGACAAAGAAATGATCAGTCTATAATTTTAATGGTAGGTTTATTTGAACAGTGAGATACAGAATAACAACAAAAAATCGCATTTAAAAAAAGTTATAAATTGATTTGCATTTTAATGAGTCAAATAAGTATTTGACCCCTTCACAAAACATGAATTAGTACTTGGTGGCAAAACTCTTGTTGGCAATCACAGAGGTCAGGCTTTTCTTGTAGTTGGCCACCAGGTTTGCACACATCTCAGGAGGGATTTTGTCCCACTCCTCTTTGCAGATTCTCTCCAAGTCATTAAGGTTTCGAGGCTGACGTTTGACAACTCGAACCTTCATCTCCTTCTACAAATTTCTATGGGATTAAGGTCTGGAGACTGGCTAGGCCACTCCAGGACCTTAATGTGCTTCTTCTTGAGCCACTCCTTTATTGCCTTGGCCTTGTGTTTTGGGTCATTGTCATGCTGGAATACCCATCCACGACCTATTTTCAATGCCCTGGTTGGCTTCAATGTCCTCGCCCTGACAGTACATGGCCCCGTCCCTCGTCCCTTTCATGCAGTGCAGTTGTCCTGTCCCCTTAGCAGAAAAACACCCCCAAAGCATAATGTTTCCACCTCCATGTTTGATGGTGGGGATGGTGTTCTTGGGGTCATAAGCAGCATTCCTCCTCCTCCAAACACGGCGAGTTGAGTTGATGCTAAAGAGCTGGATTTTGGTCTCATCTGACCACAACACTTTCACCCAGTTCTCCTCTGAATCATTGGCAAACTTCAGACGGGCCTGTACATGTGCTTTCTTGAGCAAGGGGACCTTGTGGGCACTGCAGGATTTCAGTCCTTCACGGCGTAGTGTGTTATCAATTGTTTTCTTGGTGACTATGGTCCCAGCTGCCTTGAGATCATTGACAAGATCCTCCCGTGTAGTTCTGGGCTGATTCCTCACCGTTCTCATGATCATTGTAACTCCACGAGGTGAGGTCTTGCATGGAGCCCCAGACCGAGGGAGATTGACAGATATTTTGTGTTTCTTCCATTTGCGAATAATCACACCAACTGTTGTCACCTTCTCACCAAGCTGCTTGGCGATGGTCTTGTAGCCCATTCCAGCCTTGTGTAGGTCTACAATCTTGTCCCTGACATCCTTGGACAGCTCTTTGGTCTTGGCTGTGGTGGAGAGTTTGGAATCTGATTGATTAATTGCTTCTGTGGACAGGTTTCTTTTATACCGGTAACAAACTGAGATTAAGAGCACTCCCTTTAAGAGAGTGCTCCTAATCTCAGCTCATAAAAGATACCTGGGAGCTTGGATTAAATTTGGATATATTTTACAGTAGCCAATGTGCAGCTTGTATAGCAATACAAATTTACTGTCCTCCAAAAAAAACATACAGTCATTATTGTCCAAATAATGGCAACAAAAATGAGTAAACCCTAAGTGAACATGTCAAAACTGTGTCCAAAGTGTCAATATTTTGTTGGGGGCACCATTGTTATCTAGCACTGCCTTAATCCTCCTGGTCATGGAATTCACCAGAGCTGCACAGGTTGTTGCTGGCATCCTCTTCCACTCCTCCATAATGACATCATGGAGCTGTTGGATGTTAGACACATGGTGCTTCTCCACCTTCCACTTGAGGATGCCCCACATGTGCTCAGTAGGGTTCAGGTCTGGAGACATACTTAGCCACTCCATCACCTTCACCTTCAGCTTCATCAGCAAGGCAGTTGTTATCTCAGCGGTGTTTGGGGTGGTTATTATGTCGGAAAACTGTTGTTCGGCCCAGTTTCTGAAAGGAGGGCATCATCTTCTGCTTCAGAATGTCACCGTACATGTTGGAATCCATGTTTCCTCAATGAACCGCAGCTCCCCAGTACCAGCAGCACTCATGCAGCCCCAAACCATGATGTTACCACCACCATGCTTGACTGTAGGCAAGACACAATTTTCTTGGTACTCCTCACCAGGGTGTCGCCACACATGCTGGACACTATCTGAGCCAAACAAGTTTACCTTAGACTCATTAGACCACAGGACATGGTTCCATTAATTCATGCTCTTGGACAGGTTGTCTTCAGCTAACTGTTTGCGGGCTTTCTTGTGAGCCAGCTTCAGAAGAGGCTTCATTCTGGGACGACGGCCATGCAAACCGACTTGCTGCAGTGCGTGGCGTATGGTCTGAGCACACGCTGACCTTCCACTTCTGCAACCTCTAAAGCAATGCTGGCAGCACTCAAGCCTCTGTTTTTTGAAGTCAGCTTCTGCATCTGACGCACAGCACAAAGACTCAACATCTTTGATCGACCCTTGCAAGGCCTGTTCCGAGTTTTCTTGGAAAACCTCTGTATGACCCTGGCCACTGTACTCTAACTCCGTTTCAGATCGTTACTGATCTTCTTATAGCCTCGGCCATCTTTGTGGATAGGAACAATTCTAATTCTCAAATCCTCAGAGTTCTTTGCCATGAGGTGCCATGTTGAAAATCCAATGGTCAGTATGAGAATTGTCCTCAAAGCACCAAATTTTAACTGCTCTAATATAAGATACACAAATTTTTATAGCCCTGTCAAGCAGACAAAAACATGAACATGATGAATAGAATGTGGCTTTGCATGGTTAAACGACATAGCTGTTATCACTTAGGTTGTACTCACTTTTGTTGCCAGCTTTTTTGACAATAATGGCTGTATGTTGAGTTATTTTCAGAGGAAATCTTTACTGCTATACAAGTTGCACATTGACTTGTCTAAAATATATCCAAGTTTCACTTCTATAGTCTCTTGAGAAGATATACTAAAATGGTTGCTGAAATATGAGGGGTGTACTCACTTTTGTGAGATACTGTATATACAAAATAATAAAAAAAAAGAAAGCAGCTTTTTTATTTTTATAAAGTCTCGAGATTGTGCATTCTTCCCACTGCCTTCTTCCAAGTCTGGTGAACGCATGAACACGTTCTGTGTGAACAGTCCCATACAAAACATATCTCTTTAGACAAATTTTATTCAATTAATATTGAGTTGTCTTAAAATGTGAAAAAAAAAAAGCTTTTGATTATTCAATGAGGAAATGTGATTGTGGATGTTTTGAAGTTTGTACATTAAAAAAAAAAAAAGCACACGCTTTTGGAATGCATTTAAAACGTTTTATTTCTTTATCAGTCAATACAAGGTATAAGTACCTTGGAAATAAATGATGCAAAAATACACAGTAATATAGAAGAAAGTCTAAGATATCTGAAAACTCTTATCCATATGAGAAAGGCATGTGTCTTATTGGACACCATTTGAATAAGGCCCCTTGAGTCATGTCTGTAATAGATACAGAAATCAAGGGAATATATCTGATTCACAGTCAACTGAAAAACAAAAAAAACAGCACCACAACTAATCCTGTATGCCACAATTTAAAAAAGCTGCCTTTGCTGCATAAAAGATGATCTAGAAACATCAAACGACAAAACTAAAGACGATTGCTTGCAACCAACTGATTAGCACATTTGTCATGTTAGCATCTCATTTTAGGATTCAAAAAGACATCAGACAAGGTTTTCAGTCAATACGACTGCAGCGTCAACACCCTAGCCTCTTTGAAAACCATTACAGATCATATTGGAAGTGACACAAGAACAGAAAACAGTAATATTTGTAGTTCAACACCAAAGACACATAAGTATAGATTCACTTACAAGTTGTAATTGCAAAAGTATATAAAATGCTTTATAAAAAGATGATCACCAATTCAGTATTTGTTGCATTTGTCAGCTATGGCCTCAGTGAATAATCTATGAACTCAAAAGCATGATCACATCCACTCAAAGTCAGCCCTTCACCGCTCTAACCTATGATTCTAGACAGAGCCGCTGTAAGAAATCCTCTCGCCAAACTTCTTTCAGATAAACTTACAGTCAAGTGAAGTTATGAGATTATAGGTTTAGAGCAGGGGTTCTCAAAGTCTACATTCAAAGGTCCAAATCTGAATTTTCATCAGTGTCAAAGGTCCGGAACAATTGGTTATTACAAAACGTGTTTTTAATAAACATACATAACATATAACAAATAAACACTCATTTAAAAAAAAAAAAGGTTCCCTTTGCATTCAAAATACTTTAATAACAAATGCAAAAGTGGCAAAACAATTCATTTAAGTGTCAGCAATAGAAGTCGACGTATAATGTTTTTTCTCTGGCCAATGCCGATATTTAGAAATCAGGGCAGCCTATGGCCGATACATGATGCTGATTTTTTGGGCCGATTTTCTCTTTTTTTCCCTTTATATCAAAAGAGAGTTTGCGTAAATGGTTATTGCAGGGCACAAGATAGTAATAGTAGTAGCCTAATTCATAGTAATAATACATGGCTCAAAACTTAAGCACCTTCTCAAAACAGTTCTGAAGCATGCTTTTTTGTTTATGTTTGCTGACAGACACCAGTGTTTCCCGCAGACTAGCAAATGCAAGTTGATTCTCTGCCAGCAGGAGGCACTGTTGGAGCGTGATATAAAGCTGTTTCCCCGGTAACGACTGTAATCAAATAAGCGCTACTTTATCAGCCATTACAGGAAAGACCAAATGAAAAAGCTTTTCTGAAGAAAACGGACGGTTCTTTTAAAAGATACAGTCATATAAAAACACCCGCGCAGCATTTTATTTTTGAAACGCGCAGTGCTCAGTTTATTCAACGAAGTATAAGCCTTTTGGAAAATCTATTTGTAGCGGTTAGTTTTGATATTGTGACAAGCCGCCACAAATAAATGTATACACTGGGCACTGCTATAAGACAAATTGCCATAATATAAGTGATAGCAAAACAAAACAAAAAAATTAAAATATTAGCGGTGAAATGTCGCCCGATTATGTCAAACGTCATACGCTCACTGGATGTCATGATGACAACAAATGTCATGAAGGAAAAGTTTCAATATCTCGCCTGCAATTTCGGACCTTCTCCAAAAGACATAAAAAAATAAAAATAAATAAACAAATGATTTACAAGTTTAACGTGCGTTTATCAAAGTAGGAAATATAATTAGTGTTCTTGAAATATGAAATAGAAGCGGGTCCGGATTGAATTCCCTCCGGGTCCGGATCCGGACCGGAGTCCGGATTTTGAGAAGCACTGGTTTAGAGTAAGGCTACAAGTGGTAGAACAACATGTTAACACTATTTCTAACATATCCTGACCAGTATATTTTCGATTTCGAACCCCCTTTATGCTTTGGATGAATTCGGCTTGAACTGCAGAAAATGAGGGGAGATCAGTGCACCATTATTTTTAGAAATGTCGCAATCTACTGAATGACAAATCTGTTGAGAACTCATTACCAATCACTATATTATACTAATTGTAAAGTCTATTTTCACTACTCTTGGTTATAGTATTTGGGCAAAAACATTAAAATAATAAAATAAAATAAAAATAGTTAACATATGGACATATGTAATGGACAGAATGACTAGGCCAATTGTCCTCCTGTGTTTTCTGCGTAAAAGGTCACTCTCTGAAATACATGTTACGTTGATACATGCGGAGCGTGAGGAGGGTTATTCGTAACCCTCTTTGTTAACGGTCACTGTAATCGCTGATAACTCATCCACATTGTTTTCTCTTCAAGTAAGAGACGGCATTGTTTCAGCAACGGGTCTCTTTAAGTCAGGCGGACGCGACAGGAAGGTGTCCCTCATGAGAGCTGTTAATGATAAAATAAAGTTAATGAGTTAGCCTTTATAAATTATTCTTATATTCAACAGCACAGGACTGTTTAAAATAAGCATCGTACCTGTTGTATCGCACAATGCCTGCACTCCGCCCAGCAACGGGTCCCTGTCGGTCAAGAACTGACTTCGCTTTTGAGGTGGCGGTTCAAAATCTTCAGAATCATCATCAGACAAGCTATTCTAAAAACAAAATCACACTCTGAAACATAATGTCTACAACAAATGTTTTTGTGTGAATGAAGCTAAAGAAGTGAAGGTTAAAAAAAATAAAAAATTTTCCTTACCAGTAATGTGTGGCTGAGCAGAAGCTGTTCCTCTATGGAGCCGCTCATTGGTTTCTTCTCCCATTTGGTAGCCAGAACAGGAATGTCATCTTCCTCCTCATATTCCAAACATCTGTTGAGGAGAAAGACATTAAATACGAGTCTTATACACTACCGTTCAAAAGTTTGGGACTTTTCTTGGTTTCTTTTTACAGAAACTAACACTTTTATTTAGCAAGGATGCATTAACTTGACCAAAAACGAGAGTAAGGACATTTATAATGTTATAAAAGAATTCTATTTAATATAAATGCTTCTTTTGAAATTTCTATTGATCAAAAAATCCTGAAGAAAAGAAAAAGTTAAATAAAAATATTAAGGAACACAACTGTTTTCAACATTGATAATAATAATAAACATTTACTTGAGCAGCAAGTCAGCATATTAGAATGATTTCTGAAGGATCATGGGAAACTGAAGACTGAAGTAATGACTACTGAAAATTCAGCTTTGCATCACAGGAATAAATAACATTTTCAAATATATTAAAATAGAAAACAGCTTTTTTAAATTGTAATAATATTTCACAATATTACCGTATTTCTGATCAAATAAATTCAGCCTTAGTGAGCATAAGAGACTTCCTTTAACACATTAAAAATATCTCACCAATCCCAAACTTCTGAACAAGTCTGGTACATTCTACCAGATTTGACACAATCTAAATATGCTGAAATCCTTATGATTTTTACCGTTTCCTTGAAATGTTGGTTAGGATATCTGATGGTACAGCCATTTCACGCTGGGGCAGGAAGGTCAACTGGAAGTCATCATCCATGGAGATATATGGAGCCAACATGTCCAAATCAAGCTCATCCATAGCCTGTCAGAGAATGAAAGTGTTAAACACCCATAACTGATCTTCTGAGGTGTTTGAAAAGAGATCTAATAACCACTTTGAGAACTACCTCTGATTGTCCTTTCAGAGTTACACTCTCCTCCGGTTTGAGGGCAAAGAACTTCTCCACCCCTTCCATCTCCATGGGCAGCTCTTCAGCGGGGCTCTGAAACAGACCCTTAAACGTCAGATAAAACAATAAAAAAATACCCCCCCCCAAAAAAAAAAAAACAACTAAACTCTCATACACACCGCAGCGCGTGGAGATTTGGTGGGCCTGTCGAATATTGGAGAAAGGAGCTGACGGAGTTCAGGCGTACAGAAGTCCTGAGGGCATTCTGGGATAGTGGTGGGACTAGATGGACAGCAGAAGGACAACTCCACACCGTCTGTGAATAATATAAAGCACTATTAGGATGATATTACAATTGTGCAAGAATGAACAACCAAATCAATTTTAGAGGACCAACAGCAAACACTCAAATTCTGTAGAAAAGCCTAATTGTGAGCACCTGTTAGGGAAATGACAGCATCTCCAGAATGAGGTGCCAGCTGCAGTAAATCCTCTGGGTTCTCCTTCATCTGGAGGAAGAGATTCGCAGTGTTGCTCTCCTCCTCCATATCTGAGTCCTCCTCCTCCTTCAGCACGCTCATCTTCTCAGCTCTGGGCTTTGGTTTCTCACAGGTCTGTTCTAACGAGAACACAACATCCGCCTCTTCTACACCACTGCCAGAGAGAGGGAGAAACATCATTCACACCAGGCTTATTTTTGTCAACTGAAATCACCAAAAAACATTTGTTGCATATGAAAATTAGAAATGTTGCCTTGGTCACTAATTGAAATAAAATAATTTAACATTACTAAAACTGAAATAATAAAAACTTTACAAACATATTAAAAATATAAACACAAATAATAATAATAAAATAATAAAAATGTCAAAAATAACTAAATTATTAAAACTAAAAGAAAAAAACTATACAGACGTGAACCAACAAAATTACTACAACAATTCAAAATATAATTAAAAAAATGTATAATATAATAATAGTACATAATTATAAATATAATATATAATATAATAATAGTATATAAGCAATGAAATGACAATCTACCATAAGATAGGGCACATGAAACCCCCAGGTTACACCAGGTCTGATTGAGGTACCTGAGGATAAAGTTGAGGCAGACCACAGCCTCGGGTTGAGAGGTCCTGCTGTTGTAGAGGACAGTGGCTTGAGTCTCAGTCCACACAAATCCTCCATTCTTAGCCAGGAAGCGGTAATGGCTAGTGCACACCTGGCCTTTGGAGAACACTGCAAGTACAAAGGGAAAGTTTAGCAGTTTGTCATTGGTCATTTTTTCATTCTATAAAGAAAACATCAGAACACAACAATGTTATCGTTGACATTGTCACAGAATTTTAAACAAATGAAGTGAACCCCACTGTGTGGGGTTATGGTTAAGACTAAATATGTTGTGAAAAAGCTACGATTGATTATGTCACAGAAATGAAGGAAGACAGACAAACTTACAGATGTGTAAACTCCTGGTCACATGATCAAAATCAAGGGCGTGATAAAACTCATAGGCAGACCGGCCAATCAGATCATCAGGTTGGTATCCAACAAGCTCAGTGACTCTGTAAACACAGAAAGTGGTCAATAAATATTTCAAGTCTCCTAACTTAATTCAATTTATTATAGTGATGCTCCAAGTGAAAGCTTTCATTTAGCAAAAAATGGAAACTGAAAATAAAGTGTGGTACAGATTTTATGTATTGCTACCACTTGGCATCATTAATTTATTCCACAAATGTTATTATTGCAGAAGAGTATCTTTACAATTGTCATATGAACAACTAATCAGCAATTATAACCATTTCAACTCCAGTAAGTTCAGCAGCAGTTCAGTGAGTGAGTCAGAATTTGATTCTGACCGATTCAGTGAGGATTCATTACTGATTCAAATAGGTAATTTGCACATTTCATGTGGGAGTCTTTCATGAGCCAGTTCTTTTAATTAATCATTCAAAGAGTAATTTATTTGTGAGTTGGACTACACTAGTATTGAAGCTTCTGAGGACAATTCAACATCATCAAAATCAACATTCTTGCAATTATTTTGAACTCCAAACACACATTCATGGCTCAAGTAAGCATAATTTCTTTTGCCAGGAAAGACTATATTTCGTTCATTTAAATCTGTATCTGTATGTGATTGTTGTGTGCCTGATCCCAACACTGATATACTATAAATATCCTGTGCCCTAAGTGCAAGCCGAGAGAAAAACACAGGAAACCCGAGTCACATGCTTTCTCACACCATGAATGAAATCGGTCTTCAGCTGTCACACGTACGCATTTCAAAAACATCCAGTGAGAATAAAACGTCAGCAGCTACAAGGCTCATTTAGGTTTGCAGATTGAGTGAGTAACGTTAGATTCACTTTTACATGTGTGGGCAGATTAAACCATGAGTAGGAAGGCGAATTTGGATGCTGTATATCGCTGCTTCATAGAGGTGAACTGAGTGCACTCCTACACAGAGAAACTCAGCTGACCCGCTGTCATGAGATTTATTTTATCCTTTACGACCTCGAGTGTGTGTTGTGTAGAAAATATACATGAGCATGTATTATTGCATTTATATGCATCTTACCGTCCGTCACATTGTGTGAAACTCAAATCCATGTTATGGCGTGTGAGGAAAGTGCTGCTGTCTAGTGGGAATTCAACACTGGAGGGGTGAGGAATGGGCTCGCACAGGAGAGTCAGGAAGCTGCCAGCAGGAGGCGCATTCTCATCATCGCCGCTGAACGTCTGCATGTGTCCTGTGCAATGAAGGACCTGGCAGAAGAAATGGAAAAAGGCTGTTTAATGGAATTTTAATAATACAATTTCTAAATTGTAAAGTAATTGCAATCTGTACTTTGGATAAATATACAATGCAATTTAGAAGTTGCATAAAAGGGTGATTTTTGTTTTATTTTATTTAGCAAGAATCCATTAAATCAGGGGTGTCAAACTCAGTTCCTGGAGGGCCGCAGCCCTGCAGAGTTTAGTTCCAAACCTGCTCCAACACACATACCCATCTAAATTTTAAATAAGCCTAAATTACTTGATTAGCTGGATCAGGTGTGTTTAATTAGGGTTGAATCTAAACTGTGCAGGGCTGTGGCCCTCCAGGAACTGAGTTTGACACCCCTGCATTAAATGAATCAAAAATGACAGTAAAGACATTTATTATGTTACAAAAGAGTTCTATTTTATATAAATGCTGTTCTTTTGAACTTTCTATTCATTAAACAGTATTTAAATGTGGAAACTGTGGTAAAAATTTTCAACACAGATAATAATAGTATTAATAAATAATAATAATGTGTATCTTGAGCACCAAATCAGAAAATTAGACTGATTTCTGAAGGATCATGTGACACTGAAGACTAGACCAATATTAAAATAGTAATACTTTAAATTGTAATATTATTTCACAATATTACTGTTTTATATATTCTGAGTTCAGGCAGTTTACAACCTAATCATACTGACTGTTTGTTCATTTCTCAACAAAAAAAAAAAACAGATCACTAATATGAAAACACAATATTGTGTAACATGACGTGCGAAGCAAGCGGTCAAGCTGGACCAGTGCCTCCTGGCTTGGCACTGAACGTAGCTGGATGTCTGCCTTCGGCTTATTTGTGTCCTATTTTGTGCACTCAGGGGACTTGACCCCATCGCTCAACAAAGAGCCGGGCTGATGTGAAGCGGTAATACTGATACTGTCCTGCATACCCCTCAGAGCAATCTACACCCGCTATAGATGGGCTAACAGGTGCTGCATTTGAAAATAGCTAAAGGAAGTTCAACACCAGTACGGATTAAACCTTGTCACGACATTAAATATTTTATAAAAACAAAACTAAAAAGCAGAGTTTGTTGACAATGGCACTTCTATGAGTTTGAATGTGGCTTGGGTCGTTTATGCACCTTTTCTTCCAATAGTTTAATTTCTAAAACACATTTAATAGTCCATGAATAAAAAGTTATTTTTACATAATATTCATAGTCAGTGTACCTTCCAGTTTGCAGACTTGATATTAACTGTTCTTCCTGTGTGGGTGAGTGTGCTCTTCATCCGAAGGAAAAAATTATGTTCGGTTAACTTCTCTGTCTTTTTCTTTGAAACACCTGAGAATGAAAAAAAATTGTCAGTCCCACACACAAGCATGTGAGACTTAAGAAAATTCAATACACAGTAGGTCACTGCATAGCAGCTAATTTACAGCAAAAAGATCCTTTGGCCTAGAATTTTTTTTTTTACCAGGTCTTATGGCAAGAATGTCACGTAATTCTTCTTGGTCACAGGGATGAACAAATTCATACACGCTCTGTCCAAGCAGCTCCAGCTGTAAAAAAACACATAAGCAATTTAAAATTACTTTAAAACATCATGACATTAGAAACAGTATTTAAGTTAAAAAATAAAATAAAATTAAATAAATAAATAAATAAATAAATAAATAAATAAATATATAAATAATTTTTTTCACATTTACCACATTCTTAAAAACATTGTTTGGGAATATGCATTGCACTGATGCACATAAATAAAATCAGCTGAACATGTTTCAGTGTTAATAGATGAACTCTATAAATGCAACTCATTTAATGTAGGTCAAGTGTATTAGATTTCATGCCCTTTCCCTTCCCAAATTACCCACTATCATTCCTTAAATGCTTTCACTGTAATATAATTGTGTTTTTAGTTATCTAAATTACTTTAAGAGATTATTTTTCATAATATATTACAACAATGTGCCCAATGTCATATTTTTTTTTTTTACCACTGTCTTACTCAATACTAACCTACATGAAACATTGTAATTACCTCCTGGCAGAACACAGCAAAACAACACATTAGACTGCATGTGTTCCCCCAGGAACGGACCTATTCTAATGGGTCTGGTCACACACGTAACGTGAACATTGTCTCTTATACCACAGCAGAGGAATCCAAAGTGGCACTATTCCTGGGCCACATGTTACTAGACTGCAGCCACCATGTTTGAAATTCTCAACTTGGTGAAACTCACACTGTTTTGGTTTCATGTAGTACTTCAATATGTAGGGGTGGCACTTACCTGTGCTATGCCGATGTATTTGCTGACACTCTCTGAGAGGAAGACCATGTCCCCTTCCTCAGTCATCACCAGAATAAAGCCAGACAGTGCCTGCTGATAAAAGGCATCAGTGGGATTCTCAGTTTCTTCAGTCGGTGTTTTGGTTGGCCCTGCTGGATGTGACAAGAATTAAATATTAAGATTAGTAAATATTAGCCAAAGAACATTATATAAGCCATGCTCCTATATCAGCTGCACACACTATCATCAGTAAGATTTAACACTTTCATTCAGCAAAAATGCATTAAATTAATCACAAGTGACAGTAAAGATTTTCAGTAAAATGAAATTTCAGTGGTTTTATGCACCTGGCAGCCAGTAATTGCCTACACAAATGTATTGTGGTCAGCACAAACCAGGTTTATCCCAAGTTTAATGCAATTTGGGCCGTTTTTTCTTTTCACTTGTGCAATAGAGATGGATTTGCTCCAAAATACTGCAAACATCTCTCAACCTAACTATACATGATTATATTTAGTTGCACTTATAACAATTTGTTTTCTGCCTACTGTCCACAGCCCTATCAACGCAGACCTGTGACCCATTTTAGGTCTCAACCAACCGAGGACTACTACTAGCCCTCATACAGCTTGATTTCAGCAGAACTCACCTGATTGGATCAAGCGGTTCATGCGCAGATAGCTGAGCGTCACCCTCATGATGGCAGCTTTGTCCAGGTGGGAAGCGATACGTCGTGGAAGGGGTAGTGAATGGGCCAGCTCGTAAAACACCTCAGTCTCCTGACTCCTCCTACAGCGCGCCGCATCACGCGAACGCACCTTCCGCTGCTCCAAACTGGGCCTAAATAAGGAAAAACAAGAAAAACAAACTTATTTAAAATGAACTCTGAATATCCAATCCTTAAACAGGAAGCTAAAGAAGAAAATTCAGTTTTTGCAATGTCATTTCTTAGCACAGAGCTTTTTAAATTTGCAGTTTCCATCGTTTTTATTCATTCAAAAATTAGCACAACAACAGAAAAAAAACATTCCGTTCTCTCCAACTCTTACATCTTGTTCTCTGTTCGTCCTCAATAAAACTGTCCCAGCTGTAATTGGTGTGTTCTGGTGCTGTGTATCCTAGTTTCGCCAAAAACTGAGTGCCAGATAAACTTTTCAAAATGAAGGGAGGCAAGCCCTCACGCTGTGCTTTTCACTCACACTTCCCTCCTCTACTGGCTTTAAGTATGTAGAAAAGCCTGTCCCACAGCCCTCCCCCACACTTCCTATCTGACAGAGACCCTCCCAGCACTCGTTCTCTGACCTCCTTTGTGCTTTGAACAGGACTGAACTCTGCCAACCCTGACATTACAAAATGACCCATCAAACAGTTGCTCTCAGCGCATACTTTTTTTTGGCATAATATCATATATATATATATATATATATAAATATATATATATATATATATGTGTGTGTGTGTGTGTATGTAAGTATATGTATGCATGTATATTGGTGATTCGTTTCTTCTTTATTGATTCTTTGATTAATACAAAGTTCAAAATAACAGCATTTATTTGTAATAGAAATCTTAATATAAAATATCTAAACTGCCAATATTGATAAATTTTATGCATCCTCACTCCTCTCTGAATAAAAGTATTAATTTCTTTCAAAACTTATCCATAGTCAAACATTTCCGTTAGATATGCAGGTCTGGATTAACGTTCCTACTGTGAGAACATAATTAGCTCTCCTATCTGCATTGATTTATTGCATTATTGCATTTCATGGTGTAGTAAACAGGACAGAAATGCCTTACAGCATGTCTGCACAAGCTGGGCTCCAGCCACATGGTTTCAGTCAGCACGTAGTCTGTGGTCAAATCAGGCTCTGTACACTTTGGTAAAAAAAACAAACAAAACAACTACACACAGGAATAAGTCTGTATAAGGACTTGCACAGCCAGAATAAACATAAACAGTCATGTCTCGCTGCCCCGGATCAAAACCTCTATTTGTAAGCACATTACTCTAATTTAACTGCAGGACATAAAACCAAGACAGCGATGCTGGTTTGAGAAAAGAGGAGCAATGAAAAACAGATCCAGTAATTTGGTCAATCACAATTAGGGCTGGACCAGAATATTTGATTATTCGATTATTCGTTCGGTGGGTTGGCATTTGATTTTCAAATTTGTGATTCAAATATTCTTTTTTGTTTCTCTCGAACACTTGACTACTTAAGTAGTACGCCTATATTGTTGGGTGTAAAAAAAAAAACGAGCTGCTTTTATCCACCATGTTTATCAGTAATTTTACACGATAAAAACGTGCACTTAATTTGCTTGGAAAATACTTGCAAATAACGAAGAAAAAAAAGAGAGAGAGATAACAGATGCCAGAGTGGAGTTCATCGCTATATGAGACCCATTAATTTAGAGATATGAGCTGTCTAGCCAGCCTAACGTTATGTCGTTCTGTTTAAGGGAATTCATTTAATTTTATTTAAACTGTTCGATAATTAAAATGTGTGATGCTGTTATTGAAAAGTATGCTACCGTGTTCTTTATTTATTACAGTTCGTTGAACTTATTTTTAGTTCTTCTTTGATTTAAATAGCCTACCCTTTATGGTGTCAGTAATTACTGTGCTGCTATTTTCTGATTTGGGAGTGATTTGTTTGTTAGAAAAATGTTATGGTACCTTATTAAAAGTATTGATCTTAGTCTTAAAGGGGTCATACATGCACTTTTACAAGTTGTTTGAACATAAATCTGTGTTGGCAGTGTGTGTACACAACCACCCTATTACGATCATTTGACCATTAATGAGCATAGCAGTCGTCATTTACTCCCGATATGGGGTTTACTTTGGTTCTGAAGGGAATGCGCCCTCGATCTACATCTATGATCGAGGGCGCATTCTATGATCTTCACCTCCAGAAGAAGTGAGTACAAGGTTTTTTAAATGAATCTTTGCAAATTGCCTTTCCTAATAATGTGCTAATTAGCAAGTTTCGCGATGAATGCGCCAAAAGTAAACAATCCTTCAGAAAGCAGCTTGGAAGAAAGGGGCGGAGTCAGCAGAGCTCATTAACATTTAAAGGAGAATGACACAATACTGCTTGCTCTGACAAGAGCTGTTTTTGACAGGGTAAAGGTGTTTTTTTACACTACCAATGAAATATTTTTAACCAAACTATGTTACAAACTTTTCATTAAGACCCTAAAGAATTATATCAACTTGTGGAAAATGGGCATTATATGACCCCTTTAACAGACCTGTGTGTTTTGTACCTCTAGTTCAGTGTCCGTTCTCGGAGCATATGTGAGGCGCGTCACTTCTGGCTCGCGCT
This sequence comes from Barbus barbus, assembly GCF_936440315.1. Lineage (NCBI taxonomy): Eukaryota > Metazoa > Chordata > Actinopteri > Cypriniformes > Cyprinidae > Barbus > Barbus barbus. The sequence continues at coordinate 12,552,777 of NC_136762.1, read as the reverse complement.
GTTCTGTAGTTTATTAAAAGTGTATTAATTCTGAACATGTCGCCTGTCCATATTGCACCAAAATGCGATACTGCACTCCCTTGGGTCCGCAGGAACCATGCGTGAAGTCGATTGGATGAACGGTTCTCGACATAATAAAAATGCAAACAGACACACAGAGATTCCTACCTTTAAAAGAAAAAAAGAATATGTTCAGCCCCCTCCCTCCGAAGCTTCGAATATTCGGTGTTGATTACTACCGAAGCTCAAAAAATGGTATTCGGAACAGCCCTAATCACAATAATGCCATTTCATAGAAATATTATGCCAACTTCAAATATAAAACTAATCAGTAAAAATTCAAATGAAGGGTAAAGTCCTAAAATTGAACAATCAATGGTAATCTGCCAAAGCTAACATGTGGTTTTATACATCTATAACAAACTTTAAGAGCTGTCAACATGTTTGCAGGTTTTTATTTTACACATAAAACGGATTTTCTTCTTTTTTTTGCAAGCAGCACCATATAGCAACAAAAGACGTAGAAATAAAACAAACTAAAGTTTTTTAAGTTGCTCTGAGTGATGATGAGTTCAGATGATGATCCATGTACAGTACGTAAAATCTTATCAAGATGCAATCAGTCAACACATGTTTTATGTCAAACAAAAAACTAAATGTCTGAGACAAGCTGAAGCAAGACCCAGCATCCAATTTCAAGCCCCAGGCGACCACATCAGATTACACAATAATCCAGTCTCAGCCAGTGGTCACTGCGGGAGAAACTCGTACAGAATGACCATTACTGAAACCTACCATAACCCCTTCTAAAAATACACAGAAAGAGCACATCCATCACATTTATGACGACACTAAGAGATTTATTTGTTCTGTAGGACTCTTTAAAAAAAAAAAATCATATATATTCATCATATGATTGCCCTTTTTAACAGATTTTAAGATTTGCATAACCTGGAAATGTTGTAGTAGGATAAACGGATAAACTTTGGTCCTGCACACTGCAATCCAAACAATGAGTAATACGATATAGAGAGAGAATTATATTTTAAGTCCTCAAATTCATCTGAGATAAACCTATTTTTGACAATGAATACTTAAAAGAATGAGCTTTCTCGACTATCTGAATGCTGAGTGCAAACATTTAATCTTTGGCAAATCTCATAATGCATATTTATTTTTCATACATTTGTACATTATAATGTTATGATGACTAAATTTAGTAGCATATAAAATGACTGATTTCAGTCAGGTTTTATTTTTATTTTATTAATTTTTTTAAACAATACTGAATGTAATAAATATTTTACATAATATTAAAAAATAAAAAAAATAAAAAATTATATGCTACAATTCAAAATTTGTGGTCGGTAAGATTACTCCAGTCTTTCTTCAGTGTCTCATGATTCTTCAGAAATCATTTTAATATGCTGATTTGGTGAGAAACATTTACTATTATCAACACTGAAAAAGGTGGAAGCAACAACATTTATTTGAAATAGAAATCTTTTGTAACATACAGACATTTTACGGTCATTTTTGACCAATTTAATGCATCCATGCTAAATAAAAGTTAGTTTTTTTTAAACTGACCATGTAACGCAGTAAACGTGACATCTTAATGACAGTCTCGTGCCAAAGCTGCTGTAAATGAATGCAGGAACACTGTGTCCTTCAGCTTCGTCACAACAGTCACGCCCAACCCTTGTGCTGTTTGTATGGTTAGGGATTACTGTGAGTGTTATTATGTATTCTGGTAAAATGTAAACACCCCATATCAGTGTAGGTGGAACTGGAAGTGCATTACAACCCATCCCAGCCTGTTCAAACGAACTCCTCTGAACCTCACGGGATAAAGGAGGAATGTTCATGTCAAATGTTGTACTGATTGATAAGAAGCTGGCAGTACATCAGTTTCTGAAGCTGTATGACTTGTTATAGAGATTGATGCATGGAGCAAATGTCACCTTATGACTTCACGGAGTACTTTAAAACACTAAAATTTTCTTTTAAAAGTAAAAAAAAAATTACTCATCTTTGCAAAGCAACTATATTAATGTGTCCATATGTGAAACAGTCTTTGCTTTTTCATATAGGCTGTTTCAGGAACACGGTGTTCTCTCTGCAAACTTGTGGTGGATATGCAGTGAATTTGCAGCACATTTACTTTTCCGTCAATCATCAACCCTGTGGTTTTAGTCAAGCGCATCAGACGAATGCTATGGGATGTTTGTTTTCTATAGGACTGATTTTTTGACTCTTGCATGCTTATGAAGCTCTGGGACTCTTTCCAACTGCTCTGCTGAGGCACATGCAGTTCCTCTGACTGACTACGTGAGCGAGCGAGGGTATGTGAGAGGTTCAGCTAAGTTTGTTTGCACGGTGACGGGAGGGGGAGACAATGCACGTTCTGCCAATAGTAAGGTTGAGCACATGGTGTAGTCTCTGCTACATCAAAACAGCAGAGCACAAAATGTTCTCTGGCCTATTTACTTCATTCTGAAAGTGTGTACTTTTCTTCAGATATGTGGGTTGATACAAAATACTTTTAGGAAGTTGGCATGTCTTGTGGTGTGATGTGATGTGCATTACTCAATTTAAACAGCATTTTGATCATTCTTTTAGAAGCAGTATACATAGCTTTCATGCGATTAATTGGTCTCACTTTATTTTAACCACGATGTACTAACAACAAAAAATATTCTGAATATTTGTTGCATTGCAACTAAGATTTTCTTCCATTTAAATAAACACCCAAATGTTGTGTTTTTGTAATTAATTGCTGAACATTTAGTACATTTGACCAAACAATGAATATATTTTTGATGTAAGTACATAGTACAGAATATTGTTACTTTCAAAATTAGAAAAAAAAAAAACTTTAAAAGAAATGACTAACAGTTACAGGACCTAAGACATACAATTTTCTTTAAATATTCACATTGACCTAAATTTGTTCATAAAATTGATTAGAGGAGACAATGCTCTCAAAACAAAAAAAGTTAGTGTATCATCAACTACATTAGGCTGCAATGTCAAAAACATAAGGAACTTTGTGTTTTGTGCAAAAAAGAGGAACAACAGACGTTATTGTTTTGTCAAACACAAACCTTCCTTTTCAAGCACTATTTCCACTTATATCATATACAGGGTGAATTCAAACTATTTTGAAATTTTGATAGTGGTGCAATTTTCCTGAATTCACCTTTTGTGTGTCCTTACTTCTCTAAAAGTGCTCTTTATCATCTCTTATTTATCAGCCCACTGAATGTGAAAGTGTTAACCAGATTTCTTAATGAAACAATCATTATAAACATGGATTATGCAAGATTATGGTCATCTAAAACAAAGGTGCCATTACAGGACTTTCTCATTACTCTGACTGTGTAAACAGGACCTAACACTATCTTCACTTCAAGCGGTTTTATTGACCATGTGGTCCTAAAGACCACTCTGACCCGTTTTTGTTGTTTGAAGACGTTACTGGTACAAAACCATCACTCTTAAGACTTCAGAGCCCTTGTTTATTATTTTAAATTGTGTATTTGATACCGGTTTACAATAAAACCGATAGCCTATTGCCTTCACAAATATGTGTAAAAACCAATCACTCCGACCAAAACAATAGCAAAACCCTCTCAAGAGCTCATGTCAAGATAGATATGAAAAACAATGCAAGGACTTATTACTATGAGCTAAAACCAAGGCTAATATGGACGCCATAACGTACATACATCGACTGGAGGTTTCCTTTTTATCGCTTATTATTAAATCCACACGACATACCTCATATATATATAAATGCTCTAGGAAAAAAGCCTTACCCTTTCACCATCTCTCCAATTAAATCACTGCAATCCGAGTTAGTTATATATTTGTAACGCCTGAATACACCGCAGACGCTTGTTTATCTCTGTTCTAAAGGGGCTCGACTGTAATCCTTGTATATTGGCTGTGTGTCAAAATAAAAGTCACGGCGGGCATAGTCGTCTTCTTCTTCTTGGTTCTTAACGGCGGCTGGCAACTAATGGAAATAGGTGCATTACCGCCACCTTCTGCTCCGACATTTTCCCACACTTTATATTTATATTTTATTTATCATTCCCGTCTCTTTAATAAAATCATAGAAGGCTTTACTATTTATTTCACTTTTATTGATTTTATTAAAACCTTAAAATTTAGATCCTGGATTCCATTTTTCCTTAATTCTTCTATCATTTTTCCTCTTTCTTGTTCATACTTCCTACATTCAATAAATACATGAGGTATTGTTTCTTCAACATTACAGTATTCACATAACCCATTTAGATGTTTGACGGGCATTGTCATTCATTATAAACAAATATAATCATCGACTGTGCCTGAAATTATCATTGGTTACAACAAGTAATAGAGTGTGTTTTAAATACAATTTAACTGCAGCGGTATTTTTAATGTAATAAATAAAATAATAAAACAATAAGACAAATTATAAAAATAATAAGATTTTCTATCTTTTTAATTCAGATCTATCTATCTATCTATCTATCTATCTATCTATCTATCTATCTATCTATCTATCTATCTATCTATCTATCTATCTATCTATCTATCTATCTATCTATCTATCTATCTATCTATCTATCTATCCCACCCCACACAAGTCATACAGTGCCCTCCATAAGTATTGGAACAGTAAAGACAAAATTGCTCTGTTGGCTGTGGAGTCAAGTATGATTAAAAGATGAATACGAGACAAAACTACAGAATGTGACATTTTATTATTAGCCGTTTCAACACACACATGTTTTACCAGCTAAGAAGTTCAGCACTTTGAGTTTCATCCCTCTATCTGATGTGAGCATAAGTATTAGAACAGTTGCCTCACAGGCCTTTCTAAGTGATCAGCTGTGTCCTGTTGCATTAATTCTTCAGATATTAAAAGCAGGGAATGTGTCGTATCAGTTATATCCATTACTTCTGTATTCTGAATCTTGCATTCAATGATGACACACACAAACCAGGATGAAGACGAGGGAGCTGACTTTGAGAGAAAAGAAAGCAATTTGGATGCTAAAAGAAAAGAGGAAATCAGTTATAGCTCTAGCAAAAACAAAGGGCATGGAGAAATCAAGAGTTTGGAAACCACCAGCAACCAACAACGACCTGATCGGCTGAGAAAACAACAGTAGTTGATGACAGATAAATCATAAAAGCTGTGAAAATTAATCCTAAAAGACATGTCTGTAAAATCACCAACAACTTCCAGAAAGCTGGGCTGATGCTCTGACAATCTACTGTCCTCAGGAGACTTCGACACAGAATTACAGATGCTACACAGCAAGATGCAAACCTCTGACCAGCACCAAAAATAGAAAGGCAAGATTGGAGTTTGCAAAAAAGCACAAAGATGAGCCAGAAGAGTTTTGGATCTGTGTTTATGGACCGATGAGACAAAGATGAACCTTTATCTAAATGATGGGAAAGCAAAAATTTGGAGAAAAAAAGGGAACAGCAAATGATCCCAAGCATACAGCCTCATCTGTAAAGCATGGTGGAGGTGGTGTCGTGGCATGGGCATGCATGGCTGTCTCTGGAACAGGTCCTCTCAACTTTACTGATGACTTAATGTATGATGACAGTAGCAGAATGAATTTGGAAGGGTGCAAAACCATCTTGCCTACCAGTATTCAAGAAAATGCCACCAGATTAATTGGGAAGTGCTTCATATTGCATCAGGACAATGACCCAAAACACCCTCCCAGTTCAGTCAAGGAATTTATAAGGACAAAGAAATGGAAAGTCTTAGATTGCCCAAGTCAATCTCCAGATTTAAATCCGATTGAACATGAATTTCACCAGCTGGAGAGGAGAGTAAAGGCAGAAACTCCCCAAAACAAGCAACAATTGGAATTGGCTGCATTAAAGGCTGGGAAAAGTATTTCAAAGGATGAGACCAAGAGTCTGGTGATGTCTATGGGTCACAGACTAACTGCTGTGATTGTGCGCATGGGATCTGCAACTAAATAATAGCTTTTAATCTTTTATATCTGCCTTTTGTTCAACTGTCCCAATACTTATGGAGGGCACTGTATATACGGTATATATATATAGTAGGCTATATATGGTCTAGCTCTATACTCAAATGTAAATAAATAATGTATATCACTTAGCCTATATAAACTTATAGGGCTTAAAACATTCAAGAGATCTGGGAACTCTAAGCTAAATAAGGATAGAAGAAAATAAAAAGAAAAGAAAAGAAAAACTACATTTCCCTTTATTTCCTCTCGATTATTACACAAACAATATCCGGGTCAGAGGAGGCGAATTTCCGCGCCTTTTCGTAGTGGAGATGGATGAGAGGGATAAACAACCTACGATACCTCAACTGTATTTTCACATTATGGAATAAATGAAACTTTAATACAGATGCAGATGATTTGGTGAGACAGGATAACACTGAAGTATGTTGCTCCCGTCTGACGTCGCCAGACTTGTGCTGGGTAAGTTCACTCTTGTGTCTCTCTTTAGCAGAAGCTAACGTTAGTAGCTAATACTCCGTTCCTATTTACAGTAACTTATATGTAATTATGTAATTCGTCTCGAAAACTGCTGGGTAGTGGTAAATATTTAGACCATTACGAAATTGAGACACCTGTGTCAGGAAACTGTAGTTCTGAGCTCATCAGTGCGAGGCTGTGATGTGTCAAAATTAGATGATTCGTAACAGTAATGGATGATTTATCTGCTATTCTCAAATGTAAAAAATTAAATATGAAATTATGTGTCTTTCAACTTATAGGCTACCTGCAGCAAGAAGGGCTCACTGCCACAAGCCGAGCCTTCATCTATGAGAGTCCAAACCTGAAGGAGTATGCCGAGCACAGCTCAGAGGACGGGGTCATCCCTGCCTGTGTGTTTGTATGTGTCAAGCTCATGATTGATAACATCAAGAAATTACTGGCCTGTGTTAAGACCACATGTTTACTAGATAACAATTTTGTTATTGTTGATTATTTTTCTTTTCCAGTCTCTTTTTGGAAAAAACCTGATTACGATTTTAAATGAATATGTTGCTGTTAAAGCAAAAGGTGAGTGCCCTTAAAAGTAAATGAAATGTTTTGAGATGCACGGCGAATCTGTTTCCATTTTAAAATGTTTGGCATTTCTTCTGCAGAAACAAGTCAAGAAAATCAAATCCCAGCTGTGATGACATCATTATGGAAAAAGCTTGACTTCACACTCAACCAAATGAAGTGAATGAATATTTGTTTACATTATTACATTGAATGTTTTAATTTATGCACCGTATTTATTAAGATCTTTCTGTATTGTCCACAGGTCTCTGCAGAATTCTCCTGCAGTGCAGCTGAATCAACGACGTGAGTTTTGCTCATTGTTTGAGAGAAATTGTGTTCTTGATGATTTGGGATTATTGAAATTAGGCAAATATAATAGATATATAACACAAATATAATATATATGGCATGGAATGTAAAAATACATGCACTATTAACACACTACCGTTTAAAAATTTAGGGTAAGATTTGTTAATGTTACTATTGTTTATTTGATAAAATACAATAAAAATGGTATTATTTTAAAAATAAATAAAAACATGTATACTTTGATGAATGGAAAGTTCAAAAGTACAGAATTTATTTGAAATAGAATTTTATTTGTATCATTATAACTGACTTTACTGTCACATTTGATCAATTTAATGCATCCTTGCTGAATAAAAGTATTAGTTTCTTTCAAAAATCTTACAGACCCCAAAACATTTGATCAGTATTGTAATTTAAATGTTTTTTTTTCTGTCACTAAGTGCGCACTATGAATAGCATTCAAAATATGAGACGTCAACAGAGACCATTGTTGGCATCACAGTTTCCCATCATTGGGCATCTACCTGTGACTCCAGCAGTTCAGTGTATCCCCAGCACTGTGTCCACCCCTCAAAGCATGCTGGGACATTCCACCCCAGTGTCTTACACTTCCCAGCACACCAGACCTTCCACTCTCTGCCTTAGTCTGCCAGGTGAGTCCTGAAAAACATGTTTGAATCACACTTTTGTATGATTTGTAAGTACCCTCTTTCCATTTTGCTGTCTTACATCTTCATAGGGGAGTCACCGTTGCAGATACTGGTTCCTGATAATAGACTGAATCCAGGACCTTTGTCTCCGGCCCGCAGGAAATGGTAAGATGAAAGTGATGACAACACCAGAAGTATGTTGCAGTTTCACTCTTTCTATCTTTTCCAGATCAATCTGTGTTTTGTGCTGCAGTGACTCACCGAAGAGGAGAGGAGGTGGTCAGTTGGGTGCCAGCGGGACCAGCAGGGCCACCGTAGTGTCCAGCACTCTCATTGTGGAATCTCAAAATGAAGAAACCGTGACGGAGAACTTGTCTGTGAGTCAGGCAAGTTCATCTCTCTCTTTTTTTTTCTTTTTTTTTCAAGGAGTTTCTGTTTACTCCTGCGTGATTGAAGATCATATGTTTCTTTTTTTAACAGCAAATAGTTATAGAAAATGCCAGAGAAAAAATTCTCAATGATAGATCCTTACAAGAAAAACTTGCTGAAAACATCAACAAAATCTTGGCCAGGTAAATGCTAAATAATGGGCAAGAAACAACCTCACATAACAAAAAAACAAACAAACATTGAGATCTTACTAAACGCATGTTGTAATATAACTTTACCAGTGATAATAGTCCTCAGACATCAAAAGCTGCCTGCAGTACTGTGGAACAAGAGCAGTCAATTGATGAAATCCTGGGCCTCCAGGTGTGTGAATGCACATTTTTACAGTTCGTTTTTTTATATCTTGACAGCCATATCAAGCCTTAACCTGTGAAATTGTTTTAGGGGGAAATTCATATGACGGATGATGCCATCCAAGATATATTGGTGCAGACAGAGTCAGACCCAGCATTTCAGGCACTCTTTGACCTCTTCGACTATGGTAGGTTTGAGCAAATCAAATTCTGTTATAAAAGCCAAACTGATTTTTTATTTATAAGGTCTCACTGATCACCTTTCATATTGTTTGAAGGGAAAAGTAAAACGGCTGAAGGCAGTGACCAGGCTGATGGGAGCTTCAGTACTAGTACCAGCGCACAAGAGAGTGATGAGATCGGGCATGTAGACAGCGCTTCTGAAACCGGTAAGATGGCTTGGCTTTATTTGGTAAGGAAGCACAGGTAATTTCCTGTGTGTACATTTAATTATATGAACAATGGTTCAAATGTTTGGAGTCGGTGAAGTTTTTAAGAAGTCTCCTCTGCTCACAGCTGTGTTTATTTGATCAAAAATACACTACAACAGTAATATTATGAAATAATATCACAATTTAAAATAGCTATTTATTTTTATTTCAATATATTTTGAAATAATGTATTCCTGTTATGGCAAATTTTCAACAGCCATTACTTCACAAATGATTTCAATATGCTTATTTGAAACTTAGGAAACATTTCCTATTATCAATGTTAAAAACATTGTTTATAACAGTTGTTTTGGGGAAACTGACACATTTGTTTCAAAATTGTTTGAAGAAATAGAAAGTTCAAAAGAACAGTGCTTATTTGAAATAGAAAACATTTATAACATTATAAATGTCTTCATTGCTGTTCCTAATCTATTTATTTCATCCTTGTTGAATACAAGTATTGCTTTCTTTATATATATATATATATATATATATATATATATATATATATATATTAAAAAAAAAGTCTTACTGACCCCTAACTTTTAATATATAAACTTTATTTTTTTATATTTTTTTTTAATTAATGATTTTAAGGCACTGGACAGGAGGATTCCACATCAGGAGGAGAAAGTAGTGCACAAAACCTAAGCACCCAGTCTGAGTCAAAAAGCAAAAAGAAATTATCCAGCCTTCGTAATGCAACAAACTCTGCTTTCACAGCTTCGCAGCCACATATCGTGACCAAACAAACTGGACGAGGATCCACAAACTCCAAAAGAGGACTAGCCAAGACTAGAGTTATATCTGGTAATAAACAATCCAAAGGTGCCACTTCAACTTCAAGGTTAAACGATAAAGCGGATTCGCGTCCACCTGACCAAACCGTATCAAGCTCTTCTTTGACAGAGGAAGGAGTTGGCATGGAGATAGACGAACCAGAAAATGAAACCTCTGAAAGTGTAAATATCCAGCTAGTTACTCTTGAGAGCTTAAACGCCAACGAAACATCAAATGACAATAAAAGCAGTCAAGTTCCTGTTTCAATTAACACATCGCAAACCATATCCACTACTGAAACCTCAAATAACGCATCTGTGAATGAGCCTGGGAGAGTAACAGGAATGACCATTGGACAGAATGAGGATATGGGAACCTCTTTATCTGTTCAAAGTGAGGCTGTGCCCTCACTTTGCTTGCCTCAACCTGACACAGATACATCCGCCAAAACGGCTTCTCCGCCCTCTATAAACAAGATGCCTTTTACTCCTTCCAGCACTCAAACTCAATCCAGTACTGTCAAAAGCAATCTCCCTACATCAGGTCCTACCCCTACTGCCACTACGCCATGCATTTCTGATGCCCCGGCCAGGGAGCCTGATCCCAATAAGATTGTGTCTCTGAAAATCATTATCAGTGACGAGCAGGACGAGGTCTCAACTGATGCAGCACTGAACCAGGCAGTTTCCAGCATCACCAGTGACCACATCCCCACCATCTTCCTGTCCTCTCCTGCCAAATCGCCTGCCAAGACTTTGCCTGCAACCTCTGCGGTCATAACACTAGAGGAAACGGCTCAGGCTGTGAGCTGCTTACAGGGGGCAGAGGGTGTTGGATCATTCGGAAGTCCTACGAGAAGCGTGCAGAGTAGTAGACAGCCTGCGTTGGGACGTCCCACAGGTCAGGAAACCGGTTTCATTCAGCTGTTGCAAGCTAACCCCACCTTTGGGCCTTCAAGTAGCTATTTCGTCGTAACCGATCCGGCTGCTGCCGAGCAGCGGTCAAATGTTGTGCTGCTTCCAAGTAATGTGCCTCAAGGGACCGTGTCTTCAATACCGCATGTGGTAGCGACTCCACCTCGCCAGAGGACTGTGGTGTCCATGGGAGCAAATGTGTCTCAGACCTATTCGCCTGGTGAGTGAAAAGTTAGTTTGATTATATAGGACATTTTATACTTTTATTTAGGTTGTATGTTTCTGTGTTTATGTTGCAGTACTCATTTCGGGATGAAGGGTGCATGTTTGAAATTCCAATTTTAATTTTAATTAAATTTTTTTTAGGCTCCACAATCATTATATCTTCTCCAGTTCAACCGTTGTTACAAAATGTGATGCTTCCAGTATCTGTAATGGGGCAAAATACAGGAAAACTCGCAGTCCTTCCCAATCAGGTTAGTAACTTTGATACGTACAGGTTTTGTGACAGAATAATAGTTTTATTCTATTTATAATTACTACTGTTTTTGTACAGATGTTGACTTTGCCGTGTTCAGCCACTGTAAGGCAGCCTGCAAAAGTTATTTCTCAACATAAATTGGCACCCAAGGAAAACACTAACATGGGTAAGACAGTTTTCATTTACAGATGTGTATCACAGACATCTTAATGATCACATCAATCTGGAGACGTTTCAGAAGCGTACTTCACTTCAGCAACAGGCGCAAGTCAAACGAGCGTGGAAACCTGCGCGCGCGTAGCTTGTATCAATTCATATCAAAGCACGAAAAAAACTATGTGCATGCAATGTCGTGGTCAGTTAAAGCATGAAGTTACCAAAAAGGCAATTAAAGCTGCCTTAAAACTGTGCACGCATATAATATGTTATATGTGAGTTACCTTAAGAACATGTCTCTGAAATGGTTTTCAAAACTGTCCTGCAGCATCCCAGCACTGTCTCCCTCATCTAACACACTCGATTCAACTCGTCTGCTCATTAGAAGAGACTGAAATGGGTCAGAAAAGGTGATAAAAGTTGAGAGAAAATACGATGCGTGTCAGATCCGCATCACGTTAGCAGCTGTAGCTCTCAAAGAAATAGCAGACAAAAACAACCTAATAACCCAGAGGCTGTGATGTCTGTTCATTAAGAATAAAAAAAAAAAAAAAAAAAGAGGAAATCAGTAACTTTTATATAGCTGTAAGTGTTTATCTGTATTTAGTGTAGAATTTAGTGTTTGATAACTTTATTCAATTTCTGCTGAGGGGCACAGGTAGCCTAACTAAATATAACATTTATTAATGGGTTCATGTGAAGATTGTTTTAAGTTCACTTAAATTAGAAGTTATTTTTAAAGTCTAATAAATGTTAAAATTGATGGCTCTTAATAATAATGTAATGTTTAACGACTATAGTCAATGAATAATATTAGGGGAATTTTTTTATTTTTTTACTTGGTATCAGTGATACTGGCCTTCAGTCATAAAAAAGATGCCATTAAACAAATATTAAAAATATGCTGTTTGTACATTAATTTGAAGATTGAATGTGAAATGATTGCAATATAAAAGTATATTTAAAAACTTTAATGTTAGGTGGAATTAATCGCAATAAATTTCAGAAAAATTTGCGATTTAATTAGTTTGTTTTTTTAAGCGATTGACAGCACTAATATTTATATATATATATATATATATATATAGTCAAGGCTAAAAATATCGGCACCCTTGGTAAATATGATCAAAGGCGGCTGTGAAAATTTATCTGCATTGTTAATCCTTTTGATCTTTTATTAAAAAAATTCACAAACAACTAACCTTTCGTTGGATAATAAGAATTTAAAAGGGGGAGGGGGTATCATTATCAAATACATGTTGGACACAATTATTGGCACCCCTAGAAATTCTTATGAGTTAAATATCTCTGAAGTATATTCCCATTCATATTCATAATTTTGAGCACTCCAGGGTGATTATAAACATGAAATTATCCAGCCATGGCTTCCTGTTTCACAGAAATATAAATAGAAGGGAAAAGAAGCCCAAATTCCCTTAATCATCCATCACAATGAGAAAAACCAAAGAATATATTTCTGATATGCAGCAAAAGATAATTGAGCTTCACAAATTAGTGAAGTGGCTTTAAGAAAAGAGCTAGAGCAGTGAAAATTCCCATTTCCACCATCAGGGCAATAATTAAGAATTTCCAATCAACATAAAATGTTACGAAACTGCCTGGAAGAGGACATGTCTATATCGTCCTAATGCATGTTAGAAGGAGAGTTTGAGTGGCTAAAGACTCTCCAAGGACCACCGCTGAAGAATTGCAGAAAATAGTTGAGTCTCGGGGTCAGAAATCCTTAAAAAAAAAAATTGTCAAACAGCAGCTACATCACCACATGTTGTTTGGGAGGGTTGCAAGAAAAATTCTTCTAGCTCATCCAAAAAAAAACACCAGCATATTCAGTTGTCAGACATGACTGGAACTTCAAATGGGACTGGCTTCTATGGTCAGATGAAACAAAAAAATGAGCTTTTTAGCAGCAAACAGTCAAGATGAGTTTGGTGAACACAGGGATAAAAAGTACCCCATGTGTACAATGAAATATACTGCTGTATTTTTGATGTTGTGGGCCTATATTTCTGCTGGAGGTCCTGGACATCTTTAGACACATGACATCATGGATTCTATCAAATACAAAAAAAAATACAAAAAAATAAGTGACTGACTCTGTTAGAAATCTTTTAATGGGCCATGTTTGGATCTTCCAACCGTACAATAATCCAAACACAAACCTTAAAAACAACACAAAAATGGGTCACTGAGCACAAAACCAAGCTTCTGCTATGGCCATTCCAGTCCTCTGACCTGAACCCTATAGAAAATGAGAGAGGTGAACTGAAGAGAAGAAGCACCATCATGGAGCTGTGAATCCAAAGGGTCTGGAGTGATTCTGGATGAAGGAATGGTCTCTGATCTCTTGTCAGGTGTTCTCTAACCTCATCAGGCATTATAGCAGAAAATTTAGAGCTGTTAAACTGGTAAATGGAGGTTTCAAAAAGTATTGTGGCCAATGTGTATTAGAGAAAAACATTTATTTCATAATGATATTTCCCCCATTTTAAATTCTTATTATCCAATAAAAGGTTAGATTTTTGTGAATTTAAATAAAATATCAAAAGGATTAACAATGCAGATTAATTTTCACAGCTGCCTTTGATCATATTTACCAAGGGTGCCGATATTTTTGACCATGACTGTATGTGTGTGTATGTGTATATATATATATATATATATATATATATATATATATATATATATATATATATATATATAATATTATAATTTGTTTTTATTGTTTTTTGTAATAAGTATTTGACACTTTTTTTTTTTTTAGAAAGGTAATCGTATCATGCTAAAATAGCAATTAATGTTTTACCAGAGATTTAAGTTTTAATTAGATTCCTAAATTAGACACATTTTTTTCACTTCCATCTTTAGCATAATTTGAAAAATGGTCTTTAGCAACTTTTTTTATCTGAAGGTTACAGTTTTTGTAACACATTTGTGGATTATGCATCAATGCAATGACTTGTTTGCTGATTTTCAGGTAAAACCGGCACATCTGGGTCTGGTCAAGTGCTTCCCCAGACCTCTGAGCAACAAAAAAGTGTGAGCGCAACAAGCCCCAGCCATCGGCGGATACTTTGCTTTGACGTCACACCTGAAACCACTGCAGCAGGCCAAAATTCTTTACAGACAAGCACACTCACGTCCTCTGCTGTTACTTCCTCTCCAGCTCAGCAAGTTCAGAAAGAAATCAAACAGACTGATCCGAAACAGCCTTTAGTTTCTGACACCTGCAAAAGAAGAATACAAACCGTTAGGCTGCCAGAAGTAAATCCAAAAGCGGGTATAAAGAACTCTGAAAAAGTCACCATATTTCATCAACAAAAAGAAGCCCCAAAAAGCAAAGTGACTGAAAAGGGACCAAATCTAATTGCTGTATCAAATGCCAAGTATTCCAACAAAGCTGCCATTGAGCCAGAGGTTCTCATTAGATCAGAATCACTGAAAAAATCACAAGCATCACAGAAGGAAGATGGTGGAGTGGTTTCAAAATCATCTGCTCCTGGGCCAAAGCAGAAACCAGCAGGCAACACAAAGGACAGCACACAAGAAGAATCTCGTGAAAAGAAGCAGTTAAAACCAGCAGAAATCTCCTCAGAAGAAACTGCCTTGCAGAACTCTCCAGGCGTCACTGCAAATAAAGAAAATGAGCTGGAGAGCTGTCAGCGTCAGACACTTGCACGCCCCACTGAGGATTTCACACCTTTGGCAAAATCTACAGCACCTGTATCAAGCAGTTCCAGTAAAACCTTATGCAAGACAAGCCCTCTAACTAAACAGGCCGTTGAGATGCTGCAGGACATACAAGGCCAGGCTCCCGCGGCCACTCCACCGAAGAGACAGGTGGCTAGATGTCCAGATCTCCCGCTCCCAAGAACACCTGGACCAGGACGTGAACAGGAGGAGCTGACGGATGGATTGAGAACCCCATCCAGACAAAGGCTCAGGAGGGAGGGTGAAAGCACACCGAGGCATCTCCCCCCTCCTGCCACACCCGATATCCCCTCCTGCAGTCCTGCCAGCGAGGCGGGGAGTGAGAACAGCATCAACATGGCCGCCCACACTCTCATGATCCTGTCACGCGCCGCCAGGACAGGAGGTCCTCTGAAAGACAGCTTGCGTCAAGAGGAGGCCAGTGCTGGGAAATCTGCCATCCCTAAAGGAAAGAAGCGAAAGCAAATTGAATCAAGCCCTCCTGCAAGGAAAGAGCTACAGCTTTCCAGCTCCTCGAGCAGTAAAAAGAAATCAAAGGTGAGCTGATATTTTGTTGTTTTTTTTGGGGAAAAACAGTCAAGATTTACCGCATCTTAACTTAGTGAGCAGTCTAGATAAGCCCCTGTCAAGTGTGCAGCAATAGTAGCAAAATTACATTTTTAAGATGCTTTTAAAATCATTAATGCCAAATCTAAAGCAACATAACATTTTAAGGCAATTTCATAATATAGTGTGGGAAACCTAGTGAAAAGTGAAATTTTGTGTAGCATGAATGCATTTACACTGCAAAATTATAACAGCATAAATAAGGTTATGAGCTTGGTATTTTAAATCAGTTTTTTTAAATATACAAATATGAAATGTTGGGAAAAATGCAAAGAAAAGCTAATTTTAAATATAAAAGTAAATCGCCAATAGGTGGCAGCAAGTGGCTGTCTTGATGAATGAGTCATTGAGGCATTTATTCAAACGATTTTTTCAGAAGGTTGATTCATTCAAGAATCTTTATGAATGGACCACTGAATCATTGACTCAAATGATTAATTAAAAAATGCTGAATCATTCAGTAACAAAACACAGCTGCTCTGATGCGCGACTGTTCTGCTGTGATCTTTGTTTGTAACTATTTTCGTTAAACAAATCGAGCAAGACAGTCATTAACAATATTGTACTAAAATGCACATTGACTACTCATTTGTGCAATTGTGGTTTTCAGGGAAAACTGCACTCTCTTGGTGTCATGTTGCTTAAAACCTTTTTTTATTAAAAATTATCCAAAATCAATATTTGAGCAAGTACATAACCAGCCAGAGTTTAAAACTATCACCTTACTTCATCCCGATTCACAACGGTTAGCTTATAATAATGTTTTCTAATTTTATTTGAGTGGTACCGGGTAGGTTTTCACAGGAAATTCATGCATGACACTGCATCATTGTCACGTCTGTGAACACAAAGATGTTGTCCCGGCTAGTAGGCTATCGCATGTGAGGATCCTGCAGGTGCCCAATCGTTTATAACCTTTTCTCACAGCAGTTAGAATAATTAAATGTATAATTTTGATGGCGGATTCTTATCCAGAAAGGATTTGTGTGTTTATGATTTTAAATGTGCTTCTGATTACATATAGCCTGGGATTACACAAGATTTGTATTTGAAAGAAAACCAGTTCGAAGGAAGAATAATTTGCTTTTTGGGTTAAAAGAATTTCTTAATATGAAATTTGAATGGTATGACAATTAGATTAGACTGTACAGAAATTGAAATCTACATGCTAATACACACTATACCCACGCAATGCTGATGTTAACATTAATAATTTGAGAATAAAGTATAACAATAATAATAATTTGCACGGTTTGATGTGACATTGGTAGCGCGATTTATGGTAATGCTTTTTTCCTCAGTTGGTCAGAACAAACATGGCAGACTTGTTACTTGTTCAGATGGTAATATACGGTGAAAAATTTTATTTGGGTCCTATATTCAAGACGTAGGCTAGAATCTGTGATTGCGAAGTACAGTAAATATTTTCACCTCAAAACATTAAACATGCCGAAGCACAACCCCTCGCAAACAAGATAATTCCGCACAGAGCTGCAATTCCAGATTTTCAAACAGAGATGGCGACAAAGAGGCAAAATTTACAGACTGCAGCTTTAAGGTTATGTTATAAACATTAAAACTACATTTTTACCACAGTATGTTTCTTCTGTGTGCAGTTGTCTTCATTTGTTTTGACGTGACTTTGTTCCTGTCAATACATCCACTATCAATCGCTGTTTACACCAAAAGTAATAAAATCAGAATCATTCTCACTAGGACTGCATGATATATCGTTTCAGCATCGATATCGCGATGTGCGCATCCGCAATAGTCACATCGCAATATGTGCGATGTTTTTTAGTGTACTGATCATTTTCGCAACAGCTGTCATGTCGCACCGCCCCGCGCTGTCTACACTGGATGCGACAAAGCAACATTTGTAAATCATTTGAACTTTGTGTCAGTACGTCATAAAAAGAACTAGGGATTAACTCTCGGGGATCTGTTGTGCGCGCCGCATCCACTGTCTGTAGACAGCATCACTGATTATGAATTTTACTGTATTTTGTCGCGGTGTTGGCACGGTTAGAGCCACACAGATGCACGTGAGCACTGAATTCCGTTCACTTCTGCGTCTATTTGCGTCTGAAATGATTTAATTTATACAGTGAAGACTATGCAGTGTTATTTTACATTTGATTAGGCCTATTCAATTTCTGTAACGGAGTAATGTTAGACTTACCTGAAGAAAATAAAGCAATGTTTAATTCATTTGTATAATTTTTCTATTATATTTATCTGTTTGTAATTTACTTATTTTCTATGCTGATTTATTCACCTATAAAATCATAGATTTTTTTTTTTCCCATATCGCAATATATATCGCAGAAAAATAAATAAATATCGCAATGTGAGTTTTTTCCAATATCGTGCAGCCCTAATTCTCACCAAAATTGTGGTGCTTCCCTGTATAGATGTATCAGATTAGTTGTCCGATCGGGCATGTAAAATTCTCTTTCACTTGCTCCTTCAAAAAATTCACTTGTCCCACACAAGCATTAATGTCGAGCTCTGTTACTGTATATAAAATTCAGCCCGTCGAAGTGACTGGGAGCGACTGTTACCCGCCACTGCTGAAATACTTCTGCATAAATAATAGTAGTTTCTTGTTATAATATTTTAAAAGTTACAAAATAAACTAACTAAAAATACATTGCTTAAAGTCTAAAAAACTAAATACAAAATATTTTATTATTTGTTAGTGTGTATATACATATATGTACATTTGTGTGTAAATAATTATATGTATATTATATATAAAAGGGCTGTCAAATGATTCATATAAAATAAATGCTTGTGTTTACATAATGTGTGTGTACTGTGTATATTTATGTGTGTGTGTATTTCTGTAGAATAACTATAATGAACTAATTATATCCATAATAAAAATATATACACATTACACACACGTTATGTAAACACAAACTTTTATTTTGCATGCGATTTAATAATTTTACAGCCCTAATAATTAATTGTATGTATATGTTTGTATAATATATAATATTTGTTTACAACAATGTTTTTAGAATTGTTTTAAATCTATTTTAATCAATTTATTTTTAGTAAGTTAATTTTTAATTAAAAAAATATTAATATTTAACAAACTACTACATATTAATACTTTTCAGTACTAAATAGGTTAATATACAGGTCCTTTTCAAAAAATTTGCATATTGTGATAAAGTTCATTATTTTCTGTAATGTACTGATAAACATTAGACTTTCATATATTTTAGATTCATTACAACACAACTGAAGTAGTTCAAGCCTTTTATTGTTTTAATATTGATGATTTTGGCATACAGCTCATGAAAACCCAAAATTCCTCAAAAATCTCAAAAAATTAGCATATCATGAAAAGGTTCTCTAAACGAGCTATTAACCTAATCATCTGAATCAACTAATTAACTCTAAACACCTGCAAAAGATTCCTGAGGCTTTTAAAAACTCCCAGCCTGGTTCATTACTCAAAACCGCAATCATGGGTTAGACTGCCGACCTGACTGCTGTCCAGAAGGCCATCATTGACACCCTCAAGCAAGAGGGTAAGACACAGAAATAAATTTCTGAACGAATAGGCTGTTCCCAGAGTGCTGTATCAAGGCACCTCAGTGGGAAGTCTGTGGGAAGGAAAAAGTGTGGCAGAAAACGGAGCACAACGAGAAGAGGTGACCGGACCCTGAGGAAGATTGTGGAGAAGGACCGATTCCAGACCTTGGGGGACCTGTGGAAGCAGTGGACTGAGTCTGGAGTAGAAACATCCAGAGCCACCGTGTACAGGTGTGTGCAGGAAATGGGCTACAGGTGCCGCATTCCCCAGGTCAAGCCACTTTTGAACCAGAAACAGCGGCAGAAGCGCCTGACCTGGGCTACAGAGAAGCAGCACTGGACTGTTGCTCAGTGGTCCAAAGTACTTTTTTCGGATGAAAGCAAATTTTGCATGTCATTCGGAAATCAAGGTGCCAGAGTCTGGAGGAAGACTGGGGAGAGGGAAATGCCAAAATGCCTGAAGTCCAGTGTCAAGTACCCACAGTCAGTGATGCTGGTGTTGGTCCACTGTGTTTTATCAAGGGCAGGGTCAATGCAGCTAGCTATCAGGAGATTTGAGCACTTCATGCTTCCATCTGCTGAAAAGCTTTATGGAGATGAAGATTTAATTTTTCAGCACGACCTGGCACCTGCTCACAGTGCCAAAACCACTGGTAAATGGTTTACTGACCATGGTATTACTGTGCTCAATTGGCCTGCCAACTCTCCTGACCTGAACCCCATAGAGAATCTGTGGGATATTGTGAAGAGAAAGTTGAGAGACGCAAGACCCAACACTCTGGATGAGCTTAAGGCCGCTATCGAAGCAACCTGGGCCTCCATAACACCTCAGCAGTGCCACAGGCTGATTGCCTCCATGCCACGCCGCATTGAAGCAGTCATTTCTGCAAAAGGATTCCCGACCAAGTATTGAGTGCATAACTGAACATAATTATTTGAAGGTTGACTTTTTTTTGTATTAAAAACACTTTTCTTTTATTGGTCGGATGAAATATGCTAATTTTTTGAGATAGGAATTTTTGGTTTTCATGAGCTGTATGCCAAAATCATCAATATTAAAACAATAAAAGGCTTGAACTACTTCAGTTGTGTTGTAATGAATCTAAAATATATGAAAGTCTAATGTCTATCAGTACATTACAGAAAATAATGAACTTTATCACAATATGCTAATTTTTTGAAAAGGACCTGTATAATGCTAAAATCTGAATCAAGTGACTAGTGGCTGAATGTAATTGCCACCAAAAAAAGCATCTCAGACCAGTTATTTATTCCATTTATATACCTATACCATTCATTTAGTATGTGTCCTGTGTAGACAACAATAGTAGACAGCGAGTCAGCTCATGGCAGTCCAGCCAATCAGAGAAGTACCTCAGCATGGATCATCTGATATATTAACATTGCTCGGCTGAATTCCTTTTTATTTTTCAGAAACAGAAGAAGCTGCTGGACTCGTTTCCTGAAGACTTGGATGTTGATAAATTCCTGTCATCCCTGCACTATGATGAATAACGACGCTGAGGACGAGCCGTGCTACTGGCCACCATTTCAGGGACAAAAAAAGCCATGTGTGCTACTGAGAGATCTATTAAAAACAGGTCTATTCAGTACCCATTCTGAATAGCTGCTTTCTGTTTTACATCCAGAAAGTGAGATATTGTACATAGACGCCATATTAGCCTAATAATTATATTCATACATTTATTAAGATGTTTATATACAGGCCCAAACTAATTAAGCACTCTTCAAAGCAAACAAACTGTCATTTTTGACTACATTTGTGAAGGAGTGTCAGATCAGCTGCTCCATTGCAATAATCTGTTATTTAGTTTGTTGCTTTTTATGTTTTCCATCATCTGCACCATGTGACTACATTTCTGTGAACATTTTCAGGAGAGATGATTTCCTTTGTACAGCCTCTAGGTGGTATTCTTCCTTTACAGTATGGATAGAGAAGTTGAACATTATTGTTTTTTGTCCTTTAGATGGTTTATTATATGATGTATTTTAATAAATCACTATATGATTGAATATTTTTTTGAATGATTTCTGTGTCCAGCTGTGGCATATTTATATGGAGCAGACCTGCAGCAGTTGCATATGCCCAGCTTGACTGAATACCTTAATCTCATTTTTCTTTAACTACGTTTTCTTTGATAATAACATGTCTTGAGCAGCAAATCAGCCTATTATGGTGCGTTTCCACTGCAGTTTAGCTATGTCTTTGGTTTAGTACCGCTTTAGAGTGGGCAGGATTATTCTACTGCCGTGACTCCTGAAAGATTTTTTAATTCCGCGTCGCTCCATCACACTCTCGCTGGATCCGCTCCTCGGCTATCAACGAGAGGAACGTCTGTACTTCCTCAACTGACAACGAAACAGCCATTTTTTGGTTGTTAAAAGAAAGGTGCGCTCATTCAAAACAGTTGCGTTTGATCCTTCGCTGGCTGTGCCGATTTAAATCTAGCGTGTCTGTTGTGTCTCGTGCTGCAAATTCAATGACGCAGGCATTGACGATTGTCTCTGGCCAATCAGCGATCAGCAGAGTTTACACGTCACGTTTTGGTAACGGTACGGCTCACTTGGAACCTTGGCCGAGGTGGTACTAAAAAAAGTACCAGGTACTGTACTGTACCCAGTGGAAACCCCACGCAAAGTGAGCCGTTCCGAGCCGTACCATGCCTTACCATGCAGTGGAAAAGCGCTAGAATGCTTTTTGAAGGATCATTTGACACTAAAGACTGAAGTAATAGCTGCTGAAAATTCAGCTATGCCACCACAGCAATATAGTACATTTTTAAATATTTGAAAATACAAAAGTTCTAAAAATGTTAAAATTATTTCCCAATATTACTGTTTTTACTGTATTTTTAATGAAATGCATAATTGGTGAGCACAAATAAATGTTCTACTATACTGTTACTCAACATGTTTTGGTAAACCAAGGGAATGTACTTCTATAAGATATTGTGGCTTTTGAGGTAAAATGAGGTCACTGGGAATAAAATCAGGGCAAGCAAGGTCCCGTAAGTGCTGGAGGCAACAAGAAATCATTTTCCCAGCTGTTTAACATTCTCTGTACTCAAGCGTTCTGTTATTTTGATAGCTAATCCAAACTATTTAGGTCAACAAGCCATATCAGATCATATCAGAGACGCCATGTCTTAGGGCTTTTACTTCACTTGTCCTTTTTGCCCCTTTTTTCTCATGATTTTCAGTAGCACTGCATCAGTGTATTTTTAGGTGTCTAATGTTAGGTGTAAATTGCAATATAAATCAAAAATGAAATGGTAACATAATACTTTAGACACACGTTAAGTAAAAATGAGTATTGGTTTGCTAGTAATCTCACATACACTCTTAAATACAAAGGTTTCTTATTGGCATTTATGGTTTCAACCAAAACTTGTAACATCCATGGAATCTTTCCAGTGCACAAAGGTTCTTTAGATTATTGAAATGTTCTTCACACTAAGAATTATTCATTGAACTTAATGTTCAAACTGATGCTTGATGTTTAAAACAATTTTAAAAGCATGTTGCTCGTATGTGCACTTATTTTTTAAAGCATTATATTGCAGTCATGGATATGAAGTGATTTCAATGATATTATGAGTATATGCCAATAATTTGAGAACATTTATTCATTCACTCATGATTCTGTAACCACATGAAAGATTCAAATATCTCTTGATACTGTACAACTAAGCTTTTTTAACATTTGATATGATGCACAATAGTAGGTCACACGATTCCTTTCTGTGCTTCTTGTGAGCAAATCTTCTCATTTTTCAACTCTTAGCAGCCAAACCAAGCATTTGTGTTCATAATGTATAGCAAACGTCTTTTCTGATGGCTGAAGATAAATGCCTTTGATCTGCAGAAAAGATGAACATGTCCTGTTGAGAAAAAAAAACATGCATGTAATTTCAGGGGAAAATATTTTACAGAGAACACTGGTAGAAAATGGTACAGTCCATTACCATTGAGGTCAAAAGCTGCATCCACTTTCCCAACAATTCCAGGCCAATCCATATGAATTTTCCTTGGAAATCCACGATCCATCACACTTCTTTTCTCATCATAACTAAGAAAAAAAGGAATGTTAATTCTCTGTAAATGTCTGAAGTGAGAGATATCTGATAAACTTGTTTTCTGAAAGAAAATCATTACATTTAGCCATTTTTAAACAATAGCATATGATCCTTAGATCATGATATTTGCTAAAACAAAATAAAAATAAAGATGTTACCTGAAATAGTAGTCTCCTGTGAAAAAATAGCTCTTTCCATGTTCAATGACATGAACAGCAGCATCTATTTGTTTCACTGTTTCTGGAAATCCAAAGTCATAGATGGAGCTATAATAGCTCTTTGACTCCAGTTTCTGAACTACCCAATATTTAGGACCTAGTAGAAGA
Source organism: Barbus barbus (assembly GCF_936440315.1). Taxonomy (NCBI): domain Eukaryota; kingdom Metazoa; phylum Chordata; class Actinopteri; order Cypriniformes; family Cyprinidae; genus Barbus; species Barbus barbus. The sequence continues at coordinate 12,528,945 of NC_136762.1, read as the reverse complement.
GTAAATATTTTCACTTTTGCTCAAAAGATTGGAGTTGTTAGGATTATTATTATTTTTTAAATGTTTTCGAAACTCTCTCATGGTCACCAAGGTTGCATTTATTTGATCAAAAAAAAAAAAAAAAGTACAGTAAAACAGTAATATTGTGATTACTGTTTTCTATTTCAATACATTCTAAAATGGAATATTTTGTGTGATGGAAAAACAGAATTTTCAGCTGCCGTTACTCGTTACGTGTCACATGATCTTTAAGAAATCATTCTAATATTTAGATTTTGTGCCGAAGAAACATTTAGTATCATCAATACTGAGTTTTTAGCAATGTTTTCCAGAAATATATGTGTATACACATACATACATATGTTATTTATTTTTACCTGTGAACACATAAAACACTCGTTTAGAAAGAATGCCATAGGCTGCGTCTACAGGGGAGCTGATGCTTGGTAGAAAAACGCTCTGAGGACCTTCTCTTAGTCTGTTCCAGTATGTCTTCCAGTTTGTTCTCATCCACATGTAACTAGAGACATGTATGAGACCTTATACTTTGTAGAGGGCAACTCAAAAACTTCCCATTAAAAAATTTTAACAACTCAACAATTTTACTTAATTTGTCAGTAGAGGAGTGAGTAAAAGCTTCACCTGTTTGTGAAGAAGATCATTTCTTTTCCGAGTACTGTCACCGCATCAAGAGAAAAGTTTGGATCACACTTATTGGGGATTACAAGTGTCTTCTGTTGTTTTGTTTTCTTTCCTGTCAAAAACAAAACAAATGACCATCATCTATTTCAGTAGCCTTTAGAGAATTTAAAAACATTTTTCTTTGGCAACTTACCATACAGAGCCTGAATCCCCAGTGTGTCGTCTCTTGGCAGTTTGTACGTTGCAGCGTTGAGGAACTTGTACTTTGGAGACATGAGAGCCGTGGGGTCCCGTGAGTGAGACAGACCCAAAGAGTGACCGAGCTCATGTGCTGCCACCGTGAACAGATTGTATCCTGCAGTGCCGTCCACATCATCACAATTAATGATGATAATACAATAAAACAGTCTTTCTTTCTTTCTCAATCAATATATTAAGAACTTGAACTTGAAGTATTTATATATTTATTAGAAAATAATAATGATAGTAATATTATTATTAGTAGTAGTTGTATTACTATTCAATTAAATTAAAAAATGCGTTTAATAATAATACTAATATTAGTAATGCATACAGGATATTCCAAGAATAATAAGAATACATAAATATTATTTCTTTATTTATTACAATAATTTAATAATAAGAAGAATAAGAATATGTAAATATTATTATTAAATAGACTGAATTTAGTCTTTATTACAGTACATCTAATAATAACAGTCTTTTTCTTCTTAATTAAAAACAGTCTGTATGTCTATGACAATAAATTATTGTTAATAACAATAATTATAAGAAAAATATAACGAAAAACATGAAGAATAATAAGAAAATGTGAATATTATAATAAGAATATTATGTAAATATGATCATTTTAATTAGTTATTTATTTTTGTTTATTCAGAACAATAAATCAACAACTGGACCATCATTCTGAAATCATGGTTACTTACTCATGGTGTTGGATTGCTATTGTAGTTCTTTACAAATACCCATTAGCCAATTCCACAGTTGCATTACGTGAGTGATTCAATGTTTACTGTGCTGTACCTGGTCTGCCGCGTCCCACTGTCCATGTTTCATCATCGTCAAAGTGTACATCTCCTCCGATGCCCTCTCCAGGCTCAAAAGCATGGGCTAGCACCCCTCCTGGGCCATCGAAAGGGAAAAAGTCTCCATGAGCTATGGAAGAATGAGATTGCAGGTTTTCAGATGTGTTTTCAAAGTAAGAAAAAAACATCAGATTAGTTTAAAATGTACCTTTGGAGTTGAAAGAGAAGGTAATATCTGCCATGCCATGTTTTACTTGGACAAACTTTAGAGCAGCAGCTTCACTCCATAATTTTAGAGCCAAACGCAAGGAGTTCTCCACCTCTTCTCGACTGAGGTCAGGGGTATATCTAGCAATCCTGCAGGATTCATAGGAGCTACATTTTACAAAAGACATGTTGAAACCTGAGATAATTAAATGGGAGGAATAGCAAACAAACAAAATCCTGAGGCTTTTCTCCGTTGATAGCAGTACAACCTACTAAAGACCAAGACATACTTGAAGTATAATCCATTTATTAAAGACATACTGATATAAATTTGGATGGAAACATTGTAAAATCCATCCATCTGTGGATATTCTCTGCCAGACCTGTATGTGATGGTGTTGCTCTTCCATTTGGGCCGTCCAGGAAAAAAGCTGAAGTTCTCCACATCAGGTACTCCACATCTTACCATTCTCATCACATCCAGAAGACCACTTTCCTTCAGGTCAAAGAAATGTTGCATTGCTCTGATCTTCTCCTTCATTAGATCTGCATGCCTCTTACTGCGACTACGCATCTTCAGGTGATAGAACTGCTGCAGATATTCCTGTCAAACAGTACATCTGCTTTGGTGTTTTATATATAAATATTAACATGGATTAACCTTATTTTATTTAGTTTTATTATTATTATTATTATTTTACTTTTAATGAGTAATTAATTATAGCAATTTATTAAACAAATGATTTACTTTCCTTTATTAATAACAATACATTAATAATAAGACAGTAAAAATGGTCCATCATTCTGAAATCAATCAATCAAAAACAATTTACTTACGATTTACAATTTATTTTCCTTTCATATTTATATTTTAATAATTCATGAAGATGATTATTTTACATTAATTTTAACAAATATATTAATATTTTACTTACTGTACAGTATTTTACTACTATTAATAATAATAAGTATTATGCATGAAAATGATTTTAAATAATAATCAATTAATTATTAATATTTACGTAATAATTTCTATATTTTTTAATTTTTACTTACCATACAACAATAATAACAATAATAATAATAATTATTATTATTAAGGTTATTTAGGTTGGTAACATAACTCTTATAATCAAACTCAGTCTGTCTAATACAAATCAAAGATGCTCAGTGAAATAAAGTATGTTGGATATGTAGCCTAGAGAAACACAATGGCAGACAAACCTCAGCATGCTGGATATCTTTTGTGCTGGGGCTCTGAAGAGTCACACGTGAGGTCCTTACAATGTCCGTAGTCACCATCCAACACAAAAAGATCCAAGGCCACAACCAGCTCATTTTGACCATGGTACATTTATGTTCTCCTTTTTATGTCATCTGAGTCTTATACAACTCATGCATACCTTAAGACGGTAAGAAATCACGTGGGACCCGGGCCCTCAAAACAAGAATTTATTGTCAGGCATTTAGTGGCTTTTGTCGTCCACAAAATGAGATCACGTCTAGTTTTGCATCAGAGGTCTTAGCGGGTGAAGAGGATTATGATTGTGTCATGAACTGTTGTAAATGATTTAAGATTCTGTTTATTTTGTATATTCTGAAATCTTCATTTTACATGAAAGGGATTTCCACAAGTATTTTTTTTACTTATTTTATTACAGTCATGAACACAGACTGATTAGCACATATTCAGGCTAAATGCGTAGGTTTACCACAGTCGTGCAAGTGCAGAACTGAATGGCAAACAAGTTATTTTCTTTAGAAGTAATTAAACAGTCATACATTTTAATTTAAACCAGATTCTGAGTTTTTGAATGCATTTGCATTTCCAATACGTTCCAAAGACGTTAAACAGTAGATGCATTTTTCAAATACAATACAAGCACAGCACGCTGAAAATATTCAGTACAGCATAATTAAATTCAGTACAACAAAACGAATGCCGTCTTTACAGGTGAATTGTCATGTCTAATGCCACTTTTGCTGCATTAACCAAAAATAATCATTCACCTTTAAAAAATAATTGTATTTAGGAACTATTAGTCTATTGAATGTCCGTTAACATCCAAGCCAGGAAGTTGTCTTATCTGCTCCAATAATTTCCTTTTGTTTGACGTCATATTTATACACATCTGAGCCAACAAAGAAATTAAGAGAACCTGAAAAAAGCATAGTGATGGATGAAAGTTATGTGACTGAAAATACATGTTAGATAAATTATAGAACAATTGTAATCAGACTGGTACCTACCATCTTTATAAATTGCTGCACTTACGGGTCCATTTATTTCTGGGAAATCATCAGAAATGTTACGTGGGCTTGAGTCATTCATTGTCTTGTTGTGCTCATTATACCTATGAGCAAAAACATTTTCAGTGTCATTCATTGAGACTGATATTAGTGATACATTGCTCTTGTATCTTTATAGTTCACCTCCAATACTGGTGTTGGGTGAAGAATAGGGTGTGTACAGTTTTGTGAATGTGGACCGCAGCATCTATCTGCTGTACCCATGACGGGAACCCCAGACTGCTGATGTTTTTCGGTCTGCCTTTTACTTGGGATCCTTTCACAATCCAGAAAATTGTCCCTGTATTGAATGTAGAACAGAAAATGGCTTTTGTTTAACATCTTGAAGGCAATTCAGGACTACATAATGTCAAACATGTCTGTACCGTTGAACAGATACGCTGTTGACCGCTGGGGGACCCAGTAAGCAGCGTCGATCTGACAATCAATTTTTGGCATGAAATTGCTTATGGGACCTTCCTTTATATCATTTTGATTATTGTGTTTGATCCACAAGTATCTGCAATGGTACAAATAGAGTTACATTTGATAACCTTATATGATAAAAATTGCGCATGTTGTATAAGCAAGTAAATATGTCAAAAAGTTTATTCAAGAGCATCTGGAACTGTCTGTATTATTATAAACATTATGCCATCCGGGAGTCTTAAGAAGTTATGCAAAGTTGGAGATATTTTATATTTAACACACTTCAATATTATGACATTTTGAAAACCTGTTTCCATAAAAAATAAATGAATATTTAAAAAATAGGTAATTGTGACAAAGTCACAACTGTGAGAAATATATATATATAGATATATATATTTAATTAATTTTTTGTTAGATTTAAAACTGCAGTTGTGAGAAATAGTGAAAATTGTGAGGTGAAGTTGCAATTGTGAAAAATGAAGCAAATGTAAAAAATAAATAAAATTGCAATCATAAGATGATATAAATTCACAATTACAAGAAATAGTCGCAGCAGTGAGAAATAAAGTTGTAATTTTGAGATATAAAGTCAGTTGTACAAAATACTTGCAATTGTGATAAATTGATAAAGTCATTGATAAATTGATAAAGTTACAATTATAAGATATAAAGACATAATTGCAATAAATAGTCACAATTATGAGATATAAAGTCACAATTGAGAGAAACGCTTAAAACTGAGGTGAAATTGCAACTGTGAGAAATAAAGATGCAATTATGAAGTATAAATTCACAATTATGAGATACAGTCCCAGTTATGAGAAATAGTCACAACTGTTATACTAATTAAGTTGCAATAATGAGAAAAACTCAAGTGTGAGATATAAAGTTGCAAATATGAAAAATAAAGTTTCTCACAATTATGAGGACAAAAGACACAGACAGAAGATGAATACCCATGTTTTAGAAGTTCCAATTCTGTTCTCTCCTTTTAGCTTTCAAATGGATTATAGGTGTCAGCTAACACTATATGTGATCAACTCACTTGTCTCGGAAGAAGAAAATGGCTTCTCCTACAGTAGTCACAGCATCAAAAGTCATATCGGGATTACATGTGTCCTTGAATGACACGGGGAAATATGAACCACTGTACCAGGGGTTGCTGGGATAGCTCCAGCTAAATCTTGGAGATGGATAGGGCCTTATGTCCCTTGGCCCTGTTGGACAGGAAAAACACAGACATGTGATCTCTCATATAAATGTGGAAACTGAACACTGTCTCTGTTCCCACAATATTACAATTTCACAGTTATAGATTGTGAAACACGATTTGTTTTACCATAGAGTGTGTTGATGTTCATGATATCTTCACTGGAGAGCAGGTTGTGTGTTTTTTTATTTTTGTATGTCGGATACATCACTGACTCTGGGTTTTGCGAGTGTTTCAAACCAAGTGCATGACCAAACTCATGTGCAGCCACCACATACAGGTTAAACCCTAAAGAAAAAAAGAGAGAAAACAAGTGAACCATTTTCTTTTTAGTACCAAGTGTACTCCTATATTATTTGAGAAACCTTTGAACCCAGCCGTCCATGCTTCAGCTTCATCAAAATGTACGTCCCCACCGATGCCTTCCCCTGGGCCAAAAGCATGGGCCAGTGTGCCGTCTGGACCATCAAAGGGGAAGGAGTCTCCATGTTCTAGGAGTTCATCACAGAATAAATGAACATCATCTATGAAGGTGAATGTGCAAGTGGATGCTAACTTACCGTTTCCAACAAACTCCACCATGATGTCTGCCTGGTGAGAATATGACCTCTGGAAAGTGAGAGGGCTTGCCTTTGCCCATGCATTTAGAGCCGACGCGATCTGAGCATCCACTGTATTCACTGGTAAGTCACTGGTGTATCTCCCAACACTGTAAGATTGTACATCTTTTATTACCATACATGGTGGAGCATTACCGTCCAAATTAGGAGCATTTTATGTAACGTACAATATAAATATGGTATTTACCCATAAGTGATGATGGTTTTCTTCCACCTGTTTCCACGTCTGTGACTGTAATCCTCCACATCTGAGACGCCACATCTAGGAGTCCTCATGACAGCGAGGGTGTCTGGGTTCAGCGCTCCTGTCCTGTTCAGCCCAAAAAAGCTCTGCATGTCTTTCAGTTTGGAAGAGAACGAGGGACGACTCCTCCTCCTGCGGCCTGTAGGATCTGCTTGGAAACTGTAGAATTGCTGCAGGTATTTCTACAAGAAAACATGCAGGAACCACCACAGTGAGTATCAACTATCATTATATTTCCACTTCCTTCCTGTATTTCATCAGCTTGATAGGCTTTACTTGATCATCAATGCTTTTAGGCTCAAAGGAAAATAAGATGCATTTTCATTATATTATACCAATTTGTGTTTGTTTTTTTTTGACATGTAAAACTGCAAACATTCACATTAGGTATGAAATAGACTGTTATTTGTACATTTGTTCATGTATGTTAAGACCGAATAAATAGAAAATACACCTCAATTACTTCTAATGAAAGCTTTGTTAGTGAGAATGGAAGATCACTAATAAGAACACAATATCTCTATTACAGTATCTTTCTCCTAAATTAATATATATTAATAATACACATACACAAAATTTCTTCATAAAGAAAATAAATAATAATTAAATTGCAAGTATTAACTGCATGCAAAAGGTACAAATGAAGGACTTACTGTTGCCAGGGACAGGTTATTCCGAGCAGGTCTTGTCGGATGATGCACCGATCCATCATCTTCCAGTGGTAAAGGTGCTGGATAATACTGACCAAAAAGGCCAAAGGCACAAACCAGACAGAGTAAAACCTGCATCTCCCCTCGGCAGACCACAGAAGCTTCTGAAAATGGCCAGTCCAAGGAGACATTGAAAATCTCAGCTGATGGGAATGCTTTTTAACATATTATTATGACTCAGACAGTGCCAAGACCAGGAAAACCTCAAGCTTAGGGAGTGGTTTGCTCTGGTCACAAGAAAAGAGGGATCCTGTGTAAGATGTGTCAAATTATATGCATCAAAGGCATTTACCTCAAAAAGCAATTCCTAGATTTCACATGGGATTGTCTGAGTGACATCAACCATATTTCCTGCCCAATGAAATGCCTCTTCCAATAAGTATACCCGTGTGGTGGAGAGAATAGAATCAGACTTTTAAAGAAAGCATCTGGAAAGCGGGTTTTTTTTTTAGAGCTTAAATAGCTCTAATGTCAGCAATGTTTTGCGCAGTGGAGTGTTGTATCTGGTGATCTGCAGCATTTATAAATGAATGCACAGTTTATTTTCCTTGCCTTTCCTTGAGAATTTGGCATAATACTGCAAGTCTAGTTGTGTAAACAATTTTATGAAAGAGTTTGAATTTTTTTTAAATGGATAGATGCAGAGGCAATAGTTTATGAACAATCATTTTTGATGAATCCTTACAATTTTAAAGATGAAATTTATAGCCTTTTGCACCAACATGTGCTCTTAAAGAGAAGGAAAATTGCTGCATTAGTACTGTTCATTGCAATAATGTTCTTAAATAAATCATCACTGGCATTTTATTGCTTGCACAGTTTTGAGACCAAATAGTGAGTCCACTCTAATTGGTCAATGGTCTCACTTCTGATTGGTCAATGGTCGCAAGTTGTTTCGTTACCAATAGAGTTCAATGGAAATAACGACCATAATCAGCTAACGATGGTTTTGAGAAACGCACCCCTGACTGGTAATATTATAGTATTAATGACTTTTAATATTACTTGTTCCATCTCATTGCTTATCCGATTGCTTTTGTACATTGTGATGGACTTTTTTTCTTAGCAGAAATTTATGGTGGGACAATATATTGCACAGTTAAGATTATAAAATAACTGAAACTCAAATCGATATTTAATGTCCAACAGTAACAAAAAATTACGATTGCGATTAGGACCAACTGTATATTATGGAAGCCTGTTTCTACGACAGAATATATATATATATATATATATATATATATATAATAAAATGAAAAATAATATAAACAGATATAAACATGCAATATAAACAGAATTTATTTTCTTGCGGTTTGAGTTTACACCTGCCATGGAAAAAAAAAATGATAATTGCCCTCAATTCTGACTTTTCCCCCCTCACAATTGTGAGTTTATCTCTCACAATTTGAAGTTGGAAACTGTGTGGGAAATTGCAGGAATTGTGTGTGTGTGTGTGTGGGGGGGGGGGGGGGGGGGGGGTAGTCACAAAAGAAAGAATAAAGAATAAAAAGTCACAGTCCCTAGTCCCCAGTAATGTTTTATTCTGGTGCAGAAACGGGCATCCATAATATATTATCCCTTACATGTTGTGATTTATGCAGGTATTAGTAATGTTTCCATAGCTTTAAGGTTAAATTTTCTATACATTTTTATTTAATTTGTTTCTTTTTTCCCCTATTTAATTTGTTTTATGAGAACATGACATGTCTAGAGAAATTCTACAGTGTTGGATTCCAGTAAAGCAGACTTAGCACAAAACCCTCTATAAATGCTTTTTTGGTATATAGTGCTAAAACGGGTAACCTGAATGAGTAGGAGGACTGTATTTAAAGAAACATGTAATTGTAAGTTACAGTCCAAGCAATGGCAGTAAAGTAATGTTTGAAGATATAATTGTGGCCCCACTGCCGTTCTGCCATAAAATGCTAAAGCGGCTAATTGTAAAATTGTTTGCGGTGAGGAGAATAGATCAAATAAAATTCCTTGTACAACTGGGCTCAATTTGTAGCCTGTAAAATACAACATTAGCAGATTCCAGACAACCAAGTGACTGTCTAAAAGGGTGGAAAACATTTACTTTCTCACGTTCCTCAAACATACAGGCCGAAAAAAAAAGGAAAAAGAAAAAGACGTCCTGAAACATGCAACAGCATTTCCCTTCTTGGACACATTGAGCCTCACATAGCTGCCAAGAGCCCTGCCAGGGTGCCTTAGAGCAAGAAGGAAATAGGCAATTAAATTTCAGAATGTTCTGCTTTTCCAAATGATCACAAGCACCATGTTTAACACATCTAATGTTTAAGTTATCATTCAGTGCTGGAAATGCACACTCTTTAGTTTGAGCCAACATGAACACTCACAGTGATATTACTAGTTCATATACTGGATTGGAAGCTTTAATGAGCAAATATATAGCACAAATATATATTTAACAGCTCGCTTCATATGTTTCTATGGTATTTCTTGTTTTCTGCTATGGCTTCACAATACATACCGAAAGCCAATGATCCACAGATTGCATTGCATTCCTTATTTTGCTTTCAAATGACTTCCATTGCACAACTCACAACCACTCACACTTGCAAAAGACGACCCTGGTTATCATTGAGGCAATCATATGGTTATATATATTGCATTGTTTAGGATTCAGAAAAACCGCTAGGAGATTTAATATATGGAGGGGGGAGGAGGACATAGGATGAGGATGTATGCAAAAAATGCTGACATTTTCAAATGATTGTGATCAATGTCACTCAGGATAGCTCTTTCACATAGGTCCAATATTAGGCAACAACATTGGTCATCAAAGGATAATGAACTGGCCAATTGTTATTTTGGAGCTTGTTTTGGTTTTAATAGACCAGTCTCTTCTGCATGGATAAACAAGATTTTGCAAGACTACATCCACATGAAGGCCTGGACAATGCCTTAATCCTTCAGTGACAACTGATTGCAAACTGGAGTAATGTGACTTTAGTGTGATTAGAAATACGCAAAAATTAAAATAAATAAATAAAATACTATAAATACTAATTGCTATAATGCTATTTTAGCTTTGGCATATTAGTATGTGAATAATGACTTAAATATTAGTCCCCTTCTGTCGTAAACAGCAGATTAGATATTTTGCTAGACAAAATGTGGGTTTCAAATTACATTAGAATGAATAGATAACATTTATGTTGTCTCTCACTTAAAAGCATGAAAATATGTATGAAAACTACTGATTCATGGTTATATATGAAGATTTGAACATTTTGTGGTTGCATTAAAAAACAGTGCTTTGTTTGCATACTGTTGTGTAAGGCCACTAAATTTGATTTCAGACAGTATTCAGTGGAAAATGTGACCTAGAAAAAAATTAAGTAAATAAACACATATTAAACACACCACATTAGCAGATTGGTGATGAGAGCAGAATCAAGGTTATTAATACAAAATGTGTAGTGTATAACCCAAACAGGATTTCATTAATATCTTTATTTTCTTCTCCACTATTTTAGTATGGATCTGACCAATACAATTAGTATGCTACACATGAAAAAGCATTTGCTCAACTTCCAGCGCAGTTACATTATTTAAACTATTCACAGAGTGCCAGGGAGACTGGAGAGCTCTCTACTGCCATCTCCTTGTGTCAAGTCATGTGACACATAAACCACAGTCTTCCTCACCAACAGACGGGGGCTTTATCACTTTCTGAAATAACTAAACTCAAAAAACAAATATTCTACTGTATCGGATTATTCCATAAACTGGACCAAATCAACAATTTTACCACTGAATATGAATCCACTTGATACTAGTATACAGGACTGATTGGTGTATTCACTATAAATAATATTACATATTTAGGAATTAAGATTTCCCAGAACCTGACTTATTTAACCTTAATTTTATTTCACTGTTAAAAACCATAGAAGATGACTTAGATGGGTGAACATACCACTTTCTATTATAGGTAGAATTGCAACAGTTAAAATGTGTAAATTACCAAAAACCCTATTCACCATGACTCCTGTATAGCCAACTAAGAAATGGTTCACTTCATTAAATCAAATAATAAGCAAATTCTACTGGAAAAACAAGAATCCCAAGATAAGTTTACAAATTTTTTTTCTACATTATTACTTAGCATCACATCTACAATATCTGTGCAAATGGATGAGATATGACAATATCCAAAACCTATGGCTAGAGTTAGAACAAGCAGAATGTAAATACATAACTACATCTGATCTTCCATCACGCACAAAAAAAAAATCAAACAACAAAAACTCTACGAATTTGATGATTAAGAGAAAGAGAAAGAGATCACACATCTATCACCTGTTTCCTGGTAACACCATTACATTTACTGAATTAATGCAGAAATTTAATTTAGGAAAAGAACATTATTATTACTATCTACAAATCAGGAATTCTATTAAAACCACAATCAAAGATATTGCACAACCTTCTCCAATTTTTAAACATATTAACACAATTAGTAAATGAGACAATTATTAAACAATGGGAGAAAGACCCAGATGAGAAATTCTGGAAAACAGTTTGCAGAAAAAAAATATTTTTAGTATTAATACAAATATCCATTAATTCAGTATAAAATTGTACATAGAATACACTTTACACAACACAAGAGGTTTAAAATGGGCATAGGAATTTCTGATAGATGTACTAACTGTAACTTAAATACACAAGACTCGTACCTTCATGATTTTGGTTATGCCCACCCGTCCTTCAATTCTGGAGAGAGGTCACAAATAAATGAATAGAATTCTTCAAAACTATAATCCCAGTGCTCCCTGTACTATGTCTCCTGGGTGACACCTCTCAAATGAACCCATCTTTTAAATACCTTTACTCATGTCTCTAGCTATCGCCAAGAAGACAATATTACTTAATTAGAAAAATAAATGCCAAATATCAATTATACAATGTTTACATCTGTTAAGGGAACATGTCATTCAAGACAAATAGACATCAGAAACACAAAAGCAGTTATCCAGATTTAATGCAACTTTCAGCCCTCTGCTTTTTTCCTTAAATATTGAATAAATCTAGTTGGTGAGAGGTTGTCCCAACTGAGGTTTATGAGATATATAAATATAAACTGCCTTTACAATAGACGAATAAGCCTGTGCATTATTTAGTATACTGTTCAACAATTACTTAAAGATGAATATAATGTATGTATGTGTATATGTTGGTGTAACTGACTACACGTTTACATTGTAACTATGTGATATCTATATGATAACTGACTATGAGGATGTCCTACTTGTTTTTTTTTCTCAGAACTTAAAAAATTCTAAATTTTATACAATAGTACCATTATTATTGCTATTATGCTTCCATGCCTATATCTACTACTATTATTATTAGGAGTGCTATTAGTATTACTAATATTATTCCACTAGGACTTCACCTTTGTCCCACAATCTTAAAAGAAGGCCATCATCTGTCAGTGCTATCATTGAATGCTTGATCGGTTTCCATCTACATAATGACTATGAAATTAGAGCTGTTCCCGCATTAAAGGTCGGTCATGGCACACTGTAAATTTCATCTTTCGCTAAAATAACACAAGAAAATTTGATTAATAATATTATTAATTACTATTACAATTCATGAAACTACTCATTACTTCTGTCCCTGTTTAAATGATCGCATCCATACATCTATGTGCTTGTTATTTGTTCCTTTGTTTTCTCTTCTCCTGTATGTCACTGTTATCAACTTTTGTGTAGTTCATTACATCACGTTGTTGTTGTTAATCTATGTTTCATTCCGCTCAAAAAAACCCCCCAAAAAACAGTATAAAGTAAGATTCAGTATGTATAATGTTTTCATCCATACTTATCATAAGAGGCTTCTAACTCCAAGGAAATGATGTTCACCCAAAAACAAAAACAAAAAACTCACCCCTATATGACTTTCTTTCCTCCGTAGAACATAAAATAATATATTTTGAGAAATGTCTCTTTGGAATGTAATAGTCACTAAAACATGGTTTCCAACATTCTTCAAAATGTCTTCTTTTGTGTTCCACAGAAGAAAAAGTCATACAGGTTTGGAACAACATGAGTAAATGATCGCTGCATTTCAGAAACCTACCGTCAGAAAAAGTTATATCTAAGCAGGAAACAAATGCTGTAGTGTGACCAAAACATTCAACATTCCTTTATATAAGTCAGCATGAAATGGAAATTCAATCTCATCTATTTTCTAAATGCATGCATGTTAGTGATCTTATAGTGCAGCAGTTCATTCATACATACATTTCATAAAAAAAAATGTTCTAACTAATCCTTCTGGTTCTCTGGTGACATCCCATTCTACCTTCACTTTTGAGTGCAATGCCCATATATCAAAATCTAATGAACAATCGATGGATAGAATAAAGTCCCTACCCAACATTTTTTCTCACATCACAATATGAAAATTTTTATCTGTCACTACTTCCATTTCATTGCAGCTTTAATTTACAAGGATGCTATAACAACAAAAGACAACGCAATGCTCAAGATCCACAAAGTGTAAAAGTTAAAACTAAATGGTAGAAAACTGTCTGTAGAAATAAAATGATTAACCTTTATCACTTAACAGTCCCTATATGAAATACCAGAGATAAAATGTCTTTTTGAAGTATTGTCTTGTATGTGGACAAAAGTTATCCTTAGCTTCATAAAAAGGTCCATATTTACTTCATGAGTGCCACAAGATTGGGCAGATATTCCAACAGAGTTTGTAAGATTTCTAGTGTTCACCAATCCTGTCCATTAGTCAGAGTTCTCCTCATTGCTGGAGTTAGACAGCAGTGGACATTCCCGTCTCCTGTTCTGGTTACTCCTCCTCTTCCTCCGGCCAACCATCCTAAGCCTCCGCCGGATGATGTCTGGAACACAAACAACACCTCTCATAAAGTCTAATCTATGGGAAAGTTTATTAATGGTTTTATGCAGCAAGAACACATAGTGTGTACTTACCTCCCACACTCTCATAGTCTTGCTGTTTGTCGTGCCAGTAGAGACTGGTTGAAGATCTCCAGTGGCGATAGAGGCGTGTATGGAGCACAGACAGGGTAAGGAGCACTAAGAGGAATCCCAAAGCGCCTGCTGCCCACACGGCCTCATCTGTACGTTGTATGGGTATCCTCTCGCCCCTCAGCGGCCCTCCTAAATGAGGAGACTTTGAGTCTGAGACTCCACACTGTTCAAGCTCCCCGCATTCAGATCCAGTCCTCTGAGCCTTTGTGTCAGTCTTAATGCGATGCTTCTTACCTTCTGTTATAGTTTTCTTATGTGATTTTCTGTCTGTTTGGTATTTATGTCTTTCAGTCACATTATTTTGTGGAAATTGCTTCTCAGTTGTTTTTGTCTTGTCTTTAGCACTGTCTCCAGGCTCCTTAGAGTCCTTTGCAGAACTGAGAGATTGTGTAACAGTTAGCCCTGAGAAGGAGGCCATCTCTTTTGTATGATTTTGTGGTAGCGTGTCTGTATGGTTCAGTTTTGCACTCTCATCTGGTTTGACGTCATCTTTCAGTTCCACTTCTTCCAGGGATTGTTTGACGACCATCCTGCTCTTCCTGGTTCTCCCTCTGGTCCTCTGTACCTCAATGAGACTGAGAGTCTTCATGCAGCAGTTTTTAAGGAACTAACAGATGAAAGTGAAATTTGGCATAGAAGGTTGTTATTTGCATTTCTATTGACATAAAATGACTGCATCATCATACGAATCTTGATGGATTTATTGGTAGTTTCTTCACCTTTAATCTCTCCACTTTGGACATCTCTTGACTGGTGTTTTCTGGTTTGTCCATAGGTGCTGGTTTTGTCAAATATAGATTGTACTTTGCTCTTTGACTTGTATTAGCTTGACCAATATCGGAGGAAATGGTAAACAACCAATCACAAACCCCCAGCGTGATGCGAGACATCTCTAGTGAGCGACCCCATGAGACCACCGCTAAAGGCTTTCAGAAAGACAACAGACATGACAAATTAGTCAGAAACGGTGCTTTTTAAATACATACAAATAACTGGCAACATTTCACAGAATGGCTCAATTTGTTGCTGATTGTTAATGCATTAGGTGTTGTAAAACTAATTAATCTATATAAAATAATGTTATTTTTGACATACATTACAATTCAAAGGTTAGGGGTCAGTAATTTTGTTATTTAAATGACAAGTTATGTAAATTACATTTTAAAATATATTCAAACAGAATATTTTTGGTCAAATAAATGCAGTCTTGGTGAGCATAAGAGACTTCTTTTATAAACATCAAAAATACTTTAATAAACCTGAAACTTTTGAACAGTAGTGTATACTAATACAATTTTTAAAAAATAAAATAACAATAGATTATCTAGATTAATAAATTCAGTAAAATGTGTTTGTTAGTAAATGCTACGTAATGCTTTAATGCTAGCTAAGTGAACTGAAATTATTTGGTAAAATGTTACCAAAAAATCTGATACTAAATATAATCTATATTTCTTTGACATCAGTCAGCCAATTAAATCAATCCATGCGACAAGTTCCCTTCTCTTTCCACAACTACTGTGAACAGACAGTCATCCAGTGTTCGATGTAGACACCTGTGTTACATGAGTCGTTGTTGTGAATGGTGACAGCGAATGACTCACTCTGTGTTGGCTGAGCCAGGGGTGAGGTGTGAGGATGTAATGAGACAGACACGAGTGAGCCAACCCCGCCAAACTCCTGTGAGCTTCCGCTGAGACACACGGGTGATACAGAAACACCAGCGCTCCATTCTGTCACAAACAACACGTGCAGAGTTATCTTCAGTAACAGCTTTAGCTATAGAAATACTGTGAATCTGTCATTGCGCTTTACTTTGAGGTTGTGTAGCCAGCGCTGAGGGGGGCAGTAAAGGTACTCTCCACTCTCTGCCTCGACAGGCCGGTAAGGACCACTAAAAAAAATAAGTTATTTTAACAAACACAGCTTTTCAGGAAGTCGTGGCCTAATGGTTAGAGAGTCGGACTCGTAATCCAAAGGTTGCGAGTTCGAGTCTCGGGCCGGCAGGGATTGTAGGGGGGGAGTGAATGTCCAGCGCTCTCTCCACCCTCAATACCACGACTGAGGTGCCCTTGAGCAAGGCACCGAACCCCCAACTGCTCCCCGGGCGCCGCAGCATAAATGGCTGCCCACTGCTCCAGGTGTGTGTTCACGGTGTGTGTGTGTTTACTGCTCTGGGTGTGTGTGCACTTTGGATGGGTTAAATGCAGAGCACAAATTCCGAGTACGGGGCACCATACATGTCCTTTCACTTTCACTATTTAAACTGATAAACTACACATATTTAAACAGGGTTAGAGATTCTTTTGATGTTCTAATCTAATGACATTCGGTTAAATAGACACATGCAGTGCTATCAGTGCAGTCCAGTTTCCGAACGAATGACTCATGTGAGCCGGTTCTTTTTAGAGAATCAAAGTGTAATTTGAATTTCGAACAAATGACTCAATTCAAACACACACACACACATATTGTAAGACTTAAAAGTACTAAAAAAAATGTTAATGGAGCTGTTAATGAACCAGGATAGTTAAGAGGAATCATAACTGGTAGCGGATAAGGAATAACAGATAAGAGATCTGACTGAGTGTGTGTCAATGCTTACTGGTTGGGTATGCGGTCATTATATGTAATGGGTGTGTCCATACAGATGTAATCAGCAGCCTGCACAGAACACAAATCAAAGTTAAAAGATACTTTTATTAATAGTTTTCTTGTTACTGTTCTCTGTTGATGTGATGCACAAACATAACATCCTGCTATCTATAATCCATAGTTTATTTGGTCATTACAGCGTGTTTTAAGATTGAAAAATGTTGTTAGCATGACTCATTTGAAATTCATTTACCTTTATAGTATGTGTCGTGTCAATATCAGGCATATTCTGCAATAAAAAGGAACATCTGTCAGTCATATTTTTATCATCAGTGTGCATTTGGTACTGAGTAGTTTAGTTTTGCACTGTATAATAAAATACATGTTACCGTCTGTGACTGTGGCCAAAGCTTTTGACACAAGAGCTCATCAGGTCCTGGTAGGTCTGTGACCAGATTTGTCTGAAATAATTGTATGTGATATAAGATACGTTATTTATGACATTTAAAAAAAAAAATAACACCATAGTCCCAACAATTACTGTTAATAATGTAGACCTGAGCATGTTATAAATAAATGCAGCCTAATATTTGAGTAAATTTTAATATTAATATTTAATATACAAGTAAATACTGATGATTTCATTTAGTATTTAAATAATAATTACACAAGAATGGGAAAATGTTTCACGCAGTTTTCGATGATATAATTTAGCAGGATTACTGCTTGCCATGTCAGTTATTACTGAGTGTTTATTATGATTATCATTTGATTTAATGTGCATGCTGAGTTGTTTAGAGTGAACTGAACAAAAGTCGAATAACGTTTACCTTGCCATTGTCGCAGTGTGTAAGTCTGGAAGAGCAACAGCGTGTCACACAGAGACAAATCAGTCCAGACAGGATGATCACTTGACGGCAGCTCATGGCTTCATCCGAGTGCAGTCAAATACATTCAATGCGGTAAGGTTTACAAAATCTCTGCCACATAACCACGACTTTATAAATGCTAATGTCTGTGTTCAAACGCGTCTGATGATCCATGCTGAGCTCGAGGGCCCACACCTTCACTGTTGGAAAGTTAGTTTTGTTTACTTAGAGAAACGCGAAACCAATAAGTTATAAAGAAAGGCATCGCGATTCATAATCAAGCAGGACAGGACCGTCGGGTTTGTTTTGAAATTTCTGTTTTGACAAGTTAAAAGTCCTCAGTAAGTTACCCTGAATCGGAATATCGCGAGCTGTAAACACGTCTTCTGTTTATAATGGTCAGTGCAGCCTGAGATCACGTAAACTTCTTACTCATAATAATGTAAGTACTGTAATATTCATGAATATCTACGGTGGCTCGCACGGATCGAAACGCGTTTTCGAATTTTAGGACTCCTTGACGTCATCTGGCCATTTGCTAACTAGGAAGTGTATTATTTATACCTTACAAGATGTAATGTACGGAATAACGAAAGAGTGCTCTGTTTTGCATGACTTGATTAATAATATTATATTATTAGCAAAATTCTTTATACATAAATGTCGATATTTTAAATCTCCTCCCTTGTTTATTGTGTTTAAAAATGATTTAAAATACTTTTTAGATGCCCGTAGTAAAATGAAAAATCCAAAGGCAGTAAAACTGTTTAATTTGTTTGTATTATATAATTTGTTGTAATTATATTTTCTTTTTATTATTAGAATTATTATTGTTATTATTTATTTATTTTTGTTCCTGTTTCTTTTTATCTTATGCTTTTTGGAATATTTTGTAATATGTTTTGTCTGGAATTAATATGGTATTATTGTGTTAAGCCTTCCATACCAGATTCTTTTTTGCATACTAATTAAGGCCATTTTGTTGTACTCAGATTTTGTACTCAAAAAAAAAAAAGAAAAGTATATTATTTATCAAATGATAATTCTATGTGTTTCTTTATTCCACAGTGTATCTTTCAAAAATTGGAGGGTTATCTTTTCTTCTGAGATGTAATTTTCTTCCAGAATAAATTATCCAAATTTCACCAGCAAGTATTATTGGCTTGGAAAATTAGTTTCCATCACAACTTTTCTCCGCATAAAATGCTTTTATGGAACAGTTGTCTTATTACTTCTAGGTATAAATGGTTATTTTTGCACAGGTGGTTTGAAAGGAATATATATTTTGTTATAGATATGTTCTATGAGAGTGGAAACATTCTGTCTTATGAAGACTTTCTGAATGTTTACAATTTTCCCATCCCATTTAAAGAATTTCAACAAGTGGTTAAAGCTATTCCAAATGGGTTGATGCAACTAATAAATAATCACCTCTCTTTTGGAAGCAATGAAAGGATATTTCCTGAATTAAAAGTTGATGGTATTGAAATATTTTCTTCATCTTGTATTAATAAACATATTAGACAAATTTTGCAATCCAAACATAAAATCTCCCCTAGAGGGAAATTATTTTGGAATGCAAAAATCTCTGATATTAATTGGAAAACGACCTGGTCAATTCCTTACAAATTTAGTATTTTGAATAAAGTTAAAGAGGTGCATTTCAAAATACTTCACAAAATTGACCCATGTCTGCATTCATGGACATTGACAACACTTGCAGTTTCTGTAACATGCATGAGGAAGACTTGTGTCATTTGTTTCAGAATTCTGATTCGTCTCTTAGATTTTGGTCTGATGTTAGTGCTTTTCTATTTTTGCAAAGAAATGTTAATTATATGCTATCTTTAAAAGACGTTATTTGTACTTATTCACTCAAAAGTAAAATGTTTGAGTACGTAGTTAACTTTTACATTTTGCAAGGTAAATATTATATTCATAAACAGAAATTTGCAAAACGCACACCAAATTGTAATCTATTTTTATCAGAAATGGATGCTTTTGAAAAGTCTCTAATGCAAATTAATAACAAAAAGAATGACATGTTGTTGGATTTCATGAAGAATTTTTTTTTTTGGTATCGCTCCCCTGCTGCATTCTTTGAATTTGTCCTAAGGAAAAAGGAAGAAAATTTGCACTATTTTTTGTGTTTATTTTATTTATTTACTTTTCTCCTCTGAAACAATGCTCTACGGTTTAAGATTGCTATTATATTTTGTGTATCTAGATTTACATGTTAATTTTGGTAATGTTCAATCATTCTTCAAATAAAAAAAGTATATTATTTATCAGTACAAAATGTTCTTTTGTTGAAAATGTTGTTTTATCATAAATAAATATGGGAAAAACCGAAATGCTAAATTTCCCAGCAAAATGAGAAGAACTTCAAATTCAAATTTAGAATTTAAGTGAAAGCATGTGAATCTAAAATGGCTTAGTAGGTTAATAAGACCCAACAAAACGTTTATTGATTAATTTTTGTTATCGTTCTTTTAATGCAGTGATTTTATCATAGGACTCATTTAGCTTCTTATTCAAAATGGGTCTGTGTGTTTCCTTCTGGACACAATACGGCACAAACATTTTTATCATAATTTCTCATATAGAGCTTAATAATGCATTAATAATAGTGCCTTTAAACAACATAAATACAAAAAAATTCATAAAATTTAGAACAGTTTGTCAATTGTACTTTTTTGGAGTCTTCAAACTCTGTAAAAAGTTTTTTACCAGTGTTATTAAACTGCCTTCTGCTGTGAAATAGAGAATCGAAAAATAAATAGATTAATAATAAAAAAAAATCTTTGAATAAAGAGATAAAGGGGTGATTGCGAATTTTATCTCACAATTGACTTTTTTTATTTTTGCTATTTTGTTGGTTTTGATTGCTTCAATTGTCATCATTTTTAAGTCGCTTTGGATAAAAGCTTCTGCTAAATGACCAATGAAATGCTACACAAAACTGTAGTCAACATATTGTTTTTGAGAGCTACATTAACTTGATGATGACTAGATGGGAAAGCATAATATTAATAATAATAATAGTAAGAATAATTGCTTGGGTTAGGAAAAAATCCTGTTTAACCAGCATCAAAAAGCTTGTAAAAAAAATGCATGGACAGCTGTAAGAAAAATAAAATAAAAATCTAATTGTCAATACAAGAATCAATATTGTAAAGAAAATTTCAATTTGAAATCCGATCTATAACCCCAGCTGACACATAAACAGCTTGAATGCAACGATCCAACTGCTGGAAATCATAATACAAAAAAAAAGTCAAACATAATGTTGTACTAAATTTACTTTTATTACAGCGGATCCTCTGACCAGTGTTCCTCCATCAACACAACAGTAATTACAGAACAGAAAAAATAGTTCATTTATATCTAGACGTTTGTTTTCTCCGATTCGTGAATACTTTAATACAATTTCAAGCCATTTATTTTGTATTTTTTAAACTTTTTGTATAATCTTTTTAGACATTCAATAACATGATACACAATCTATACATTTTGATACAGGTTACATTTGAGTTATAGTGGTGATGCTGAGCCAGAGGACGATGGATGCGTGTGAAACGGCACACTAACACACTACTTTTCAAAAGAAATTCAGTATGCAGTGCGTTAGTATGTCATTTCAACCACAGCAAATGAATACTGATGTTCTTTACAAGAAATGTAGCCCTTCCCCGTAGACCAGCCCCTCTCTATCGCTCCCCGTTTCTTTGTAGTGTTGGCGATAGGAGTGTCCAGGTCCATCAGAACTGAAATAACCATCACTCTTTCATAGCCTGTCAACAGGAGAGGAGACGATGCAGTAGAGACCGGGCTTGGCAGCTGTGGGATGGCACAGTGTTTGACCAGAGGTTAAACCTCCATTATTTAGAAAATAAGTTTGCATTTCAATCAAATATTTCTCATATATCAGTATTACTTACACATCCCCTAAATTCAGTCAGTAGGACAAGTTTCAAACTAGGATCAAATAAAAAATAATGTGTAATCTATATCGGTGGCAGGTATGACACAATTATGAGTAATGCCAACCAAATTCAAACAGCCCTCACCCAAAACGTATAAAAAAACAAACAAAACGGATCATCTGTGGGTTACGAAATATCAAAATGACCTATGGGAGGACTCAAAATAGAAACATTTGCCTCTTTTCTGTGCCTTTTATAGCTCTTATGCTGCACCTTCTGACATTCGCATGAATGGAGGGTTCAGAATAAAGAGGACCCGAAACGTTCCTGTGATCAACAGACAGATTTTCTAGCACAAATGGAAACACAAAGTGTGCAGAGGTGACGTGTAAACACACACTACTCCCTGAAGTTCAACTCTGAGGCCCCGGAGCCCGAGGCTCCTTGTACACAGGCCAGAAACCCCTTTAAAGAGGCGCAAAGTACATAGCTTACAATTCTTAATAGATTTATTTTAAAACCTTTGATGCGGGGGGGCGTACGCCGCCATCGATTTACTTAATTTCTATGCATTTTAAATCTTTATTTTGAACCAAATATACAATACGAACACTCTCCCCTGAAGACGACTCTAGAGTTTGTTAGATACACTTTATACTCGTGCTTTCACATTAGAGCTGGATTCATTTGGTAATAAGGGTCACACAAGATCTTTTGGGATATTAAGGAAAGGGAGAGACATGTTCTGCCTAAAGAGTTTTGTTTTCACCAATGATTGCACAATGGAGACGGAAGGGGGAGGGTAACATTGTACTCCATCAGATCAGAAGTGTTAAAACATGAGTAAAAATTTCACAAGAATGAGTCAGTCAACGTGACTCTTGCAGTCAAAGTGATGTGAAGCAAACCAACTAGATAAACTCGCTTGGGAAAACAAAGAGTTCGCTTGAAAAGTTCCCCCAAGAAAGTGCATTCAGGCATCCGTTCGTTGAAACGCTGGATCCAGGTGGAGCTTGGCGAGGAGTGATGGCATGTGAAGCAGTGGGGGAGAGTGAGGGCAGGTAGGGGCATCGGCAGCACACCTCATATCCTCACAATACTGGGCACTGACACCTGCGGTACGGGCGGCACAGAGGACAGAAAGAGAGCAGGGGAAGAGGGGGAAAAGATCCCTGCGTGTTTGAGAGGAAATTCTACTCATGAACTTGGTCATCTCAGTCGCTTATAACAGCCAAAAAATGAGGGAGAAAATATTTTTTGGGCTGTTAAATCTTTGGGGCAGCTATTGATTTCAGAAAATACATCATAGACGACACTACCAGTCAAACATGGACACCCCTGAATGAATGTAAGCGTGCTAACTCCTACAATACTATTTAAAAAGGATCACAGGATGCACCTCATGAACTTGGCTGAGAGGATTTGGCCATTAACTTTCCTATTAGAAGAAATGAGATTGATTTAAGCAAAAACGGTAAAGCTGGTAAGTTTGATTCATGTCAGTGAATCGTGTAGATTGAACGGTCATCATCTCACACACATACGTATGTTAATAAACGTCTCTGCTTGGCATTTCTCCAATGTTTTTGTAAACTTAAATGTAGGTAAATATAATTAATACTATGTATTTTTATAGAATATTTCCTTGCATACATGTAGTGAAAAGCTGTGTAGGAAAATGTCATTAGCTCGATTCTTCAAGAATGTTAATAAAACATTAAGAATCTACTTGGCAAAAGCTGTTTGGTTGAAATAAGGCTACACCTTTAATATACACTACTATTCAATAGTTTGAGGTCAGTAATATATATATATATATATATATATATATATATATATATAAATAAATAAATGTTTAAATAATTTTGATTCAGCAAGGACAGTAACAACATTTATAGTGTTATCCAGTGTAGGATTTCTATTTCAAATAAATGCTGTTCTTTTGAATTTTCTATTTATTAGAGAATCCTGAAATAATTTGATCACGATTACCACAAAAATATGAACCAGCATAATTGTGTTCAACATTGATAATAATAATGAAAAATCAAATCAGCATTCAGAATTATTTCTAAAGGATCATGTGACACTGAAGACTGGAATAATGGTTGCTTAAAATCAGCTTTGTCATCACAGGAATGAAATATTAAAATAGAAAACAGTCATAATAAATTATAAGAGCATAAGAGACTTCTTTAAATTAGAAAAAAACATATTCCCAACCGCAGACCTTTTAATGGTAGTGTATATACACTGAATATACTATTATTTAAAATATAGAAAAAAGTGGTAAAAAATAAGCAGTAGATGTGTCCAAACATTTGACTGGTAGTGAATGAGCATGAAACCGTGAACACACCGTTTTCTATTTAGTGCTGAGGTCATGAGACCAAATCAAGACTGTTTGCCTGCTCCAAAAGAGCCAGTTAAGTGTCACATAACAAAGCCTGCTGTCATGACCTCCAGAAAAAAAGGAAGTCATTCATGCTACCATTCCTTACATTCCCAGAGTGTCAAAGACATGACACAAACCTGATGGAGGACAGAGTACATTCAAACAGTTTCTGCATTCATTTCTTTTGATAAATCATGACAGTACTGTACTAAAACCACGGACAAATTCATAGCTAGCACTTCCTTAATGACCACAAAAGTCTAGTAAACATACTGGACATCCGCCATCACACACTACAGTTCACGGCTGCATTAGTCATTTCCATAGTTGAGAACGCTAGTAAAAATATTCCTCAAAACACAACACACAACATAAAGTGCTTCTGCTTGGCAGCTATTCAAAGGCACCTCAAAAGTTTATTAACATAAGAGTTTAGTATTACATAGTGGGATAATATAAGCTCATATTTAGCTGTACAAGCAAATATATTCACACCAACACGCTACACGCACTCTTCTTAATTGGACCAATACTGTCCCTTCATTAGCTTGGGGAACAAGATTAAACTTTAAATTTGGGAGTGTTTTTTTTAGCTACATGAAAACATTCATCTTGGCATGTCTTTACTGAGTAATTAAACCATGAACACATTCAAGGCATTGAACATATATCTGATATCTTTAAACTGGCATTGCACACCTAAAACATCACATACAATGAATAATCAAGGAAGCACCACATCTAAATGTGTCTGGACACCTGATCCAGATGAAAGCTGGTTGATCTAATAAAATGAAGGGAGTATCAAAAGGCTAAGAAGACTGAAGACAGGTTGTCTGGCCATAATTAGGTTGCTTAATGCAAGTACAGACTAAATAAAAAGTATGCTAGAGCTATGAACATATTTGTGCTTGCCTGCACTGTTTAAAATCTTAAAACACACTGATTGGGCAAGACAGCCCCCATTGACCTTTACTCTCCAACTAAACAAGTAAAAAAAAAAGTCTGTAAGATCAAGTTTTGAACCTATTGAAATGTGTATTTTTATTCACATTAATTTCAGTACAGTACTTGATGTATCCAAACTCAAATGAAACTTAAAAATCTGACAACTAAAAAACTTTCACTTAAAATCAACAGATTGGCCAGCTCTCTTCCTAACCCATATAATGCGCACACATAATCCATTTCTTTATTTTATTAAAACCCCAATTATTTTTCCTAAGAACATGACAGCAGGCTGACAGCTTAGATTGTATACTTACGTAATCATTATGCAAATCTTAAGAATTATGGCCAACATCTCCTTTTAACATCCTTTTGGTTAATGAATCCACACGTTAAGTGGACTAAAGCTAAATTAATAAACATCTATTTTATACATATATTATATTTAGCATTAAATGAATCTCATCAAGTGAGCTTTAAATCAGACTAGTGTTTTTGACTTTAGCTCTGCATGGCTGTCAAACAAGCTTCATACAAAGTTAGAATTTCTTTTGACCTGAGTGATATTTGCTATCGTTTACATGCACGTCTGCATGTAGGAAAGTGAAATGAGAAAGCGAAGGAAAAAAAAGAGGGATAGAGGGGTAGACGAGTGCAGCTGGCTCTGCTCTCTGTGCCAGTCTTTAGTGTGGGCCAGTGCGTTCCCCTACCCTGTGTGTGTTTGTGTGTGCAGGGTTGGCACAAACGCACTGGTGTCTATGTGTAAGACAGGTGCGAACCGTTGGATATCTGAGATGTGATGCTGGTGCTCCTACTCATGCCCTGCTCAGTGCGCCCCGCTGAGGTGGTCCTCCTAAGTGCCTGAGGGCTGTTACGCATCCCCACGCTGCTTTTTGGCATGGCCCCTTGGGGGCCCGAGGGAGAGTGGCCCCACGGAGGAAGCCCACCTCCTGGGATGGCTTGGCTCCAGCCCTGCTGGGCCAGTGCTCCTCCCTGACTGGAGTGGTAGTGGTGGCCGGCCCCTGAACCAGAGCTGCTGCTCCACTGTGTCCCCTGAGAGCCATCTGAGTGATGCTGATGGGGGATCCAACTGCCCGGGGCCCCTGGGAAGCTGTGGCTGAGGCCCTCAGGAGAGATGTTAGCCAACACCATGTTGCTAAAGCCCAAGCGCATGCTCTCTGAGTCGAAGGCCTCAATTTCTCGGGCCTGACGCTCCAGCAGGCTACGGATCCGCTCTGTGCGCTCGTTCTGCAAGGTCAACATCTCCTCTTCGATCTGTGGGACACAGCAGGGGACAGACAGTCAAATTGAATTATTAATACAGTTTCAAAAACGTTTGATGTACAGTGGCCCCAAAAAGCATTTTGGCACTTAATACATGATTAAATATGAATGGCATTGCATAAATAAATAAAAAATAGTCAGCTACATGACCAAATATGACAATACAAAATTTTATATTTTTTTACAAGAGCATAAAGGAACAAAGCTTTTTGATTATTAAGTTTAAGTGATTTATACATTAAAATAATAAATAAAAACAAAGGTGAAAGTGATTGTGCGTTTAAATGACTCTGTAGGACCTTAGTCTCCAGTAGGGCTCTCCGGAGGGACACTCTCTGCTCCAGCTCCTTCCTCTCTCGCTCTTGCTGAGCATCCGTCTGCATCTTGATCTTACTCTGATATGCATTCAACAACTCCAACTCCTGCTGCAGCTGCATCCGCAGCACCTGACACTCCGCCTCCTGCGCCTCGTCTAGACGTAACTGAGAGAGATCATCTATATTAGTTGATGATCAGAGATTGATGGTCAAACAGTTTTAGCGTATTGTTCTCAGTCTGGTACTCACAGCCTGTGTGGAGAGCATGTTGTTGATGGTGTGGTCATACTGTTCGGCGAGGATTGCTAGTTTCCTGGTTTGCTCTTCCTTCAGTCTCTTCAGCATGGTCTTGTGTTCGGGTTTTGGTATGCTCTCCAGCAGCTGGTTTCGCAGGGCTTTGTACTGCCGGGTCTGGGTCTTGCATGCATCCTGGAACTGTTTCTTGATCTGGAGCTCTTTGGACTGTCAGAGAGAAAATAAACACAAGTAAACAAAAAAACAAAGTTAGGGAAAATGAAATAATTAGGGATGTGCACAAATATTTGTGTTCAAAATCAATTAGTTGGTCATTCAAAAAAGTGATGAGCTGGTTTCAGACACATTTATGTTGAATGCAGCGATCCTCATTAATCAACTAGCTATTGTTGGAAAAAATTGTTGACTTAAGTTGGCATAAGTACAAATAATTAATAAGAAAAAACCCCATCTAAAAATAGTCCACCTCGCTAATTAACTAGTCGTTTGGTGGATAGCTAGCAGTCATAAATAACCAAATAATAATAAAAGAAATTCTAAGAATTAGTCAACCTCACTAATCAACTAGTCAATTGTTGGACAACTAGTTAGTTGACTAGTCATAAATACAAACAATAAACTAGTTGACCTTTGTGACCCATCCCTATAAGAAATCAGCAGGGTCAGATTTTTTCATGCTCTAAGTAATCCTAAACCTTATTTTAAATTTGGCAAACACTGTAATTGAACAACTATTTGGTTGCCAGCCCAGTTCTTCAACCACTATGCTATAGCACCCACTAAGCCTCTTTTCAAGGAACTGCAACCTACAACCTTGACTGGAAAACTCGAGTGACATTACCTTGAGGCTCTTGGGCTGCTGTCGGACCTCCATGACGTGTTTGCGTCTGAGCTCCCTCTCCCTGCGCTTGTTGTACTCCAGCTGGTTGGTGAGCTCTGTCTGGTGCTGCAGGCGGATCTGCTCTGCACGCATCTTCTGGATGTTGCTCAGGTGTCTGAACTCCAGCTCCTGCATAGACTCGTGGTGTCGGAGCAGCATGGCGTGCTCTAGATCCTTCTGCGTCTGACGCTTATTCAGCTCCTGAGAACAGACAAATGTCAGACTAATTAATGTCACTTATTTCTGGCTCAGTTTACAGCCAAAAAATGGAAACTAAATTTGGATTTGTGAGTTTGTGTACACGCAAGCTCTCCCGTCTGCTGACCTCTCTCATTAAATCTTGCTCCACGTTGTGACGTGCAATGAGAATTCGCCGTTTGAACCTGCGGCACTCAAGCTCCAAATACTGCCGCTGCCGGCGAAGTAGGTTGGCCTCCTCCTCTGCCTGGAAGTGCTGTAAGTTCTCCTTCTTCTTGGACAGCCACTCCTGCTTCTCCTTCTTTGGTGTGGACTGGTTCTCATTCAGCTCCTGCAATGAAAAAGTGCAATAAATGGGAATGTGCAATGGAATATAATGAGGGTAAGAGTGAAGCTGTCCAGATTGGCTTTCTGACCTCTTTGAGCTGTTCCTTGCGCTGTTTGTATTCACGTTTCTGAGACTCCAGGAAGCTGTTGAGCTCCTTCTTCTGCTGGCTCTGAATGTGCTGCAGGAATTTCTTTTCATCGTTGGCAAAAGTCTTGGCCTGGAAAGCAGAATGATGCATCATAAACAGATGATTCAGATGACTTTTTAGCATCTTTTTGACCTTACACATTAATAATTAATGATGTTTATGACTTGGTTTTGTATAATAATGTTACAGTACATCTTTCTCCATGGTGCATTGGTGCTTCTTGATGAGTTTGTCCATCTCGGCAGCAAAGCTGTTCCTCTGGTTCTCCAGTTCTTTGTCTAGCTTGAGTCTGTGCTCATCCATTTCGCCCTTCAGCTTGTTCTCAAGGGCCAGAAGGTGTTTCTGGTGCTGCCTTCGCATTCGTTTGTAGCCAGACATTTGCTCGCGCACCTCAGAGTCCTGCTCGTGTTCTTGAATCTGACGCGTCACCTAGGACACACAAAGACAAGATCTGTCAAGAAACCAGCTTTTATCCCTCAAGTGTTGTAGGAAACTGTGAACTATTAAACTTGAAGTGATCAGAGAGCAAACAGACTCCATGACTCTGTTCTTGGGAGGTAATCTGGCTCTCACCAGGGAGGCTGTGCGAATGGTGGCAAAGTGCTCTCGATTCCTGTATTGACGCCGTGGTGTCTGTGCTGGGGGAGACTGAGGCTCTGTGGGCTGTTTTTGAGCCTCGGTTTCTTCCTGGTAGCTCTCTTCCTCCTTCAGAAACATTAAGCATATTAGCATAATTTAAATGTGCATAATAGACACATTAAGCATATTAATAACATAAAAACAGAACAAGCATGCATGACATGTTCAGTGTGCTTTGTATTTCAAAGACAACTAAAGAGCAGTTACAAAAGATCCCACCTCTTAAAGTAAAGCTTTATTAATAATTCAAGCACATTAGTACTCAACTTTGATTACTTAAACTTTGCCTTAACTATCAATTTGTAATGTCTTGTAGCCTTTGACTAAACTGCAAAAGGTCTGGTCCATGATTAAGGCTGTTAATTCCAGCCAGGAAGAGACTGTCTGATTGACAAAGCAACCAACCACAGTTTGCTTCATTTTTGCATGATTTAGCGGTGGGTAAATTTGTGTGAAATATGGGTAAAAAGTGTGAAAAAGTTTTAAATAACAATGTGAAAGAATTATATTCCCTTTGCATATAATACAAAGCGAAGTCACTTTGGTAGAGAATAAATGTAATGTGAATATGTAAATACTTTGTGGACGTGCACAAACCGGTTTGACGTGAATCATGGAGCTGTTGGGTATGATGGTTTGGTCTTTCTCCATCAGGTCCACCTCGCTCTTGTTATCATCGGTGGCGTCTGTGGCGTCAGGCAGGCTGTTAACCGAGCTGCTCTGTGAGCTCGCGCTGATGGACATGCTAGGGATGGACTGGTTACTGCCCACACTGTTCACTGTGCCTGTGCGGCCAACACTGTGCTCCACCTCCTACAGCACATTAAATGAATGGAAACATCCTTTCAGTAAAAATATCCTGTATGTGTTGAGGCCATGCGTTTCAATATACTAGGACAAAACACAACTTCCTCCCTTGGCAGGAAGACACATTTACCCACACATTTGTAAAACACATTTGGCAGGGTACCAAGGGTCAAAGGAGGTCGCGATATGCTATTACAATAACTGACCTCCTCGTCGTCTGGGACCTCTGCCGCAGGGCCGTTGTGGGCCTCCTGAAAGAGGATCTTTTTCATTTTGCGGTACTGCAGGTTATCCAGCTCTCTCACAGCATCTTTGGTTCGCTGGATCAGGTCCATAAGCACTGACTCCGGCCGCTCACGCTGGACAAACGCATGCTGTACACAGAAAGAGGAGGTTATGATGATTAAGATAAAAGGATCAGATGCTTCAAAAGACACAGAGTGAGAATTTTTACTTGAAAATATTATCAGCTTCAACTGAACAAGTAGATTCACATATTACAGAACTCAACTGCCATTCAAAAGTATGAGTTAAGTAACGTTACATTTTTTAAAAGAAATTAACAATTTTATTCAGCAAAGATGAATTAAACTGACCAAAAGTGACAGTAACTGTTCTGACTGTTCGTTTGAATTTTCTATTTGTCAAAGAATCCTAAAACATGTGTCATGGTTTCCACAAAAAATATTAATCAGCACAGCTGTTTTCAACATTTATCATAAGAAATAATTTCAGGTATTTACAACAAACTAAAAAACAAAAACAAAACAAAATGTTATATTAATCCGAACTACTACCTCAAACAGGTCAACAAATAAACTTAGTTTTTGCAAAAAATGCGAGAAAACATCAGAAAGCCAGAGCTTTCAGAATAACAGCTAAAGTCATCAAAGTGAGGTGAAGATATAAAAGATCACATTCAAATAAATGAATTCTTGCAGTGTCCCTAAGCATTGCAGAAGAATCTTCAAAAGAGAACGCACTGAACTCCATCCTTCTGTTTGAACAGTGAACTCTTTTCAACTTACTTTCAGCAGTTCTTCAGAGTTGGGTCTATCGTGGGGCAACTTCTGTAAGCAGGAGTCCACAAAGTTTCTGAAGTAGTCCGTCCTGGGAAAAGAAAGAGCGAGAGGATTTCAAACAATACAGCTTTGACTTGAGAAAGGTTAAAGAACATGAGGGAAAAGCCATCACTCACCATTCACTGGACTGCAGGGCTGGACTCTCATTCTGCGCGATGTGGTATAAGGCACTCATTGCATTCATGTTGAAGAGTGGTGGTTTTCTTTCAGCTGAAGAACAAGAAGACTATCAGAAAAACAAACTGGGCACCTGAGCAAAATAATTAAATTTTATGAATCCTATTTCATCTCACCTAATTCAATACATGTTATTCCTAGAGACCAGATGTCAACCTTTCCATCATACTGACCCTCATCCATGGCCAGGATCACCTCTGGGGCCATCCTGAGATAGAGGAAACAGCAAACATTTTAAGAAGATTCCAGTGTTATGTAATACAACCATAAACTATCAATAACAAATTTCAGTAGTTGGAATGCCAAGACAAAATCTAACACACCTTTTAAGGCCTTTAAAATCTAATTAACTGTTTAACTGCAGACTTTTCTATGAATAATTAATTTCTATAGTGCGATAAGGCCTTTGAAGTTTATAACCATTGAAAGTCTTGAAGATAAATGGGCAACTCACCAATAAGGAGTACCCACAAATGAATTAGCAGGAGAGGCGATTGAAGCAGAACCAAAATCTGCCAGCTTCACCTGTCCAGGCTCTGTGAGCAGGATGTTCCCAGCCTTGATATCCCTGTCAAACAGCCAGGAAAGGGTAAACTTACAAAACTGAACCACACACTGCCCTGCTTTATATGGCTGATAATGTCAACATTTACAGGTTTTCAAGACATTATGTATAGCTACAGACTTAAATATTGACAAGGCATATTAACCAGCAAATAC
Source organism: Barbus barbus (assembly GCF_936440315.1). Lineage (NCBI taxonomy): Eukaryota > Metazoa > Chordata > Actinopteri > Cypriniformes > Cyprinidae > Barbus > Barbus barbus. The sequence goes on along the minus strand of NC_136762.1, from coordinate 12,496,925 downwards.
TTCTCATTTCAGTAATGCACTGGTATTATCCTTTCATAAAATAACAGCTTTGTGAATAGATAAGACATTTTTGAGTGAATTTAAAATGAATTTGAAATTTTCTACATTAAATATAATGTAATATATATTATTTTTTTAAAATCAGGTTTGGTACTAAGAAACTCTTAAGCCCAAAGTATACTTCACTTTTTACTTTGTACGCGCAGGTTGCACATGCGCATTGAATTTGTTTTGCAGTAATCAGTTGTTCCACAAGGTGGCAATACGATCTCGGGCCACTGTTTCACAGTAGAAAACAAAACTAAAAAGACGGAACAACAACAACAAAATAGCGCACAACATAAAATAGAGCATACTTTGAAAGGCTACGCGTTCGACTGTACGCATATGCTAGCATACGCATACAAAAACAAAGTATACGTTGGGCTTAACGAACTCAAACGCTAACATGAGAACTCACCTGTGAATCATGTTGTGGGAGTGAAGGTATGCCAACCCCTGCAAAGCACCATGAGTAATCGCTGCTATTTCCATCTCTTGTAAAGGTTTTTTGTGTACTGTGGGTAAAAAAAATTGGTTTGTAGAGGTCTCTCTGAAGATAAACAAATACTTCTATAAATAAATGCTCTTTGTTTGTAACTTGAGGTCGTATATGGAGTCCACATATCTTTGTGGGAATCAGCACATTAAGCAAGCATCAAAAAAAACTTACCCTCCAGGAGATCTGAGGCAGACCCCAGACAGTACTCCATAACCAGCTAGAGAGACAGAGACACATATCAGCTAGTAGTCCATGCATATAGAAAACAAATATATCAGACTGTTCATATACAAAAGATATGTGATCTGATAGCTGCTATTTGAGTTGGGTTTCTTACCCATGCTGTGTGCTCTCGCAGGTAGCATCCTTTATACTCTATGCTGTTTGGGTGCTTTATCCTCTGAAGGAATTTCACCTCCTTTATTATATCCTGCCATTTCTGGAAGAAAAAAAAATAAGAACAGAAAGCAAACAGTTATACAATGAACCAATGCATATGAAATGCATAACTACTTTTCAGATAAACAGTCAATAGAGCCTTTTCTTTCATTTCTGTCTGTAAGGATGGTTCTTTTATATTGCATGTGCATTTGTAAAAGTTTGTTTTTCAGACAAAATTTATAGGAGTGTGCAAGGCGATTTACTAAGGTTTTTAGTAGTCAATTTGCCAGTATTTGTGGCATTATTTAATACCCAGAAAAGTATGTCTTATGTCTTAACCCATTTTGTGAACGTGTTGTTAGTAGATTATTCGCACCTGATTTTTATCGGCTTTGCTTGTTTGCGAGCTTATGCTAATTTGTGCTGCTCTTGGTAGAGTGCATTGGTCATTATGGAAATGTGCTGGCTGTCTCTGTGTTCAATAACTTGCACATTGTTAGTAGATCACCCACAGAACTTTACACATCAGCGCTTTAATGAGATCAAATCTGGCCTTAAACCTTTAACTCATTTATTGGTGAACAGAAAAAGACACTACGTATCAGAGCTCTGATTAAATAATGAATCATGGAATACATGCATGCATAGGTTACAGTCTGGAGGAAGACACAGTCCTGTGTAATCTCTCTTAATTTAGAAAGAAAGAACAACATGAGAAAATTAGTGTTTATTTTCACCTCATTGGACTGTTTTCCACTATATGACATTTTCTTGATGGCCACCACCTCTGAGGTCCGCACATCCCGTGCCTTTAAAAAATAAAATAAAAAATTCATTCATTTAGTAGAAGAATGATTATGTCTTCACTCTTCAGTATTTAAAAGCCATTTTGTTGGGAGATGCAAAAGTACTCACAAAGTATACAGCGCCAAAGCTGCCATGACCGATCTCTCTCAGGTCTGAGAAGAGTTTTTCAGGGTCTTCTTTAAAAAAGAGATCTGCGATCTCGGGGTCCTTCAGACTCCCCGCGCGAGCAGCGTTGGGCATTCTGGGAGGGGGCGGGGCCTGGGTCGCAGCCACCAGTCACTATCTGGGTCTGCGACACGACAGCCCCCACTGATGGCTCATCTGCAAGACAGTGGCCTCATACGGACCAAAACCTGACAGAGAGAGAGAGAGAGTGTAGCATTGCATTAGAAAAATGGGATTAAATCAGAAAATATTTAGTGAAAAAAATTCAGTGTTACTTTCTTTTTTAAGTAGATTTTGATTGCCATGTTTTCAATGGAGACTCAAGACATTTTGACTCCATTGTATATGTATACATCAACACTCCTGTGCTATGACTTAACAACAAGGAGGAATCATAAAATTTCTCAACTCTATGAGAAACTACATGCCCAAGCTGCTGTTTGCAGTAATGTACCCGAGGCTGATGCGCTGGGTTTGCGCATTACAGCAGATGTGGTCAGTGAGTTCCTCTTGTGAGCCTCAAGAGAGAGGGAGAGAGGAAGTGTGCAAGAGACAACCAGGAGCTGCAGTCATAACATCAATGGCTCTCCCATTCTTACAAACCATTCTTATGTAAAGCCATCCCCAACACAGCTGATCAAATCATTCATTTTCACTTTCAGTGTCTTGTCTCAATGAATCAATTCAAAAAACTGATTAAATGGTTCAGATTCACAAGTCTCCACAAGACATTTTTACATATAATATATATTATCATACAATATCATATCATATATATACAGAGGTGACCAAAATTATTAGAACACTAGTATTTTCACCAGCTAAAAAATTGGTTTAGCTAAGTTATTTCTCTTTTGCTGTAGTGTGTCAGTGGGAAATATCAGTTTACATTTCCAAACATTCATTTTGCCATTAATTGTAATAATCCAGTGAGATTTGTTGACAACAGCCAGTGCTCCACACAGAGATCTGATCTCATCATCATCCAGTCTGTCTGGAATGACATGAAGAAACAGAACAAACTGAGACAGAATAAATCCAGAAGAACTGTGGCAACATCTCCAAGATGCTTCAAGAAACCTACCTGCAAAGCTACAGTACTGTTAAAAGTTTTAGGTACTTGGCTGCAGTCAAAAATAAATGTCAAATAGATTTTCTTTATCAGTTAACCTCTATTAACTAAATTAAATCAACATTTGGTGTGACCATCCTTTAAAGCAGCTTTTGCCCTAGCTACACTTGCGCAGTTTTTCAGGTAGCTTTGCAGGTTTCTTGAAGCATCTTGGATAAACTAATACTTTTTACTAATATAAAACTAATACTTTTATTCAACAAGGATGCATTCATTTGCATTAATCAAAACCGGCAGAAAAGATATTTAGAATTTTAAGAAATATGTCTACTATAAATAAATGCTGTTCTTTTGAACTCGTCCTGAAAAATTGCATCATGATTTCCACAAAAATATTAAGCAGCACAGTTTTCAACAGTTATGATAATAAGACATTTTTTCTTGACAGCAAATCAGCATATTAGACAGATTTTTGAAGGATCATCATCATTTTGTATAAAAGCCTCAAGTAAATCACAATTTAAAAATGGAAATAAACACGACTGTTAGAGAGATGATTATGATGTATATAAAAGAGGCAGAAATATTCAGCTTCATCTGATGCAGGTGAGGTGGTTTATTGGCGAGTGGCTGTTGTTAATAAGCGGAGTGTCAGAGCAGTCGAGCACACTCTGGCCAAAACTCAGGAGAGGGATTGCTTCCAGCATCGGCTCCCATCTGAAGCCCAGCAACAACTAGCACATCAGTTTCCATGGCAACAGCATCTCTGAGCCAATGGCCAAGAGGCTGCAAACTATCCTCTCAGAACACCCTCTCGAATGATGTTATCTGCTTACGTGCATGACTGACTAACCGACACAGCGATATAATGAGAGACATCATGACACCTGGTCCACAGCTGTATACGTCTGAACTGAATCATTCCAGATAGACACACCTTGTAATCTTTCGGTTGAGAATTTCTTCAGCTCCACTGCGTCACAGTTACAAATGTCCGTCACTATTTCAAACGCAAACCCTGGGAGTTTGCATAACTATGTCACCTTATCCATGGTTAGCCAGACACGGGACTGACACACAGGACAGAGTGAACAGCTAAAATCTACACTTAAAAGTGAATACGACATCATCATGAAACAATTATTATATAAGCTGGTTTTAGACTAGGAGTGGTTGGCTCATACATAAGATTGGCTTGGGATGCACAAAATGGACATCACATACTAATATGTCAGTACTTAAAGGGATAGGCCACCCAAAAATGAAATCTGTCATCATTTACTTACCCTCATGTCAAATCTTGTGGAACATACACACACACACAAAACATTTTAAACTGTATGTGTCCATACATGAAGTCGATGGAGTCCAAAATGAAAGTCGAGCCATTTTTATTTATAGTGCACTACACTATACAGATTGTTTCAAAGCAACTTCACAGTAATAAACAGGAAAATAATATAATTAACCAAATTAATTAACTTCTTTAAATGAGAGACAAATCCAAATTTTGCTAAAATGTCATTATTCAGCTCAAGTCAGTTCAGTTCAATAACGGTGTAAAGTTCATTAGCTACGAAACAAGTTCAATTCAGCTATAATGGGATTTCTGCAGGTTTTATGAAGGTAAATACAAGACTTTTAAGACCCTTTTAAGACCAAGTAGAGAAAATTAATGGAATAAATTTAATGGAACACAAAACGTCAAATGTTCTCTAAATGTAAATGTTTTATATTCACAATGTTTCAAACTTTGAAAATAAAACTTCAACAGATTTTTTGTTCTTGGTTTAAACATGAAAACAAGATTTTAGGTTCATTCTGCATCTTAAGTAGACATCTTGTATCTTGATTTAAGGATGTTTAGATATTTGTATTGAGAAAAAAAATTCTGAGGAAGATATTCCTTTTTTTTTTTGCAATGTATGCAGCACTTAATGCCATAACTTTAAGAATTTACGATTTTTTGCTCCAATTGAAGATCTTTTAAGGCCTTTTAAGAAACCCTGTATTAGCAGCTCTACAGAAGACAACAGTGTCGGTATTCAGCTCAAGTCAGTTTAATATTGATCCAGTTCATTTCAATAACAGTGTGGATTAGGGGTGGGCGATATGACCAAAATGTTATATCACAATATGAGTGATTTTATTTCACGGTAATGATATATATCACAATATATTTGTTTTAAATAAGATGTCAAAATGTTTTATACCATAGAAATTTCATAATTCTTGTCACCCGTGTCAAAATCACAAAAAAGAAGATAGTCCAAAATCTCTAACGGTTGACAAATTTCTACCGATTAATTGTGTCTACCGGTATATCGCTCACCCCTAGTGTGGAAGTTGCAAAATTAATCAATTATGTAACAAATTCATTTCAACTATTAAGCAGCATAAGACAGTAGTGTCATTACTCAGCTAAATTCAGTTCAAGTTTGGTTCTTATTCGATAGTGTTAGTGCAGTCGAATCAATAGTGTATTTTAAACCCCACTGAGACATTAGCTTTAAGACACAAAAAAAAACAATACATTTTTTTAAGAATCTTCTTTTGTGAAGGAAACATTATGAAGGTTTGGAACAACATGATACATTTTATTGACTGGGTAAACTATTCCTAAGTTAGTTATAACACCAAATTTAACTTTAACACTCATTAATACCAGTTTTGTTATAGTTACACAAGTGGCCTTCATTGCCACTGTGTGCTTTATTAGTAAACACCATCAAACTATAGGCAATGACCTCATTCTAAAATAGCGCTTTGTTTGTTGCTGGAGCTGGTTGGGTTCGGGCCGCTGCTCCCCCTTCACTGCTGCTCAGATGATCGGCTGCACAGACACAATGCTGAGAGCTCAGGGCTGATGTCTCAGTCACAAGACCGGCCCGAGCACCGGCCTCCCACCACACCAGCTGCCTCACACTCTCTCTGCCCACACACACACCAATCAACCCACTCGAATCACACCATCCCGTTCACCTTTACACATGCATGAGCACTATGCAGAGCTGACAGACACTATATCTGAAAACACTTAAAGTAGGCCAGGCCCAGGTCATGCAATATTTAGGGTTTTGAAAGGTTGTTTGAACTTGAATTTATATATATTTGTTTATATTTTGACAACAATTAACCATAGGCATTCATGTATTGTGTAAAGTGTAATAGTATTGAAAATAGGCTCTCCAAAAAGCAAGGTACATGCGATGATCATTTTAAGGAAGTAATTAAAAGTTTATTTTTAAACACTAATGTTCAAATGTTTGCTATTACAGTGTTTCCCACAGAATTTTGTGACACTTGTGGTGGCAGGTGATGTCACATATTAATTTGCATATTTATGACGTCACTGCGTCAAGTTTGCGTTCAGACGAGTTTTGGCACTTCAGATGATCTACTCTATGAACTGTCACATACTGCAATACAACTGAATGCCCAATAAAGCAGTTCACATTATATATTCTGTTGTCATACATAAAACAGGTATAAATAGTGACTACGACCCTTTAATACTACATTAACCAGGAATCACTCACTATACTCCTTAAAATCCTGATTTATAATCGCGATACCATCTGATAAAATCAACATAAATCTACACTAAAAAGCGACTATATGCAGTGGTTTTGGCTATTACCATTTTATCTTATTCAGCACACTGCCTGCAAACTATGCCATATTAACAGATGAATTATGTTCATATTTAAAAGTTATATTAAACAGTCAGTAAGCGTCAGGTGCTTGAAAACGCTTTTTTGTAAATGATTTATTGGCGGTACGGCCAACTGAAAGCACTGTTACTCTGCCGCTCACTGCTCAGAACAGACGCCGAGAGGGGGGTGTGTATATATATATATATATATATATATATATATATATATATATATATGAAAATACGTATTTTTCAATTAAAGACTGCTTATACATTTAATATGGGCTGCTTTTGGTGCTTGACACTTTTTTATTGGTCATTTTGTGTTTCAAGAAAAATGTAAAATGTTTCTCTCTATTTCACAACATTGAATGATGACTTCCCTTACTGATCACGTCTCTTGCGCAGCTGGATGATGGACTCGTGAAAAATATTCACGTTGTTTGTATTCACCAAACCTGATTTACTGAAGTCAAAACACGGACGGAATTGGCATTAGCGCGAGCGCCGTTTGATGTGAGGCTGGAACGACCTTCTTCGAACAGTTATTCACAATTTCTGATTTAACGTACTGCGTGAGGGTGGCTGTGACTGGATGATGACAGGTATCAGTGATCATTTTCAAGTGATCAGCACTCCTGCTGTTGTATCAGTCAGTGGTTAGCAGAAACGGGACAAGGGAGGTCACGTACGGAGCACATGAATTAATCCCAAAATACGGGACATCCCGGCTAATACAGGACGGTTGCCAACATCTTCCAACTGAACGATAACTAAGGTTTTTTCAAAAAAAGTCACTAGGTTTGTCAGTATGTACCTTTTATGGAAAAAAGCAGCTAAAAGGGTCTGAAAGTTGCTAAATCGAGTTCTGAAGTCGCGCTCGTGTGTGTGAGACGCGGGAGCTGATGGCAGCGGGCGGTGAGTATTTGTGGCGGTCGATGTGGATATTGTGTGGTGGGCCTTAACAAATAAATCAACATGTGGGAAACACATTTTGAAATATTTTAAAATAACGTTTATTCCTGTGATGGCAAAGCTGAATTTTCAGCATCCTCTTCAGTCTTCAGTGTCACATGATCCTTCAGAAACCATTCTAATATGCTGAATTATTGCTCATGAAACATTTATTATTATTTTCAATGGTGAAAACAGTCGTGCCGTTTATTTATTTTTTTAACTATGAGGCATTTTTCAGGATACTGAGATTATTGGAAACAGAAATATTATAAAAGTCTTTACTGTCATGTTTAATCGATTTAATGCATTATGGTGATTAAAAGTATATATTTATTTCATCTTACTGACCCAAAACATTTGAATGTTAGTGTACATATTCATGTTTATATATAAATGTTCTTTTAAATGAATGCTTATTCATTCCATTTTAGCGCTAGTTCTTTAAAATTAACATTCAAATGACTGTTCCGCATCTAATTTTCCACCTCAATTCAAATTCATTGGCATGGAATTTAAAAAAGCAGGGATGCGAAGCAATCATGCTAACTAACTGCCAGATGCTTAGCATGTGACACAGGCTGTAAGGGCAGAACGAGATGACACCCCATCATGCCATTCAACAGACACACAGAAGGAATGTGGCAGGACAGGACGACACAACAGCAGGGCAGGAACTACCTACATAATGTCGCTTGCTTTCTTTCACGCAGTGTTTCTCTATTTCCTGTTCACTCAGCTCATGTGCTAATGCCACTTCAAATCTCCCATCAACCATTTCAGTGCTAATCAGCTCTTTAAGTCAACATCAACATTCTTAACTCCTTCACTCATTTCCTTCAGACTTTATCTCATTTTCCAACGAACTGACAAGTTTAAACAAAACTACTAGAGTCAAAGTAAAGCTTAGCCACACAAATGGAGAAATGCTGAGTTGCTATTCAGGAATGTGCGAAAAGCTGAAAAACAGAACTGTAACTGCCACCGCAAACACAAGGAAATAGTTCTATCGGTCCAAAAACTCAGCTTGTTTGTGTATAATATTATCAAATCAATATCATTTCAGAGACGTTTTCACACTGTAGGTATTTATATTACTGTCCTTCACCAAATAACCCTGTCCTCAAACACTGTCCGGTCACGAATGACCTGAAAGAATTCGTCAGGATATCAAACAACTTACCCCTCTCCTTAAACAAGCATCACAACATCCTTTAAATTCAGATTAGGAGGAATGTCTAGGAAACTCCTCCGTCGGAGCAGGGAGTTCCCTTCATTTGCAAGACAAACAGCAGCACAGCTCTGACCCAGTGCTTCTCCATGGGCAGAGCTTTAGAGATGCTGCAACGCTTTGTATTTAGAAACACTGAGTATGACCTTGTGAGTGATTAGACCCTGCGTTCTAGCTGCACCTGCAGAGATCATTTCATTTGGAAATTATACCATGGTCCTTATTTAAGAGACCATTCTAGCTGCTAAATATCTGATATCATTGGTTTTTTCCAAGCAATACTTTTACTTTTCAATATAGTATTGACTTTTGGAAAAGCCCTTGATGCCTCTTTAGAATCCCTGTAAAAAGTGTGCTTATAATTATTGTTTCTTCTATAACTATAATCAAAAAAATACTACTTTATGCTATACTTCCACGGAACAGATAGTGTTGAACACAAGACAAAAAATACATCAGAATTCAGTGTTTAACTGCTGCAAGTACAATCATGACTAACAATTTCAGTTACCTTTCTTTGTGACAAATATAAAAATATTTAAAATTGATAATGGATTGTACTTTTTGTGGTGCTCCTAGTGAAAATATTGGCAGCACAAGTACAAACCTACACTACTGTGCCAGAAATACTACTACTAATAATATTATTAATTATTATAAATAAAGTAAAGTAATATAAATAAATGCATGTAAATGTTATGACTAACAACTTGGTTTATTCATATAAAACTCAATCTATTATATTGTAATATCTGATTATAATATTTCATTATAATAAAAACAAATATATTCCTTTGTGACAAATATAAAAATATTTGATCTTTTAAAAATAAATTGATCTTTTTTGTGATGCTTCAGTAAAAATATTGTCATGGCAATTACAAGTCTAAACTACGGGGACAGCAATATTAATAATAATAAAATCAATATAAATAAATAAATGAATAAATAAAAGCAAACATTATGACTAACAATTTCAGTTATATTGATACAAAACCCAATTAATTATAATATCTGATCATAATATTTCATTACTCTAATAAAAAAAACAAATATATTCCTTTGTAACATTATTTGTTTTGTGTGTTTGTGTGTGTTCAGCCCAAACAATGGTTAAATAAATGTCTGAACTACTGGGCAAGCAATAATAATAAAAATAATTAATTAAATTTACAAAAATGTTTAGTTAAGCCCTTAAATAATAATCATACTTAATTGCTCGGGAGGACAAAAATTCAAAGTTGGTCAGCGCAACACTAGATCTCACTGTGCAAGAACAGCTATACATTTGGGATATTTGAATCAATTATTATCCTGCCAGAGCGAGGGATGCATGGAAAGTGTCAAAACTGATAAGACTAAAACTTGTGTTAGTCGCTTGATGACATCAATGATAATCAGAGGTCTGATATCAGATGGATGTGGGAGTGGAGACCCGGAGGGCTCAGTGTAACAGATGCTGTTGCGGAGAGAGGACAGAGGTTCAGATTTGAGAGGCAGCAATGAGGTCAGAGAAAGACAATCACGGTGGAGAAAGCAGGCAGTGTCTCTCAACAACAGAGGCACTATTCAGCCTCTCGTTCACACACCACCAGTTTGCATGTTTATGAGCAATGCAAAGCCATAAACAAATGCAGCAGAGCTTCATTACATTACAATCAGAGCGGCCATTTCCACTGTGCCAGCGTACGAGCATCAATATACAGGTAGGACAGCAGGAAATACTATACAAGACCAGCAGAAGCAATAAAGCAATCATAATGTCTAAGAGCCATTTATGAATCATCAGATCTATAACAATAAAGACAGCATCCCATTGACAGATGGAAATTTCAGAATGTAAACAGTAGGTCCATCCATCATGATCGTTCAGTCTGTACATCTAATTAAACTGCTGTTTACACAGATACTTAAGCCTAGATGGTCAACTGCACTTTACAGGAACAGCATGTTCTTAAGTATTTCAGACCACAATAAAGTAACACACCTTAATATGCATGACACAAATAATCATAATAGACAACATACACAAGGTGGCATCCATATTACACACAGATCACACACCCCAGTGCTAAAAACCCAGCATACACATGTGCATTTCTATATTATGAATATGAAGATGATCTATTAAGTTTCATCACCTGCAGCCAAACTTCATCAGTCAAACCCATGACTTGGGTGGAAACTAATAAACTTAGATCAACACGGTTACGTTTTAAATGTTAATTCACTGGAATGGGCTACAATAAACAGAAAACGTTTAACCAAGACATTCTGCGGTGTTAAAAAAAGCTAGAAATGTTTATTTTGACATGAACTTAAGTTAGCAGAAGAGCTAACAGCTCACTTACCCTCCCAACAGGCCAGGATGAGCAGCCAGCCCGAGAAAACTCCTCCGACCACAACAACAACAAACCCAGTGGACAGAAACACGCCTACCGATCCCAAATCAGTCCCGACAAACTTATAGATCGCTGTCAAGCATGAGTGTCCGCTAGAGAAACTCCTCCAGCCCGGTGCAGCTCTTCACTCTCCCGGGTTACTGCTGCTGCTAAAGATGGCGTCCGAGACAGATCCACTCCCTGACGGCTTAAAACAGAGATAAACACGGTCCGTTTACAAACCGACAGCGAGACCACACCTTAGTTTCGGTCCGAAATGCTCAAGACTGTTGTTTTTTACACCAGTGTGTTTGGACAGTGGGGTGATGATCATGATGTGGTGGTGGTGGTGGCTGTGATTTCTCTCTCTCTCTGCCCTCCTCTAGTGATGTCGCCGTGGAATCGTTCTTTTGAACTGAATCTTTTTAATAACTCGCTGGAGCCGGTTGGTAAAAAGGCGCTCGAGAATCCAGCCAGTGAGCCAGAGTGTGATTGTTATACTAAAGTTTCATTTTCTATTTATTCCCTAAAAGCAGGCAAAAACACAAAGTTTTGAGGGATTATAATAGTACATATTTTTATATGCAGTACGTTTTAATAGTGTTTTCAAGCAACGTTAAAGTAGGTACGCACATGAACAAAATTTGCTTATCTTTATACACCATGTAATTATGTAATAAATACAAAGCAAACTGACAGACTTTTGTATTTTACAAAAAAATGTTGGCTATTTTACCACAAAATCGTAATGGCGCGCGAGTATCTCTGGAGCTCTCTGACTCTCTGAATCGGATCTTTTGAACCGGTTCATGAAACGAACCGATTCGCTAAAAAGAATTGGACCAATGCTGCGCTCCTCCTCTCGTCCTGGTTCCTGGAACGCCAGTTCCGCCCTCCAAATGTGGGAAACTCCCACCGGCCCCTAGAGACAGAGCATTAAACCCCCTGTAATAAACAGTTATTCACATAAATACCTCCTTTATCAATATTTAAGATTGCTTGCTGGTGCTGCCAAAATCTATAAGGAATGCCAAAGCTCTGTAATGGATTTAGATTCTTATTTTTTTTAAATAATTATTAAGATATCCCACCCTAATCCATTGCAATTTTAACTGCAGCAGTTCTTTAGAGGTAAACACAGATCAAATCAGAGGAAAATGTAATGAAACGTGATTCCTTGAAAATAAGTGGCTGCAGTAGGCTACAGCAATGCAATTTCAACATTATGATTACATTTGTTGGCATTTCTTGAATAATACATTTTTAAAAATTCTATCACATGAAGTTATCAGTTTAACATATGGAAGTATCTTGAAAATATATTTTGGAAATTTACCAATTATGATGATCCCATGTGCTAAACTAACAAATGCCTTACAAATCATATGATGCTGCTGCTGTCTCCTCAGAAAATCCCTAAATGATTCTGATGATTTTTTCTGTGTCTGAAGTATGAAGTTAAAAAACCCACCAGCACTCACACATTTGGATTTGAAGATAACTAGGACAAGCAGAGCAGAAGTCATAAAAATCAAATGAAAAGGATTACAGCTTGCCTCTGTTGTAAACATACAAGAATCCCAGCCTTATACACTACACATTTCACCACAGTTTAAGCCTAAAAATGTAAAGAGCTGTAGGCTTTCTGGGTATTGCTTAATATTGGTTATCATCATTGTTATGGATCAATAAGAGGTTAAAGCTGATCCCTGGGCAAAATTATTACAGTGATGTCAACAAGCCTGCAAGCAACCAATTGGTAAACAGAACAGAGAACTAGAGCTCTGGGTTGGTTCTGAGGCAGCCGTGTCTCCCAGCCAATGAGAACGCAGGATGCTGTCACTGTATCCAGGCGAACAGAGGGTTTTGAGACTTATGGAGCATGTTTTATGAATGGGATTTAAAGAGCCATGCTTCATCCCGTTGATGTCATTATAATGATTTAACATAAAACAACAAATAAATTCTCTAGAGACTAAATGACCCATTTGACTTAATATGGCTATATACTTTGAAAGAACTCTTGGTGTTTATCAAATGTTCCAAATGGAATTAAATTGTTCAATAAAAGATAAGAAAATAAAACAAAAAACGTTAAAAAACACATGATACAAGCTGTGTCCTGCATAGATGGTATAATGAGAAATGAATGTGAGCTTTATACCTCCCAGGATTTCCTGAGAATAAAAGAGGATGTACATGTACTGTAAAATCACAGTCTTTTTTAAATTTAGATTTACAGGGTTTTGTGCCTTTATTTATAGGTCAATGGAGCAAGAAAAAAGAGAGAAAATGATCGGGATATAATGCTCAATTCGAACCAGCATGTGCATAAAATTGTGCACTACCCACTGCAGCAGTGCTCAGACAGCTTGCAGATATATTTAATGCTGTAAATAATGTGTGTGCATCTATTTGTTTGTGTATTAAGAAACAAAAAAGCTAGACATATCCAAAGTATTTTAAGTAGTGCTGTCAAATGATTAATCATGATTAATCGCATCCAAAATAAAAGTTTTTGTTTATATATATATATATATATATGTGTACTGTGTATATTTATTATGTATATATATATATATATAAATACACACACATACAGTTTATATTTAGAAAATATTTACATTTATATATTCATAATCTACACAGTATACACACATATATTATGTAAACAAAAACTTATATTATGGATGTGATTAATCGTTATTAATCGTTTGACAGCACTAATTTTAAGATTTAATATTATATAAAATTTTACATTAAAGTCAGAATAAGAAATACTACCATGATGCTTACTAACAATTGTCATTATATACCTTACAAGTACTTAATATATTAACAGTAATGTTTTTGCTCACATCATTGCATTGTTATAAAAATAACTTAATAATGCTAGAAATATAACTATTCCTAAAAATAGCCTTTATCTCCTTTAAGCTAAATTTTGGAAGTAGAAATGTTAATTGACAGTTTTTATGTCATAAGATTCACTATAGGTTTTGGTAAATGAGAGTTAAGGCCCGTTCACACAAAGGACGATTACTATAAAGATAGCGATAAAGATATAGTCCTAAAAATTGTTCTCAATATTAAAGAATAGCAGAGTCCATAACAGCTATAACAATAAAGGCACAGAGAAACTACATAGTTGGAATCACTTTCAGAACGATTTTTTCCAGCTGATGAACGAAACAAACACTGACAGCCAATCAGAATCCATCCTGCTTTTAAGGAGCTCGAGAATTTCAGAATCAGAATTAGCTTTATTGCCGGGTACGTATGCACATACAAGGAATTTGTTTTGGTGACAGTAGCTCCACAGTGCAACAGAATGACAGCGACATAGATAATAAAAAAATAATGTACAAATATACAAAATGGCACAAACACAATATACAGAATAGACAATTTAGTATGTACAGGTATGTTAGGTGAAAATTTGAAATGTAATAAGTATGTGTGTTAAATAAAAAATAAAAATAAAATGTGTGATAGTGTTGTGTGTTTGATGTTTATTGTTAAGAGTTCAAGTGTTCATGAGATGGATTGTCTGAGGGAAGAAACTGTTCCTATGTCTGGTTGTTCTGGTGCTCAGAGCTCTGTAGCGTCGACCAGACGGCAACGGTTCAAAGAGGGAGTGTGCTGGATGTGAGGCCTAATGGTTAGAGATTCGGACTCGTAATCCAAAGGTTGCGGGTTCGAGTCTCAGGCCGGCAGGGCGCCGCAGCATAAATGGCTGCCCACTGCTCCGGGTGTGTGTTCACGGTGTGTGTGTGTGTTCACAGTGTGTATGTGTGTTCACTGCTGTGTGTGTGCACTTTGGATGGGTTAAATGCAGAGCATGAATTCTGAGTATGGGTCACCATACTTGGCAGTATGTCACGTCACTTTCTTGGAGAGTGGGGAGGGATTTGCTCAGCAGTCCTCTGTAGTCTTCTGAGGTCAGATTTGGTAGCTGAGCTGAACCAGACAGTTATTGAAGTGCAGCGGATGGATTCAATGATGGCAGAGTAGAACTGTTTCAGCAAGTCCTGTGGCAGATTGAACTTCCTCAGCTGGCGAAGGAAGTAGAACCTCTGCTTGGCCTTTTTCACAATAGAGTCAATGTGAATGTCCCACTTCAAGTCCTGAGAAATTGTGGTGCCCAGGAACCTGAATGACTCCACTGCAGTCACAGTGCTGTTCATGATGGTGAGCGGGGAGAGAGCAGGGGGGTTTCTCCTGAAGTCCACGATCATCTCCACTGTTTTGAGCGTGTTAAGCTCCAGGTTGTTAAGACTGCACCAGACAGCCAGCTCCTTAACCTCCTGTCTGTAAGCAGATGCGTCACCGTCCTGCAGGAAGTGTGAATGGTGTTTTTTCAAACCTACAGTAGAACTCATTCAGATCGTCTGCCAGTTGTTGATTCTCCACGGTGCTGGGGGATGGTGTCTTGTAATTGGTGATGTCTTTCAGACCTTTCCACACTGAAGCCGTGTCACTGGAAGAGAATTGGATCCTTAGTTTATCAGAATAATTCCTCTTTGCCACGCTGATCTCCTTTTCCAGTGTGTATTTGGCCTTTTTATACAATACTGTGTCCCCATTCCTGTTATAAGTTAGATGAGTCCTGGTAGGAATGCACATATCTTCACAGAAACTGATATATGATGTTACAGCCTCCAGATGCGCGTGCGCTTAGAATAAAGAGATGATTTTGTTCGCTGGTGTGGACGCTAATATCATTATCTTTATAGTTATCGTCCTTGGTGTGAACAGGCCTTAACAGCCCCTGTGAGTATGATGCAGCTGAACAGTAGGTTAGGGACGTGCCGAAAGAAGCTTCTGAAGCAGTGAGGCTTTTAAAACAAACTGCATTGATGCTTCGAAGCTTTTGACACAGCGCTCTACTGCGCCATCTGGTGGTCAATAACAATTCCTACACCAACTGTGTCATTCAGTTGATTGTTCGTTGGGATGTCATTGTAAAGTTTATTTGTATATTAATAAACATATGTCATTAGCAAGATGGTGGCGCGTTTGTGTGCAGTGATAGAGTTTCCTAATATTATTGTTTATATTATTAAGACTTATGTTCTTCATATGTATTCACATCAAACTTGTGTATTTTTATTAACTTTTATTAACAATAATACACCTCGTAAAAATAAAACGAATAAAAAAACTACATACATATAGGCATGACATGATGGATATAATTATTATATTAATATAAATAGATCGCGCTTTGTGTTTGAGCCCGGCGTGACGTGTCAGTGAGGTAACGAAGGTCACGTGACAGCCTAAATTCAAGCAATGCTCCGGAACATCACTGGCTGTGTTCGAAATGCCATACTATCATACTACTCTTACTATTTCTGCAGCATCCAGTATGTATGCTGCTCATAGTATTCACATTTGCTTTATGCATGAAATACCCGTATGACCTACTATATTTGCCAGAATCTGCTAAATATAACTCCAGTATACTGAAATCAGTACAGAAGCTGTGTTCTCAATGGCATACTATCATACAACTCCTACTATACTGCAGTATGCTGTGTGAATACTGTGAATAGTATGTGAATTTTCTGTATGCATGGAATGCCCGGATTACCTGCTACATTTGCTGAAATTTGATGTATGCATCTGAAGACGCTGCGTGGGGTACTGTTTCCCAGAATGCAACGCACTCCATGTGACCTGACCTTTCATCTTCAAACGCGCGAGTGAACTGGAGGCGGGGAATAATAATTATAAATGTTTTCTGGAAAGATCTGTCCGGATACATTACTGTTAAACTTGTTGCTAATTTTTCTTTGTTGTGGAAAGATGTACTGTTTGGTTTCCATGATAATAAAAGTAAAAAACAGAAAGAAATATACCTAATTAATCTGTTGATCATTTTAGGGAAATTTCATATTCACAAAGCCAAATTTAGTAATTCTAAACCTTCTTTTATTGCTTTTGGTAAGGAGACGGAACAGTACATCAAATCCATCCATGATTCAAAAAATAAGGCTGCTAAAACCATTCAGTTGTGCTCTATCTTTAATGTATTTATTTGAAACTCCCCCTGGCTCTGCTCTTGTTTATATATTTTTTTCTGACTCTATTTGTGTATTCTTACTTCTTGTTAAAAAAAATAAAATTATAAATTATAAATTATAAATGTTACACTTGTATATATGCACGTTTATACATATAGGCCTACATATACATGTAATCTACAAACTATCGCTGTGCATTTCAAAACAATATCATTTGTAGGACATAAATTGTACTTTAATCTCTATGGCACTTTTCCGATCAAGTCAAATGACGTCACCTTTATCTCTATAGCGCTTTATACATTGTTTCAAAGATATTACATAATAATATTAATATTTCAGTAATATAATATATAAATAAATTATATATATAACTAGAATTAATATTTCAATAAAGCAAACAGAATTAAGTTCCGATGCAAACAGCTCTAAAAAGAAATGGAGTGTATTTACTCTAATTTGTTGTCAGAGGCTATTTACATTAACTCCGCCCACCAATGCCTGCCTGTGATAAACAGCTCTGCAGAAGACACGTGTATTTCTGTAGAATCAGTGGCGGAGAGAGTAACAGATACGAGCTGCTGTTGATCCGAGTTCGATTTCGGCTTTTGTCAAACTCGTGCAACTCCTTTTCCCATCACATACCAGATCAGAAAGGCATTTATTTTCAATAAAAAATTAAGTAAATATTTGAAAAGTGGAGATTAAACACCTCATTAATAATACAGTGTGCTTAGCTGTTAGTAGGTTTTTGTCCCAATAAAGTGGCGTTCATCAAATAAAATGTATGATAATTTACACTAAAATGTTGTTGTCTAATATGTTATTGCATACTGTTTTATAATGTACTACAGTATAAATATCTGCCACCTAACTACTATTTGCACTTAGTGTAATTAGATTATATCACTTTTTCCACTTAGTGTAACTGCCAAAAATATTGTTCAGTTAAAGACAGCTCATTCAGTTCAGTCTATAGCCTATGTAAAGTTATTCAATTATGAAATGAGTTCAATTGGCCAATATTGTTTACTAGTATGAAGCCTTAATAACAAGCCTTTGAAAAAATAATAGTTAGCACATGTGTTTGTAAGGTAACCTTCACAGCTGTGCTGAATTAATGTTTGTATTTGTCATGTGACAATTAAGCATACTACTCTGAAATATTTGTTGCTTATTGTATACTGTTTCACACACTATTCTTTAAAAAATAGTAGGCAGTATACCAGTGGCGGCTGGTGAAAAATATTTTAGGTGGGGCTGTTTGTGCTCCTCCCCCAGAAAAATTTTAATTTCATAGATGTGATTTCCTGCATTCTAGTGCATTTTAGGCCACCCATGTCCCTTGCTTATACCAATAAAATAACTCAAACCAGTCAATACCAATGGTCTAAAAAGACAATATTATTTGAACTGCCATGTAGAAATCAACAGTTTCACAGGTAATGATAATGAACAAGTTTCATGTTTATTATGCTCCGTGTCCAGATAGAAAAAGTGCAAACGCATAACGATAAATTATTATAGGAAATACAACAATCTAGTTCTTTAATCAATCCCCAACTGTAGACTACATATCTTTACAGTTCACTGTAGACAAATTGGATAATGGATAACAGTCTGTGTTGATACTAGAGAAAGAGAGAAGGCTCTCAAAGAAAGCGTGGGACAACATTCTTGAAGAACACCAAGTATGAGAAGAAAAATTATTTTAACATTTTAACTAGTATGAAACACAGTAATCCAGCTCAGAACTTCGAAACAAAAAAAGCAAAGCAAACATACAGTTACATTCCTATTGAGATCACTATTTTAATGGCAAATGTGTGTGAAACGTGGTGTGTGACTGTGAGTGAGAGAGAGAGACTGAGTGAGTAAGAGAATGACAGCATAAAAATGAATACGCTATATTCACTCAAAATTGTGGCAACAGATTACAAGCAATATTATTAAATACATTTAACAAATTAAAATTGAGTAATAATTAATCTAATTAATTCCTTAAAAGTTAACCATTTAAAATCAGTAAAATTTACAAAAACTGTTTTTAAACAAAAATATCTGAATTAAGAATTCTTTCCTTTTTTTATTTACATTAATGCTACTCGACGTCGTCGGCGCTGCCATACTGCACTCGCACTCCTCTGAGGTAATGTCACGCGCAGCAGGTGCACTGCTCTAATCTTGGTACTAGGGGCGATATTTTCAGCGCCCCCAAACCATAAAATTCGACGACGATGATTGGCAAAATATAAACTTTTTTGCGTAGCAACAGGGGAACCATTGGCTTAAATTCCAGCACTGTAGGGCTGAGCGAACTGGCGCCCAGGGAAGACAGCCTATTGGCTACTACTACACCAACATGAAGTGAATGGAAATATCATTCTGGAGAGTTCTAAACACATTCTAAAGTAAAACCATTAATAGCATGTCATTAACACAGATCATTTTTCAAAATGAGAGATTATTAAAAACTTCTTATTATTAAATAAAAAAATAAATAAAAATAAAAAACTGGCAGGGAGGTCGGCGCCCCAGCGCCCTCTATGGGCGAGCCGCTGCTGCAGTATACACTGTGTACTGGGCAGTAAGCAGTATGCCGTAAGCAAGTATGCCATTTCGAACACAGCCACTGTTTCGAAAACTCGGGACATGTGTCCACCATCCCTACAGTAGGTGGCACGCGCGCACTTTCTTACTCAGTGGTGATTCTGCAGAAGGAAAGCCAGGCATGTGGATAAGATGTCATAAAAGTTTACATGTGCGGCATGACAGAAAATGGCTGCAGGAGGCGAGCAGCAGCAGGCGCACAGACCTGGGGCTTATAAACAGAAAAACAAACAGCACAAGCATGGACAACACCGAACTAAAGGCGAGATCGGGAGGGAAAACAAGAGTATGTGTGATGAGTTTATCTTAAAATACACGCGCGGGAACCGTCACGTGAGCAGTGCCTGTCTGACTGAACGTGTTTAAAGACCCGAGGCGTGATCAAGTAGAGTTAATATTAAAGTGATTCTGTGCATATAGTTTATACGTTTAACTTGAGCCCTGCTGACAAAAGCTAGCCTAGGATGCTTGATGATCTTAACGATTTAAGCTGGTCTCCTAGCCGGAACAGCTCAAAAGTGTCTCATTAATACAATACAGTCTTCTACAGGGATTACAGTCTAGAGATTAGCTGACTAACTCGTCTCTTTTTGTGTTGATGATGGTGGCAGGTGCTGACAGAGAAAAGGAAGCTGGGCAGCAGGGATGGACCCCCTCATCTGGTGGCAGTCATAGCCCTTCATACAGGAGTGGATGCCGGGGCTGTCACAAAAATATTGAGAGGTGAAGGAGTTGGTGGTGTGGTGCATGAAGATCAAGGAGTCATTGGGGCCAAGGACAGTTTTGGTCTCGTCCTCCCCCGCTTTAAACAGAGATTGATTTTCTACAGGCCAGACACAGGTAAATAAGTGCTAATGATGCACAGTGGAGTTTCAAATGTTTGACAATATACTACTGTTGCTCCAACAGTGACAAACGCCAAGTGATTCTACAGAAATCATTCTAATATGCTGATTTGGTTTTCAAGAAACATTATTATCAATGTTGAGAACACTTGTGCTGCTTAATATTTTTATGGAAATCACGATTCATGATTTTTCATGATTTTTTGAATGGGACATTCAAAAGCTCAGCATTTATTTAAAATAGAAATCTTTTGTAACATTATAAATGTCTTTAATTTCACTTTTGATCAATTTAATGAAATATTTCTTCCAAAAAGTGCAGATATTTAAGAAACGCATGTACGAATTTAACTGCATTGTGAAGTTGAAGTATACTAATTATGACACGACGTCTTTGTCAGAACTAATTTTACTTTTATGCAATAATATTGTATTTTTAGATGATCTATGAAGTCATTAACTATTTTGTAAAATGATTTGCAAAAGTGTGCTTGTATTTAAGGATGCACAATGTATAGATAGATACTATATAAAATAAATACAACATTGATATACTATATTGGTACTAAATTAGTTATCAGCTTATATTAGAGATTTTTTTTAAATGAATTTTTCATTTAATACTTTGTCAATATTCTCCTAATTGTGCATGCTTGTTTCCCCTATTTTTAAATTTAGATTACCATTGTTGTCATCTTATAATTTAATAGCCCTGTTAAATGTTGTTTTTAGCTAATCTCTCTCTCTCTCTCTCTCTCTCTCTATGTATAATTTAATTCATGTTTTATTTTAAATGAATGTAGGCAAAGTTGTATAGAATTTGTTTTTTAAATTAACATATGTGTTATATTTTCTGTGTTTTGTTTTTCTCTATATTACAAGTGTGGCACATACATTTTTGGGCTATGATTAAAGGCCATGTCTCATTCCAGCTGACTTGCATTCACTCCTGGATGTGGCAAAGATTGCAGACAGTTTGGTGTTTGTGTTGGAGTCGACTGAAGGTTGGGACAGCTATGGAGAATACTGTCTGTCCTGTCTCTTTGCACAGGGCTTGCCAAGTCACGGTAAGATATGTTTGGAAATGATCAGTTATACAGTTTAGCAGTCATTATGCACAGATATTTAACAGAATATCACAATTGACCAATAAGAATCAAATCATCTTCCTCTTTGCCCTGCAGCACTGGTGTGTCAGGGAGTGGCTGATCTAGCAGTGAAGAGTCTCGGAGAGTGCTCTCCCGATTGGTAGAGTCTCATTTCCCAGATGCTCGTCTCTTCTCTATGGATAGCGAGCAGGATGCTACTCTGTTGCTGAGGCACCTGTCAGCACAGAAGCAGAGACGGTTGGGCTTCCGCTCTCGCCGCTCGCACCTGCTGGCTCAGAGAGCCACATATAAACCCAACACCAGCCAGAATGAGACAGGGGGCCCAGCCACAGGGTTAGGGACCCTCTGTGTGTCAGGATATATTCGAGGCTCTCCTCTGCAAGTCAACAGGCTGGTGCATATCACAGGTCATGGAGACTTTCAGCTCAGCCAGATCGATGCTCCTGCAGATCCTCTACCCATCGTGACAGCAGCTTCTCGACCGGTGAAGCCAGGACGAGACGTCGAGATGATGGTTAGGAGGCTACGATTTTGTTGTAATAGGGGTTTATTGTCATTTATTTGTTCATCATTTCATAAGAGGGTTTATAACTTATCAATGTGGAACTTTTTTAGTCATAAATTGCAAGTTCAACACCGTATCCTAACCAGGCTCAACAAGTGAGAAAAGCAGTGATTCTTAAACCTTTTGACTCCAAGGCCCCCTATTGTCCACAACAATATTTGAAGCCCACTACCTCCTCAATCTGAAGGCTTAATGATGCCCTTAATATTAATGGCCCCCTTAATTAATGGATAAATTAGAAGGATTAATTATTACTGGTGTGAAGAATTATAAAAATTTATTCACAATTTGTAATCGAAATGATATTTTAGAGCTTGGTTTTAGTAGAAAAAGTATATT
Source organism: Barbus barbus (assembly GCF_936440315.1). Classification (NCBI taxonomy): domain Eukaryota; kingdom Metazoa; phylum Chordata; class Actinopteri; order Cypriniformes; family Cyprinidae; genus Barbus; species Barbus barbus. Next base: position 12,474,241 of record NC_136762.1, on the reverse strand, counting down.
CATTGTAAAAATGCCTATGGCAGTTTTCCAAGTCTAGAAATAACACGTTTATAATTAATTTAAATGGTTGAGAAACACTGAATAAAATCCCTCATTGAAAACTCATTGGTTAATTACATTATAGTTGCCTGTAATTTTGTCCTATCATGTAGCACTTTTACTTTAACTGTGGACTGACTGCTTTCTTGATGCTGAAGACTTAATTTGTTGTACCTAATTGATTTATTGTATGATGTTTATTGGTTTATTTTTCTTTGTACATGTTCTGTAGGATGGTGGTGATGGGGATATGAATGGGGATGTTCGGGTGTTGATGAAAGCAGACCCTGAGAAGAGGGAGAGCTTGCAGGCGGAGGCAGAAGTGGATCCCATGGATGGGGAACAAACGTGGCCCACAGAAGCAGAGCTGGAGGAGGCAGAAGGTACTGTATTACCCTGTTCAAACCAGGTGTATTATTGATAATTAAAAGTATTAAAAACATTTTGTTAATTGAAATAAAATATAAATATTGGATAAAAAAAACTGCAAATAAAAATTTGAAAGGTTGCCTTTGCAACTAACTGTAATAAGTTGAAGTTCAAACTTATTTGCTGGAAAATAAATAAAAACTGAAATATAAATAAGTTAAACATAAATAGTAATATTAAAGAATCTAAAATTAAAATAAAAGCCAAAAACAAAAATAAAAGCTAATTCATAATATTAATTAAACTATTATTATAGATAAATGATAGTAAAATAACATTGAACACTGACAGCGTCAAATCAGATATCAATCCTGTATTTCCTTTTTAGTGTCCAGTGACTGCAATGCAATATTGCAGCATCCAGTCGAAATGAATACATCTGATCCATCTCTTTGAGATAATTTATTGAAGTGTCAGCAAGATGGAGATTTTAATATAATGTGAGTGGCTTCATTGTTCTATATGATTTGTGTCTGCCCACATACCGGATATAAATGACTGCATTCAGAGCGAGTTCAGATCATACTTTAACTTCTCATCTTGTTCATGATATGACGCATTATGCACCGCTGCAACTCATATACAAAGACTTTTCTCCTCCAGAATATTTGTTTTTAGCTCAGGAATTGATGGATTGTCACAGAAAAAAATTATGGACAATACTGATATTTTGCAAACTATTGATGTGATCTATTCATTATATGCAGAGGCCAGAAAGAAAAGGAGAGTGATGACAGTACCAAAGGGGACGTCCGACTACCAGGCCACATGGATCATTGAATGATGCTGAGCAGGGGGAGGATGATGATGACGTTGAAAGCTGCTATGATGATGATGATGAAGATGGGGTGATGGAAGATGAAATGGATGGTGGTAATGAATTTCAGGTGGGTTTTTATTATTTTAATACAGTGCAGTCACAGGTTTTTAATGTGTTTTTTTTTTTTTTTTCTCCATATGATACAAATTTCCAATTTGTTTGTTTTGTTTGATAGACCCAGGTGAATTGTGTAAATCGGAAGGAAAAAAAATTGTTATTGTTTGGGGCGGGGAGGGGGTTCAATGTTTTCCTTGTTTTTCGTCTTTAGCTGATCACATTCTTGATTGTAGGTTTCTTTTTATTCTATAAACAATGACACCTCACACCCTGGGAAGAAAGCAGGTTTTGTTTTGTATATTTGTTGCTTGGCAACCAGTGAGGTGGCAGCAGAAGTGACTAACCAGGAGCGAGCTTGGCAAAAGCGGGTTAAACCCAAGACTGCCGATAACGATTGAAGGTCTAAAAGTCAGAAGGATGAGATAGAGGGTGGGCACGGCACGGGCGGAACAGTGCATACGTGACTGTGCGCTTCGTGGTGGAGAGGCACTGTTTGTTTTCTCAATATCTGCTGCTTGGCCTTAGTGCCAGGCATCTCGACGCAACAATAGTGTTTGGAGAGGGAGTCCCGAGAGAAGCCTTCAGTCTTCCTGCTCTTTGGACAGAACTTCCTGTCCAGACTTGCGGAGGGGTCGGCCATTTATTTATACCAGCTGGGGTTGAAAGAACAAGGGGAAGCTTGACAAGTATGGAAGCTCTGGTCCATTTATTTTCTTTAATCATAATTAGCATGCGTTTGAAGTCTTGGGGCACACCAAAGGAGACTTTTCAATGCAAGATGTTAACAATAGGGAAATGGTACTACAGATGATTACAGAGATTATTTTTATTACTGCACCTGCGATTGTTCTGCAGGTTGACCCCACAGGGGGGTTTATGCACCCCAGCGGTATGTCTTGTCCTTTTCCCCATCTCAGTCATTCGGCTGTCTGTTTAGTGGACTTCAAAGAAGTGGCGGGTTTTGTTTGGGTTTGCTAGACTCTACATGGATGTATGTCTAGAGAAATGTTTTTACATGCTTCTCTTCCTCTCGAAGGATGCTGGGTCTGAATGCGCTTCTGAAGGAGATGATGACGAAGGGGAAGAAGAGGAGGAGGAGATCAGTTCCACAGGACGCACTGGAGCCGATCAGAAGTATGACGAAGGCATGGATGAGGCCGAGGAGGGAGAGGGGCTGAGGAGATACAGAGAGGCACGTGCCAATGAGATGTTCCCTGATGAAGTCGACACTCCCCTAGATGTCCCAGCCAAGACACGGTAAGATGCAGGACAGTTCCAGCCATGTAAAAGGAACGTTCACATGAAAACAAAATTATTTTTTTTCACTTATGTTGTTCCAACTTGTTTTTTTTGTCTGTGGAACACAAATTACTTACGAGATCTTTTTTCATACAATGACAGGCCTTTGATGAGCAGATAATCATGCATGTTGCATGTTATGGCCAGTATTTAAAAAAAAACAAAAAAAGTTAGGCATCATAGTATTATGTTTACTGTGAAAATTTGGATATGTATTTGGATATCTGCTCAAAATTACATTTAACAGTGTTGTTTAATTAAAAAAAATAAATAAATTAAAAATCATTAGTCTTTTAAAAGATTAAATCAGGGGTGTCAAAATCATGCTGCGTTCCAGGCAACCCATAACCCGTGTTTTTCCAACCTTCTACCCGTGAAAGTGCACTGGAACGGCAGTCAAACCCGTGACTTCCCACCCCGTGAACTCGTACTAGATTGATGTACTCTCAGTTCCGCGCTCTGACGTTACATAGCCTGCGAAACAACAATGGCAGCCCCTACAGATGCATTTCCAAAATATACAAATTATGCGCTGTTTTTCCTCCTCTGTTTCCCTTAAATAAGCAAGGAAGCACCTTTGGCGATAGAAATTATTGTAAATGAGCATAAGCCCCATACGGTTCGCCATGCTGGTTTGTTTACATCTAGCTACCACAATTCCTTGCGCTCAGGCAGTTTGGCGTGACTTGCCTGGAACGCTACAAAGTCGTGGTTAGAAGTCGTGACTTACAGGCTCAAAAACCTGCCTGGAACGCAGCATCAATTCCTGGAGGGCCGGAGCCCTGCAGAGTTTAGATTCAACCCTAATTAAACGCACCTGATCCAACTAATCAAGTCCTTCAGGCTTAATTGAAAACTGCGTAGTATGCGTGTTGGAGCTGGGTTGGAATAAAACTGCTGGGCTGCAGCCCTCCAGGAACTGAGTTTGACACCCCTGGATTAAATGATCGTTAGATGATGGTAAAGGTAATACTAAGTTAAATATTTTATGCCCACCAAGGCTGTATTTGTTTGATAAAAAGATAGTAAAACAGTAATGTTGTAAAATATTAATGCAATTTAAGACAACTGTTTTATGTAATGTAATTAGTAAAAATGTAATTTATTACTCTGATGGCAAAGCTGAATTTTCAGCAGCCAATTACACCAGTCTTCAGTGTCACATGATCCTTCAAATCATTCTGATATGCTAATTTGGTGCTCAAGAAATAATGCTGCTTAATACTTTTGTTGAAACTGTGATGCATTTTTTTCCTCAGGAAAAGTTCAGAAGATAAAATTCAGTCGTGGTATTGAAGGTGGAGAGAGTGCTGGTTATTCACTCCCCCCACCTACAATCCCTGCCGGCCTGAGACTCGAACTCGCAACCTTTGAATTACGAGTCCGACTCTCTAACCATTAGGCCACGACTTCCCCACGATTTAATGCATCCTTGCTGAATAAAAGTATTAATTAAAAGTAATATTTGATGCCAAACTTCTGAATGGTGGTAGTAGTATATGTATGTGGTCTGTTCTGTATCTTCAGGTTTCAGAAGTTCAGAGGTCTGAAGAGTTTCCGCTCCTCCCCATGGGACCCCCTGGAGAATCTGCCTCCTGATTACTCGCGCATCTACCAGTTCCAGAACTTTGAGCGCATGCGCCGCCGAATACTAGCAGATGCCGCTAGTGAGGAGGAAGGAGCAATGGTTTGTATGGGGGGGAAAGGGAGTGAAAGGGGTGTTGTTTAGAGAGTTCTCACGAATATCTTGTTTTTTTCCCAGAAATGTTGGTGTTTCACTGTTTACCAAAGGAATTTTATTTGGAAATCCACCTTTTTTTCCTGCAGGAAGGCTGGTATGTGACTCTTCATATTGTGGATGTTCCTCCCTCAGTAACTTTCAAACCGGCAAACCGTTAGTTCTAGTGTCCCTGCTACCACATGAACAGAAGGTACTTGCAACTTAGAGGATTTTTAAATATTTTATGAGTAATTACTTATCATCAAATTTTCCAAAAGGGTTAAATGTCCTAGTGATGCTTGTGTTTTGAAATACAGTAGTAGCGTTCAGTTTAAAGGCATTCTTTTCACAAATGATTATAGTCAGTATTGAAATAATTGTCTATTTTGCAGATGTCAGTGATGCATATGTTGGTGCGGCAGCACCCGAGCAACACAGAATCAGTGAAGTCTAAAGAAGACCTGGTGTTTCAATGCGGTTTTAGACGCTTCAGAGCTTCAGCCATCTTCTCACAGCACACTTCTGGTAATAAGAGATCATGTTCTTCATATTTATGTCTCTCTTTATAGGATTGATTTGTTTCTGAATAAGTTGTGTCAGTCTCAAAATACGATCTTTGGGTAAACTATGCTTTTAAATAATTTTTTTTTTGTTCACATGATGTATCTGACAGGTTTAAGTCCCAATAAATGCCCTTAAATGATATTACAGTCTGTTTTTGTTTTTTTTGTTTTCAGCTGATAAACACAAGATGGAGCGGTTTCTGGGTCCTGATGCTCCTACAGTGATGTCTGTCTATGCCCCCATTACCTTCCCCACCGCAGGTGTTCTGGTCTTCAAACACTGAGACAATGGTGGGGAGAATCATACAAAACATTTCAACTCAAAAAGAGAACTGCCTTCACCAGTACAGCATGTGGTAAAGCTTTTTTTGTTTTACATTTACCATAGGTATGCAGGACCTGGTGGTCACAGGCACTCTTTTGAGCTGTGATCCTCAGCGTGTGGTGTTGAAGAGAATCGTGCTGAGCGGACACCCTTTCAAAATCAATCGGCGCTCTGCTGTGGTCCGTTACATGTTCTTCAACAGAGGTGAGAAGGAAGGCGTTAGTCATTTCCTCTGTTTACCTTTTAGATGTGTGTGTGTGTAGAGGTCTAACAAAGATTGAGTCCAACATTAAAGCACTTCTCTTTTGCAGATGATATTTTGTGGTTTAAGCCAGTAGAACTTCGTACAAAATGGGGACGAAGAGGACACATCAAGGAAGCATTAGGTAAGGAACAAAATATTAATTGTGGAGAAACTTTCCATTTACTAGTGTTTTAAACAAGAAAAACAGCTCAAAGATTGATACATATTCAACCCTTTAGATCGCAAGAGATTTTTTTTTATTTTTTTTTTATTTATTTTTTTTAGGATTATAATCTTAAATTTAATTAACTTATTTTTATTATTATTGTTTATTTGTAATCCATAATTATTAATAAAAATAGTTGTTTATTAATATAGTTAATCATCATTATTTTTAAGTCTTGTTTTTACTAATAATTACAAAATAATTAGGTGTTTAAGCTTATTATTATTATTATTAATAGTAGTATTAATATTAATTTTATTATTCATTATAAAAAATTGCCAAGATCAGAAATAAAATAAATTAATCAGTCATGAATATTGGACATTTATACAATTTGTTTCTTTTAAAATGCATTGATCTTGCCAAGAAAATAGCGATAGATGCTGGTATGTCAATAAAAATAAACGCATAAATACAAAAATAATCAGTTTTGTTTGTTTAACAATATTACTAAAACAATATTGGTAATTTTATTTATTATAGATTAAATCCTAAATTGGGCAGAAAATATACAGGCTACAGTAAAATATAAAGAAAATATAAGGACTTTGAATGATTGTAACAATGCACTAGCTGGTCTAGTTTTAAATTGGGGAGAAAAAGGTAAAAGTACATTCTTAAAACAATGTGGAATGTTAGGTACCACTGACTCAAAGTATGTTCTGACTCCCTTTTATTTGTGTGCTTTCGCAGGTACTCATGGCCACATGAAGTGTGTTTTTGACAATCAGCTGCGCTCTCAGGACACAGTGCTGATGAACCTGTATAAGAGGGTGTATCCGCACTGGACCTACGTCCCCGCCCCTCTGCCCTGGGTCAATAGAGAGCCGCCACCGGCCCTCTGCGACACTGACATGGAGTAGAAGCAGGAAGTTATGAACTGAATGCAATGGAAACATAACATGACACTTGCTGCCTGTGTCACAGGATACTCTGGTATTGATTCTCTGTGCTCTAATTGACTATTAAATGTCTATATATAATTTCTGTGCTTGTTTTAGTGTTCTTGAAGCATTTTCCATAAAAAGGTCCCTTAGTGGCCACTAGATGGCAAACATGTATTAGTGGAAGTGGTTTCCTTCCACAGACATGAAATGTTAAATATCTTATTGAGGCAATCTGACAAGTCTGGGATGTTTTTAACCAATGTCATTACAAATAATGGCATTGCTTATTTACAGCCTCAGGTTGACAAATCAACCCATGAAATAATTTCTCAAACACAAATTTTTTTTATTAGTCACTAAACGCATCCTTAGCAGTGTTGCGGAATAGCGCAGAACTAAATTCCAGCCTAAACCCAAAGTGAGAGTGTCTCGTGATTTTATAAGAGAGGCAGTGGCGAAAACCCGCATCTAAACTCTTTGTAAACACTGTCATTGCAATCTTTTATTTCTCATCATTTAGCTCAAACCAAACCTCATGCTGGAATATTATCTCCCTCAAGTATGTCCTCACTGCAGCCCTTACTGTCCTCTGGCTGCCATCGTTCAGAATCGCTGGCAACGGTGAGGGATGATTATCGCTGGTGAGCGAATGCATAGTGACCATAATTTATGCTGCGATGCTGCCATATGCAGATGACAGCGAGGTTCTATGGGCCTTTATGGCGCAGATGGAGCGTGTATGTGTGCTGTTATTCTCCTTCGTTCCTGCAGACTCTTCCACCACTCCCTCTCCCTGGTGGTTCCCTGACCTGAAGCCCCCTTTTCACCACCATCTACACTCTCTCACACAGGGAGCGTGACCCTCTGTTGTTTTCTTGCCGGATCCCCAAATGCTTTACAGTTGTTTTTTTTTCTCTCTCTCTCTCTCTCTCTCTCTGCGCTCCCTTCCCTCGCTCTTCTGAGAAACAATGATTTATGAATTGTAATATTCATCATAAAACAGTTCTCTTGCATGCTTGCAGCTACGTGATTCATCCCCAGGTTCTGTTGGGACCACACCGCAGACGCATGCCAATATGTCTGGGAAAAGAGAAGGTGAAGCTTTGGGCTCAAAAAACACAACGTGATCCAAGAAATGGGGTATCAAAAGTTCAATATGTACATTTTTATCCTGTGCTGTGAATTTGATTACGGTGGAAAAAGTCAAATAATGATAAAACAATCGCACTAGGGTAATACTTCTTTATTGCCTAGGGGTGCACTCGAAGCTCTGGACGGTTAAGTTGAGGCACTCCATTTATTTTCTTATTCATTTTTTAAGCTGTAGTGCACCGGGGGCATTGAGCGGGGATGTGTTGAACACATCTTGTTTAAAGCTGAATGGGGTGTGGTATGCCTGGCCAAATGTTCATAATCTAGAGAGGAAATCTAATCCTCCCATGCTGGAGATTGTCCTTAAAGGAATATTCCAGGTTCAATAGGAGTTAAGCTCAATCGACAGCATTTGTGGCGTAATGTTGATTAACACAAAAATTAATCTAGACTCATCCCTCATTGTTAAAAAAAGCAAAAATCTGCTGTAAGGGATCGTACTTATGTGAGCGTATATGATGTTAAAAACAGCATTAAATATGTGCAAACATGATTTTAGTGTGACAATCTGTGTTAAGTTCTATACTATTTTAAACCTTTGTTGCCATGATAACTAAAAATTACAACAATTCTACTTTAAATTTGTTAAAAGTTGGCCCCCTTTTAATTGTGAGTGCCTCGCTGTAATTTTGATTTAAACACTAATGTTAGGCTTGTATTTTGTAAAATCACTTATATTTGTTCCTCTGTTAAAACTAGATGAGTAAAATTGTTCTTGTCATTTTAAAGGCTGTTTTAGAGTCTTCATGATGTTGTCATGGCAAATGCTGTTTAAAATTAATCAAAAAATTGTCCCAGTTTACTTCTATTGATATGAATGCGAAAATGGGCATCTTATAATTTTAACACTTTTTATTACAGGGGCCAATTCTCATTTTTAATTAGTTGCTTATTAGCATGCCTAGTATTAACATATTGGCTGTTTATTAGTACTCATAAAACACATATTCTGCATGACCACATTCTACATCCTTAATACCTAAATTTAAAGCTGCAGTCTGTAAGTTTTGCCTCTTTGTCGCCATCTCTGTTTGAAAACCTGGAATTGCAGCTTTTTGTGGAATTATCTTCTGTGCGTGGGGTTGCGCTCCGGCACGGCTCCATTGCGGATGAATCTAATATTTTGAGGTGAATGTGTAGCTGTCAGTCACCACACCGGTGTAGATATTGTACTTCACTAGAATCCCAGATTCTAGCCTACGTCTTGGAATATATGACCGAAATAAGAATTTTCACCGTATATTGCCATCTAAACAAGTAACAAGTCTGCCACGTTTGTTCTGACCAACTGAGGAAAAAAGCATTACAATAAATCGCGCTACCAATGGTGATTTAAATCTAATGATCGGTTAACTCGTATCAGATCTAACCGTGCAAATTATTATTATTGTTATACTTTATTCTCAAATTATTAATGTTAACAACATCAGCATTATGTGACTATGGGTGTAGTGCGTATTAGCCTGTAGATTTCAATTTCTGTACAGTTTAATCTAATTGTCATGCCTTTCAAATTTCATATTAAGAAATTCTTTTAACCCAAAAAGCAAACTATGCTCCGTTCGAACTGGTTTTCTTTAAAATACAAATCTTGTGTAATCCCAGGCTATATGTAATCAGAAGCACATTTAAAACTGGAATATAATTTAATTTAATTCACATGTGTTTCATAAACACACAATCCTTTCTGGATTTCAATTCGCCATCGAAATGATACATTTAATTACTCTAGCTGCTGTGAGAGAAGGCTATAAACCAGAGGTCGGCAAGTAAGTTTGGCATCGGGCCAAAAAAAAAAACAATTCACCACTAGATAGCGGGCCAGAACATAGTCGAAGGATAATGTAAGATATTAATTGATGATAAAATGCAACCAGAATTGACTCTGACTGACTGTTACAGTGTATTTTGTAACTGGTAGTGAGCTGTTACTCTGTGTAAAATCCTGCCACAGTCATTAACAAAAAGCCACATTTGTGTGGCGGTGTCCGATCAGAGTATGTGAGCGAAGTGGAGCGTCAACAATTTCCACTCTGCGCTCCGACCATTTAATAATCGCTCTGCGCTCACTGATATCAGAAACACCGCTCCGCGTCTAAAGTATTTCAGTATGTTTGAAATATCACAGTTCAACGGAAGCCCGTTTCCGCCACTGAAAAAAAAAAAAAAAAAAAAGAGCATATTGCGACTTTTTAATCTCACAATTCTGATTTTATGAATTTTCTTTCACAGAATTGTGAGAGATAAACTCGCAATTGCGAGTTATAAAGTCAGAATTGCGAGTTAAAGTCCAGTTTAGGGGGGAAAAAGACTATGTTCTCCGAATTGCGAGTTTATATCTCACAATTCTCTGAAAAAAAAAAAAAAAAGGCAACTGTCAGCTGAAAATATTCAGAAGGAACAAATTCCTTAGTAACTTCCCGCTCATGTCCACTGCAGTCATCATATTCTTCACATTCTTTCTGATTTGAGTCATCCTTTTCTATCTAGCTAGCTAAATATGTTTAACATGTGAATTCTTGCTAAATATGCAGTTATATTACGGGTCGTTCGCATGAATTATACTCGTGATGGAGTGGTGATGGAGCGCTCTTGGAGCGAGTGAAAACCACGACACTCCGACTTTTAAAAGATCCGCTCTTCACACCGCTCCGCTCACATACAATTGTGAGTAACTGTTGCTGTCGTGACATCTATTTCAGAACCAGCTGCTATCAAAATAATCTGGCTACGGGCGCGGGCCAAATATTATTGCTGGCGGGCCACTTTTGGCCCGTGGGCCGCCTGATTCCGACCACTGCTATAAACGATCTGGCACCTGCAGGATCCTCACATGCGATAGGCTACTAGCTGTGTCAACTACTTTGTTTACAGACGTGACGTAATGACACAGTGCCATGCTCGAATTTCCCACGAAAACCTACCCATACCACTCAAATTACATTGTTATAAGATAACTGTTGTGAATCGGGCTAAAGTAAGGTGATAGTTGTGAACACTGGCTGGTTATGTACTTGCTCAAATATTGATTTCGGATAATTTTTAACCCCCAACAATTTACAGACTGCAGCTTTAACAACTACCTTACTGACTATTAATAAGCAGCAAATTAGGAGTTTGAGGCAAAAGTTGTAGTTAATGGTTTGTTAATAGCGAGAATTGGATCTTAAAGTAACATGCCACTATTTTAGAAAATAGTATATTTCCAAGTATAGTATTATTTTCCAAGTCCCCAAGAGTTAAACAGTTGAGTTTTACCGTTTTTGAATCCATTCAGCCGATCTCCGGGTTTGGCGGTTGCACTTTTAGCTACAGCTTAGCATAGATCATTGAATCTGATTAGACCGTTACCGCTACCGCCAGACCCAGAGATCGGCTAAATGGATTCAAAAATGGTAAAACTCAACTGCTTAACTCTTGGGGACTTGGAAAATGTTTCTTTTAAAATAAAATGTGACCAATCACTCATATTAATTCTATTAAAACTTGAGCTGTAAAGTTGTTCTCATCATTTTTAAGGCTGTTTAAAGGGTATGCTGTCATTGTCAAATTTTTGGTGGATTTAAATATAGAAATTGCAATGTACTTCCATTAAAAGTGCTCACTGTAACCTTGATTTAAAATGCAGAAATATGAAGCTTGTAATTTCTTAAAATGACACTAAAACTTCAGCAGTAAAATGGTTCCCATCATTTTTAAGGGTTTTTGTTACATTACAACGACAATTTCTGTGCCTAAATCCACAAAAAACTGGCTCCATTTTCTTGAAGCTTATCATTTTTTCAAAGCACTTATGTTTATTCTTGTTAACTTGAGCTGAAAAGATGTTTTCATCGTGTTCTCAAGTCATTTAGAGTTTTAATGTTATCATGCAAACGGAGTAGTGAAATTGAATACAACTTTACATAGAAAAGTCAACATGCATATTGTTTGTTTTGTGTCTTGACTTTTAAAAACAGTATTTTCATGTTTAAAGATGGGCCCCAGTACCTCACTGTAATCTTGATTTCTGCTATTTTTTTTTTTTTTTTTTTCTCTCTCAAGGAAACAAGGAACATGTCAAAACTGATTATACATGGTAATCAACATTATGCCACAAATACTGTCAACTGAGCTTCACTTGTATTGACCCCGGAATATTCCTTTCAAAACATGCGAGGAATGCAGTTGTCAAGTTTTTCCTTCACTCGATTCCCACCGCTTACCAGAAACATCCACTTGGGATTAACGTGGAAATGTTGAATTTTGTCTGGGCTGATGGAAAGCGAAATGTTTGTGACAGTGAGGGACAAACTACATGGAGGTATATTGGACAGCTCTCACATGAGTATGTGATTGGTTTCGACCACAGTCTGAAAGAGTTAACGCTGGTGGTTTAGGGCCTCTTGGACCAGGAATGTCCTGTGGTTCCCAGTTCACTGCCACCACACACAGCTGGATCCCTCTGAAGGCATAAAGCGTGAAAGATTTTTCCACTGGAAGAGGAGAGCGAACGAAAAAGAGAGCGAGAGAGAGAGAGAGATGGATTGCAGGGGAGGAAGCGATAAGAGGAGAACCACTGAGTGTTTAAATTGAATGTAAAACAGAGATTGTGCAGGAGTATAATTTAAGTGCCGCTCAGTTTGGAAAACAAGAGTAAGCAAATATGTTTGAGAGGAGGAGGAAGAGGGGGCTGGAGGGGTGTGAGATGGAGAGCAAGAGTGGCTTGCGTTTATGGATGGCAGATGTGGCGCTGTAGGATTTTGGCAGGGGCTAATGGTGCCTGAGTCCTACACTGGCTGGGTGGCACCAGGGTGAGAGCGAGGTCAGCGCACCGCAGCATACAGCCCATAAAACACCGCAAGAGAGACACACACACAGACTGGCCCGCCAGCCTGGGATGGCGTTACGGCACAGAAAGTTGACAAACACTTACAAAGCACACGGAGAACCCTTCAAATCTACTGGTGCAACAGCTTCGGATAACTCATCTGCTCATCTGAACGTTTAAAGACAGCAATAAACAATAAAGAAAACAGTGAAATCATGATCTGTCCACTCATGTCTAAATCATATTTACATGCCATGTCTGTGTCACTAGCCAAACAGTACTGCAAAAACATTCAAATACTATTGGTAAACTTCTTCTTTGAATGTTAATATATATAGATATGCAGGTGTCTGGTATCAATCCAATGCAAAAAATATCTTTATGATCCGTTTATTATTATTCTATTGTTTCTCATGGAAATGTATATTTTTCTGTTAAATACCACATTGTTACCAAAGCTGAAATGTATAAATGAAACATTTCCCTTTGTGTTTTTAGTTAGCAGGCTAGCAGCTTAGCTTAGCGTTTTAAAATTATATATGACGTATATCAGACATAAAACAAACAGCTTATCCTGCTAGCTTAGAATATTGTTTAAGAAAAGCTATTTTGATCTGTTAGAACAAGATATCACTGCTTTTATTTTATTTTTATTTTTTTTGTGAGGGAAGAGGGGATAGGATCTTGCACCAGCATTTTTGAATACAACAACTCTCCTGTGGCCTCATGGGATAGATAGGGATCCAGTATATCATGCAGGTATTTTTCACCTGCTGTTTCTTGAACACTGCATATTCTTATGCTCACCAGGGATGCATTTATTTGATCAAAAATACAGTTCAACAGTGGTAGAATACAATTTTAAATGGCTGTTAAATGACTGAAAATTATTCCTGTAATGGCAAAGCTGAATTTTCAGCATCCTTACTCCAGTCTTCAGTGTCACATGATCCTTCATAAATCATTCTAATATGCTGGTCTGCTGCTCAAGGAACATTTCATATTATCAATGTCGAAAACAGACGTGCTGCTTATATTTTTTTTGTGGATTTTTTTTTTTCAGGATTTATTGATAAATAGAAAGTTCAGAAGAACAGTTTATTTGAAATAGATTTTTTGTAACATTGTAAATGTCTTCATAATTAACGCATCCTTGCTGAATAAAAGTATTAATTACTTAAAAGAAAATAATAATCTTTTGTAATTCAGCCAGAGTTTTAAAAGCCACTGATTTTCCTGCTAATGAAAATTAACCTTCTCATCTGTGATGGGAGAAAGTAAAACAACAAAATTTTCAAAATAAATAAATATAAGAGCAGCTTCCTGTTAGCGAATCTGAGCGGAAATAAGAGAAGCACTACTTTTACACTTTGTTTTCTTCTGTTATTACTTTTTAGGTGCCCTTTTCTCATCACATCTATTTGTCTCGACCCTAACCTCTCAAAATTCCTCAGTAAAATCAAACATCCTGTCATTTTCTGTACACTCGCTCTCCCTTTATCTCTTTCTGTCTCTCTCGCTGTCTTGTTCCCCCTTCCTCTCCTCTTACCCTGGTCCTGACTCCCTGGTTCCTGGGGCCTGGCCAAGGCGTGTGTCCCCGAAGGAGCCAGTGAGGAGATGGAGAGAGGGGGCAGAGCAGGGGCTGAGAGACAGGCTCCAAAACCACAGCTGCGGCAGCCCTGCCTTGCCTTCCTCTCTCCTGTCCTCTCTCTCACTTCACTTGGGTTTGCAAGGAGCTGGCCTGGCAACCGCCCCAGCTCTGCCATTAATCAGAGGAGAGCGGTAATATGTGCATTTGTGCTGATAGAGAACTGGCTGGAACAGGGGTGGTATGGAGACCAGGACCTCCCAACAAAGCAGTGGAGTTCACCCAGCGAGCGAACAGGGGAGGGAGTCTGACAGACAAAACGCCTGTTGCACAGATCGTGACTCTTTGATGAGATAGACGCGAAGAAGTTGAATGCGTTGAGGTGAGGCGTGAGGGAGTGCAAGGGAATAGGCTTGCGGAAATGGACCTGGGGTCTGCTGAGGAGGAAGAGAGGAGATCCAAGTTTCTGTCTATCATTGCATATAAACATGGAAAATCTCATGGTTCAATGCAAACAGCTGTAGAATGTGCACTTTTGTCTCATTAAGGCAACTCAGTGAAAAGAGTTGGCCACAGTGCATTACGCTCACGGTTAATGCATATCCCAGATTCCAGGCCTGAACCACTGCCCAAGGTCTCAGTACATTACTGTACCACACAAATCAAAGCTGCTATACAGGATGAAATTAAATACAGTACTAGTCAAATGTTTGGACACACCTGACTGAATTTATGTTCCTCGTGAAACTTTTCATCTTAAGGCTTATGCTTAATATTTGTGTAAATAAATGTCAATTGCGCCTAAGCACAAATTTCTTCGCTAAACTAACATTGTAATTATTATTTGTAGTAAATATATGAGCTGGAACGGATAGTGTAAGAAAAGCAGCCAACAAGTGCTCAGCATACATGGAAACTACGGTTAAAAAAAGCATCCCATGATGCACCTCATGAAGCTGGTTAAGAGAATGAATGGAATGTGCAGATTCCGGGGAGTCCTGGGACCACAGAATAATTCATAGAAAAATTGTGTAAAAATTACTATTAATATTACTGATTAAGATAAATAGTGTTTGCATTAGATCAAAATTTTAAAGTTCTAAAAATACATCTTTTCCATCTAAACTTGATCCTCTAACATTACCACTCTCTGTTTCTCTTTTATCTACTTGTTTTCTGTTTTTTTTTTTTTAATTGTCTTCTAACACTGGCATTTTCTACTCTTTTTATGTTCTTTTGTCTCTAACTCTAACACTAACCCTAACACTAGCATTCATATTTTTTATATTCTATGTACTTGTTTTCATTTTATTTATTATTATTCAAACAAAACAAAACAAAACAAAACAAAAAAACCTTGCTACATGAACTGTGTTAGGCTAATCACAACACTTACATATTATTGCTCTGTTGGTTTTGAATGCTTCTAGTCTATTGATTTTTTGGATAAAAGCATCTGCTAAATAATTAGATGTAAATGTAAAATATATAGCTGCCTTTATATTTTAGGAAGGGTGGCTACTTTGAAGAAAAGCAGCTATGGTTAAAATAAAGAATCTGCAGGTGTGTCTAAACTTTTGATTTGATTACTATACATGTTGAAACTACCCTCTATTCTATATGGGTCTCTCCAACAGGATGCCAAAAAAATACTGGAGGTAGATTCATCCCATCTAAGAGTGTAGCATTAGGAATGGCTTTATATACATGTAATGCCTTTTTGATTAGACATGATAAGTGCCCTATTTGTTGCGCAAGACTGATTGTACCTCAGAGTATATTTTGCGCATATTAGATTGGACATTGTGACGATGTGACTGGTAAATGAGGGCAGACATTCTCTATTACAGCACGGGGACAGGTCCCAAAAGGAAAACGGTTCACACAAAGTCCACAAGCCCACCCCCCTCCATTCTTCCCTTGATTATCCAGGTGGGAGTGAAATATAGAAAAAAACCCAAAAGCACTTCCAACCTGCTCCCCCCCTCATCACCCCCACCGGGCCTCCCTGCATGCCTGTCTGCTGACATCACCGCGAGGAGACCTGGCAGGCCAATCGCTCTCCTCTGCTCTATCCTTCCCTTTAGCTCGGCTTCCTGCCCCATGATGTCACACGCCATATGATTTTCAGCGAGAATCAAGCCGGAAAAGAGATTTAGTTGGAAGAGAGGAGAGAAAAGGAGGAGGTTCAGCGTAGGGTGTGCGTAGGCCACAGAAAACAAAAGGCTGCTCTTCCCCTGTGTGTGTGTGTGTGTGTGTGTGGAGTGGCTCTGAGGGGCTAACGAGGAGAGTTTAGAGAGTGGAGACCACTGATCGGTCAGCCATGTGCTCCACAGATGGATAATTTGCTCAAACACCGCGACGACTGGTGACCGCTGGTGCCAACATGTTGCTTGAAACCCTCAGACCAGGGTGGCACAGTGACCCTGGTATGACTGAGTCAAAGACCACCGAGTCGGGTTAAGGCCAAAGTATTCACCTCATTTTTAACATAAGAGCAGATGTGGCTATTTGTAACTTGAACGTGCAAGGCTTCTGGTGTCATTCACAAACAGTTCATTATGATGCTTGATGTTCCAAACTGGTGTGTTAGTTCATTATTATAATCATAAACACTCTGGTTTGTAGCACAAATGGCTTTACCGTTTACTGCACTTTACTGTTATTCTTCTAGTTATTTACCTATTGCAGCTAATCAATCGGAAGTGTTGCAAATTCATAAAAAGAAAAAAGAAAGTTGCTTACCTTTGCATTATAAAATAATAAAAAAATAAAAAAATTCAGATGAAAATTAAACCGATGAGACGATTTTTATTAGTCTGGAAAGAAAGATGCAAATCAAGGATAAAACTTTCTAGTGTGCATGTGATGAGTGTAGTATGTAACAGATTAATAGAATGGTATGAGGTTTGATCACAAATTATTGAATATTCCGTTCCACCATCCTCTCTAGTTGCTTAGTTTTTTTTTTGCATTCTTTGGCTGCAGCAGTCACAGTTTACTTCCAGTCACCATTGCCATTTCACTTATGCTGTTTCTTACAGTCCCTATTAAGTCTGAGGGAATTGCAATGGTGACCAGAAGTAAACTGTTAACTGCTGTATTAGCCAAAAAACATAAAAAATCACTAAGTAACAATAGTGAGGATGCCGGAATGGAGCATTTGGTCTTTTATCAAAGTTACGAAAAATGTCCTTTAAAAAGGAAGAAAAAAGTTGCCTTTGTTATTAACAGTGTTGGGGAAAGTTCTGTTAAAACTAATGCATTACATTATTGCATTACTAAATAAAAGAAGTAACAAATTGTGTTAACTAGTTACTTTTTATTTAAAGTTATACATTACATTACTTTTGCTTTTTGTCACCTGAGCTGGGCTTACTTATTTAATTTTAATAGCAAAAAAACTTTAATAGCACCTGTAAAGGCCCTTTTACACCAAAAGGGAATTTAATAAACCTCAGCCTGAAGGAAGTGTCTCTGCCTCTGCACTTAGTCCTGATTTCTCTCAACACGGGGACAGGAGAGCTGTCAATGAATAAACGGGAAAACAAAGTAACTTGCGTTACTTATTTGAAAAAGTAACTCAGGTATTTTCTTGTAAATTTAAAAGAAATGTGTTACTTTGCTATTTACTTTAAAAAAGTAATGTGATGACGTAACTTACCAATGATAATTTGCTGTGAATAAACCTCATACCATTACCTAATCTATTACCTAAATGAGCTATTCACATAGTAGATGGTTACAGTACAGTGTCACAATAAGTAGTTGTTTTTTTTTGTGCAGAATGCTGGTCCAGTGGAAAGTCATGTGACCTACCAGCGTCAGTTGCTAGGCTTGGGAGAGTTTGCTAGGCCCCCCCCCGTAATTAATTAATTAATTAATTTATTTATTTCATACTTCAGGTATAATTTGATTGTACACTTTAGCACAATCAAATATACTTTAGTATATCTTTAGTTGGACTTCAGCACAGTTAAAGTTGCCTAAAAATATCAGGGGCTTTTGGCAAAACATCAGGGGCTCAAGCCCCCAAAGCCCCCCCTCGCAACGCCACTGTGCTTTACTACCATTCACAAATTCTTTTTTGTAGCCTCATGGGATAGTGAAGTATCCACTGGATGTGCAAAATCTCAGTGGAAAAGGTGCAAGTATGTCATCTGGCGACTGCTTGCCTACTGTTTTATGAATACTGTGAATTGAAGACATGCTACTCTATTTACATATTGTGTTCTGTTTACTATATAGTAGGCAAGTATGCAATTTTGGATGCAGCCCATAGTGCGTACGC
This sequence comes from Barbus barbus, assembly GCF_936440315.1. Classification (NCBI taxonomy): domain Eukaryota; kingdom Metazoa; phylum Chordata; class Actinopteri; order Cypriniformes; family Cyprinidae; genus Barbus; species Barbus barbus. The sequence goes on along the minus strand of NC_136762.1, from coordinate 12,455,791 downwards.
ATAAGTGAAAGTGACCAAGTATGGTGACCCATACTCGGAATTTGTGCATTTAACCCATCCAAAGTGCACACACACAGCAGTGAACACACACACACCGTGAACAGACACCCGGAGCAGTGGCAGCCATTTATGCTGCAGCGCCCAGGGAGCAGTTGGGGGTTCGGTGCCTTGCTCAAGGGCACCTCAGTCGTGGTATTGAGGGTGGAGAGAGCGCTGTACATTCATTCCCCCCCACCTACAATTCCTGCCGGACCTGAGACTCGAACCCGCAACCTTTCGATTACGAGTCCGTCTCTCTAACCATTAGGCTACAACTTCCCCATAAGCTAAGCGTTTGCATAAAAACTTAAGTATACTTTGGGCTTTATTCTCCAACTTGTGTCTGTGTACAAAAGTGTGTGCTGGAAAGTCAGAATGACATCTGGTAACAATAGAGACATGCTCGATGAAGGTATTTTGAGGAAGTCACACCATCTGCCCTCGCAGGCTCTAAAAAGAGCAGTTGGTTTGCGCAAGTGGTGCGCCTGCCTTTCCCTCCAACGCAAGCTTTTGAATCACAACATGCCCAGTTCAAACCCACACTCACACTATCCCTATCAATCACGGCAGCTTCTCATTTAGGTTTCATCTCCTGAAAACGGCAACACTGCCAGCGGAGGATGCATCCGCGTGTCAGCCAGGATGCTCACAAAAGGCAGAGGATGCAAATGACCTGTCTCTGTGTGCCTATCCATTAAAACTGTCTCGCAGCATCTCATTAGAGTGAATTAGGAGAGGGTGTGCGTAAATGTTGGGCCTAGCGCTCAATTTCTGGTGAGATGTTGGTTCTCAGGGGTGTGTCTGGCATAGGGGCCCGGTGATCTTGCATGTGGTAAATTGAGAGGTTGTACCCACAAAGATAGAAACAGTGCTCATTACGCTGCCATAGAGAGAACGCTCGGCTTGGATGTCTGGCCAAGGGTGCGAGGCAACAAACAGCTCAACCGCTAAATAGCTGTTCCCATGGTGCATTATTCTGACTCAAGGATGCATTATGAAGCCAGTGCCACGGGGTCTCTAACAATCAGGGGTCTCAAACTGACAGAAACCAAAAAATAAACCACCACAGATGTGAAACTGAACACATTATTTCAGCTTTCATATTTTATACTAGCGGTACATAGTTATGTGCTTTTCATTGTGTAACAAAGTATTTGCTATTTTTTATGCAAATTTATGAAATGAATAAAAAAAAAGTTTTATTTATTTATATTTATTTATTTACTTATTCCTTCCAATAATTTTATATTATTATTTATTTATAAATGCATTGATTTATATTAATATTTTTGTATTGATTATTATTCTATAGTATGTGTTTATTTAATATTATTATATATGCATTTATGTATTATTTGGTTCAATTGTTATAAATAAATACAATCAATTATTTATTTTTAGGTATTAATGTATTAGTTTACATTTATAGTTATTTATTTATAGTTATTAACTGATTTTTGAAGTTTATTTTATTATTATTCATGTATAATTCTTTCATTGTTAAAATTATACCTTGTTTATTATTTTCTATATATTAATTGATTTTTATATTTATAGTTTATTTGTTTATAATTCATTCATATTATTGCTATTATTATGTACATACATTATATACATTAGTATTATTTAAGTAATTTCTATATTATGGTTGATAATTGTATATTTATTTATTAAGACTTTGTATTATGATTTATCTATTCAAGATGATTTATTATTATTTGTTATATGCTGTGACGCTTTTGCCTTTGGGCTTTGCAGGACTGTAATCTAACTGTAGGCCTTATGCTTGAAAACAACAACATTATTATAACTTGAGTGGAATGCTATTTGTCATTCCCTATGCATACTTAAACTTGATGCTTTGGTCCCAAGTCAGGCGTTCCTCAGATTATTCTCCACTTTGACAGAAGTGCAGTATCACAGACCCACTTACAGACCGATTTCACTCATGCACACGGCCAATAAAGTTTTACACGCAGCACATAAACATCCCACTTGTTAAAACTAAATTTGTTCAGCTCTCTTGCACTCTTTCCATCTTTTACACACACACACACACACACTCTCCTGTCACACTTTTTTTTTTTTTTTTTTACAAATACACACGTATTTCAGACATAAACATGTGCACATTCAAATAAACAATAGTAGGTGTGTTATTTAGGAGGTGATGGCTGATTGTTAAGTGTCAGTGGTTGTACAAATGTGCTCTGTGATCCAGTGGCAGGCCTGGTTAATGTTTTAACACAGCTTTCATTCACTTAATCATGGTAAACACAGGCATTCGCCTGTTGTTGGCTCATTAGGAATTCCGATCAGGACTTCATAGAGGTCACAGTGTGTCTTCACTTGCCAAGATAAAGTCTTCAGTACAGGGACCAATTCTCAGTTGCTTATTAGCATGCCTATTATTAACATATTTGTGGTTTATTTGTACTTATAAAGCACATATTCTGCATGACCATATTCTACATCCATAATACCTAAACTTAACAACTACCTTGCTAACTATTAATAAGCAGCAAATTATGAGTTTATTGAGACAAAAGTCGTAGTTAATAGTTTGTTAATAGTGAGAACTGGACTTTAAAATAAAGTGTGACCAAATTTACATCCTCTCTATCACAAATTTGTGTCCAAATCAGAATTCACAGTTTGCTTGTGCACACACTGGGCCTCATTCATGAAAAACAAGTCGAACAAATTTGTATGTAAATCATTCATAAAGTCTTTCTTACGTGAATTGAATGTGACAATTTATGTAAGAATGGTTTAGTGAACAATTAGAAATTTGTTCTGTTCATGTTGCATGAATGAGGTGCAATGGGTCCTTAAGAAAATGAAAGAGCTGACTTTGGCAATTCAAATGAGCCTGTAAACAAACAATAAACATAACTGAGCCAAATGACTTTGGTGTCACATGAGCCAAGGTCAGTGAAACACAAGGGTCAACTTAAGCGATTATGTTTAACAACTGAGCTATTTCGAGCGACTAATACCCATTGTTTCTCTCCAACATATGGGCAGTGAATTTTATACCAACATTAAAGTGAACTAAAAAACATCCAGGTGCTGTTTGCACCCTGATCTGTCCTTTGTCTAGCTCTGCCTATCTCTGTTTTCTGAGGTTATCACAAGTTCATCAAGAGAAACTGGAAGTGAAAGACAATACGTTCTCCTCAGTCAAGCCAGACTGCTGTGACTTTGACCATTAAAATTAAAAAGCAGCATCTTGAACTGCAGTAATTTCAGGAGAGAGACAGGGAAACAGATGTCAGTCAGCTGTTAGAGTAATTCAAGGGCCTGAGGGGCAGGCTGTGACATGAAAAGGCTTTTGCCAGGTGAATGCCCGATGAGAAACCACTTTCATCTCAGCACTCCATAACAAACGGACGCCACAAAGTGATAGCAAAAATAATGACATATGACACCATGGGAATATCTGGCGGAAATCCAGTCAGTCAGACCCACACTGTATAGTTGTCATGTTTCTTATTAGAAAATAGCAATTACTTTGTGACTGGTTAATAATCAGTGACTGGTTAGACTGGTGAAGCAAGATTATGCATGAATGAAAGCCTTCTAAAACAGAACTACTCAAATCAATCAAAAGAGTGCTCAAAGACACCTAGCAGCTCATTTAATTCATAACAATACTTAAAATAACAGTACTTGATAAAAAACGTGAAAATTTACGAAACAAAAAGATAAATAAATACATAATAAATAAATAAATGGTATTGAAAGTATTTGAGACAAAATATTCAGTAATAAAATCAGTAACAAAAAGAAATGATGCATATAGCAAACAATAACTAACTAAAAACAAAACACAAAAAGGTGCATGAAAAACGCAAAATTACTTAGGCTATTAAATATAAAACCAGCAGCATTGTGGAGTGGCGTTTATTGTGCGCTAATAGCAAAATTAAACATTTCAAACTAAAAAAATAAATAAAGAAGTTAATGGAGATTAATACATTAAAGTATCAACTTGGACATTCGAATTTCACATTAGTTCTACTTCGTTCAAGTGTTATAATTTCAAATACTTACTTCAAGTGCTTAATGTTAGGTCAGAAATGATGCCACTTCAAGCTCATGAATGTATTCCGCGGTGTCGTGCGCTCTGCTGTCGGCACTATAATATGCGCCGTTAGATGTCGCTGCACGCGCAGCCTGCACTGCTTCTGGAGAGGAACGCCAATCAGAGTCCATCCAGATTCTCAAGTGTCTGATCCATTCTAGCGCGAGGAGAGGGAGAGAGAAGGGTTAGAAGGGTAAAGGACAAGGGACAACACGGAAGAATCTGGGAACACCGGGAAAAGTTTACATTTTAAAGAGGAATTTGGACGATTGGGGATCTGTGGACAGGGGAATCCCGTAAGGGGAAGTCAAGATCGGCAGGAGCATCAGACATGAATCCGAGGTGAGTCTGTGTTAATGCATGTATCGTGTAAGTTACCTGCGGCGCGTTCAGGTGTGCGCAGTGAGCGCGTGCCCAACATACTTAACTGATAGATTGTGATAACTGGCGCTCGTGCTGCAGGCGTGTCTGAACTTCTTGTACTTTTTAATCGGATTTTTAATCCCACATATCATGCATCTCAAAATAACAAACTAATGTTTTCATCCTGAATTTTGACATCAAACAAATCAAAACAAATACTTGTCAACATATTCAATTTCGTCAATGTAGCCTATAGCTGTTAAAAACAAAACTGACTCTTAAAAATAAAGGTTCTTCAGTAGTTCAGCAATGACCCCTATCCTTATGAGAAAACGTTTTTATGGTTTATAGTTTTTGAATTGAATATGGTTCTTTGCAGATTAAAAAGTTATCGATTTGACATTATAGGTTCTTCAGATCAGTTTTTTTTAAAAGCACCAGAATACAGAAGGTTTTCTAAAGTACTTCTACTCGAGAAAAAGTTCTCTTAGATTCTAATTCAAGCTTTAATTGGTAAGAGTGTCCATTAAACTGCTGTCACTGGGTCTATGTCAATAGGCCATGACATCTAAACTGACATTCATACTTGCTTTTAATATTAAGAATAATCTTGAGTCGTAATTTCCATAATTAAACAAACTAAATAAATGAAGATGACGCATATCTATTACTGAAACTTTGTCAGTGTTGTGTGATGCAGACTATGCATCAGTTCTGGACCTTTTCTGTCTAAATAAAGTGATAAATGTCTGTGTAAACGTAAACAATTGTGTCATTAAAGACTGATAATACTGATGCTGCAATAACTGATACAGCCCTAAATTAGCTTATTTCAAAACACTTCATTTGATAACAATTGTATGGAAAACTTTACAATTATAAAGTTAAGCTTGCAATTAATTGTTTAATATTAGAGCATTGCTTACCATCTAAAAACAAATACCCCATGTTATTCTACTTCAATGTTTTTCCAAGAATACCATGGTAGAACCATGGTACCATATTAAAAACATGGTAGTACTTTTTTGTAAGTGTTGTGCAACCAACTGTATTAAATTAAATTAAAACAAATTTAAATAAGATGAGTTTTATGCAAAAGGTAATCAGTATTTTTGTCTAAACATTCACAGACAGGGGTGTGCAAACTCAATATTTATTTTCCTGAGTAATATTATAACAAACTCTATACAGAAGTTATGGTCACCGTCATCCGTATTAAAATAGTCAGCACTCACAAGAAGCTGTTCTCTTTAACACACACTATGTTGTGATATACGATAAAACGCCTGTCTCTTTAAGACGAAGCGTCGATGTGTTGAGAAGTTCAAGTTAGGGTCACTGCAAGTGAGTGAGAGAGAGATAGAGGGAGGAGGGAGAGAGAGCAAGAGGGAGGGTGAGCAACACGAAATTCATTGCAATTAATAATAAAAAAGAGTTGGCAGTCGTGCTCGGAAAACTGGCATGGTTTTTGGGAGGCTGGCAGTTCAAAGTTGAAACGTCAGAAATGACTCCAAAAGACTGTTGAGATGATCATTAAGGGAGACTTAGATCGGATGGCAGAACAGATCGGGCATCCAGGTAACGTTCAATGCTCTTAACATTTTATAGTCTCTTTATGAACACTTTATTCATCTAGATAGACGTAATAATAATCCGAGCAACTGTTTAATTCTCGGTACATTTGCGGATGGATGTAAAAATTTTACCCGATTTATTTTTGCCTTTCTCCTTTTGCCCATTTTAGTAGTATGCTACTATATCAACGATTATTTTCATATAAGGCTGCTTATATGTTGAAGAAATTATTTTTTTCAAAATTTAGAAACTAAAGTTTTTATCTTTGGGGCTTCATTATGAATAGTCAAGTTCACAATCGCATTATGAGTGCAAAAGTGTTGCAGTGCATATGATCTGGAGGTTGTGTGATTTCATCACAGTAACGGGGCTCTCAGCCTTAATTGAGAGTTCATGGTGTTTCACGTGCGACTGATTTGACTTTAAAGAGAATGATTCGATTTTGAAGACAGATATGTTGTGTCTTGCATTCATATGTTGAATAAACAATTTAAATTCAGCATGTTTAGAGGGGTTTAGATTGTCAGTGTCACTTATAGTAGCCTATTTGAGAGGATACTCTGTTTAAACTAAACATTTCCACACATGTACAAGACGAGCTGTAAATAACGTAATTTATTCATAGAAAACTGAAGGATAATTGCACCGTTTATGCTTTATAAAGCGTCAAACAATAATTTTTAAAGATCACAAAATGTAAAATTAAGAGGCAGTTTTATGGCATCGTATTTATAGGTTATAACAGGCCTCACAGTTCTTTTTCACTTTAATTTAGAATTTTAATTAAAAGTGTAACATGCTCATAAAGACACTCTGAGAACTTGCCCATGCCTATCTTTCTCTACTATATTCTATCCAAGAGATTATTAGGCTACAGAGCATAAAACAGATATAGATGATGTGATATGTGGCTAGAATATTTCCATCTCATCTCTGACCATGGGGGCCACATATAGGGTATGGTGAGCTGTCCTCCCAGTGGTATTTATGAATGAATATCCAGATCTGCGTGTGCTGATGGAGCGCGCGAGAGAATATAAGCGCAATAAGACGAGCTGTGGAAGAGGAAGCTGTAGCGCATGATATGCTATTTTCCAAACTCTTAGGCTACCTTCAAATTATATGAAAAAATGGTCGAGAAACCTCAGGTGTTTTGCCGTTTGACTTTAAACCACTTAAACAGGCACGAACCAAGACAAACGCACGTTTCTTGGTGCTAAGAGGTTTTGCGCAGGCTTTACCTTTCATTCACAAAACTATCATGTCTTAGGAAATAGTAAAACTTGAAAACTAAGTTATAGGGAACACTTTAAATGACATCAATTGAAATTCTAGTTTTATTCCTCGCACACTGTCAGTTACTGAATTACAACTTTATTCTGCAATTAAATTATTGGGCCGACATGATTAAATTATACATGTAATAGAATTTGTCTAGATATGTTTTTTCCCCTTTTGTGTCATTCATTATCCTAAAAAAAATTAAAAAAAATAAAACAAACAAAATATCTAGATTTCTCTCGCGTTCCCAGTGTTTAAAACGTCTAATACGCCAATTCAGTCAATTTAAAAGATGATGCTTTTTGACTGATTGACTGTTTATTCCTTAAAGGTACATTAGACTCAGTCTAAATGGATAAATCTCAAAGGGAGGACGCTTTTGCGGTAAAAATATGACAGACCGAGGGCGGAGAGAGAGAGAGAGAGAGGAAGTCTTAAGAACACGAGCAGACCCCTGCCTCACCCCTAAACCAGCAAAATGACAACAGAGACAAAACACAGGTCGAATGAATACCAAAGCACCTAAAATATGACCCATGCACTGTCTTTAATCCAGTCCTGTACCATACCAAATATAGCAAATAGACCAAGCTGTCGCACGCGCTGCACGCCCAAACAATTGACAGTTTTTGAGCATTGATAGCTTTTGTCGTTTATTCAAATGAGTTCTCCCTATTAACTGCATTTATTCAGTAAAATCTGTTTTTAGATTAAATAATGTGTCTTTCAGTGTTTTTTTTTAAAGGTTGAATTAAATCTCCTCAACTTTTATATTTGCTGAGAGGCTATTTACTAATTGATACATGATTGGGTCCTTAAATGAGTTCTGTGATGCATGCGCGCGCATTAAAGACGCGTAATGTAAATCCACAGGGTGACAGATCTGAGAGGATGTAAGTGTTTACGCGTGAAGTTCAAACAGTCGTTTTAAAACATGATTTACGTCTTTCATCACTTCCTTTAAATCTTAGCACGCTGAACGTCTGACAGAATAAAGGAGTGACCACCCCCTGCATTTAAAAAAAAAAGTTGTTGTCTGACTAATTAGAGATTTTCTTTTCTTTTTTTTTACTTTGCTTATAAAAACTGTCAGGTGAAGGCTGAAGCACAGTCCTACTTTCCGTGCCGTCCCGTTTATTGTTTACATTTTCCTTCTATTCTGTCATCTTTGCGCTTCTTGAAAGCAGCACAGTTAGGACAGTACGGCACGAATCGCTATAAATCATGCGCTCATACAGTTTGTGCTGCTTTCTCAAACTCTCACTAATGGAAAGTCCACAAGCCAAAAATGCCTTAAAGTACACCTGTCAGTGATGATACGTGTTCGTGTGCAGCAGGGGAGGAGATAAGTGTTACACAATTTAGGTGCTTTTATTAACACAGACCCTGAAGACAGATAAGATCTGAGGAAATGTTGCGGGTGCTGTTTGTTTGTTTGGTTGAGAGAGCCTACTCCATTAAGGTTAAGGTTGAGAGAGCCTACTCCAACTTTGCCTGCATCAGGCAATTTATAACATGTCATCTGTTTGATTCTGTGCATTAGTGAAAGTGTATATCCTTTATATAATTACAAATGAGGCAATTATATAATGGTTAAAAAAATAAAACGGAACACATGATTTATGAATTAGGAAAATTGTATTGAATAACCTGTAACTCAAGAGTGTTCAAGCTGACATAAACGGGAAAGACTACAGGTGCACTGCAGGCCAGAAATGACCAGCTGCCGGCAATATTTCCACAAAAAGGAAATTGTCCAAACCATCACTTCTTATTTTAGGCGTCACCTGGATTTGTGTTGTTGTGTTTTTTATTTATTTATTTTTTTTACACAAATGTGTAAATGTTTTAGAACCGGTCTAAACGAACATTTTCGAAAGAAATATGTACACAAATAATTGTTTTATAAATATATTTATACACTTTTTTTTTTTTTTTTTTTTTTTTTTTTAGACGAACTTCAGTTCTGTCCATTTATGGTTTCTGTGCCTCACCAACTAGTTCTTCTAGTGGAGAAGCCAGAATGACAAGCGCGTCTTCTTTTTTGTTTACAGTGCGCAGCTGCTACTTTATATTAAAGAGAGACAGAGATGCAGCTATTTATGCACATCACATTTGACTGTTTTAATTTAAATGAAGAGGAATAGTAGGAATCAGAATCTCATGTTTAGTGTGTATAATCAGGGTAAGCATTATGGAGGGTTGGGGAGATCTGACCCCCTCTAATTATAACTTGGGTACTTAATGAATTTAATTAATTTATATATATATATATATATATATATATATATATATATATTTAAATTTTATTTATTTGCATTTAGTCTATAGGTCTACATTCCAGTTACCATAGCAACAATTGGACAATGTCCAGTTAAGATCAAGTATTGGACAGTGAAAAAACAAACAAACAAACAACAACAAAAAAACAATGGTAGACTACCATTTATTAAAACTTTATTGTATTTTTACACACACACACACACACACACACACACACACACACACACACACACACACACACACACACACACACACACACGTTGGTTTTTGTGGTTTATGGGGACTCTCCATAGGCGTAATAGTTTTTATACTGAACAAACTGTGTGTGCTATTGCCCTACACCAACCCTACACCTAAACTTAGCCCTCACAGGAGACTTTGTGCATTTTTAGATTTTCAAAAAAACACCATTTAGTATGTTTTTTAAGCCTTTTGAATTACGAGGACATAGGCAGTGTCCTCATAAACCACCTTCATATTGTAATACCTCTGTCATACCCATGTCATTATACAAATTTGTGTCCTCATAAACCACATAAACATGCGCACACACACACACACACACACACAGACACACACACACAGACAGACAGAAGCACAGAAGACAATTTTTGCAATGTTGTTTTAATGTCTTAAATTCTAACGGACAAATCTAACCAGAACCAGTCCAATCTAAAAAGTTGAACTGCTGAAAGTCATTGAGTAATTCACACACTGTGTAAAACCAAGCTTTTCTGGCAACTGCATGGTTTAGTATTATTCATGTTAAGAGTTGTGGTTGGTTTTAAAGGGAAGACTTGTATTGTTGGATTTAAGGGCTAATTAAATGGAAGCTTATGGCTACAAACTACAGTATTCATCTAAGAGGATTATTTTGTACAATGAAATAAACAATGAAAGGAGGAACTGATGTTGGGATGACTGTATTTATTTAGCTTCTTGTTTCCCATCAGTGAAACCATCCCCTGTGGGACCCTAACTATCCGTTTCATCTCATATACAGACCATCCTCATGTAGCAGGGTTTAAACAATATTTTCTGGTAAATTTGTAATGTTTATTATGTTTGCATGACATGAACTGTTGCGTTCAGCTTAGAATTTTAACTTGGCATTGTTGGTTGAATGTTTATTTAGTAATTTGTAAGCGTCCTCTGACAAGTGATCTTTTGAAAACGGTTTCAATTGTAACTCACACTTCTATACAGCAGAGTGTCCCGTCATGAATTGTCTGCATTTTTTTTTTTTTTTGTCCCTGCTGGTTTATGCCTGCTGTTCATCACACTTGCAAAACCTTCAGTCTGACTTTGTTTAAAACTCCACACACCACCTCTGGAATTCTTTATCAGGAAGACTGCAATATGAAAACATGTTTATACTGGCATTTTTCCTCTGTCTTTTTTCTTCTTTCTTTTTTGTTAACTGCACTTCACTGTAAGTTTTAAACGTGGGTTTGTATCTTGATAATGACAAAACCATCACAGTCTCACTCGGTCAGCTATAGCTCACTTTTATGGAGTCCTTCTGATGCTTGTTGTATTAAAGGAAAAGCTGAATTGTTTGCCCTCAATCCCCTACCTGAAAGTCCACAAAAATATCAAAGAGTAAATGAAGAGCTATATTCAGGATCAAGGAAATGCACACAAGCTTAAGTGCTCCTTTTTATATCTTTGAGTGCTGCCAGTCAAGTTTTACAAGACAGTCCAACACAAACAGATGTGTCAGTAATGTGTGTTATATTTCAAAAGACAGCTATTAAAAAAAAGGCCTTTATACCACAGTACTCAAATAAGACAAATTCAGCGAGTTTTCAATAAGCTTCTTAATGTGGTAGTTTATGTTTGTCTGCAACAACTTCCTGGCTTCTACTTAATTGTTCCATTTCTCTTCTGTTTCAGGTATTGGTCTGAAGTCGATGCTGGATGCCATGGAAGCCCCAAGTCATGCTAGGCACCTCCTCTTGCAGTTGAACATACAACGAACCAAAGGCTTCTTGTGTGATGTTATCATCGTGGTGCAGAATGCACTGTTCCGTGCTCACAAGAACATCCTGGCAGCCAGTAGCCTCTACCTTAAGTCTCTTGTCGTTCACGACAACCTCATCAATCTGGACCATGAGATGGTCAGTCCAGGTGTGTTTCGAGTCATTCTTGACTATATCTACACAGGACGCTTAAGTGAAGGTGACCCCACCTCTCCAACTGAGCCAAATATAGGAGCAGTGCTGGCAGCTGCAAGTTATCTGCAGCTGCTGGATCTAGTGACTCTATGCAAGAAGAAGCTGAAGAGAAATGGGAAGTACCATTTACGTCCCAACCCTGGGTTTTTACCTTATAAGATAGGCTCCAGTGGCGTGGGGGGAGGACGGTTTCGAATATCTACGCCTGTCATCCACTCCTGTCACCTTGGAGGAGTAGTAAGCACCCCTCGACCTACACTATTAGAGGACCTGCCCCCCCTTCCACTTGGCCCCCACGTCGGCGAAATTTATGCGCCAGTTCCCACTCAGGGTCCACCGCCTTACCCCCCAGCAAAGGCATCCCTGTCGCCCCAGTCAGGCCTGCGCATGCCTCCTACTGACAGGAACTGCTCATCCGTCTATGGCCTTGACCTGTCCAAGAAAAGCCCAAGTTCCCAGTCCCAGCTTCCCTCTGGTCACCCCCATTTGATCTCCTCACTCCACCCAGAAGAGGAGCCCGAGGGGGAGCTAGATCAAAGCACTAACCCCCTGCTCAGTCCCAACGATGGCTCCAGAAAAATGGAGACAGCCCATCATGTGGGGTCTCTTACCCCACACCCCTTCCCTCTACCCAACCATCCTCTTGTACCCCATCTTCCCCACCTGCACCGTCCTCAGGGCCAAGAACCTTACCCCTGCGCTCCCAGCCCAGAACCCATGGAAGACTCCAGAGAACAAGGCCGAGATGGGTCCAACATCTATCGGTGGGTGAAGAATGAGCCTTCCAACCCAGAGGATGAAGATGAGGAAGACGAAGAGGATGAGAGTGGAGGAATGGCTGAGCAGAATAAAGAGAGGCACCAGCACATGAATCACCATAAGAACAGTGAGGAAAAGCTGAACATGAATGAGCGGGGCTATGACAGAGGGACCTGCGATGATGGAGAGGATGAGAATGGGACCGGCAGCGAAGAGACGGGGAGCAGCGAGGGTCGTCTGTCTCCCCCTGTTCCGGGTGGAAGATATCACATGCCGTATGAGCCAGAGAGTTTCGGAGATAACTTGTACGTATGCATCCCCTGCGACAAAGGCTTCCCCAGCTCAGAGCAGCTCAATGCCCATGTGGAAACTCATACTGAGGAGGAGCTAAACAACGGGAGCGAGCTGGACAACATCAAAAACAGCAGCAGCAAACCCACCAATGCCCATGGACCTACAAGCTTGAATAGCTCTAGTGGCCTCCACAGCCCTTTCCTAGATAGCAAATCGACGCAAAATCTCCATTCTATTGGTCTCGGGGAGATCATACGACCCTATCGCTGTTCATCCTGTGAGAAGTCTTATAAAGATCCTGCCACCCTAAGGCAACATGAGAAAACCCACTGGCTGACACGCCCATACCCCTGTAGCATCTGTGGCAAGAAGTTCACTCAACGTGGTACTATGACACGCCACATGCGCAGTCATTTGGGCCTAAAACCCTTCGCCTGTGACGCCTGCGGCATGCGCTTTACTCGACAGTACCGTCTCACGGAACACATGCGCATCCACTCCGGAGAGAAACCCTACAAGTGCCAGGTGTGTGGGGGCAAGTTTGCTCAGCAACGCAACCTTATCAGTCACATGAAGATGCACAGCAGCGGAACAGCTGGCGGAGGACTAACTCCTGATGGCAAGCTGAAGATAGACTTCACGGAAGGGATTTATCCCCTGAGCAAGTACACAGCTGAGCATCTGGGTCTGAAGCAGGAGAAAACCTCAGACCTTCTCACAGCCTCTCAACACCTGTTGGCTGACGCCAAAGCCATGGAGAGCCTCTACCCGCTGTCAAAGCTGGCTGTAGAACACCTCGGCCTCACCCACAACAAGATAGACGTCCTGAACCAGTCACTGCCACCCACTTCCCAGCTCTCGACAGAGTCCCGCACCATTGACCGCTACTCTCCCAGCTAGAGGGGGGAACCACTAACTGTACTTTCCAAAGAGACATCACTGTATGCCATTCACAGTATTCAACTCTCACCTCATCTTCATTTGAACCTGCACCTCAAAGCATGGAGACCAGAAAGTGTTGGCCATAAAAATGCACACAAACTGTGTTTAATTCTGAACGTGCCTTTCTTTGCAGATTTTGCAGTACGTGCATTTCTTAAAATTACTTTCCTACAAGGAGGAAACTGCTTTATTTATAATCTGTTTTGACCGTTGGACACTCAGACAATGCAGTATTTATATAAAAACAACTTCTTTTTTGTTCAATCACCGAGCCAATCAACCAATTGAAAACCAAAAAGAGATTGTTTTTATTTATTTTTCTGTTCATTTTCTTTTCTTTTTTTTTGTATGTTGGAAAAGCCAAAGAGAAAATGTCAAATGTTACAGAAGAGAGTTGCAATCGTACCCTAAACCTGTGTATTAAGTGTTATTGGTGTATATAGAATGAAAAAGCACATATGAACAATATTAAGGGCTTCTGTCCAGAATGGAGCAGCAAATCTGGACGAAAGCAAAAAAGCCAAATCTTTGGGATTTTATAGTAATTGGAGGACTTTTTATAGACTGTTTTTCGGAGTACTGGATCACCTGTATCTCATTTTCCATCTTTGTGAATGGCCCAGTTTTTTTTCCATACTAAAGGGAGCAACTAACTGAAGAGTGTGTTTGTTCCAGGACTTAGGTAAAGTGATCTAAGCTTTTCTCTGCATTGATGTAGTTATCCCCTTCAGCATGGAATGAGAGTTCACAGAGAGTACCATTTAATTATTATTTTTTCACCACCTTCAGGTGTATGGTCTCGAGCTATTTAGTGTCTTTGTTCCCTTTCCTTTCCTCCAACGCCAAGTGCCTTCAGCTTATTGAAAAAGTAGCAAGTACTGCCCTGTGATCTCACAACTGGAATATCTTTGTGCATATTCCGATCATGATATAACAATCCATGTCCACGTGTTTCGGTCCATCTGGTGCAACAGACTAAGCATGGGTGGTGCCTTTGAAAATGCAGTAATATTTACAGCAGAGTCCATATGCTTTAGTTGCATCGCAGTCGCCCCCTTTGAACGACTCGCTGCATGACTAGTTGTATAACAGTTCCAGCGAAGGCACTTTTGTGTATATAAACCAAAGAGTGACGTTTTGCAAGTGATTGATTCGGCAACACCTTCAAGATCTTTCCTTATGTGAAATGTTTGAGAGGGCCTCCTCACCCCTATTACGGTGCAGTTAATTTCAGGCTAATGTGACGGCTTTAACCCCACGGTGCCTCACGCACACACGTAGAGCCGCTAATGTGACAACCATCTGAACATGAGGAGCAGGGCTCTCTCTCACTGATACTGTGAGTGCAGATAGCAGCAGCTGGTCCACTCAGGGTAAGCCCTGTGAAATCTCAGATTTTCGAAGACTATCCGCGCTTGTCTGTCCCACTGATGTTAGATTTTATGCCCGTTGACCAGGCCCTGTGATCTGAACGTACACCCTAATCCTCGAGCTACTGCTCTAATGTACCATAAACTGCACTTACAACAATTAATCCTCCTTATTTCAAGTAACATAAAACACAGTAGCCTGTTAGGGCTGCATCCATTTTTGTAGTCTTACAGCTCATCTGCTTTGCCTCTAAATAAATGGTTTTACAGTAAATGTAAATGTTCTGATGAGATACGGCACCCGCATTTTTTATTCCAAAGACCATGCTGGCATTTTGTCTTTTCCTCTCACAGAAATTTTTGTTAACCACTAGTTACAATTACAACCTCAGCTGGTGAATGTGAAAACTTAAACCACGAATGCACTGTGAAAGAACTAGTGAATCTTAAAGCTTTAGAGCTTAGTGAATATTGAACATGTAATTTGGGACAAATTACCTGGGCTTTACTCTATAGCATGTCAGCTATTCAAAGTGTTTCTTTTCAGTTTTCTTTGTTATTTTTTGGTCAGATTGAACTCTCTTAATCAAAGCAAAAAGACATTGGTTCTTACCTCAGGACTGAGCCTATCATGGGTTACACAATGCTTTAGCAATAGTTTAATACAAAAACACACGTACTTGCTCTCTGTGTATTGTACATTAAAATTCAAGCACACTTTCTGAAGGGATCTTATTGTTTTTAAATCTGTGATTATTTCACAATGCTAAAAATGTCTTTTTTTCTGAAATTAATTTTTTTTTTTGTGAATAGCCTATGCAACTGTCTCCTATTTTTACATTACAGAAAATACTGTAGTTACACAATGAAATGGGAAATGACTTAATTACAATACAAGACAAATTTGTAAATTAAAAATGATTTCTTGATAAAAATCTGAATGTTTTTTTTCTGTACACTTGAAGGTTCTTGAAATTCTACAGCACAGTTTGAAACTCACGCATGCACTAAAAGAAATGCCAGACAGCAAGTCCGATTACTGTTAACGTTATGCTGTATAAGAAATGTTGTGTGTTTATCAATAATTCGCCGCAATGATAAACACTTGGCCGAGATGGTAAGGAGGGAAGCATAGTTTCTGAAGTTGATTGACCCATTTGTTCTGGGCGGGCCTGCAGAAACTTTAGCTGACCTTTTTGCCGAGAGGCAGGATTAGACTCCCAGTGAGGTTTTGTATACATGTACTATTAAACCAAACGCATGAAACCAGCTTGTTTGGGGCGAGACAGATGCTGAAATTTCCCAACACTCTTAAGTGGACAGCCGAGATCCAGAAATTCCTCTCAACTTAATTTTGCAAAACACATGAAAACAGTCTGGGCACAGCAGTTTGTTTGTATCCAAACGAAACCCAGAGCGTAAACGGAATACAAATCTTCTGACTCGAGGCATAGAACAATATTACAGCTATCACAACAGTTAAAACTTTGACTGCAGACATATTAATACGGGCTGAGGAGATGTGACAGCCCGTTTGAAGTGGGTTTCGGTGGTGGGAAAATAAATCTCACACTCCCCTTCTCCACCATTCATTAGCTCGCTCTCATCGAAAATCTATCGCACTCTCTTTCCTGCTCTCCGACAGACAAAACAAGAGAAAAAAAAGATTTTCCACTTTGGTTCCAAAAGCGTAGAGAAAAGAAAGCGAAATATTAAGTGGCTCTGTGTTCAGTACTGCTCTGACGGCTCTGGGAACGCAGAGGTGTGTGAGTCAGGGTCAGGGGGCAGGTGAGATGTTTGGTTGTGTTTTTGTTCACTCTAGCTATCTGAAACATTCGAAAGTGCTTCTGTTAATGGAGCGGTTACAAAGGAGTAAAGTTGAGCTGGGGAAGTGAACTTTTGACTGTGTAGTAGCAGTGAGCAGGATGTTTGGTGTGGTTCTGCTCAAAAGCAGATAGGCAGATGATGATAGAGAGGGACAGAGAAAGCAACTGAGGGTGAGAGAGAACAGAGCAGGTTTGTCGGGTGGACTGCAGCCATGGTCTATCTATGGAAAAGTAGACCGGAAACCTCCATCCCTGATTTGTGCTCCTCAAATTTTCTGGTTTCAATACAAATTAAGCTCAATCTACAGCACAACACTTATTATTGACAATGTTGATCACCTTAAAAACAGTTTTTGACTTGTCAATACTTTAAATTTCTTTAAAAAAGTAAAAATCTGAAAATGTTAAAATTACTCTTAAAGCCACAAGATATAAACAAATGTGTTACCATGATTTTAAGGTGAAAAATCACTTGATAACTTTGTATGAAGCTATATTTTATAACTTTGTGGTTTACTATGTATTGCTTACAAAAAGATTTAAACAGCATTACAACCAAATAATACAGTTTTAACAAACAACATGCGCTGTAAAAATGATTGTTGTAAATCAAAATTTTGTTTTACTAGAAATTTTTGTCTTTAAGTCTTTTTGACTTAAAGTGAAAGTGTACATTTTAGGTTCAGTATACAGTATTATATTATACTGTATTATATATTATTCTTGAATATACAATATAATATAATATAATAGTCACAAATACACACAAATATTCAAGAATTAGAAAAATGTATAATTTCTGAAATAGTTACTACTATAATGTTACTTATTATTCCTATATAATATAATATAATGAACCTATTATAATAGATATAATTAATCTATAATTTATACTATTACTTGTTTATACTATAGATTATTCATATTCCATATTACTTATAATATAATTATCTTTCAAATTGGATGGAGGCAATAAACTACTGGTCATCCTGCTTGTCCTTGAAGAGAAACAAAACTTGAGATAGGCAGTAAAAAAAATATGTAACAATATACTATGAGTCTGACCATGCTTCATAAATGTGTCCAGGGGAAATATCCCTCTCAGTTTCAGGAAACCCCACTCAGTCAGAGCCGAAAACCAAAGCTATACCAGTATACTCTTAGAATATTTAAATATTTAAGTTTTTATTAATCGGAAACAGAATGTGGAGTTTCTATTGTGGGTTTATTAAAGGTCTGATTAAATTCCGGAAGGATGAAGTTGGTGGCATAAATGTCAGTTGTGCATATCCTCTCGCAGAGATAATCTTGACATGTTCAAAGCATTGAGATTCTAAGAAATGCTTATCAATTAAACTAGCTTCACTCACTTCCTTTGTACAGCTGGCGCTCTGTACGCTTTGCAACGTTTACTCTATTTTTTTCTAGTCTAGGTTTAACATAAATTGTTGATCTTGACTCATTTTCAGCAATCTGTAATGAGTCATCTGGGGGCATGTGGAGTCTTCCATGATTGTGGGATGTCTTGACCCACAATGCACCTGTTCATGTGTCTGTCTCATTGTTTTACAGGGAGTGAGGGCGTTTTGACATGATTTCACATTCATCTGTTTCACATCGCCATTTTTGTGGCTTGATGTTTGAAATTTGAATCATGACTTCAGTCACTAGCCTTTCTCAGTGGTCTTCTCATTCGTGCCACTCCTTCTTCCCACTCGATATCCTCCCTTCATTCACTACTCAGTCTTTCTCAATCTCACCTCCTATATCCTGACCCACAATGCTGAGCTCTTGCTCACACCTCTGATGAAGTGGCGCCCAGCTGTTTTCATGCTGAAGAAGACAGTTGTCTAAATGTTTATGTGAATAACTACTTTCTTTTTCTTCACGCCCCGATCGAGTTCCCGAGTGAGCTTAAAAGCATGTGTTCATATC
Organism: Barbus barbus; assembly: GCF_936440315.1. NCBI lineage: Eukaryota > Metazoa > Chordata > Actinopteri > Cypriniformes > Cyprinidae > Barbus > Barbus barbus. Next base: position 12,436,860 of record NC_136762.1, on the reverse strand, counting down.
CTCCACGGGGTAACATGGGCTATATAAACAGTATACAGTGGCTATTGTCTCTGACTAAATAACTACAAATATATTCCAGAGACACCGATAAAAGAGGAACTTTGTGATTAAGGAAACTTGACCTTATAAAAGGGAAATGAACATATTCATACCGGACTTGCCAGTAAGGCCAACATGTTTAGGATTGCACAATTTCAGCTTGGTCACGCAGATGTTCATGCCTCCCTCTGAATCTGAGAGAGTGGGAATGTCAAACATTGTAAAACAGAAAGTACTGTAATGATATTAATAGTTCAATTGAGAACCATATATGGGTCAATGACGTGATCTGATGATTGTCTGGATCTATTAAAGTCATCAAAAAATACATTAGAAAGGTATTTTATACATACAATGATTTCAGTGCTGTTTTTATCTTTTTGAATTCTATTCTTTTTGCGTGAAATAAAAATGGTAATTCTTTATTTATGACCTAAAGTCTATTTGTTGCATTTATCTGGAGACTGTAGTCATATTCAAATGCTTAAAAAAAACTTTTGGCATAAGTAGTTACATAATATTTCATTATTATTTTTTATTATTATTATTTTTTTTTAAATACAATAATAAGGGTTTTGTAATAATGTCATAATTTTCTGTATTTTTTATAGTGCCTTAAGAAATTATTTTCTGAAAAAGCAGATTGAATCATAATTTAAACAAATTCAATGATGAGAATACAAATTAGAACAGAATAAGAAATGAATTTCTCACACACACACACACACACACACACAAAATTATATGAATATGGGTGCTATTTTGTTATGCATATTGACGTAGAGGCTACCTTCAAATAAAATGTTTTGAGGCAATTAAAAAAATTGAGTTCAAGGTATAATGGAATTATTTTATTAGCCTACTTTTTACTTGATAGATACACCTTTGATTTGTAAAATATTTCTTGTTTTCATCATCTCAGACGTCATTATTTGTCATTGACCCATGTACTTAAAAAAACCATTTTGGCTGAAATGGTTCTTTTTGTTGGTTCTTAGTGCACAGAAGGCAGGAATAACCTTCATGACATGTCATTTTCTATGTCAGCTTGTTGTCATCCTGTGGGACTGATTTTACAAACAACTCTGTCTTCTTGTGTTCTTGACCTCGCAATGGATCACTAAACACAGCAAGCAGAAAAACATTTCTGAGAGCATCAAGTTACGTTGAAGTAGTTTTCCTAGAGTGGCATTGAGGCGTAATAGTGACGCAGGACCACATTTCTATTGCAAAGCTTATGCCCTAGGTATCAGAATACTTTCACCAGGCCCTAAAATTATCACCTCATCTCAGTGTGACAGGAACAGGCTGTCTTTGTGCTGGCAGTGAGCTTCGGCAGCTACCAGCGTCTCCTTCTGCATGTTTAGATTGGAGCGCAGCTGAAACTCTGCAAGCAGAGATCCGAATCAGTGAAAGTCCAGGCCACACAGTCTTGAGCTCTGTTTGTATTTATCGTCCTCGAGTAGACATGCTTAAAAGTTCCGTACAGCCCAACTAAACATGTAAACAAAAGAAAACGTCAGCAAAACGACTGCCTGATAGGACTGTGCCGCTATAATCATGCATGACCACACACACTTGCAGCTGGATGGCAGACAGCCCTGTCACTGCTCTCTGTTCCAGATTAGGTCAGATTTAATTAGGCTGCCATGCTCCTTTTGGAGTGTCACTTTGAGTTTAAAAAGCCATTACTAAAACAGCCAGTGTTACTAAAGAGAAAGAGACCATCCAGAACATTTCTGAGATCTACACTCACATACAGGGGGTTGTTACTCTTACGCTGTAGTAGTGTGAAGAGGACTAAAATGTGGGGTCAGGTCGTGGTAAAGAGTTAACATTAAAAAAAGGCCAGTACATTAAACAGACACCAACCAAACACTTAAAACAATCGTAGGCATTTAGAAGTACAAACCCCCCCCCCAGTGTGAACAGTGAAAAAGAGGAAGAGGCTCAAACTCAACTCAACCACCCAGCTCACTGTGAATGTTCCCATTACTCTCCAGCCAAGCAATACACCAGCATGTCTGTTATGATATCACTGATCACCATTACTTCTTGTTTTGAACTTATTTCAAATATAACACAATTTAATATGCCACTTTCAAGTGCTTTCTTGCAAGATTTACGTGACCAAAAAACGGCAATAAAAATGCATTTGAGCAGTATTTTTTTAATTGCGTTGTCGATAGTTTTCTTTTTTCCTTTGTTTTTCTTTTTTTTTTTTTTTAAACAGAATGCTTTTACTGAAATGAATGTATTTATTGCATGTCAAATGTTTTATAAGATTTTTGTCTAAAATTCATTTGTGGGATATTAAAATTGTGTTCTTTAATTTCAAAATTGTAATGAATGACTTTGATTAGGATTTTAATTGTTTTAAAAGCCATTGTGAAAATGTCATTTTTTTTTTCATTTATTATCTGAATCAACTTGGCAATAAAATAATTTTCACTGAAAATTCATAGAACTTTATTTTTTATTTTTTATCTCTATCTATCTGTCTGGTCTAAACCATTTCTTTGAATTTAAATGTATTTTTTTATTATTAGTTATAGTTTGATCTATAAAGGGTGTGTGTGTACACGCACGCACGCACACATTTTAGTAAATAATTTATTCATAGATATAAAATTATAATTAAACTAATTTGGAGTATTTGTTAATAGCATAATGAACGTTTCTTAATATTATGCATAACGCGTTTTATATCACTACTAATAAGGACTGAATGACCTCTATATAATGTTAAATGTAATGTAATGTATAATGTAATATTTAAATGCAAGATATTTAAAGTGTACCTGAAGTATACTTAATCCACTTTAGCACAATCAAATATACTTATGTATATATTTAGTTGGACTACTTTAGTTTAGCACTATTTAAAGTGCAATAGGCACAAAATCTGTTCCAATTTAGCAGACTTTATGCCTATACCAGTTTAGTACACTTAAAGCACAATTGCAGGGTATTTTTAATATATACATACATATATATATATATATGTATGTAAGTAAGTGGTGTTTTTCTAATTTAATAATATAATTTATATTATTATCAAAAAACGGCATTATTTCTGTTTATGGTGATTTGGGTCATCAGGCTGTGCTTGTATTTGGGCGGGTCAGATATTCCCATCTGGACTTGAGTGCAGCTTTAACCATCTGAGTTCAGTTCAGACAAAAGACAGGAGAAATTCTGAATGAATCTCGTAACTTAAAAAAGATCCACATTCTTCATATCAATTACTCTGTCAGCTGGAGTTCACGCAGAAACCCTCCCAGAACACATCTGAAAACACCTTGAAACAAACAGCCTCTTAATCGCACAGACAAACACTTGATCATCTCTCGATTAACATTTCGACAGCGTTGGAGAAAATATTTCCTGGAAATATCAGCAACATAATCACATCCAGGACTCTGCCACGTGTGGTTTATTGAGACGTGGGGGGAAAAATAACACGGTCCAATTTTGAGATCTGTAATGAAGTCTCAAAAAGTTTATAAAAACAAGTAGGGGCAGACAGGAGGAGAGGTTCCAGGAGTTTCGGCAGAATAAATGTAACTCTTCAGAACTGCGAATTGAGACGCCATCTGTTGCAGGTCTGCAGCCAAGACCGTGAACTTTTAGGGCTTCGACGTGTTAAGGCAAATTACAATGAGCCCTGAATTTTACTCTTTACACTGATGAATTCAATCTGCATATTTAAGAGAACTCGTCACCTTTGAAACAGGCTGATATCATTTATGCGACTGGCAAAATGTTGAGACGTACATTTACATTAAACACAGATGTGTTTCTGATTTCAAACAGCAGTTTTGATAACCCTCGTGTACCACAACGTGATGCTTTCATATGAGAGGAACAGCTTTCACTTCCCACGTCTTCATGAATTCTATTCAGCTCTTAGGGTTATCAATTTTTAACACATTAAATGAGTGAGTTATTATTGAAATGTAACAGTAATTTCATTTAATTATTAAATGCTAACATTATCCTGATAGCACTGAAAGTGTACGTCCCACCCTCCCTGCAAGGGACGTCCCAGCATAACAAAAAATGTTTCGGAAGACAATCACCTATTATTGCACCTTTTAAAAAAGAAAATGATCATCATTTTAGAAAGATTTAATTAAATTTAATTTAATTTCCCTTCAAATAATATATTTCCTTCTAAAGCCATTATTTAAAATTTACATTTTTTCATTAATCTCAAAAGAAAATGATCATGATTTTAGAAATATAATATATAATATATATATAATATTTAATTATATTATAAATAGAAATTAAATGACTAAAAAAACTATATCTAAAATAAATGATGTGGATATAGTTTTATGGATACAATTGTTATTACACAAAAATATATAATGAAATAATTTTGTATGATAAATATTTGTTGATATAATTATTATATATTTAATTACTTATATATATGTATATTAAATTAATTCATGATTTATTATGTGTACATTTATTTATTTCAATTTTTATTTTATTTCAAATTATACTTTTTTTTTTTTTTTTTTAAAAGAGGTACTCGCTGGATTGCATTCTTTCCCCCCCTCATTATTCTATTCTCATTTTTAAAAAGCATAATATTTTTCTCTGAGTGAGTGAGTGAGTGGAGCTGATGAAACGCTGATAGTGCCACTCTGAAGGGCTGTGGATCAGAATGCCCAGGCTGGATTCTCTGGCATAATGCCCTTGCCTCCTGCCGCTGGGTGTCATCACAACTCAAATGCCAGAGGTCTGAAGTATCTGGTGTCGTGTAATGAGTGGTGCCCTGTGCCCATGTCAGATAATGTCATAGGGCACAGAGTTCTGCCATGTTTGCATCCACATACTCAGTCTGAAATTAGCAGTGCATCAACACACAGTAAACTAACTCCAACAGCATATTAACATCACATGAGCTTTATATTCATACTGTCAACAGTTGTTTTTTATATTTGTGTATATTTTTTTATTTTATTGTTAGATAATTTTCCAGGAAAATAAAGACTGTCTATTTTGGAAGAAAACAAACTTCATTGGTCTCAGTTATAACTCACATCTGCATCTCACATCTTTCGTGTACTGAAGAAACTGACGGGACTAGTACGGCGACTGAGGGTAAAGGGGCGTATTGTGCTGAAGGAATCATATCTCACACAGCAAGAACCTGGGCTGAATAAACTCTGCCAACACAGCATGCTCCACAAAACAGCTCGAAGATGCTGGCAGACAGAGAGAGGGTGTGTACATTGCACTTTCCACAAACACGCTCTCAAACTCTCCTTCAGAAAATTCTGACTGCCAACCTGGGGTTCTTTTATTTGACATGATATTGTTATGTTTATTTGATATTATTAGATTTTTTTTGTAACCATTTTCCTTTAAACATTAAACATGAATGAGATTAATGAGATTAAAAATGAGATTAAAAAAGGGTAAAATTAAATTATTAAAAATAAAAAAAGTTAAAATAATTTAAAATAAAATAAAGTAAAGTAAAATAGGCCAACAAAACAAAACAAAAAACAGGCCTGCTAGTTTGGGAGCAAAAGCATGTTTATAGCTACTAATTAAAATTTTGACTGTCAACTTTGGGCTCTTTAATTTAACACAATATTGTTATGTATATTTTATATTATTATTTTTTTTACTATTTTTTAATTAAACATTAAATAAACATTGATAATAAAAAAGGTTATAAAATAAAATAAAGTAAAATAAAATTAAATAATTTTATTAATTATATTAATTAAAATATAATAATTGTTTGGGAACAAAAGCATGTTTATAGCTACTGACAAACCCTATTTGGCGTAAAGATAATGATTTATTTTCTTTCTAAATTGAATAACAGGATTGAATGGTTGAGCTTGACAAATGCAGTAAATGCTTGAGTAAAAACTCATGTTGTTGTCGCACTCGTTTCCTGCTGATTTCCAAAGCAGACTTAAAGCATTTCTTGTTCTGCATTATACATGTGTATGAGCTCTGCCTCAACTTACCCTGAATCAAGATGGAAAAAAGTGCAACAAGTGAACAGACATTAAATGTGAAATATGACATTAAACCTCACTCTCACTGGTCCATCCAGCAAAATGCAAACACTTCAACACACATCAATCTCAGGCGAGCTTTACATGCTTTGTTTTAGTTCCAAATCCCCTTTCTGCCCAATTCTTTTTTTCTTTCTCTTTAAGTTTTCACAGTGTGCTTTTCCTCCCTGTGAGCTGGGAAATTCAGCTCTCAGTGTTTTCATTTGAAAAAAACTCACACTCTCTGATTGTAATGTATTAGCGGTGCTTCTTACCGCTGACTCTCTCTTAGCCAAGCTGTCATGCACACAGACCAGCAGCCTGCCATTATGTGGAAGAAGATTAAAAAAAGAATGAGTAGGTAACTGAGACAAGAGGAGGTGAGTGTGGTAATGGAAAGGATGCACCATGGTTGCAAGAATGGTTTGCTGATGTTGCACCACGGTGTGCATTACCACAACATGCTTACATAAGTTGCATATCAGCTGTAGGGGAAATGTTATTGTATAGTATTATTAAAGAACTATAGTACACTGAAAAAATATTGTTGATTTACAAACAATTTTCACTCTAAATTTCACAATTTGCAAAGAAACTGCAAGTTACACATTAAATTAAACAAAATTTTGAACTAGAAGACTGCAACTGTATTTCCTTTTTATTGTATTTTTTATTGACCTTCACTTTAGAATTAATTATACATGATATATTATTCATATTAATTACGAACCTGTATATAGTAGTTCTTAGGGAGGTATGAAAAAATAATACTTACTTTTTAGCTAATAGTGAACTATCACATTCGACTAAGCACTATTGTTTACTAATTCATTAATCAGAGTTTCTTGTTAGATAGTTACTAGATGCTAATATTGCCCTACTTGTATGTTCTTGTGTAGTTATTCATTAAAGATGGAACAGTATTCTAAAGTGTTACCTAAATGGTCAAACTTTAATTTAAGGTCCAATTCTCGCTATTAACAAACCATTAGCTACGACTTTTGCCTCAATAAACTAAGGTAGTTGTTAAGTTTGGGTATTGGGTAGGATTAAGGATGCAGAATATGTGCTTTATAAGTACTAATAAACAGCCAATATGTTAATAATAGGTATGCTAATAAGCAACTAGTGAGAAATGGTCCCTGTACTAAAGTGTTACCTAGTTTACAAAGAATAACAATGGAAAAGCAGCAAATGTGAACAAATGTGTTCTGTGACTATAAATAACACAGTCTCATCCCAACTCGTCACATATTGAAGCTTGGTCAGGACTGTTTCAATATCTGAAGAGTTGGGATGAGACTGTGTTGCTATAAAGCCTGCTGGCTTGGTTGTAAAGTCTTCTCTGGCATCTTTAGCAGTCATGCAAAGCGGAGGGATCCCCGTTCTGCCACATAGCCTACAGTATAAAATTATGCATGCAACTTTTATGACCTATAATTCAAATTTAGAGAGTACATTGAATATTTGAATTCTCACAACACAGGACCATTTTGTACACTTATACACACCAGGTAAAAAAGGGATTATAAAATGGTGACAAGTTCAAAGAAATCTTGAGGTTAATATAAAACATCAATAAGCATGTTATGCATAAACTACTCAAACACACACACATAAGGCCTAAACAATCATAACATATTCACAGTAAACATATATGTGCCACATAAAACAACGTCTGTTTTTAAAAGTGTAAAGAGTGGGTGTGTGAACGTGTGAGGGTGTAAACTTTCAGTGCCACTTCCTGTCTTGTGACTGACACACATCTGTGGGTACCTACCCAAACAGAACCACCCATCCTGTGACATTACCAGAGGAGTTGTGTCAAAACAACTGAACGAGATGGAGTTTTTGTACACTTACCGCATTATCATAAACAAACACCTTCACGCTGTTACCTGTGCTCGAGTTGCACACAGAGACTGTAGAAGAAAGAGAGAGAACAGTGAATAAGTAATGCTGCAGCAATGAGATGCGGCAAAAGATAATTATGATGAAGTGCTTGAGGTCGAAGATGCAATGTAGATTGTACAAGTCCAGACTGTGGTGTACTGAGGAGCCTGAGGCCAGTAAACATATGGGAGCCCCTGCTTGAGAGTACAGAGAATATACACCCATACACACCATTATAAAGCCACCTTCAGATCTCTGTTGCCATATACTGCTCATACCTGGAGGGAATGAGTGAGGCTGCATCAGAATGTATAATTATTTATATCATCTATAAAGCATATATGTGAAAGTGGCGGTGTATACGGGTGTATTGGGGTGAAGTAGGACTTTGGTACTGTTAGATCAGGTTGGCTCGGGACTGTCAGTGAAGCGCAGTGATCTCAGAACGTATATCAGCTCCACTATCACTTTCTCTGCCCGTATCTGTGCTGGAAGGGTGTTGGTGTATCTGCAAAGATATGTGCGAAAGCTCTCGATTTGGGTGTTACTTTTTTAGGTAACATAGCCACACACTTATAAGAAAGACACGCATCCGTTCGCCACATTACAAGGGCACAGAACAAGGTAGAATGTGGACTTATTTTGAAAACATTAACAAACATTTAAAAAGGAAGAAAGAAAGTTGTAAGAAGTATCTGATCATGGCCTTAATGAACTTTCAAACTAATTTCTGTAGAATGTGCGATGATAAGCTGATTTTCTATTTTTCTGGGGAGTTACTTACACCAAAAAGTTTAAAAGAAAACAGAAAGTGATTGATTTTTGAATAAAAAATAGTGACTGTAAAAAGAGTAGCACAATTATTGTTCATTTGTAAAATGATGCATTGTACATTTCATTCAAAAATTCATCAATAAAAGAAAAAAATATTTTTAAGGTTTGTAAGAAAAAAATTAACATTTAAAAAAAAAAGTCTAATAAAAAAGCTTAATCCTGCACTCTTAAAATATAAAGTTTCCAAAAAGGTGTTCTCATTGAGATGAGATACCATTTTGTTTTCCCAAAAGAGGTTTTCAGTGAACAATTCTTAAAGGATAACTTTTTTTCTTAGTATGAAGAACAATTCAATATTCACCTTTTCCCACTATAAAGAACCTTTTCTGTATTAAAGATTCCATTGATGTTAAATGTTATGCAACCATCAATGCCAATAAAGAACCTTTATTTTTAAGAATGCATGATCATTTACTGTATTTTTAAGTGTTCCAGGGGAACCACACATGTACAATCATACTGAACTCCATTTCTGAGATCGTGAAATTTATGCTATCTCACCAAGATTTGACAAAGTCGGGTGTGGCGCTGAAACATCTCATGGAGGAGTGTGATTTTCGATAACAGCATATTTATGGTGTATAGTTCTATTATATTAGTAATTTGGGGACATGTTGATTTTTAGAACATCTGTGGTGCACAACCATTGGTAAAATGATCACAGACGTCAAGAACTCGTGTCTCTGTGAACATGTATCAAAAAGGAGGACAAGGAGTGGAGGAGGACAGGAGCGTGTGTGGTGAAAATAGAGATTAGCGCTCCCATTAGTAATACTAACTGCCCTGTGTTTGGGTGAACGGTAAACACTCTGAGAGCAGATGACTGAGCTTCACTGTGGATTCATCCTCAGCAGATACCATAGAGGATGATTGTACTTACACTACAGATTTGAAATTAAATTAAATTGTGCTCTGTTCTGGACTATCTAAAATTGCTACAAATGTGTCTCAAATTGACACACATTCACTTTCTCTCTTTCTTCTTTGAACCCAAAAGGAGATGTTGTACTCTCATGCCTTCCTCTGCACTACAGGGGATGTGTGAATGACTGAGTGCCAGCTATGGCTTGATCATTTCTTTCTCTTTCATTCTCAAAAATGTTTTCTCTTACTTCTCTGTTCCCAGGATCACATGTCCATCTTTTGATCCATGCAACTCAGGAAAAATAACACAACAAAGGAATTCTAGATTCATCGCTTCACAAGCCTGTTATGTGACATGACTCTCTCTCAATAATGTCCCTCTCTAATTAAATCTAACGCCTGACTCATTAACAGTGTCTGCGTGATAGAGCACAGCTGATATGGTTAGAAAGCATTTATTTAACCTGAACTTCGCTGGATGATGATATCACTGAATCAATGATGCACAGAAAAATTGAGTGTTTACTTTTGTCCTCCTGCATTATCGACATACTCTACTTTCCTGTTTAATTCTGTAAAGCTGCTTTGAAACAATCTGTATTGTAACAAGCGCTGTATGAATAAAGATGATGACATAGAAAGGAGGCAAAGATGGTGACAGTCAAAGTGAGACAAGTCATAATTCAGTAAAGGTGAACTTTTTTTGTGCAAAATAAATACATGTGGGGTGAAGAAAGCTTGTGATTACATTATTAAAATATTGTTCAAATGGAAAAGCCATTGCAATGACATTGAGGTTTAATGGTTAAACTAAAGTGCTTCTGCTCAAACAAAAAGTGAAACACGGCACTAGCAATCATTTGATTCAGATACTGATAAAATGGATGGATAATAGATAAAATGTATAGCTTTCATGCAATGCAAGATATGAAAATGAAATATTCTTTATATATGTTTAAATAAAATATTTATATATATATATATATATATATATATGTGTGTCCCTGGACCACAAAAACAGTCTTAAGTCGCTGGGGTATATTTGTAGCAGTAGCCAAAAATACATTGTGTAGGTCAAAATTATGCATTTTTCTTTTATGCCAAAAACTATTAGGATATTAAGTAAAGATCATGTTCCATGAAAATATTTTGTAAATTTCTTACTGTAAATATATCAAAATTAAATTTTTAATTAGTAATAGGCATTGCTAAGAACTTCATTTGGAGAACTTTAAATGTCTAACCAACGCTTGTTTTCATGGAGTGTTGTTGTTAACAATTTTCAGTTTTGACCAACAGTAGTCCACAGACTCTGTCGATGGAGTCTAATCAACAATATTCCTTAAACACTGTAAATGATAGTACTCTTGTTAGCTGATGTAAAATACCTAACGAGTGTTTATGGAAGAAACATTAGAGTGTGGCCTATTATATCTGCATGTGTCTGTATGTGTGTGTGTTTGTCCGCTCATCTCTCTGCCCCAGATTACTGGCATCAGCCCCAATGTCTGTGCTAAAAGTCACGTCGCGAAGAGAGAGAGAGATGTGGAGAGAAACAGGGGGAGCTTGAAAGTGGGGGCGTGAGAGGGCATGGGGTGCAAGACACAGGAAGTGGAGAAAGATGAAGAGACCAGAGACAATGAGATGTACAAGGGTGCTGAGGCAGAGGAAGGGAGAGAAGGAAACGCAAGCAGAGAAGAGAGAGAAGAACAGAGGAGAGAGGGAGAGGAGGAACGGGGGAGGGTCCAGGGCGTGTGTGTATGTGTGTGCGTCTGGCACTCGCAGACGGAGAGATAGCTCGGGTCAGGCTGGCCGGACGTGTGTGTTTGTGTTTGGCTGAGGAGGGATGTGAAACCAAGAAAGCCCTCACTGGCTAAAGCTGAGAGTTGGAACACAGCCATCGGTGAGATGGACGAGAATGCACACATTATACAGTCAAGAACGTCTCCCTCAGACACAAACAGATGCGGCGTAAAGTATCAGCTAGCATCGTGGTGTGTGGTACAAAACGACGCTGGAATGATAACAGCTGACTGTTTTGGAGAGATGCAGGAAAGTCGAAACGCTCAAGGTTACAGCAGAATCCCAAAACAGGATGGACCCTGCTTAAGTTTAGCCTGCTATCTACGGGGCTCTTGAGCAGCGATGCCCTCTGTGTGGCACCAGGAAGTAAGCAGACGTCTATCCTGAAGTACTGATGCAAGTGACTCATCCGTGACCTATTTATAAAAATCCATTAGGCGGAACAACGTAAACGTGTTCTGCACGCGGTCGCTGGCACATCACAACATATTTGGCTTCCGAAAACGTCAACCTTTCCCTCAGACCCCCACGTCTGAGAATTCCTACACTCTGAGAGTCACTTCCTGTCCCCATATTCCAGTGCGCAGTGTCCTCGTGGCCACAGGCGTGCTACAGACCCTTCCTTACTGCACTCTAGAGAGGCAGGCGGTCGCAGGGAGAAGGAATCATTATAGCAGGGGACACAGAGGTGCTGCGTTACATGATGAAGGTGCTGCTCCACATTGTTTCCAGTCTGAAAGGCTAGACTGTCACACCCAGGGTCAGGAGAAGCACTACAGGAGACTAAATTTAGAAAGAAAATGCCAAACATTCTTATGAGAACTTGTGTTTGTTCCTGTGATTATGGATACATGAATTCTACAATATGCTATTGCATAATACATTACCGTTCAAAAGTTTGAGGTGACCAGGATTTTTTATTCAGAAAGAATGTTGAATTAGGAAAAAAAAGTTTCCAGAATCCTGAAAAAATTAGCATATTAGAATGATTTCTGAAGGATCATGTGACACTGTAGACTGAAGTAATGGCTGCTGAAAATTCAGCTTTGCATCATAGGAATGAATTACATTTTACATTAAAATAGAAAACTAATTTAAATTGTAATTAGGGTTTTTTTTCATTAACTAAAAACTAAAATCATAAAAAAAACTTTAATTAAAATAAATATAAAAAAAAAAAAAAAAAAAAAAAAAAAAACATGGCCAAGGAAACATTTTTCTTTTTCATTTTGTTTAAATTGAAGTACTAAAATAACTAAAACTAACAATTTTTTTTATAAAATATTATATAGACACCTTTAAAAAAACTAAAACTCATAAAAATGACAAAAACAACAAAATAATTAAAACTAAAATTAAAGTAGGCCCAGATAATAATATTTAAAAAAGTATATAAATCAAAATATGAATTAAAAACTATAATAGTATATTACTGATACTAAAATAATACTGATTGTAATAATATTTCACATTATTACAGTTTTAACTGTATTTATGATGAAAAAAATCACTTCGGTGAGCATAAGACACTTCAAAAGCATAAAAAATTAAACTTAGGCTCATTGGAAACACCTGCCTCTATATACATTTCTGCAAAACTGAAAAAAACAACAACATACCTATATGTACAAATCACTGCAGTTTCCAGTTGAAATGAACTAATTTTCACTAATTTTTAAACAAATTTTTAAAGCCTAATTTTCACATAATTACTTGCAGAATGCTTTATGACTTGAAAACAATTTTAACATCCTGCGTGATTTCAAAACTGATACTTTTGAACGTTGTCGTGACATACACAGCTTCACATGCATGAGTTTTCTAAAAATTCAGTAGGTTTGCTCAGTAGCTCACGTGATACAGCGTTGCACTTGAAAAATAAAGAGTTCCGGTTCTACAAAACTACGGTTCGACAAAACAGCTCAAACCCCTACGGTGGCCGAGAGAGTTCAATGCGCTGCAACTTCAGAAAACACATGCAAATAGAAAAAGCACCAGCAAATCAAGAAAAAATCTTCATCAGTTTGACAGCAGGTGGCTCACAACACAAACAAATAAAGAAACACACTGCAAATGCTCACAATACAACCAAATTAATTTTATTTGCAGTGCGTTTCTTTTTTTGGTTTTGTTGTGAGCATTTGCAGCGTGTGCGTTGTAAAATTGAGGAAGTTGTTTTCTTAATTTGCAGGTGTTTTTTCTATTTGCAGCGCGTTGAGCTCTCTCGGCCACCATACAAACCCACGTAAGGAAGTTAAAATAACAAGGCTGCATCAACAAATGCGTTTTTATTTCACTTTTGCATTTGTCATATATCGGGTAGGTTTGGGGTTGGGTTTGGTGAAGAGGATATTTCCAACACGATAGAGCATTAACCTTTATTGACACTCCCAGGATATATGAAATCTGAATTTAGCACCACACTCTGGAGATTTCACTTTTAAACTGCCGAAAAACATGCAGGAAGGTATAATAGTATAATTGTGTTGCTGAAATGTACGAGCACGTATTTTTTTTTAATTGTACTGACTCCAAGAAAGTCATACAGATTTGAAACAACATGAGGGTGAGAAAATTATAACAGAATAATTATTTTGGGATGAACTATTCCTTTAACACTTCGTGCGTCATAAGCAAAACATAGCATTAGCTATACACTGTAGCTCAGCTGGAAAAAGTTGAAGTTGGGAGTCACTGTTCCTTCAACAGTAAGACCGCAGCTAAGCTGGCAGTTCAAGGGTTAAGTCCCCCTGCACTGGGCCAGAATGTCTTGGCCGTTTCCTCTGGGCTGCCCAACCCTGACCTGCTGGCCCAGGCCCGGCTACACTCACACGTAGACAGTTGACCCATGCATCCTGTCAGACAGTGACACCCCCACGACTCCTCACAAACTTACATAAAAACACGCGCATTAAGTGTCTACATGAGTTTTCCTAATATAGAATGCTCTGTGCATGGGATAACAAGGGATTCATCTGATCTGAGGCTACAGGCAGTGTTACTCTAATAGCATCACACACACCAGGTCAACAAGAAGTCCTTAACCTCTCCTTGGCCACATATGAGCGTCTATACCTCTCTATTTGGGTCTGGACAGGCGGAGTGGGCGCACTTGTTCCTGCACATCAATGGCCATCTGTGTGCGAGCCCAAACGGAAGGTGTCAGGAAGCAAGGCCAGAGTCCAGAGGCCAGAACAATGAAGGTGCACCATTCTATTTTACTGCACAGGACTGACTGTTACCATTTTCCTCTTGCAAGAATGTACTTGTGTGTGCGGCGGTCTGGTTTGTCCATCAAGCCCGTGCCGCTGTGTCCCTGGGTTTCCCGGCGGCACGGTTGTGTGTCGTACGTGTCGAGGGTTGCATCTCGCATGTTGCATGTGGCGGGACCTGCCACATTTCCGGCCTTAGCTTGTACTGTGATGTCATGCTCTGTGGGGGGGCTCGGGCAGAATGCCTTGGGGGACGGATACTAGATGTAATGTGACCCAACTCATTACAGAAGGATTAGACTGTAAGAGCGGGTTGCATTTGAAGACCAAGTTCATGGAGAGCTCTTCCTCTCTCCTTTATTAAAGATGTTTAGAGTACATACAATCGAGCTACAGATGGATCACGTAGTGGAGTTAGTTTTTCGATCGACACATAATATAGTTATCTATAGTTTTTATATACAGCAAATTACTATTAAGTTACTCAAATCACAACCCTTTCCATAAAAGTAAACTCTATCTATCTATCTATCTATCTATCTATCTATCTATCTATCTATCTATCTATCTATCTATCTATCTATCTATCTATCTATCTATCCATCCATCCATCCATCCATCCATCCATCCATCCATCCATCCATCCATCCATCCATCCATCCATCCATCCATCCATCCATCCATCCATCCATCCATCCATCCATCCATCCATCTAGCTATCCATTTGACTTTCTGTCTGTAATAGTTCAAAATTTCATTACTTCAGACTTATGTGCCCTCTAGATGCTTGTGTTCTGCAAGAGAATGGCGCATTATTGTGGCATTCCAAAGAGGCACAAAATCACTTTCACAGACTTTAACAGTAACTGTTCCCTCCTGGTGGAATGACCTGGAATGACCATCTTCAAGAAAAGGCTAAAAACACATATCTTACATCTTTTTTTTGATCCTCTATCTCTAGCACTCTCTATTCTAATTCTATTTTATCTATTTGTTTTCTTTTTTATTTATAAACACTTGCACTTGCACATAAACACTAAACACTTGCACCTCTAACACTTGCACCCTCTATTCATTTTCTAACTGTTTGTTTTCTTAAAAATGGTTTCTAACGCTAGCTTTCTCTATTCTTTTTCTATTCTATCTACTTGTTTTCTTTTCATATCATAAATAAATTATATATATATATATATATATATATATATATAAAACACCTTGCTATGTGTACTGCTTTAGGCTAACCAAGACTTGTCATAGCACTTGCAATGCTATTCTGTCGGTTTTGATTGCTTCTATTGTCCTCATATGTAAGTCCCTTAGGATAAAAGCATTTGCTAAATGACTACATGTAAAATGTAAACGCAAATGTACAAATAACACAATTACTGTCTCTCCCCTCAGTTTCAATTCATTGCTGTGCATTAAGGCCTTCAGTGCATTAAGTGCAGGGCAGCGCGTTTAAGTCTCTGATTGCACTGGCGTGTTTACTGGCTTCACATATTAACACTCTTGTTAAATCAGCAAGGGGTAGTCCTTGGTTAACAACCATAACCTTGTGGAAAGGCCTGAATATGAGGCACCACGTAGGATTTAAATCAAATTTCGCTTATCAATACATACATAAAACACGTGCATATACACCTATAAATTACTCACATATACATTTATACTATTGGTTGTTCAATATATATATATATATATATATATATATATATATATATATATATATATATATATATATATATATATATATATGAAATACACGTGCACACTAATATGAAATCCATACCAATACATCTTAAGTTAGTAATGAATGCATATACACTTAACTTGCATATACATATAAACTTGACGCACGCATACACATAGACACTCGCTTATTCATATAAACTCGATACAACACCACACGCACATACATATAAACTCGCTGCATGCAGACACACCTATACATACTAGCATATACATATAAACTTGATCCATGCATATACACCGTGCACAAATATGCATATACGTGGCGCCTCATATCTGAAAGCCATCACCAAGTACAGGACACCATCCCCCAGCACTGAGGTGAATCAACAACTTGCTGAAGATCTGAATGAGTTTTATTGTAGATTTCAAACCCCCCAAACCCGTCCTGACCATCTCTCTACACAACCGTTAACACCTCCTGCAACCCCCCTCTCCCCCACTCCTGTACTTCAGATCAGTGAAGAAGATGTGCGCCAGGTCTTCAGGAGGAACAAGAGAAGGAAGGCACCAGGCCCAGACGGTGTGACACCAGCCTGCTTGAAAACCTATGCTGACCAGCTGGCCCCCATCTTCACACTGATCTTCAACAGATCACTGGAGTTGTGTGAATTCCCTTCCTGCTTCAAACGCTCCACCATCATCCCTGTTCCAAAGAAACCCAAGATAACAGGACTTAATGACTACAGACATGTGGCTCTAACGTCTGTCGTCATGAAGTCATTTGAAAAACTGGTTCTGACTTATTTGAAGGACATCACTGGACCCTTACTGGACCCCCTGCAGTTTGCTTATCGAGCAAACAGGTCCGTGGATGATGCAGTCAACATGGGACTGCATTACATCCTGCAACACCTGGACAAATCAGGGGGGATCCTCCCTTATGTGAGGATCCTGTTTATGGACTTTAGTTCGGCCTTCAACACCATCATCCCTACACTCCTCCAGACCAAACTAACCCAGCTCTCTGTCCCTAGCTCTATCTGTCAGTGGATCACCAGCTTCCTGACAGATAGGCAGCAACTAATGAGACTAGGGAAATTCATGTCAAACAGCTGCTTCACCAACTCTGGTGCTCCTCGGCGTTTTTCTCTCCCCAGTGCTCTTCTCTCTGTCCACCAACGACTGCACCTCTAAAGACCCCTCTGTCAAGCTCCTGAAGTTCGCAAACGACACCACACTCATTGGCCTCATCCAGGACGGTGATGAGTCTGTCTACAGACAGGAGGTTAAAGAGCTGGCTGTCTGGTGCAGTCTAAACAACCTAGAGCTCAACACGCTAAAAACAGTGGAGATGATCGTGGACTTCAGGAGAAACCCCCCTGCACTCCCCCCACTCACCATCATAGACAGCACTGTGACTGCAGTGGAGACATTCAAGTTCCTGGGATCCATCATCTCTAAGGACCTGAATTGGGACACTCACATCAACACATAAAAAAAGCCCAACAAAGGTTGTACTTCCTTCTCCAGCTGAGGAAGTTTAACCTGCCACAGGTGCTGCTGAAACAGTTCTACTCAGCCGTCATTGAGTCTGTCCTGTACACCTCAATAACTGTCTGGTGTGGCTCAGCTACAAAATCAATTATGCAAAATCAAATTCCTTGTATACGCAAGCATACTTGGCAATAAAAGCTCTTTCTGATTCTGATAACAGAAGAGATATTCTCATCCGATGTGCCACATTTTGGTTTTAAGACTGCTAAAACATGACCTAAATTACTGCCACCAAATGATGGCTGATCAAACCTCAATCTTGTTCTTAAAAAACAGAGGCCACTTCCAAATATTTTTCAAAAAAGGCATAAACGTTTCACAAACACCTCTTTTACCCAAGCATTTGGACTGTACTTGTTGGTTCATTCTTTTTTGCTAATAAAACCCTCCACTTTTCACGTCTGCGACCAATATGAGTTGTTCATTTAAAAGTTTACTGTAGCAGGCTGCTCCCTTTGATGAATCGACCCAGATAATATGTTGCAATTACCAGGCCAGGACCAACCTGTGTGAATAAAACATGTCAAGTGTAAATCTAGCTCTGTGTTCTAGATGACACCTGGCCCTGGAGTCGCCCCCGTATGTAATTAGAACCAAATGCTGCGGTGTGTCAGTGGATGCATGAGTTTTTGCACTCGCCCTCTCTTCTCCATCTCTAATCAGAGAGCCCCTCCAGGATGGAGTGAGAGCTCAGGGGCCGTTCATAAATCAGGACCGGCCTGGAAAGACCTGCACAGGCAAACAGGAACAACTATATGGATATGACTATGCCAAGTGTGCGCTTTCCATGTTCCAGTCCACTGAGATCATGAGATCAGACTTGATTGCACTGACTTTTAGAAGAAGGCACAGTCTGGTGTCATTGATCTTCTCATTTGGAACCATACGGAGATGAATTGGAAGACATCGTGACACCTTTCCATTCCTCGTCCACCTTTTACTTAAAGACCCTGGGAACAAATTCAGACTTCCCCTTGACATCTCTCTATCTTCCTCTTTTTTTCACTCTCTCTCTCTCTCTCTCTCTCTCGCTGTCTTGGTTCTCTTTTTACTCCATTCTCTCTGGAGCCCTTTTCTGTTTCAGGCCCTCATCCCCTGTTGGACTTTGTCTCTCCTTCTCTCCCACATCTGGACAGACAGCTGGGGCTGGCCGGGTTTCAGCGCTGGGGGTGGGGGTAGCCGTTCAGAGCAGGAGGGTGGGGGAAAGCTATCCATTGCAAAGCCCAGGGCACTGTAAAAAAGGGGCTAGCTTACAAAAAAAAAAGGATTTCACACATACACACATGCAGTCAGTGTACAACCAAAAGTGTGAGACGTTTAAAAAAAAAACGTTAAACCAAATCTCCTCTGTCTCTCTCAGTCTATCTATCAAAGTGTCTCCCCACACACTATTAAAGTGCATTAAAGAGGGCAAAAAGGAAGAAAGGGAAGGAGAGAAATAGAGTGAGTGAGAAACAAGGAAACCCAGAAGAGAGTTGGTGAGGATAATGATGATTTCAATTTCCTTTTTTGTTTGCCCATCCATCCATCCATCCATCCATCCATCTATCCATCTATCTATCTATCTATCTATCTATCTATCTATCTATCTATCTATCTGTCTGTCTGTCTGTCTGTCTATCTATCTATTAGGGGTGGCACGGTACACAGATGTCACGGTTCGGTACGTACCTCGGTTCGGGGGTCACGGTTCGATACAATTTCGGTACAACAGGGAAAAAAAAGACATCTACTTTGCTCAGTTTCTTTTATTTTGATGTGAAAATGCTAAATATTATTACATGTTATATATATAAAATCTGTTTTGTTTTCATTGTGAGTGTACACAAATAAAAGCAGACCTTTAACTACAAGCAACAGCAAAAATAAAAATACAATAGAGTAAAGATACAAATAAAATAATCAGTGATTTTCAGGGGTTTTTTTAGGTACAGAAATTGAAGTACGATTAAAGTAATCAAAGGTAAAACAGCATTGCATATTTGCCTGTATAAATTAAAGATTACTCTTTATTAAAGTTACAAAAGCGATTCAATCAAGAGCAGTGAGTGATTTCTTTGTTGTTGCTGTTTATTTAATATTAACTGTCACTTTAAGAGAAAGCACTGATACTGTACGCCCAGCCGGCTATGTCTGCTATAGGATACTTACCAAGACGGTCATTTTGACAGAATTTTGTGTGAATTTATCCATTAAAACACAATACTTCAGAGAGAGCTTCATATTTGCGCGCGTTCTGAGGCGCAGGTTTGTGCGCTTCTGATGAACGCACGCACAAATCTTCTCACTGCGCGCGCGAGCTCGCGTCCTCTGGCTCTTAAATATTTGAGCTGGCAAAGCTTACATGACTTTAGTCTAAACACCGATATCAACGTGTGCTGTTCAGGTCTCACCTGTGCGCGCGCTATCAGCACCCGGGTGATGACGGAATAAATGCTCATATTCCAGCATACGGCACTCGCATTGAACAAGAGTGAATGATTTGTCCACTTATTTTTTTTTTTCTCATCGCTGTTGTTATAATGTACTGGGAAGCCAGAATGCGCATCCATTAACAGAAACATACATTAGCCGAACCCTATTTGTTTTACGTGTTATTTATAACAAACCACATGCGTTGTCAGAATTCAGTTGAACCGTGGTCCTAGCGCGTGCCGAACCGTGTGTGGAGAACCGTGCGGTTCGGTTTTTTTCCGCGAACCGTGCCACCCCTACTATCTATCTATCTATCTATCTATCTATCTATCTATCTATCTATCTATCTATCTATCTATCTATCTATCTATCTATCTATTAGTTTCATGTTTTTATATTGGCCCTACACAACTAAAATATTAAAAATTCAAACTGAATGGCAATTCTGCATGTTGTTTTCTACTTAAATTCAAATACAGGAATTCAGTTAGAGTTTGAAAGTCATTCTCATTCAGTTCTGACTGGCGCACAACCCTGATTTCCACATCTTAAATACATTAATCTATTTAACCCAAGCGTTTCTTAAGAGTCCAGCGTGAGGAAGAAAAATACAAACGTAGAGTAGGTTGGAACAACATACTTCACAGTCTCACGGTCATTGTTTTACTTCCAGAGATGTGAGCTTTATCACCCTTCCGTCTATATGTGCACTGCATTAATGATGCATGCCCTCTTCTTTACAGTGGAGCTGTTATTTTGATATAGATGTTTGCCCTGATGTCACAGCTGTGCGGCCGACAGTTGTAAGCGATTCCAAGTCATTGTGTGAGAAGGTGCAGGATGTGTGCACTGGCTATAAGTTGCACCTCCCTGTTGTGCCAGGATGACGGTAAAGAGGTCTTTTGTTTGAATTAGCGCTCTGTGGTATACTTTCTCCATTCTGACCAAAGGTCGCAACCTCAGCCAGAGTTCACACAGGGACAACCCGGTAAGACCTTGCCTTGGCCAGCACACATGGAGCGGGTGGGCAGCCTGCATGACTATGGAAAAGATTTCCCTCACAGTTTTGCATTTTCCAACTCATTGTGTGGAAGGCAGAGACAGCTAGAGAATCCTGCATGGTGAGTTCACTGCACTGGGGAGGGAGACTGTAGAACAGGCCTAGAAGGTCAGAAAGGGAAGTGAGCCAGTTAGAGTGAGGGGTGTGTGCGAAAATGGCTAAGTTTGGAATGACATACTAGATTATTATTATACACTGTACGCTGCATACTATACTTAAAATAGTAAGTGAGTAACAGTATTAAGCCTAAAGTTATGCCTTGGATTTATCACTTACAAGGTGTGCATTCATTGGGCAATGTAAATGTCATCGTACAATTGCAATGAGATTTTTCTCAATGTGCATGCTCTGTACATTCATCTTGCCTTAAAGGTATAGTTCAGCCAAAAATTTAAATTCTGTCCTTAATTACTTGTTCCAAACCCGTAAGACCTTCATTCATCTTCGGAACACAAATTAAGATATTTTTTATGAAATCCGAGAGCTTTCTGACCCTGCAAAGACAGCAAATTTTATTTAAAAATGTCTTTCAAGTCAAATTTAACAATACACATCTTTCAAAGTAGATTCACAGAAGGTCATACTGTGACATCTTTACCATAAAGCAAGTTCTTAGCAAGCATTTATTATTTAAACAACTGATAAAAAAAAAGATTAAAATCCATTTTTAAGTCTGTAATTATTTTCATTTCATTCCTCGCACTGGAAATGGAAGTTCAAGTGCCATGCTTTATGGGATATATCATTCTGTTTAAGGTCTGCTTGATATCCGTAGTAGGTCATTCCCTGCAAACAAATATTCTGCATACTTTGTCTGGTATACACACTACATACTGCACCAATAATAAGACTAGTATGCTAACATGTTATTCCGAACATAGCATATGTTTCTGTGTAACCCGGGGAGAGTTAGAGTGGGTGTGTGCGTGTTTGTGTATAAAGGAGTGTGCTGTTCGCAGGGCTTGGGAAGGTGAACCCACGCTTCTCTCGGTACAGGAAGCCCTTGATTAGTGCTAACGAGAATTGCAGGCCGTATTAATGCAACCACACACCTCTCCTTACCTCCTGCCATCTGCAGCACCACCACTCTCTGCCAGACACCATAAACCCACGCATAGTCACACAGCGCAGACAAGACACACACTCTTTACATTCACCCTACACATTCATATCACACATTTCCACCGTCCATCCCGCAATAAACAGGAACAATTGACAACACGCCCAGGTATAATGCAGACAATCAGGTGCATGCAATCCAGAACAAAAGCTTTGGGGTCAAACTCACAAACCCCATTGCATTATGGGCCATATGTGGTGTCGACCCCCATAGATGAGGTGCTGAACACCATTTGCATGGAGAATAGCCGGATGGGGATCAAAGTATGTGAGAAGATGGTGCAATGGAAAAGGTATAGATGGAGAAAAGGTCTGTGACACACACACACACACATTATTAACTATTCCTGCAGATGGTAGAGTGGGGTGTTCTCACACACTGAGACATGGATACCCTCACATATTCTCCTCACACTCCCACCCACACATTAACATGTGTTTCACATTCAGGCCATGTGGAAATCTCTAGCCACCTCTCTCTTTATCTCTCTCTCTCACACACACACACACACACACACACGTATGCTAATGAAGGATGG
Source organism: Barbus barbus (assembly GCF_936440315.1). NCBI lineage: Eukaryota > Metazoa > Chordata > Actinopteri > Cypriniformes > Cyprinidae > Barbus > Barbus barbus. Next base: position 12,413,801 of record NC_136762.1, on the reverse strand, counting down.
TGTGTCAGCTCACATGAGATGTTTTTGAACTGGATGACCACTACTTTACCACACACGACTGTACGGGCACAGATTGCAAATATTGTAATGACAGAAACATAGAAGTATAACATAAAACTAATCAAGAATGTAAATCTGAAAGGACTAGTCAGGTGAGATCGAGGTGTCGTCGTCATAATCTAACAGGCTGTGTTTAACTAGTTTATTAGTTTCTTGTCACTCAAACCTTTTCATCTCTTTTTTTTTAATGACATTTTGCCATTATAATTGACAGTACAGTGAATACTGGACTACACTGCACTAATATTTTAATGATTTTATTTCAAGATATACATAAAAATATTTATTAATATTATTAATAAAACTATACAAATTCAAAATTCAGTAATATCTAAAAGACCAACAATTAAGGATGCACTGATTTTAAAATTCTGATCGAGACCACAAGCTGATACCTATTTTCATGTTATCGTCAAAAATTATAAATTACCAATATTTCAATTCTGTAATATTGTGTCTAAATAAATTATATAGGTAGATTATATAGGTAGAATTAAAAAATGGATATTCATTTTATGGTTTCTTCACATTAACACTTTAAAAACTAATTACAAATGAAACTTTAAAAACACTAATTTAATAATAGTTAAATGCAGTCTTTCTATTATTACATTATTAGTTTAAGATTAACTATAAGTGAGTTTAGATTAATATATTTGCCAATATTGATATATACATACTGCATATTTTATGTATTTTTTAATTCTAATATGAAAGGAAAACTGATATGGCACCTATATTGTACATCCCTAGCAATATTTCTATTAATTTTAATTTAATGGATGACCCCCTAAACTTTTAAAAGTCAACATGAAATCAAAATTGACCAAATTTACTCTCTTGTTTCTGGTCACAACAATTCACTGGTCAGCATCATTCTGAAGAATAGTTATGTAATCCTTAGTACTTGGTAATGCAATACTTTACTCCGCCTGAAGTGACTCTTTTTTGACTGACAAGCCCTCTTATTTTCCTCATATAAAGACCACTTCCACAATACAGTCAATTCTGACTAATAAAATCAAGTCCAGACATATTTTTCCCACATTGAATATCTTGTTTCACTCAGATATATGGCATTACGGAGGTAAACCGGGTTGTGAAAGCTGTTCCATGTTGACTTGTCCATGTTCCATGTAGGGCCTCATGATGGAACTGACTTCGTAACTGATGTAGCTATTTGGTTCTTGTCATGCTGTCTAACATCAACCATAATCTTCCTCCAAAAGTCTTCAGACCTGGATCAGCCGACAAACTCCCCACATCTTGAACAGTTCTGCTGTACATTTTTCTGTCACTGACAGACTCAACGTGCAAATGTGCTAATGTTATGGGAAATAGAGAGTGTAAACGTGTGTATATGTATCTATGTGTGGTCAGTGCAAACATGTGTCTGCTTGAGAATGAGGTCACATGTCTGAGTAAATGAGGGTCTGATTTCCTGTGCGTGCTGTACATAATGCATGACAGGCAGTGTGTGTGTGTGTGTGTGTGTGTGTGTGCGTGTAGGATGGGTGGACGGTGGGCAAACAGTGTGAGCCCCTGAGGGGGGCAGACTGAAAGAATGAGCTGTGGGTAATCTGACAGGAGATGAGATGAGGAAGAGTGAGAGTGAGAGACAATAATAGAGGGGGTCTCATTCTGGTTTATCCAGATGTAAGGCAATGCGACCCAGACAACTCTCTTATGTCACCCCCTGTTTTCCCAGCCTGCCCAATAACTCCTGCACTTCCTGTCCCCAGTGCAGTGATGTCACAGGACAGCTGGGGATGTCACGTCCACTCGCCCGGCCTCCCCAGCGCCCTCTCTCTATCACTGTCTTTCTTCCATTCTTCAATCAGTTCAATTCCTCTGAGACCAGAGACTGTTACAGAAGCACGTACCACAAACACAGACACATGCGAGCACACACACACACACACACACTAGATTTGTGCTCCATTCAGACTTGAATTAAGAATGGCAATTTGACTAAATTACAATTACTGAATCGAGTAGTAAAGTAACAGACAGGATACAGAACTAATTTTTAAGTTGAATATAAAGAAAAGGAATTAAATAAATAAATAATTAAATAATTTGTTTTGTATAAAATGCCCATAAAAAATATATGTAAAATACTTATGTCACACCATACCACATAACATGATATTAATGAATGAAAAATTATTTAATTGAAATAGAAATGTAGACATTTATTTACATTATAGAAATATATCATAAATGAATTAAAATTGAAATTAAAATTGTAATTCATTTTATGGACCATAGAACAAGAGAGATGATTTCCCAGAGTTCTTTAATTTACCTTCAAAATAGAGCCAAACACGCATGATTCAGCTTACAAGTTGAAAACAGAACACATAAGAAGCAATCTGTTCTAGCAATTTTTGTTTTGTTGGACAAATGAAAATTTCCTCTTGTGCGACTATTAATCTCTTTGAAATGTAATCAAATAAATTCCCTTTCTTTAGCTTCCAATTCAAATTTCATTTAAATTTAATTCAAATGATTTGTGATTTGATTGGGGCCACACACACACACACACACACACACACACTATTTCAGATAAACATCGTTTAGTATTTTAAGTATTTTTTCCCTGGTGAGAACCACTGTCTGATCCCCGCAATGTCAAAAATTTCAAGTTTTACTTTTCTTTTGGGGACATTTGGTCCTCACAATAGAGGATAAACATGTACACACACACACACACACACACCTGGAGAAAAAAAAACATCCACACACAATAACACTTATGAACACCCTTAAATCAAGCATACATGCTTAACTGCATAAAAACATGCACACACATGAATGAACTATAACATATCTGATTTACTGAGGTTTTAAGTAGTTAAAAGCCAAATAAATGAACTGGATGGTCTGATGTCATCAATGAGAGCATTTGTCTCATGTTCTGTCCATTCTGTTTATGGCAGTCTGATTAAACATCTGTGATGGGCTTGAGGACACAATAGCTACAGTGTCTGTCCTTACTGTACATACTGTCTCAGTCACACATTATGAGGCTCATTTTAATGGCTTTCAAATGCTCCTTCAGTTCTAGCAGAGAGCATGAGTCTGTCTCTCTCTGAGTTTGATCAGAAGTGGCATGTTTGCTTTGCTCATTAGAGTTGAATGACAGTGAACTCCTCACCGCTTGGACTGAGACAATACTATGAGTTTTGGATTGAGATAGAGATTGGGCTGGCGCTGAGACAAAAATGAGACTGGGATTGAGACCGAAGGAGAACGGCAGAGAAAAATGAGACTAGCACTGAGACAGAGATGACACTGGTACAGAAAGATGAGACTAGTGCTGAGACAGACAGAAATGAGACTATCACTTATATAGAGATGTGGCTGGCACTGAGACAAAATGAGATCAGCCCTGAGACAGAAACAAAACTGGCATTGAGATGGAATGAGACTGCCACAGAAAGAAGGGAAAACAAAATGAGTCTAGCACTGTTTAGAAAAAGAGACCAAATGAGAAAAAATTAGACTGCATTACAACTGCTTACACACATTTTCTGCTTCTGCTTACACACATCTCAAAAGCAAACATTTGTCTTACGTTGCAAACACCTTCGCCATAAGATTATATTTTTGGATATATCACATAGGCCTACACACAGTTATTCAAAACCTAAAGCTCTTCTTCCATGAGCTCATATGTACATTTCTGTACAAAATTATAAAGTAATTGGCAGAGAGATGTTGAAAAATTCACGGTAAACATCAAAGCAATATCGAAACCAAACTATTTATTTTTTACTGTAAGCATTTGTGGTTGTGAATACAGTATTGCACTACAAAGGAAAAGTAGAAGTAAAAAGTAAATCAAGATACTTCCTGTTAGATTTTTGTGTGTTACATAGAGAATTGTGTTGTGTTTTGCAAAAAGTGTTTTATGAAATTGAAAACTGAGATGAGTCAAAGGCTGAGAATTAGTGTATGGTTTTGGAGATTTGGTGTGTGGTTCTGATGTTTGAGTGTCAGTTTTCAGAAATTGTGTGACAAGTAAAGATTTTGAGTAAGCAGTTGAAAAAAAACTGGAAGACAAAATGAGACGGCCCCAGAAAAATGGTACTGGAACTGAGATAGAGAGCTGTGGCTGGCACTGAGACAGACGAGACTGGCACAGAAAGATGAGACTAGTACTGAGACAGAAATTAAACTATCACTCAGATAGAGATGTGGTTGGCACTGAGACAAAATGAGACTAGCACTGAGCTGAAAATGAGATCAGCACTGAGAGAGAAACAAAACTGGCAGTGAGACAAAATGAGACTGCTACAGAAAAATGGCAAAAACAAAAATGAGTCTAGCACTGATCTTAATATGAGACCAAATGAGACAAAAATTAAGACTAAATCAGACTACCCCAAAACAATTGGACTGGAACTGAGACAAAATGAGAACACCAGAAAGACAAAAATTAGACATGAAACTTGCCTAGAGAAACGAGATTAGCACTGAGACATAAACCTAACTGGCACTGAGATACAGATGTGACTGGCAGTGCGAGAAAATGAGACTAGCACCGAGCCAATAATGAGTCCAACACTGAGACGCTGACAATGCGATGAAATGAGACTGAGATGAGAAAGAGATGAGAATGGAGCAGAAACAGAGATGAAACTGAGAAAGGGATGAGACAGTGACTGAGACACACTAAGACAGGAGTTGAGAAAGCACCCACATGCTCTTGTATTTCACCTCACTGTCACATTCATCTAAAGCCTCCTGTACTAGATGGGACTAGCACTGAGACAGAAATAAGACACAGAGATACCAATGTGAGACAGAGATACGGAAATGGAGCAGAAATGAGATGAAACTGAGAAAGAGATGAGACTGGGACTGAGATAGTGAGGTGAATGACACTTGACAGCAGCTGAGGGAAAACCAACCCCCCCTGTATGTTACCTCACTGTCACAGTCTCTAACTTTCATCTAAACCCTCATGTACTTCTCCAAATTCCATCACCGCATTCACTGACTAGGCCATTTTTATTTATTTATAAACGAATCACTCTCATAAACCTGCAACCAGAGAGAGTAAAAACCATGAACCGCACTCCTGTTCCTGTCCCGCCTTCCTCACCTCATAATTGTTCAACAGACTGTGACAAAATAACTAGGAGAGACTCATTAGAAACAGCTGTCCCCTGATCTGATGTTAAACTCCGATATGATTTCCAACTCCTCGCTCAACTCTCACACTCCCACAACCCCATTCATTCACCATCCTCTCTTAGCCACACATAATTCACTCCAAAAACCATTCATTCTCCCGCTGAAAGAATGAGAGAGGTGGGAGGAGAGAGCGCTGAGGAGAAAAGGGGTGTGCTTGTCCATGTGTGTATGTGTGTGTGCATTCAAAAGGGAATGAAGGAAAGAAAATGCAAAGGAGAAGGGTATGGGGTCGGTGCCTCCCACCTACACACACTGTACGTGCAGGACAGCAGGACGCCCCTCGTGGAAAATGAATACCCTGATCTCCTCCTCATTCTTCCCCTGCCCTGTACCCACCCTGTCCCCTGCTGGCCACTGTCCTTACCCAAACACACACAACGACACTTTCTGTCTCTCGCACACACACATTGTACAAACACATGCTGATGTAGGATTGGGTTTCACTAACCAGCCCACATCAACCCAGCCACACACACACACACACACACACACACACACACACACACGAAACACACACCATAGACTTCTACTGTTTATTAAACCTCAATATAAAAATGTATAATCTAAATAATGTTCAAATGTTGAGGTCAGTAAGATTTTTTTAATGAATTAAACACTTTTATTCTGCAAGAATGCATTAAATGAGTCAAAAGTGACAGTAACAAGATTCATAATGTTACAAAATAATTCTAATTCAAATAAATGCTGTTCTTCTGAGCTTTATATTGATCTAAGAATCCAAATGTATCACAGTTTCCAAAAAATATTAAGCAGCACAACTGTTTTCAACATTGATAAGAAATGTTTCTTTTGAGTATCAAATCAGCATATTACAATTATTTTTGGAGGATCATGTGACACTGAAGTCTGAAGTAATAGCTTTTGATTGTTATACTGTATATGTGTAGTATGTTAATACATTTTTTAACCTATACACTTATTGTCAACGATTCATCAAGTCTACACTAAAAATATCTTCGTAATCAAAATTTTTCTGAAAAAAAAAAAAAGTTCAGTGGTGCTGGCAAAGTTTATGCACTAATTCACATACTTTCCGTAAAATAACTTTTCATGGTAACTTTAGTATAGGGAACAATTCTCACTATTAATTAGTTGCTTATTGCCTATTATTAACATATTGGCTGTTTATTAATACTTATAAAGCACATATTCTGCATGACCATATTCCACATCCCTAATCCTACCCAATACCTAAATTTAACAACTACTTTACTAACTATTAATAAGCAGCAAAATAGGAGTTTACTGAGGCAAAAGTTGTAGTTGATGATTTGTTAATAGCAAGAATTGGACCTTAAAATAAAGTGTGACCCTTTTCATCACCCAAACAATTTCCCTTAAATAAAATCAATGCTTTCCCTAGCTGAATACTCTGTTTCATCTAGAAATGTGTCATATTTTGGAAGCAAAACAAATTGTGAATGGTAATTTACATTGTTGACTTCTAATACATATGAATACATATTTCTCCGCCTGCCTTCGGCCTAGAAATATTCTTTCTCTCTCTCCATCTCCTTAAGAACAAAAGCCAGCCAAGTTTCACTGGTGTAGCTGTAGTTGCATAAATAGCGAATAGGTATAGGAAATAAATAAAAGAGTAAAATAAAAGCACAATGAATAAAACTGCATAAAAAGATAATTATTGGACTCCTTATTTTTCTTTCGCCTCTACCTGATTGTCTGCTTGTTTTCCCCTGTGACTCCCTGCTTCCGTTCCCAGGCTGAGAGGTGGGACTGCGGCCACGGAGCGCATACTTTCCAGTCCTGAAGGCCAGCAGCGGCTCCTCCTGTCCACACGGGCCTGCAAGAAACCTTGCGTTGATCACGGCTCACTTCAACAGCCACCTGCAGCAGGCACATCGAACCTGGAGACATCTGCAATCAGATTATTACTTAGGCACATAATATAGTTATCTATAGTTTTTATATACAGCAAATTACTATTGAGTTACTCAAATCACAACCCTTTCCATAAAAGTAATCTATCTATCTATCTATCTATCTATCTATCTATCTATCTATCTATCTATCTATCTATCTATCTATCTATCTATCTATCAAGTGTATTTGTTTTATTTAATTCTTAATTTATATATATATATATATATATATATATATATATATCTTTAATTATTTTTTTGATTTAGCTTGCTTCTGGGGATACATTTATCCCCAAATTATAGTGAAATACTGGCGCTCAGATTGACTACACTTTATCCAAGATTTGCCATTTATTATAAGCTTGATTTATGCATTTACTGCCCTCGGTATAAACCCCATAAACAACCTGAGAGCTGTGGATCTCCAAAAAAACTCTGTTAATGAGATAGGAGAAGCCAGAGATGACTAATTTTGTGTGTTTATGCATAGCCTCTGGCCTTCCATAAGATGGCTCTGCCAGTTTTCCTCTATTCTGCCAGCGGATTACCACACTGATCATCAACACGGGTCAAACTAAACAATGGCTGGCTGACCGTCGTGCTTCTCCTGTTTTATGTGATGTGAGTGTAACAGTAAACCACTCTGATCTCATAATGTTACCCAGCGCCCCAGTCATTACAGAGAGCCGGAGCCGTGTGCCATTCCACTAAAGCTCTAAAGCAGCTGTACGGGCCAGGGGTAACAGAGAGAGATGTGTTATCAGCTGCTAGGAGTCCTGCTGTCCTGTGCTGGTACTGACTGCGGATTGGATCAGATCAGTGCTTTGAAATAAACATACAGGGTAAGCAGTGCAGAGGAATCTGGAAACCAAAGAATCTATATACAGCTGAGATCTGTGCTGAAGCAGTGAGGAGGAGCAGGTGACTTATGCAATACCTGTATTCAGCAGACTTAAAAGATACAGATGATCATGCTGTATTTAAACGAAGTTCTTAAAGATTATATGGGAAATAATATGGTATAAGATTATATGGGAAAACGAACACGTTAATCTAATTTAAGGAGTTTTTTTCTTGTGTTTTTGTCTCTAAATTGATTCTAAAAAACAGAGATGAGACCAGCACTGGGGTTGAGATAAAGATGAGACTGAGACAGAAATTGTATTGAGAAAGAAATAAGATCAGGACAGAGTTGAGACAGGTACTGAGATAGAGATGGTACAGGCAGAAATGACAAGGCCAAGACAAAAATGGGCCTGAGAAATTAGACAAGTGTGATTATTTTAAAATAATCAAATAAAATAGTATTTATTAATACAATAAAACTACATGAAAATATTTCTGTTAAATTAAATAAAATAATAAAAATCCCAATAACAATTAATTGAAAAACCAAAATAAAAAATGTTTAGTTTTTGTAATATAGTATATTAAATATGTTATGTTATTGTATAGTATAGTATATTAAACATCTAATGTATAGAGTTAAAAAAAAACTTTTACAACACACCTGCTTTAAATTATTTGGCATCTTGAAATTACTAAAATAAAAGTAAAAGAAAACAACAACAAGCAATAATACAGTGAAATCTACTGTACAATAAACTAAATAGAAAACAAAATAGAAACACCTCCATCAAAATGTCAAAAAATAATTAATTATTAATGCCATTAAATATTAAAAAAAAATGTGAATTAGTGCATAAACTTTGCCAGCACCACTGAAAAATTAAAATCTAAATTAACTGAAAATGTACCTAAAACGAACAATCATACAGTGAAAATTGATGTAAAATAAACTAAACTGAAAACATAATAGAAATAAAAATATAGGGACAACAACTATAACATCAAGAAAAGAACTATAGACACTGAAAAGAATCAAATGAAAAATGGCCACAAATTAATTTTAGTTTTTGATATATGGCATATTATAAAACTTTTATAACACACCATAAAGTCGTTATTTTTGTTTTCTTTCTGCTCAAAAAGTATTCTTGTAGCTTTATAAAATTACAGTTAAACCACTGATGCGACATGGACTATTTGAACAATGTCCTTACTACCTTTCTGGGCTTTGAACGTGGAAGTTGTGGTGCTGTCTATGGAGGCTCAGAAAGCTCTCAGATTTCATCAAAAATATCTAAATTTGTGCTCTGAAGATGAACAAAGGTCTTATGGGTTTAAAACGACACGAGGGTGAGTAATTAATGACAGCATTTTTATTTTTGGCTGAACTATCCCTTTAATGTCTTTCTTTTTGGTATCAATATGAATGTCTGTGGTGTACAGAGTGGGCTCATCTCAGTTTTACAGTTCTGAACTGGCATCAGTGGCTCTGTTGCAAGCAGGTCTAATGAGAAGGTGTGAGTCAGTGTTCTTGTGGTTCATGGGCTGGTGAGTGCAGTTGGAGTTTGACTCATGGAGGTCAGAGGGAGATGTCAGGTTCTTATTGAATTACGCTCAGAGCGCAGGCAGGGAGAGCGCGGGGCCGTCAGACGGGACAGAGAGCTCTCTGTGCCATGCTCTCCAGACAGGAAACTGCCAGTTTCTTACAGATTAAGCCTGCTTCCTCTCTCCTCTCTCACCTCTCCACGACCCGCAGACCTTGTGACCTTCACTGTGAAGAAGAATGGCACGGGTCCAGCGGGCATTAAAAACACACCGACACAAACACACACACACACTACAAACAGTTACATTCTTCCCTTTTGCAACGATACCTAAATCTGATTCAAAAACAGTATGGGCACTGCTCTAGAATGCATCGCTAATTCAACAGACAGAGAGAGAGAGATCGTGAATTAAAATGTCAATACTCCATCCATATACAGAGAACTCCCCAGATCCCGGCTCACTCTTTCCCTCCCAAACAAATAGTGGCAGTAATTTTTCCCTCTCACTGAGTTTTACGAGCAGTAATGTGAAGCACCTGTAACCACACTGAAGCCAGACCAGTACTGCAGGAGGCTGTCTGTGACCTGAAGCCCACATCGCCCTACACACGCATAAACATGCACATATGCACACAAACACAAAGACAAACAACAACAAACACAGATATACATGCGCTGTTGGTCATACAGTAGGAAAACAAAGCAGTATCAGGGCTCCAAACTGCGACTAAAATGGTCGCATTTGCGACCAAAAATATTAATTTGCGAGTGAAGTTTTTGCTGAGGTCGCCACTGGCGACTATATATAATTTGCATGAAAGGACTTTTTTCCCGATTGTTTTGCGCTCACATCTTTTGTTATGTTCACGTATTAAACTTACATAAGACGATGCGCATCAAAGTTTTACTGGAAAAGAGTTTCAAACAGTCCTCGTCTCTGCCGCACACAGTCTGCTGAACGCAGTGAGAGAGACCTGAAAGGGCCTGTTTACACCTGGTCACTTCATGCATTTTCTCTGATCGGATATCTATATGATTTGTTAAAACGTTTCCCCATTTACACTTGGCCACATAAATGTGTCTTCGCAAAACGGATATAAATCAGTTCTTCAATTCCCGCTTCATATGCAAATATAACGGAGTTCACGTCAATGAAAGCAACGGATAATTTTATTAATTATCAGCTAATTTCAATATCAAGAGAGCGCGCGGCATCAGCACTGGAAAGATAGGCTAGTCTCGCTACTTTTAATGAAGAAGATTGTGTGTTGAGCGTCTGCGACTTACTTTCAGGTTCATTCAGTTTGCGCGTCGCTTGCTGAAGAAATACTCCGCTACTCATCCGCGGTGATGCTTGTTGCATTGCGCTGTCATATCTGACTATAACATGCCATATAGCCTATAAAACGCTCTCTATTATTTTAATATTATGGGAGGAGTAAAATTACCATATGTGGTTTCAACAACCAGATGCATTTACACTTGTCCGGTCGATCTTCTTATCGAAATCTTAGTCTATATGCTGTGTTCTGTTAATGCATGGACTTCCTGTTATTTGAAGCGCACTTGCCATCCAGTAATCGCAAAAAGCTTTGTGCTGTCTTACTTTTTAATAAACAAAGTATCAGCTTTAAAATGCTACGAAATTCAAATGATGCGGTTTGGGTGCTCTTTAATGCGGACCACAAGCGCACACTTTCGGTAATATAAACACCAGTACCCCGAGTCCACACGGTCCGTGTATGCGTCCGGATCGCGCGAGCGGAGAGTATCGCACTTAATGCTCAGGCGCGATCTCTTTAGCACCTCAGTTAAAGCAGCAAGTGAACCCATTATATATTTCGATTTACTACTATAGTATGAAATGAACATGATCAAAAGGTAGGCAATAAGAAAGCCTATAGTACAACTTACTGAAATGTTTTATGTAAAAGCTGCGTTCAGTGTTTCAAAGTGAGGAAATGTATAAAGCTTGTAAACATTGCATTGTAATACATTTACCTCAGAATAACCACTCAGTGTCCATAAACTCATCAGTCAGCTAGAAAAATAACTATAAAGAGGAGCGTTTTGCTATATTCATGCGCTGTTGCATATTAATATTTTTACTTATTCTGTTGTACATGATTCAACTCCTCCTATAAAATTGCATTTTACTAATGAAGAAAAACAGACTGAATGTGTGAAAGACGTGACAACATTTATAGGATGCACTGCACTCAGTTGCCAAGTGATGCTTATGGTCCATGATATTGGTACAGATTCTGTGTAACTAACAATTCTTTGTGACTGTATATTTCAAGTTATAAAAAGACATTTAATTCACACTTTAAGTGAACCTTAGTCCCCCGGTTGACCTGATCATCTACAAGATGGATTAAAATGCTGATAAAGCCTAGAAAAGATAAGACAAACACATGACAAAATGATTGAAATGTTAAAATAGGGGGGAAAAATAAAATGATAATAATAAAATAAACCACTTTTATTCTGTGGCACCTAAAAAAATAATTTGGCGCCTAAGTTTTTCTTTTATAGGAGCCAATGGCTCCTTACTCGATTTTTTTGTCTGGAGCCCTGCAGTATAATCAGTCTATGTTAGTGTTTTGCCACATCTAGAGAAAGAGTGTAGTCATATTGCGTAATATGACTTAAATTTCTCTTTAATGCTATATTTAAGTTCAGTATGACAATTTTTGGCTCATTCACATCCATTGGACTTTTTCTTTATCTTCAATTAATATTAGGCCTTTTAATTTATTTTATTAGTTATAAATCTTTGTATAGTTATTTTAATTAATTTTTTTGTTTATATTTGTTACAGCTTTCTTAGTTTACTCTAAACTGTTATTTCAATTAATAATAATAATAATATTATTAAACAAAATAATAAATATAATAATAATAAAATAGATAATAGTCAATTAAAATGAATAAAATATTTGTACAACAACAACAATAATAATAATATTTATTTAAATATTTAAAAACCTATTTTCCATTACTGATATTTTCAATTGACTTGTTAATATTACTTGATTATTTACAAACACTGTTTTTTTGTTTGTTTTCAATTTAATTAATTTTTTTGTTATGGCATACTTAAGCATACTTCAATGTATTTCAAAAATGACTTGTTAAATTATAAAATTACATAAAAATAATTGAATTATTATTGCTATTATTATGACTATTAGTAGTAGTAGTAGTAGCAGTAGTATTAACAACAAGAACATCAAAATAAGAATAATTTACTTAAATATTTAAAAACCAATTTTCCATTACTGATATTTTTAATTGACTTGTTAATATTGCCTGATTATTTGCAATATTGTTTTTGTTTTCAATTTAATTTTACATTTTGTAATGTCAATTAAGCATACTGCAATGTATTACAAATGTCTTTTAAAATTAAATAATCATGTGAAAATAGCTAAATTATTATTGTTTAATATTATACAATATTAATATGGTTTTATTATTATTATTATTACTACTATTAGTAGTAGTAGTATTAATAACATCAAAATAATAATAATAATAATTTCGCATTGTTGACACTTATTTTTTTATATTAATATACTGTATATATAATATAGAATTTATTTTGTTAATACTAATTTAAATAAATTTATGAAAACAAGGCCTGTTAGACCTTATTTTGCAAAAATGTTATTTTACTAGAAAACAGGCGGTAAACTAAATTTTGCTGTATTGTTTGCACCGTCAACTTACAATTCGGGTGCTAAAACCGCATTGAGCAGAAATAAATGACACTATAGGTGGGTGCAGTTCAGTCTGTGTGAATTCCCTCCAGAGTGAGTGAAAGCAGAATAATAAACAGCTGGTGTGTGGGGACATGACCTAACCTCATGACTTACTGGTGAGAGCACTGGGAGTGCCGTGCTGCTGGTCACAAGGGAGTTGGAGTAAGAGGAGCTAGAGAAGACACACAGCCACAGTCATCACCCATCACAGCCTTCACCTCAGTACAAAAAGCCCCCCGTCTCGCCCTTCTCAGAACCGCCTATCACCTCCATCTGTTATTAGATAGAGAAACTGCACATCAGCAAATGTCCAATAAGATAACTAAGGAGAACCAGGAAGTTATGGTCGATAACCATCTCCATATGAGTCCAGCGTTTCTACACAGGCTCGTGTGCACATTTGCAACGTTACCCGTGATAACCTGCGTTTGATTTCAAGCTGTATTTCTGAGATCCTGCGATGAAACCAGCTGAGCTGGTGTAAAGCCAAAAACACAGACATACTAATTATTTACAGGGCCGTATTTGGCGTAATTATTTTAGTCAGGGCTATTTCTCTCTGTAAAGCTGTTGGCCAATGTGCTGTTTTGGACTTTGATAAAGCAGGAAACAGAAATCGAAATATTTCACAACCCTGCTTTAATGCACTTGCAGATGAGTAAATAAAAGCATGTGAAATATCACAGCCCTTGTTTGACGAATCGTTTATCACTGGTGTTAAACGGAGGGTTGGTGTCCTTTCATCTCTCAGTGTGGGTGGACCGCTGTCCCATATTAAGGCCACATGTAATGCCCAGCACTCTACCTACAATAAAAACAGTGGTTTATTAGGCACAGTGAGAGCTCTTTTGGATTGGGTTTCAGGGTCATGAGCCTTCCATTAGCCATAGGGTTACCTGGGTGTTAGGTTAGTACCAGCGAGTCAGTTTAACCCCACCTTGTTCTCTCACACATATGTGAGCATATGGAAACTCACATAAGCACACACATTTGTTTTTATATCATAGAAGGTGCTATACCTTGATGTCTATGGACTTTACTAATTGATTTTATACTGAACTAATGATATATTTAGACGCAACGCCCAAACATAACCCTTACAGGAAACTTTCTTAATTAGATTTTTTTTTATTAGGCTATTTGTATGTTTGTTTTTGTATTTTATTAATTAATTTTTTTATTTTATTACAAGTCAGTTCTATACTATTAAAAAAAAAAAAAAGTGAAACTGTATTGCAATTTAAAATAACTGCTTTCTACTATATTTATAATATATTCTTGTGATGGAAAAGTTCAAAAGAACAACATATTAGAAACCTTTTGTAGCATTATAAACTAAAAATAAATAAATACAGTGGGGAAAAAAAAATAATTTGATCCCCTGCTGATTTTGTACGTTTGCCCACTGACAAAGAAACTATCAGTCTATAATTTTAATGTTAGGTTTATTTTAACAGTGAGACAGAATAACAACAACAACAACAAATCCAAAAAACGTTATAAATTGACTTGCATTTTAATGAGTCAAATAAGTATTTGACCCCTTCGCAAAACTTGACTTAGTACCAGTGTTGCCAACTTAGCGACTTTGTCGCTTGATTTATCAACTTTTCAGACCCCCTTAGTGACTTTTTTCCAAAAAAGCGACTAGCGACAAATCTAGCAACTTCTTGGACAAATCTTATCGAGTCTCTGAGACCCGCCGGTACTGCTGTGCGAGCACGAGGTCTTGCTGAGAGGAGCAGAGCTTTCAGTTTTAAAATAGATATTCTGTTGCTTCTAACTCTATTTTACATGCAAATATAGCCAAAATCACAGCACAGCCATTGTCTATATCTTATGTGTATTTGATTTCTTTAGACGACAGCTCGGTTAAATCAGGATTTTTACGCAGATTAACATCTTGTAAGGGAGAGCTGGTTAGTGGGCCACGTTTCAGTCACTATTTCATATTCATCCTGTTTTCTGACAACATAAACAGTAAAATTTATCAATGAAAACAGTTATATTGAGAATTTGGCTGCATTAAAAAACAGTATGTGACCACAGAGAGGCAATGACGTCATGAATATGCTAATTATATTGGGGATGGTGTTCTTGGGGTCATAAGCAGCATTCCAGAAATGTTGCTTATTTATAGGTGATCAAATACTTATTTGACTCATTAAAATGCAAACAATTTATAACTTTTTTGAAATGCGTTTTTCTGGATTTTTTGTTGTTGTTGTTATTCTGTCTCTCACTGTTAAAATAAATCTACCATTAAAATTATAGACTGATCATTTCTTTTTCAGTTATCAAACGTACAAAATCATCAGGGGATCAAAAAAAAATTCCCCCCCAGTATATAATTATAAATAAAGGTATAAATGAATATAAATATTATAAATAAAGGTGCTTCATGATGCCATAGAAGAACCTTTTTTGTCTAAATGGTTCCACGAAGAACCTCTAACAACTGGAGAACCTTTCTGTTTCACAAAAGGCTCTTTGTGAATAATAAATGGTTCTTCTATGGCATCGCTGTGAAGAACCTTTTAAGCACCTTTATTTTTAAGAGTGTATATGTATTTACTGTCACTTTTGATTTAAAAATGTAATGCATTCTTGCTGAATAGAAGTATTACTTTCTTTCAAAAAATAAATAAATAAACAATCAAACTCATCCCATATACGTTTGAACTAACTTTTTACTTTTGAAACTAGATGGTAAACATTAATGATGCTTGCATTTAAAAAAAAATACTATATCAAGTCAAAAGAGCCACTTGAAATCTCTATGACATCCTGATAAACTAGATATGTATGACTTCTTTTGAGCAATTTTGAGTTATTTTGCATCTGGCAGGCAAAACAGTATGTCTCATCGAAATGTACTAGCATACCTTTCCTCAAAAAGTTCCACAATCTGAGGTATCATCAAGGTCCTTTAAGACAAATTACTTCATTAAGCAGCCATATTCAATCATGAGCAGCTACTTCCAGCCAAGTACACAACTCCATCTACTTGAATGGGGGAAGGCCTGAAAATTCAATTGCTGAAGTTTTGAAAAAGCCTTAACAAATACTAGTAAACCAACATTTCCTCAAACACCAAACAGCAATTTAAATATTTACTGCTACTAACAAAAAAATTTAACTATAAGAATGACGAGGTTTTCAGAATTTGAGACTTATTTAACAAAAATTATGAGCCGTTAGAGCTACCACATGCAATCAAGGCTTCATTTTTATTTATGAAACATAACATTTTCTCAGAGACTTCTCGTAGGATGACCCTAGTTCATTTAATGCGAAACTCTTTCTCACAATCCATATCTACTGATTTTCCAAGTAATTGCTCAACCGACTTGTGAGTGTACAGACTCCCATTTTTACTCTCTTAATTAAAGCATTCCTGTCGATTGACTTGCCATTTCAGCAAACACATAATCATCATAAAAAGCCACTGACCACAGTTATGCTCCAACAGTATAAGCCAAAACAGACAGAGACCATTAACACAAACTATGAGAGTAAAGGAGCAGGATGGGACGGAGAAGCCGTTCACTACCAGAACACAGTAGTGTGGGAACCGCAAGGTCCGTTGAGGCAGAAATGAAAATGACAGTACGAGAGGGGAGGGGCACTAATGAAAAGAACGTTTCACACATTCACGCATGGGGGAAATCTAGAGTAATAACTAAAAAGGGGTCATAAAGTCATACAATGAGGTGGTGATCTAATATAGCAGCCAGTTAACCCACATTTCCTCTGATCGGTTGATTTTGAGTCATCTGCCTCTCACCTATAGGGAATCTTTCGTCTGTATGTCACACCTGGGCCAGGCCCTGGGGTTAGTGTGTGGATATCAGTGTGTCTCTCTCTCCAGGTCTCATAAAAAAAAAAACTCCTGTCTGATCCAGCTCCAGAGAGGAACAAGTTTAGTCAGCTGAGCGAATGCTTGGGGCAGCAGACTACCTTTGAAATACAAATGAGCAGGTATATTTTCAGAAACACAAGCATTCATTCACTGGGTTGAACGCAAGAGGAAGACATTCTATTGAAATTATAAAAGGAAGAAAAACAAATTAGTCATATAAGTGCAAATGCTAATAAATGGCACCAGTAATTACTATAACATGCTAAGCTCTTATAAAATTTCAAATGGATCCCGGGCCTGCTGTAAAGTGTTTAATATTTCCAGAGAAGCCAGCGATCAGCGTGGGAGGCGCATGAATGCAAATGTGTAGCTGATAAACTCTGAAAGTGATACCTGCACACACCTGTTTGCTGTTCAAAAACACTTAAATCACTTTAAATGGATCTCGACGCTGCTTTGAGGTGAACTGATATGATCTAGATGGGGAAAAAAAGCCAAAGGCTGGAGGGTGTGGGGATGTCCCTACTTTACCCCTGTTCATTAAGCCAGAGTCGTTTAATCAGAGATTGTTGCTGACAGTAATGCATGCCCACCCATGTAGCTGCACTCAGTCATACACATGCACTGCCAGCCTGGCTGAAGATCACTGGTAGCTCTGGTCTGATTTATTAGGACCTCCTCTGGATTTACAGCGATTCTCCTTTATGACTAAACAGTGGGTGGAGCTTGTGGAGCCAGGGGAAGAAGAGTGACTGCTCACCAAGAGCAAATGACATGCTTGCTGCCAAGAGGCACAACTCATTCTCCCGCTGTTCATCTCTCTAAAATACACACAGATATATATCTGTGACTAGTGCATTGTTTAATGCCTCGAATAAAGGTATTAATTTCTTCCTTTACCCATGTGTTTGGCATTAAACAGGATGTATTAGCAACAGTAAGCTAGCTGTGAACACATATAGGCTGCATCCAAAATCTCATACTCGCAGTAGGTGCTTCATCTCAATAAGTACTTACTTCTGGTTTCTATACACTGATTAGCCACAAGATTAAAACCACCTGCCTAATATGATGTAGGTCCCCCTTGTGCTGCCCAAACAGACATGGACTCCACAAAACCTCTGAATGTGTTCTGTAGTATCTGGCAATAAGACATTAGCAGCAGATCCTTTAAGTCAGGGGTGTCCAAACTCAGTCCTGGAAGGCCACTGTTCCATTGTCCTTTCCTGAACAATTGTGTGTGACAGGGAGCATTATCCTGCTGAAAGAGTAAGGTGACCAGACGTGCCACTTCAAAACACCGCAAGAGTGATTTGAAAACATGGAGCCGTCTGCTCTGCTCTCTATCACTCTTGCGGTAGTTTGATGTCATACAACGATTGATCGGCGCAATTAAGGCTATTTAGAAATCCTGTGCAGAACGTGTCCCTGGGAAGTGCCACGCCTGGTCACCTTATGAAAGAGGCCACTGCCATCTGGGAACACCAGTGCCATGAAGGGGTTGTATTTCAGGGGTGTCTAAACTCGGTCCTGGAGGGCCACTGTCCTGCACAATTTAGCTCCAAATTGCCTCAACACACCTGCCTGGAAATTTCTAGTATGCCTAGCAGGGTCGCTGCTGGCCAAAGCAGGATTGTATTGTTGTGCCCCCTCCCTCAAATATTATGGAAGTAAAAAAAAAAAACCTACTATAGGGGTCAAAATAGAACTTTGATAAAATAATAAAAGTAAATAAATAAATTGTAATTAAATTGTATTATTTACAAATTACAATTGTAGCTCTAGACAGTTACCTATGGCAGTAATACACTTGTCCGATTGATTTTATGGTCTCAAGCATTCAGAAATCATACAAAAGAAAATTTTGCAGTTTTAATACGAAAACCGTGGTTAATTTAAGGGTTGTGATGTCCACATGATTTTTGTTGAAGAAATTATAGAGGCTGTGTCATCTTTAGCAAAATGGTGGCCAAAAATGAAAGATTAAGTGGATATTTGAATTAAATGTTTGGTCAATAGCCTATTAAACTAGGATATGATCGTTCTGTAAGTGTAACAGCAGCAATTACCAGGCCTTTGGCTCCCTTTGCAGGCATTCGTAATAACATGCAATGTTGAAAAAAAAAACAATAGATGCCATCACAAAATTTGTAATGGTTTTACTGGTTATAATGGGACTTGTATTGGTTTTAATGGAAACTCTAATGGACCCTGTTGGTCTCTACTGGTAATTGGTCACCATCTATTGGTGGCTTGTTAAAACCAATAAATCCTAATGGAAAATGTCCCAAAACAAACTACAGAAAACCATAAAAAAAAAAAAAAAGGTTTTAATGGTTAAAAGATGATGATTTGTAATGTTTGTAATGGTATTTGTGATTCATTTGTGATGTTATTAGGATTTTCTGTGATGGTTCTATTGTTTTTTTTCAGCAGGGTTGCCTCATTGTTTTAATATAATGCATTTTAAGTTATTTTAAAGCCTGTTGTTGGCTTAGGTTTGTTTTTATAACCACAAAGAAATATTATCTTAACACTTCTTTGTATATTATTATTATTTGAAGTAACAAAACCATGGTTAATTTGCCGTTACCATGGCCTACAAAAATCGTGTTTTTTTTTTTTAATTAGTGTTAAAAGGCTAGCTTTCGTAAGTGAACATGGAAACTCGGAGAGAATATTAAATGTGTTGGTGGTGGTGAAATTATTACCGACATTAAAACACGTTATTAACCTTAACACCCAAAAAAGTTTCACAGGATTATTAATGTAGCCTACCATTAGGCTACCTGAAAGTGACGCACAGGCTTCGTTTTCATCTTTTTTTTTCTTCTTTTCTTGGCGCCGGATTGCTGATGTCTTCACGCGCATAGCTGTCCATCAGTTATCATTTCAGATCATTTGCATTCAGCCGCAAACATAAGGTGCGAGCGGTCGCGTGACACGAATGCTGGAATTGTGTGTCACGTTTTTGTTTTTTTGTTTTTGAGCAACTGGGAGGGTGCCCCCCTGGGAGTTGGTGCCCAACGCAAACTGCGTACTCTGCGTATAGCAAGCGGCAGTACTGATGCCTAGTAACACCTTGATTGGCTGTTCAGGTGTGTTTAATTAGGTTTGAGGCTAAACTCTACAGGACAGTGGCCCTCCAGGACTCAGGAGTATGTGGTTTGCATCTTTAGGTAGGTGGTAAAGTAACATCCACATTCAGGTTTCCCAGCAGAACATTGCCCAGAGCATAAAATGCACAATGCACATTGCTCAATGGTCCAGATTTGACAGCCCTGATCTCACGGCAATTCATACGAATTCGTACGACCTCTCTCATACAAATTCATATGATTTTTTTCTAAATCGTACGTATTTTATGAGTTGCACAATTCATATGAATTTGTACGAATGACCTACATCTAACCCCGCCCCTAAACCTACCCGTCACTGGGGTTTAGACAAATCATACTCGTACAAATTAGCCACCTCATAAAATACGCACGAAATGGTTGTGAGATAGTGATGGTTCTGACGCTCACCTGCCCATTGTAGGTCATTAGGGGCTTTTGCACCAGAATAACCTTTTCATATAGGTTCCTTTTTTCTTTTTGGCGTATTCGCACCACAGGAACTAGGAATAGGAACTCCCTCTGGGGGAACTATATTACCTCCTACTTCAGAGTAGGGTCTAAAACAGTTCTATAGGAACTATCAGTGACGTTACACTGAAAAAGCCAAGTGGCCAAACGCATACAAAACACTGGCTACCTGGTGTAAAAATATTTACTCCACAAACATGGAATACAGCGACAACAGCATTTACCTGTTTCTGCAGTGTTGTGTTCTTTTCTCAGCTTAAATGATAACACAGCAAGTTGTCATAGGAGACGTTCATGCTCTTTCAGTCACGTAATTGTGCGTTTACATTATATCTCCATTATCACGAAACCCACGACACACAACAAAAACAGTTCACGGTGTCTTCCATTCACTGGCATTTTCACTTTCAGTGTGACCTGAAAAAATACTTTTAGTAGCTATCCTGTTGAGCTGCACCTGATTAAGATGTAGTGTAAATGTGGTAAGTGTACGTACTGTATGCCAGAGCTGCGGTGCAGTAGTTATGACAGTTTTGAGTGTTGTCCTAAACCCTACTCTTCTTTCCCTTTCATTTCCTGTCTCTCTCTCTGCTGTATCTATCCAGAACGTCTTAAAAAATAGGAAAAAAAAGAGAAACAGAAATAAGAAGGTAATTATGTTAACAACACAAATGTATCTTATGTCCTAAATGATGTAGTACATGAATGTGTATGTGCTGAGGGGAGAAAAGGACCAGAGCTGGGATACCAGAGAGCCCTGTTCACTGGGGACATACAGATGGAAATAGATCCGCCAGCCACTTTATGACTTTTTCTTATGCCCCTTCTTCTTTCTTTCACCCTTTTTCAGATTCACATAAAGTCTGAGATATTCGATAATTTATGGGGAGAGGAAGAGAAAGAAATGGAGAGAGGGAGGGGGCGCAGTGGCAAGGGGGTTCAAACATGATGCAAACCATTTGGAGGAGAGAGAGGAGGCTGCCAGCACAGCCTGCTCTGTTTAAACTGGGGAGGAAGTGACCGTATATACAGCATGCCAGCAACCTCGCTCTCCCCTCGAACGCACACACACTATCAGTGCTGAGGTCAGTCGCTGGCCATTGGCTGCGGAGTGTGTTTGTTATTGTTATATTGTGTTTCTTTACATCACCGCTGAGGCCACCACTGCCGTTATTATAGTTTTTCTTATTATTACAATCTATGAGGCTTGGGGCAAACAAGAGGGCAAGGACAAAGGAGCACAAGGAGATGAGGGAGACGAGGAAGAAGAAGACGGGACTGAAAAATACAAGTCAGAGCACGAGGGAGGATGAGAGGTCAGCGTTTTCCCTCAACACCCGTCCATGACTTAATATTATAGAGCTCTGAGACAAAGACCTTCCCAGGGACATGACAGCACTATGACAGAGGAGGATGAGAGAGGGGAAGAAAAAGGACGGGCAGATTATGGTCCTGCAAGGCCCCAGGGCAACAGCCATTTTGGAGGTCCCCTTTTGTCACAGTGACAATACAGCAAATATAAGAAATATAGCAGCAATTGCAAGAATTAACACACTGTGCAAATAACACTTGATAGTAAATATCAACCAGACTGGTCAAAGGCATTTAGAGGGTACTATTAGTGCTGAGGAGGAGTTGTTCTTAGTACTTCATTTATTTCACATTGTGCCAATAGTTGCTGATGCACATTCAACTGCTTTTCATCTGTTCGCACTTATGTTTTCCTAAGCAACATAGAACTTGAACGAAGAACAACATTTTTTTTTAAGAGACCTGGATTCAAATCCTTTATACAATTATATAATAAAAAAAAAATTATATAACATGTCTATATCTTCATACATACAAGGGAATTTGGCATGCAATGAAACCTGGGTTCAAATCAAGTCAATTGTAAAAAAAAATAAAAAAAAATAATTATATATTGTGACGAGTCGGCTGCCTCCCCCCTTATTATCATCACCACCCCATCCCATATTCGCCGCCCTTCACCAGGTTCCCGACGGGAGTGGGTGTGTGAGAGAGGAGGGGCGCTGAAACAGCCACGGCTGGCGGCGTGTGATGAGGCGCACCTGATGTGAATAGAGCCTCATCACCGCCGCCGTTTAAATGCCGAGCGCGCCTCTCCTCGAGAGACCGGTCTGTTCCCCGTGCATGCACGTTGGTGTCCTCGTGGGTCCAGGAAGGGAGCGTCGAGAAGGGCGACTGCCGCACCCGTTACGGCTGACGGGCCAGGATGCCGGGCCGTTTAATCCCACAGAAGCTCCGGGGGCCCAGGAGTAGGATGAAGCCGCTGGAAGAAGCCGCCGCCACTCGCTCCCGGACCCGAGAGGGGAGCGCGTGCGGCCACCGGACTCCGCCCCATTCCCTGGACCCTTCCTTTCTGAACACTGCCCTCCTTCACAAGCCCCGCAGCATGACGAGGACACCAGATCCCCCTGTTTATTTTGGACACTTTTTCCCCCTTTGGACACTTTAGTTTACCCTTTTTGTTTAATAAAAACCTCTCCGAGGCCTGACGCCACGCCCACTGTGTCTGTCGTTTGCTCCTCCCGCCACTATATATATATACAGTATATATATAATAACCTAATTAATCTTTTTATTGTTTAATATAACTATATAAATATAACTTTCTTAGTGGTTTTAGTGTGTTGCTAAGCAGTTTCTAGAGTATTCTGAATGGGTGCATTACAAACTTTCAAGTCTGTATGATTTTCTGATGCCTTTGTATCACATTTCCCCTTTTTTTTTGCTACCTATCAAACAAATATGATATCTGATTACTGCATAGAGCAGGGATTCTCAAACTTTTTTGTCAGTCGAACCTATTTGACCCATAACATTTTCCTGAAATCATTTGCATATTCATAGTTTTCTGAAGTTGGTTAATAGCCACATGACATGCAGGTAAACAAATAAAATATTGATTTTATATTGATTGTTTGTAAAGTTATTTATTGCTTTTTTATTTTTATGACAATTATTATCTTTTCATCAACTCACAAATCCCAGCTTGGGAAATGCTGTCATAAAGTAATAGCACACCTCTAACAAGCTGAATAATTTGATGAATCATCGTTCATATAGGTTCATATTTGGTTACAATATGCATCAGAGTTTAATTCTTGAAGTTCAAATCCAAATGAGCCTAAGCAAGCATCATTAATTATACTGAAGCATAAAAAATCAACAGAATAAGTTGTTAGCACTTCTGAATACCTCAAAATATAAATGTCGCAGAACATCGGCAGGTGAACCAGCCTTTGGGCTCATCCTGCGGAAATCGACCAAGTTAACTGGCATCTTTTTTCCGGAAACAGAATAATATGGGTAAAAAAAAAAAATCAATTTTTGATGAATGTCTGAGGACGCTGATAGCAGGCTCTGGCAGTGGGTCTTGTATAATGTGGTGAGACCGGAGCTGGTATGCCTCTCCCATCATACCCCTGGGCGCCCACTCCTTTGCAGAGTCAGCTGGTTTCACTCCACAGCTGGTGGGAACGGTGAGGGTTTGCGAGGGAAGACACACAGGGCACTTTTCTGGGAGAAAGAGCCTGGCAGAGAAGCACGTAAAGTACCGGAAAACAGCTCAATAATGTTTTATGATACGCAGAGAGTCCCAACAGGCTGGCTGGATGTTGGGCAGGGTGAGATTACAGAGAGGACGTGTGATTGATGGACCGCTCTCCTAGCAAGCTGGCACTCATGAGTGGGTTAGCCAACCGCTCGCACTGCCACATGTACAGAAACTCACTGCCAGACGCGCACACACTCACACACACACACTCCCAGGTCATATCTCACCACCCACACACACACACTCTTACCCTCCTGCTTCCAAGGTTTCTGGCAAAGGGAGTCACACACACACACACTGGAAGGGATGCAGAGGCTCATCTTATTTCACAAGAGCAGCATTCAGAGGAGGCCAGGATGGCACTGGGGATCAGTCATTTGTTTGGGAATCTAGATGGACTGGTCAGGCCAGCCTATGTTTTTGATTTACTGAAATGGATTGGTTCATAAGAGTCATTTATTTGTGAAGTTAGCAAGACAGGTCATGCTGTAAGTTTTTGATTTACTGAAATGAATTGGTTCTTAAGAGTCATTTGTTCGTAAATCAAGCAACACTGGTCATACTGAAAAAACAAAACAAATCAAAACAAAACAAACCCCCCCCCCCCAAACAAACAACCAAAAAACTAAAACAAACAGTCATTTGTTGTCAATAGAATTAAACTGGTTATGTTTTTGAGCAACTAAAAGTAACATAAGAGTCATTTGTTCGTGACTCTAGCTACATTCGTTGCGCTGTACTGCATGTTTTTTTTTATTTACTAAAAAGAACCGACTCATAAGAGTCATTTGTTTATGAATTGAGCTAAACTGTTTATGATGTACATTTTTTGATTCATTGAAATAACTGACTCATAAGAGTCATTTCTTTGTGAATCTAGCTACACTGGTTGTGCTGTAGCTTTTTTTTTGATTCACTAAAAAGAACCGGATCTTACAAGTCCTTTGTTTGTAAATCAAACTACGCTATAGTTACGCTATACATTTTTGATTCACTAAAAATAACCATCTCATAAGATTCATTTGTCTGCAAATTGAGCTACTTCTGTCGTGCAGTTTGATTCACTAAAATAACCATCTCATAAGATTAATTTGTTTGCAAATCGAGATACTCTGTTGCGCTGTGTTCTTTTGATTCACTAAAAATATCTGGCTCATAAGAGTCATTGTTCATGAATCGAACTATACTTACATTGTAGAGAAGCGATCGGAGGAGGCCAAGGTGGCACTGGGGATCAGTAACTACACGGCAGGACCCATCTGATCCAGTTTAACCACACTAACACACACACACACGCACTCCAAAATGATAATCTGGCATGTATGTGCAAAAAGTATACATTACTTGAACAAATATGAACATCCACACACCTGTAAGTGTGTGCGACAGAACGGAGCGTCAACAGACATCTGCATGAGAGCATCTGTTGAAGCGCGCGTGCATCGCCGCCTGCATGTGCGTGTGTGAAAACGGCTGTGCGCGATGAATCCCGCTCATGCACGTGTTTGTGTTTGTGTGTGGCTGGGCTTCAAGATTGTGTCGAGGGCGTGTGTAATAAATGTGCCCGAGCGTGAGGGCCCGAAAGATATATCACAGGCGGAGGGAGAGCAGAGAAAGTGCAGCGGGGAGGGAAGGGGGCAGAGAGAAGGATAGATTGGTGAGGAAAAAAAAAAAGAGGAGGTTGTTGAGTGGGGGGGGGACTGGTTTCTCCTGGGCCCTGCTATGTTATCCATTATGTAAGGCATGGTCACCGGCAGCATGCCAGCAGGCAAAATAAAAGAGTCTCTCTGGCTTGGCACGGCTCGTATTTTCCTATCCTCGGCGCGGGGTCAGAGAGGGGTCAAGCAGCTGGATGGGGCGCTGGGGGGATTGTGGGGTCTGGGCTGGCCTCCAAAACCCAAAAGGCCCAGGGTTCAAGTACCAGCTGAAAGCAATCAGGGGGAAATCTGGGAGTGCCACAGCTGCTCTGCACAGTGCTGTTCTGTGGCTCAACTCTCTCTCGTCTTCCCTCCTTTCTTTCTCTCTCTCTCTCTCTCTCTCTATCACTCTCAATTGTTTTTCCCCTTGTCTTGCTCTCCCTCAGCCGACACAAAAGGCAAAAACAGCATAGTTTTAACATGAAGCCAGCCGTGTGCATATGTATATGCGAGAGTTTGTGTTTGTGCATGTGTGTGTGTGTGTGTGTGTGAGAGGTCAAGAGGAAGACAAAATGGAAAAGAAAAATAGCACTACAATCTGCCTAAACCACAGTGAATGGTACACTGTGTATGTCTGACCACCTATTACGTTTGAGGGCTCTGCGTGCTCGCTGTCAGACACCGTAATAGCGTTAATGTCTTCTTATGGCTTTGTGATAGACTGCAGAAAACGTCCACTATACTGTGAATTTAATTATAAAAGTGTGTGTCTGGTCGCTTGTAATGACCGAACCTCCTCCACACTGAAATCTGGTGTCACTGAGAATATATATCTTTCATGCAAAATGAGTGGTCATAAGTATCAATACAGATTTCCCAATTTCACGTGATTCTGATTCATAAGCTTTTGACATTCTTCTGGCATGTTTCAATCAGTGTTGGGAAGTAACTAGTTATATGTAATGGAATTATATAATTTAATTACAAAATAAATTTAACTGTAATCTGTTTCAGTTACTGAAAAAGTTATGAAAATGTTAACGATTACAAAGGGGGTTACATTTGAATATTTTCACACACATACAGATTTGATTTCTTTCTTTCCCAAATTGCATTGACTGCTCTAAAATATTAATCTCAAAATAATCCCGAAGAAAAAAGAGGTGATAATGTCTGATTTTGTGGTGGCAGGGCTTTGAAATTAAATTTTTATAAAATGAATTCAAGTGATGAAGGATTTTGAAAGTCTGACAGTAATCAGTGTTGAGTCCTACTGTAAGGTTAACCCTGCCTGGTTTAAATGTTTCAAAATGGTTTAAACTGTTGATAACATTCATTAGAAATGTACATTACTTTAATACTGAAATTAAAATAGTTATTTTACTTATTGCATTTTAAATTCGGTAACTTGTAATCTATACATTTCTAAAGTAACCAACACTGGTTTCAGTTATAATACTGATTCAAGCAGTTCATCTTTTTGAACCATTCATCTCCAAAGGAGTCATTAACTTTAGGAATCAGGCTACACTGGTTATACTGTCACAGATCTGCCAGGCTCTGCCACCACCCAATCACAGCGATCACTCTCACCTGATCACACTCACCTGCTCCTCATCATGTCCCTCATCACCGCTCCCCATAAATTCACACACCGCCCAGCACTTGATGTCCGGTCTCGTTCATACGAAGGAGGACTGCTAAAGCTTCCACAGCCTTAGTAACTGTTAGACTCTGTGTACTTACCTGCTAATCTACTTACCTGCATTCTATGCTCTTAGGATCCTTGTTCCGTCTGCTCCAGCGATTCCCGAGTGTCTGCTCCTGGTTTGCGGTGTGTACCTTATCTGGTTGTCCCGTGTCTGCCGCTATTCCTGCAAAGAAAGAGATTCAAGCTCAACCTCAATCGTATCAGTCAAGATTCAACAAGTTCTTCACTCACCTGCCATCTCCACAGTCTGCCTTACTGTTGGTCAATAAAACTAACCATTACCATCTCTCTGTCTCTGTCCTGCTTCCGTAACAGAAGACCGGACCGTTACCGACGATCGACAGTATGAGCACTCCCGATCCTTTCCAGGAGCTGGTGGAGATCCTGAAGCGAGCTCTCACTCCTGCACCTTCACCAGCTCCCACGGTCCCTGCAGTCAACAATACTTCTTCTACGGTCTCCAGTCCCATGGCCAAACCAGCGCCTTACTCTGGCTCTGCGGAGGAATGCAATGGTTTCCTGCTACAGTGTTCATTTGCCTTTGAGATGCAACCCTACCAATTTCTGACCGAAAGGTCTAAGATAGCCTATATTATCACTCATCTGCACGGCAAGGCTTTACAATGGGCAGAGACGATCTGGGCGCAAGGAGGCACCATAACCCAGTCCAGGATTTTGTTCACTATTTCAGAGAAGTATTTGGGAAACCTGCCTATGACTCTTCCATCAGTGACCAACTATTTCGTTTAAGCCAGAATTCACTGCCCATTAAGGAGTATGCGCTGCAGTTCCGTACCCTTGCCGCTGCTAGCGGTTGGAATGAGTGTGCCCTCCTTACCGCCTATCGCCAAGGGCTGGAGCCCCATCTTCGCTTGCAGTTGGCAGCTTTCGACGACTCCCTCGGCCTAGAAAACCTGATCCAACACTCCGTACGATGCTCCACCCGGATGGATGCCTGTCTGTCAGAGATGGCAAGCGAAAGTCATTGTAGTTCCCTCTTCCTTCGCTCTGCTGATCCGCGCCCTCCAGAACCAGCTCAGGAACCCATGCAGGTTGATAACTCCCGCCTGTCAACTCGAGAAAGATCCAGACATTATTCCCATGGCTTATGCATATATTGTGGAGAGAAGGGACACCTCCGAGCCACCTGCCTGTAAGGCCCCCTCGCCTAGTGGTGAGTGCAATCCATCCTGACGTGCCAAACGTTAAGCCGCTGACGACAGAAGTGCTTCTCATCTGCCCCAAATTCTCTCTTCCAGTCATTGCCCTCCTCGACTCCGGTTCAGCTGGGAACTTCATCTCGGGCAGCCTCTGTCGCCAGCTCGGCCTCTCTACCACTACCTCTCCGAGGGTGTACCAGATCCAGTCAGTGACCGGCACATCCATTAGCCGCAGGTGCGTAAGTCGATGGTCAACTCCTGTACACCTAAGAATAGGATTGCTACATGAGGAAGATATCAGACTGTTGGTTCTGGAGGGCTCGACGGCTAATGTCATCCTAGGCCGTCCCTGGTTCATTCAGCATGAGCCCATCATCTCTTGGCGGACTGGGGAAGTTTTAAAGTGGGAAAAGTCGTGCTTCCACCAACGCTTTCCCAGGGCTCCCAGACCGGTTCCCCTTGCCTCAGACGTCATAACCCTGAACGCCACGTCTATTGAGAGTCCCCCAGAGAAATTATCCGTGGATATTCCTGCCTGCTATAATCAGTTCCAGGACGTCTTCTGTCCCCAAAGGGCTTCTCAACTACCTCCTCATCAGCCATGGGACTGCGCCATAGACCTCCTACCGTGTGAGTCAGTGCCCCGTGGCAAAATCTATCCCCTTTCCATACCTGAGCAGGAGGCCATGGAGGAGTATATTGAGGAGGCTCTTAAACAAGGCTACATCTGTCCCTCAATGTCCCCTGCCTCTTCTAGCTTTTTCTTCGTGGCCAAGAAAGACGGCGGACTAAGGCCTTGTATCGATTATCGTGCCCTAAACAAGATAACGGTGAAATTCCGGTATCCACTTTCCCTCGTCCCAGCCGCATTGGAACATCTACGCGGGGCCACCGTATTCACCAAGTTGGACCTCCGCAGCGCCTACAATCTCATCAGAATACGTGAGGGGGACGAGTGGAAAACAGCTTTTGTGACCCCTACTGGCCACTACGAATATCTCGTCATGCCCTACGGACTTGTTAACGCCCCCTCCGTATTCCAAGATTTTATGCACGAGGTACTCCGGGAGTTTCTTCATAGGTTTGTGCTGGTATATATTGATGATATACTCATCTACTCCCGGAGTATGGCCGAACATCGTCGCCACGTTGCGGAGATCCTGCAGCGCCTGAGGGAGTTCCATCTGTTCCTTAAAGCTGAGAAGTGCTCGTTCAATCTTCCCTCAGTGCAGTTCCTTGGCTACAACATGAGCAGCGGTGGCATCCAGATGGACGAGGGGAAAGTTAAAGCTATCAGAGAATGGCCCACTCCTGACTCCATCAAGGGACTCCAATGTTTCCTGGGGTTCGCAAACTTCTACCGACGTCCATTCAGAATTACAGCGCCATCACAAGCCCTATAACCAACCTACTCCGTGATAAACCCAAGAAGTTAGTCTGGACCCCAGCAGCCACCCAGGCCCTCCAGGAACTAAAGGAGGCATTCACCAAAGCTCCAGTCCTAGTTCACCCAGACCCCAGGAAACCATTTATAGTAGAAGTTGATGCTTCCACTTCATGAGTGGGTGCCATTCTCTCCCAACGGCAGGGGACACCAGCCAGACTCCATCCATGCGCCTTCTTCTCCAGTAAACTCAGCCCGGCGGAACGTAACTACGACATCGGCAACAGGGAGCTTCTAGCCATCAAGCTTGCCCTTGAGGAGTGGAGGCATTGGTTGGAGGGTGCCCAGCACCCCTTTACCGTCCTTACGGATCATAAAAACTAACAATATCTCAGAGAAGCTAAAAGATTGAATCCCCATCAGGCCCGGTGTGCACTGTTCTTCACGCATTTTGACTTCTCCATTTCCTACCGTTCTGGCACCAAGAATATCAAGGCCGATGCCCTCTCGCGCCAATTTGACTCCCAGGATGAGTGCAACGAGGAGCCTGAGTCAGTGCTCCCAGAAAGGATTATTGTCAGCCCCATCCAATGGGACAACCACCCTGTTACCCCCACTAAGGTCTCCACAAACTCTCCGCCGGGCTGCCCTCCAGGATTGCAGTTCATTCCCAGATCGCAACGCACCCAGCTCATCCACTCATCGTTAACACATTTCTGGGCACTGGCCACCCAGGGGCTAACAACACCCTCTCGCTGCTACGAGACCGCTTCTGGTGGCCCAACATGGCTAGAGATATTCGGAGGTTTGTCCGAGGTTGCGCGAACTGCGCAATGGCCAAGAACCCTCGACGGCTACCAGCAGGCAAGCTACTTCCCCTGCCCGTTCCGAATTGCCCCTTGTCACATCTAGGAGTTGACTTCGTCACAGACCTACCCGCCTCAGAAGGAAATACCTGCATCCTGGTAATCCTATCTCACCGGTAGATCCTTCAGGGTGACCTGGGGAGGGGAGGTATCCAAACCACATCAACTGATCACTGGAGTTCCTCAGGGATCGGTTCTTGGACCCCTCCTCTTCTCCACGTACACTACATCGCTGGGTCCCATCATACATGCACATGGCTTCTCCTATCACTGCTATGCCGATGACATGCAGCTCTATCTCTCTTTTCAACCAGATGACCCAACGGTAGCTGCACGGATCTCAGGCTGCCTGGCGGACATCTCGGCATGGATGAAAGAACATCACCTACAGCTCAACCTGGCAAAGACGGAACTTCTGGTCTTCCCTGCCACTCCGACTCTACGGCATGACTTCACGATTCAGTTCGGCTCATCAATGATTACCCCATCAACTTCGGTCAGAAATCTTGGTGTAATCTTTGATGACCAGCTGACCTTCAAAGAGCACATTGCAAAGACTGCTCGTTCCTGCAGGTTTGCACTACACAACATCAGAAAGATCAGGCCCTTTCTGACAGAGCATGCTGCGCAACTTCTTGTCCAGGCCCTGGTTGTTTCTAGACTGGACTACTGCAATGCTCTTATGGCTGGTCTGCCATCAAACGCAATCAAACCTCTACAAATGATTCAGAATGCAGCGGCACGACTGATCTTCAACGAGCCCAAAAGAGCGCATGTTACACCTCTCTTCATCTCCTTGCACTGGCTACCAGTGGCAGCTCGCATCCAGTTCAAGTCACTGATGCTTGCGTACAGATCTACCACAGGCTCTGCACCCTCCTACTTCCACTCACTATTACGAACCTACATCCCCTCCAGAAGTTTGAGATCTGCTAGTGAGCGACGCCTTGTGGTACCATCACAGAGAGGCTCAAAATCACTCTCCAGAACATTCTCGTTCACCATTCCTGGCTGGTGGAATAATCTTCCCACCCCTATCTGGAACGCTGGATCTCTGGCAACCTTCAAGCAACAACTGAAAACTCATCTCTTTCGGCAGTACTTGACTTCATCCTAAACTTATAAAAAAAAACAAAAAAACTTTCCCTCTATCTTTCTCTCCACCTACTAGTTTGTACTTATTTGAACAATGACTGAGACTTGGTGTTACGAGCACTTCCTCTGTCTGACTGCCTCTTCAAGATGAATCGCTTTTTGTATTCCCCAATTGTAAGTCGCTTTGGATAAAAGCGTCTGCCAAATGACTAAATGTAAATGTAAATGTAATAGTTGATAGATTCTCCAAGGCTTGCCGTTTACTCCCACTCAAGGGCTTACCTACCGCAATGGAAGCGGCAGAACTAATGTTTAACCATGTATTCTGATACTTCGGAATCCCGGAAGATATTGTATCAGATTGTGGACCTCAGTTCATTTCTAGAGTGTGGAAAGTATTCTTCAGGCTCCTAGATGTGACCATCAGTCTTTCCTCTGGCTATCACCCTCAGACGAACGGGCAGACAGAACGCAAGATCCAGGAAGTAGCCCGTTTCCTCCGAACCTTCTGCCATGGTCATCAGGACTCCTGGAACCAGTTTATTGGCTGGGCCGAGTATGCCCAGAATTCGCTCCGCCAACCTGCCACCGGTATGACCCCGTTTCAATGCATACTCGGTTACCAGCCACCCATGTTCCCCTGGTCGGGCGAACCATCTGATTTACCATCCATGGATTACTGGTTCCGGGAGAGCGAGAGGGTCTGGGACGCGGCTCACCACCATCTTCAGCGAGCAGTGCGTAGGCGCAAGCTGACAGCAGACCTTCGTAGATCCGAAGCGCCCACTTACCAACCTGGTCAGAAGGTCTGGCTGTCAACCAGGGACATCCGGATGCGCCTACCCTGCAGAAAGCTAAGTCCCAGATTTGTTGGCCCCTTCCCCATTGTCAAACAGATTAACCCGGTCACGTATCAACTCCAGTTCCCTCCTCAATACAGGACCCACCCCACATTTCACGTCTCCTTGTTGAAACCATTTCACCCTTCTGTTTCTCCTCCCACAGAGTCTGGCCCCACGGAGGACCCCCCTCTTCCATTGATCCTGGAGGACGGAACCGTATACCAGGTTAAGGAGATATTGGACTCCCGACGCCGATGCGGTAGAGTGGAATATCTCATTGACTGGGAAGGGTACGGCCCGGAGGAAAGGTCATGGGTACCCCGGGATGACGTTCTCGATCCTATCCTCCTTGAAGAGTTCCATACCAACCACTCTGAGTGTCCGGCACCCAGAGGAAGGGGTAGACCGCCACGGCGTCGTGGTCCTCGGCCCTCGGGAGCGGGCCGTGGAGAGGGGGGTAATGTCACAGATCTGCCAGGTTCTGCCACCACCCAATCACAGCGATCACTCTCACCTGAATTCTGATCACACTCACCTGCTCCTCATCATGTCCCTCATCACCGCTCCCCATAAAGTCACACACTGCCCAGCACTTGATGTCCGGTCTCGTTCATACGAAGGAGAACTGCTAAAGCTTCCACAGCCTTAGTAACTGTTAGACTCTGTGTACTTACCTGCGTTCTATACTCCTAGGATCCTTGTTCCGTCTGCTCCAGCGATTCCCAAGTGTCTGCTCCTGGTTTGCGGTGTGCGCCTTATCTGGTTGTCCCGTGTCTGCCGCTATTCCTGCAAAGAAAGAGATTCAAGCTCAACCTCAATCGTATCAGTCAAGATTCAGCAAGTTCTTCACTCACCTGCCATCTCCACAGTCTGCCTTACTGTTGGTCAATAAAACTAACCATTACCATGTCTCTGTCTCTGTCCTGCTTCCGCAACATATACACTGTTCAGCCTGCAGGCTAATTTTTTTATTGGTCAATGTCAATCACAGTGCTGACTGCCTACATAATAACCTCCAATCCTAACCATCCTTGGTGACTCTAAACTAAATCCCTGAAGTTTTAACTTTTCTTGACTGGTGACTGAGTTGACCACTGAAATCGAATGCAGTGTCATTTTTTGGGAATTGAGGTACACGTTCACGCTGCTTTTTTTGTTTGGTTTTTTTCTCACTAAAAAGAGCTGGCTCATAAGAGACATTTGTTTGTGAATTGGTTGCACTGTAGGTTTTTGATTCACTAAAAAGAGCTGGCTCATAAGAGGCATTTGTTTGTGAATTGGTTGCACTGTAGGTTTTTGATTCACTAAAAAGAACCAGCTCACAAGAGTCATTTGTTTGTGACTTGAGCTATATTGTTTGTGCTGTATGCTTTTGATTTACTGAAAAGAACCAGCTTATGAGAGTCATTTGGTTGTGAATTGAGCTGATCACACTGTATGGTTTTGATTCACTAAAAAGAACCAGCTCACAAGAGTCATTTGTTCATGATTTAAGCTATACTAGTCATGCTGTATGTTTTTTATTCAGTAAAAAAAAACCCTGTTAATAAGAATAGTTTGCTCATGAAACCGACTACACTGGCTGCATCATGTTATTGTTTTTGCATGCAGGCAGTGAGGACAGAAAAACATGTCTTGCCATTAATTTCTTATCATGGTCAATACACACTGCAGACTCACAATCACAACTCAGGCAAAATTATTTATTTTGCCATGGTACTGAAGACTTAGATTCAGGGGATCTCTTTTCTATCTCTTTTCTTCTCTGTTACATTTTCGTTGCTTCTCTTGCAGTTTTGATGTGATGTAAAGGAGCCTTATCACTGACAGCTATTTGCAGTGATAATGCAACTTAAAACTATTCATTTTGTTGTTTAGGACACCTACTAACAGCCAACACTACAGACAGTGATTTGGCAACCTACAGCAATAAAACCCCTGTCAGTCTGAAAGTACCTATAGAGGGGTCGTGAGCCCTCTACTTAGTCTGACTAAGCATTTACCCAGACATGACCTCTCTGCTGGCCAACTGGGGTCAATTACACGCGCACCCTCTCACAAACACCTCTCACTCATCATTAACTCACACTCAGCGTTAAGGGGTTGACAGTGACCGATGTGTAAACCTTGGGGTTGTTCATGAACTATAGCATGCCAATTCATGACCTCTAAAAGAGCGCAGCACCGTTAATCCCACTGTAGGACAGGAGAGCTGTGACCCGACACGGAAAGTGACCACAGCAGCGCTGAGTGGAGCGAAAGTGAGGGGGCCATGACAGAATTCACATGTAATGAATCCCAAAGTGCACCCACGTAGTAATTTAGCGGAGACAGAGGCAAGGTCGAGCAAGCGGCCAGACAGCATCTCCCCATATACTTGAAGAGAGAAACCACTATTTTCAAGAATTATACACAATACTCAATACTAATACTAATAATACAGTTTGGTGGAATAACAATACACCACAATTCACATACCGCACACATACTTTTCAGCATGATAGGACTGTCCACTTACAATAGTGCATAATCCACACCATATACAAACTAAATTAAACTACAAACTATGCAGAAAAACCTGGAAAAATCTCATAAATACATAATTCACAGTTATTTATTAATATTTATTAATAACATTAATAAAATTCATGGAAAGAACAGTCAGATATGATTATAAAATTCACAGAAGAATGTCAAAGTTACGTTTTTATAGATTTAGGGACAATTTAAATGAGTTCCATGTCTTGTTGCATTGTTTCTATGAATTTATGAATTAATCATGAAACGCAATATACATTTTGAATGATTTAAGATTCAGTACTTTTTTAACTGACTAGTCAGTGAACTAGTTAAATAATCAGTCTAAAGTAAGCCTGTATAATTAGATTGGTTTCAGTTTACCTGATCACATGTGTTTCTTATAGCGTGTTTATATAAGATATGTCCTTGCATTCAAACAGCTGGATGGAGCACAATGGAATAAAACCGAATGCACAGGTTCTGGCATGCACTTTTAAAAGCTGAACTGTTTTTACCTTGATAGGCTATCTTAAAAATGTAATGCTTTTGGCATGAGATGCAGTGCAATAGCCAATGATT
The DNA here is from genome assembly GCF_936440315.1 of Barbus barbus. Taxonomy (NCBI): domain Eukaryota; kingdom Metazoa; phylum Chordata; class Actinopteri; order Cypriniformes; family Cyprinidae; genus Barbus; species Barbus barbus. Next base: position 12,377,649 of record NC_136762.1, on the reverse strand, counting down.
AGAAGAGAGCAGATATTTTATTTATAATATATAAGCATTGCATTAAATTGATCAAAAGTGGCAGCAAACTTATTCATTGTTACGATCTATTTATTTAATTACCTATGCATTGTTGAGATCTATTTCAAACTATTTTTTGTTTGTTATCACTTGTTCTATTTATCAGAGATTCATAAAAAACGCAGTTTTCAACATTGATAATAAGATTATCTCTTGAGCAATAAATCAGCATATCAGAATGATTTCTGAAGGATCGTGTGACACTGAAGACTAGAGTAATGACTACTGAAAATTCAGCTTTGCCACCACAAGAATAAATGACATTTTACAATATATTTAAATAGAAAACAGTTCTTTTAATTGTAATAATCTTTCACAATAATACTTTTGACTCTCTCTCACTAGAACGAGGGGAGAGGATGGTGTGTGTGAGAGGAAGATGGGAACGAGACAGTAAAGACAGACAAGCGATATGCTAGTTATCAAGGGGATGAGAGAGTGGGGTAGAAAAAACAAAGGAAGTCATATAGACAGAGCCAGAGAGAAGCAGACACAAAGGGCTGAGGTGACACACACACTGTCTGTATTCCCAGTATATCTGCATGTTTGTGTGTGTGTGTGTGTGTGTGTGTGAATGTGTCAGGCTGGCAACAATGCGGGCCAGGCTGAAGCAGGAAGTGTGTTGGGGATAAGGCAGCCATGTGGCAGGATGTTATGGATTTCTAATTAGAGCAATTCATCTGTCAGCAACGCTAAGCTTTCACTGCAGCTTTCACTGGCTGCCCGAGCAGACCCTCGACACTCCTGCACTGACCACACTCTCCACAGCTGCTGTTACACCTATCACAGCCTGTGACTAATACACTCAATCAGTGTGCAAATTACATTACGCCTTTCAGGGGAGGTTGACTTTCTGCTGTAATTTTGGGGTGTTGTCTGTTGAGGTTCATCTCGTACAACCAAAGGTGTCTTTGAAGCACGGTTAGCCAAACATCAACTTTAAGACTTTAAAGGGTGAATTATATAAACACTTGTGCCACTTTCATGCAAAAGTGGCTTTTTTACTTGCCACTCACAGTCCAGTTTAAACATCTAACTGCACTGAAATTAAAGGGAAAGTTCAACCAAAAATGAAAAACAAACAGTATTTTTCAATGATTTTCAAAATATGTAAGAATTTCTTTCATCTGTTGAACACAAAAGAAGATATTTTAAAGAATGTTTGTAACAAACAGTTTATTTTAGCCATTCATTTCCACAGTACGGAAGAATACTTTGGAAGTCAATGGCTACCATTCTTCAAAATATCTTCTTTTATGTTCAACTGAAGAAAGAAAGGTTTGGAACAATATGAGGGTGAGTAAATGATAACAAAATGTTCATTTTTGGGTTAACTGTCCCTTTAAATGTATAACTAAAAGACCCCTTTTACCGTCAGGTGAAAATATGCACTTTGTCTAACTTGTAATGTAACTTTAGTGGTTAACTTATATACACTACCCTTAAAATGCTTGGGGTCAGTAATATTTTTTAATTAATACTACAAAAAAATCAAGAAAATAATACATTTATTCTGCAAGGGTGCATTAAATTGGTCAAAAGTGACAGTAAAACATTTATGCCAAATAAATACTGTTCTTTTGAACTTTCTATTCATCAAAGAATCCTGAAAAAAGTATCACATTTCCACAAAACAAACAAACTGTTTTCAACACGTAATAATAAAAAATGTTTCTTGAGCACCAAATCAGCATATCAGAATGATTCCTGAAGGATCGTGTGACACTGAAGACTGGAGTAACGGCTGCTGAAATTCTAGAAGAATAAACTGCATTTAAAATATATTAAAATCTAATATAATTATTTTGAATTGTGATAATATTTCACATTATTACTGTTTTTACTGTGTTTTTAATTAAATAAATGTAGCCTTAGTGTGCATTAGAGACTTCCTTTTGATTTGACTTCCTTTTGGGGGGTTTAAGTTCTAATTAGATGGGCGAGACCCCACCAAACCCCTGCATAAGTCATTGCCTTCACTGTGATCATTACAGGCACATGTATACTTATAATGCACTGGTGTGTCTGCGTGTAAAGCTTTGTGTTTCTCATGTTCTAGCTCACTTCGCTTGAGTTAAACAGGCTCTGACAGGTATTGTTTCTCACACACACATTGTTTTTACAGTCATCCAATGCTTGAATGACATTTTAATCAAACGCCGTGTTGTTGGAACTCAAAGTGGTGAATGTGTTTGCTGTAATCAATCACTTATCGATCAATGTCACGTACTGATTTCATTACGCCTCCCTCTCTCTCTTTCTGGAGCTGACCGAGGTGCTTCCATTACTAAACACTCTCTTATACTGCCAAACAGCATGCCAAGCTATTGTATTACACCCAGGATACTGGATCATTCTGATCTATAAAAGCAGACATTCATATCAAACACAAACAACTGATCTGGGATGTGTGTGATTGTGTACAAAGATATATATTTATGCTTGCATGGGCATATGGGTTTCTCTGAGTATTTGGGGATAAATAAATAAATAAAAATAAGTTGCACTTTATTTACAATTCCAATTCTCGCTATTTACAAACCATTAACTATGACTTTTGCCTCAATAAACTCCTAATTGGCTGCTTATTAATAGTTAGTAGTAGTAGTTAATAGTTAGTAAGGTAGTTGTTAAGTTTGGGTATTGTGTAGGATTAGGGATGTATGTGGTCATGCAGAATATATGCTTTATAAGTACTAATAAACAGCCAATATTTTAGTAATAGGCATGCTAACAAGCAACTAGTTAATAGTGAGAATTGGTCCCAATAATAAAGCGTTACCAAAGAATAAAATAGAAAAAATAAATAAATAAATAAATAAATACACAGTATTTCTGTCCAGTAAAAAAGAAAAGAAAATCTGTTTATATATAAAAATAAACAGATTTTAAAAATACATACAATTTTTAAGGTTTTGAAACTAACATTTAGAATAAATATATCATATTAAATAAGTAAATCTTTTTTATTTTTTTGTGAATCTTTTTTTTTTTTTTTTTTTTTGACAATGTCTTTTGTGCAATTTCTTTGCAGTGCATGGGAACACAGTCTTCAGAAATTAGCTAAATCTGACAAAACCTCCCCCTTTGAGACATCCGAGAACTTCTTTCAAGGAAAAAATGATTCATACATAAAAATAATATCTATTTTTCTTTCTAAATATGCAAATGGAGAAAGGTTCAAATTAGGTTTAATCTGTAGTCTCAATAAAAAATACAGATGTTCAACAAAGACAAACCACCAAAACTACAACTAGTAAAGTTGATTGATTTGAAATCATTTTCCACACTTGTTATCTCTGAACCTGAGGGTAGCTGACCTAAACCTGTCTGTTACAGAACAGATTCTAATCTAACAGACCCAGTTTAACTCAAATTTGAGTTATGTGTAGTTACCGCAATTTTTTTTTGAAGGACTGTACACTTCCTCCCCATTTAAATAACAAACTTAACGTCTGCGTATGTGCAAAAACAATCTGCTGAAGTCAGAGTTTGGAGAATCTCAGGAACTCTCCATTCAGAAATAGAGGGATGCTACATGTAATGGAAAAGAGCAGAATGTCCGCATGTGAAAAACTCTGCCTCTTTTTCCGTCTCTTTCTTCTCAGTCATCTTCTCCAATGCATTCCAGCCCAGAGCAGAGCGCAGCGCGAGGAAAAGGAGAGAGGGAGGCCGTGCGAGGCCGGGAACACAGAGCAGCGGCCGGAGGGATGTTTAGATAGGTGCAGGCTGCCACTAGGAAGTCCGGGCTCCAATATAAACATGCAGCCACACAGCCCAGCGCTCACGACTGTGGGAGAAACCTGCCCCCAGCCGCTTGAAAGAGAGAGAGAGATAGAGGGAGGATGGGTACACGGCCACTTTCAAATCCTTGTGGAGTATATACACAGCTGACTAGCCACTCCGTAGCAATTTCCTCTCTCTCTCTCTCTCTGTTTCTCGCTTTCTCTCTCTCTCTCCCTCACCCCAGGCTGGGCTCTAGAGGTCAAAAGTAATAAGCGTATCTAGATGTGATCTCACTAACAAACAAACACACTTATGCACACACACTCTCACTCACTCCCACACACCCACCCACCCACCCACACGGGTCACAGCTCATATCTTCAAACTTGTCATTTCAATGAGAGATAGGAAGGGGAACGTGGCTGTAATTCCAGTTAATTTACACAATCATTAGACAAGTGCATCAGCAGGGCGGCAACACACCATGATGATTTAAAAGGGAAAGGAACTGCCCAAAATACAAATGGGAAATAACTGAACAACAGATTTATTTAGAAAAATCACAGTCTTATTCTGAAGAAAAATGCTTAAACCAACAGGAATTGTGATGCTGGTCCAGCCAGAAAACTATTTTTTTTAAAGACATTTAAACAAACATATGAATTCTCATCTAAATTTTTTTCTTGTGCTTTTTTTCAGTGATTTTTGCATTGCACAGGAATATTTTTTTCCCCTAAAGAGAGGACAACTGTTAGAATGAACGAATGAATAAATAAATAAAAAAATCTACATATGGTGCTCTAGCAAGGCAAAAACGCAAAAACTATACCAACAAAGTTTTTTTTTTCATTGAACTTTTAAACTTGACTGATTTGAAATTATTTTCCATACTCATTTCTTCTGAATCCAAATGCAGCTGACTCAAGCCTGTCTGTCTGGGTCAGATCATAGTCTAAGAGACAATTTCACTTAAAACACAATTCTGAGTTATGTGCAGATACGAATGTGGATCAGTCGATGAGGAATAGCATGTGAAACGTAACATACAGGTGCATCTCAATAAATTAGAATGTCGTGTAAAAGTTCATTTTGTCTTGTAAGTTATTTCAAAAAGTGAAACTTTTCATATATTTTAGATTCATTGCATGTAAAGTAAAACATTTCAAAAGTTTTTTTGTTTTAATTTTGATGATTAGCGCTTACAGCTCATGAAAGTCAAAAATCTGTATCTCAAAATATTAGAATATTTATATTTGAGTTTCAATTAATGACCATCCCTACAGTATAAATTCTGGGTATCTCTTGTTCTTTGAAACCACACTAATGGAGAAGACTGCTGACTTGGCAATGATCCAGAAGACGAACATTGACACCCTCCACAAAGAGGGTAAGTCACAGAGGGTCATTACTGAAAGGTGTGGCGTGTATTACTGAAAGGAGTGCTGTATCAAAGCATATTAAATGCAAAGTTGACTGAAAGGAAGAATTTGGGTAGGAAAAGGTACACAAGCAACAGGGATGACCGCAAGCTTGAGAATACTGTCAAGCAAAGCTGATTCAAGCTGAGCTTCACAAGGAGCGGACTGAAGCTGGAGTCAGTGCATCAAGAGTCATCAAGAGTGGAGAGGCACAGAATCCATGTTGCTTGAAGTCTAGTGTGAAATTTCCACAGTCAGTGATGATTTGGGCTGCGATATCATCTGCTGGTGTTGGTCCACTGTGTTTTCTGAAGTCCACAGTCAACGCAGCCATCTACCAGGAAATGTTAGAGCACTTCATGCTTCCTTCTGCTGACAAGCTTTATGGAGATGCTGATTTCATTTTGCAGCAGGACTTGGCACCTGCCCACACTGCCAAAGGTACCAAAAGCTGGTTCAATGACCATGGTGTTACTGTATTTGATTGGCCAGCAAACTCGCCTGACCTGAACCCCATAGAGAATCTATGGGGTATTGTCAAGAGGAAGATGAGAGACACCAGACCCAACAATGCAGATGACCTGAAGGCCGCTATCAAAGCAACCTGGGCTTCCATACCACCTCAGCAGTGCCACAAACTGATCACCTCCATGCCACGCCGAATTGAGGCAGTAATTAAAGCAAAAGGAGCCCCTACCAAGTACTGAGTACATATACAGTAAATTAACATACTTTCCAGAAGGCCAACAATTCACTAAAAATGTTTTTTTTTATTGGTCTTAGGAAGTATTCTAATTTGTTGAGATAGTGAATTGGTGGGTTTTTGTTAAATGTGAGCCTAAATCATCGCAATTAAAAGAACCAAAGACTTAAACTACTTCAGTCTGTGTCCATTGAATTTATTTAATACACGAGTTTCACAATTTGAGTTGAATTACTGAAATAAATGAACTTTTCCACGACATTATGATTTATTGAGATCCACCTGTACAGTGACCCCAAAAAGTATTTGGACACTTAAGCCACAATTAAAATGTATGAATGTCACTACATTAAATAAATATCAAACCAAGTCATTTATTTTGAAACAGACAGCACAGGTGCACATTTGAAGCAAAACATTTCACAAAAAGGCTTTAAAGGATAAGACAAGATATACTGTTCAAATGAAGACAAAGTGTTTGCATACTTTCTGGTTGTCAAACTAACAGGAACATTTCCATAGTTAATGTCTCTGCTAGGACACCTGTGTGAACCTGAGGGCCAAGCTGGTTAAAAGTAATGGCAAAATGGCATTATTTATTTAAATTCCACTTTTTTATTAACTATGGCACGAGCACACACACGAGGGAAGCAAGAAGACGAGGATGAACTCAAAATAATCAGACTTTAATAAATAATCCAAAAACAGAGTAAAACAAGGCAGGAGGAGCCGCACAGGAACACGACATCAACAGTAAAAGCAGATGCAAGACTCAGGTAAACACAGGGCTTAAATACAAGGAGTAAACGAGATAATTAAATACACACAGCTGGAAACTAATAGAATATTAATCAAGGAAACTAAATGGGAACAGGAATACCAAATATGGACATACATGAGGGAAAAAAGTCTTAGGTTACTTATGTAACCCCAGTTCCTCGATGGAACGAGACGCTGCGTCAACGACGCTTTGGGGAATGCCTACAGCGTAACCGGCTCTGAATACCAATCAAATTTGTCCAGAAAATGGGAAGGGACGTCACGGGCGAGGTGACGTAATGACCAGCTGGTATAAAAGCAAGTGCGGTGAAACCGGCATCAGCTTCTAGAATGAAGCAAGCGCTGGCAGGGATGCCGGAAGTGTGGCCCCGTGACGCAGCGTCTCATTCCCTCGAGGAACTGGGGTTACATAAGTAACCTAAGACGTTCCTCTTCAGGAACTCGAGCTGCGTCGACGACGCTTTGGGGAACGAGATACCAATGGCACCAGACTTCCGCACCCCTGCCCTGTGTGTCCAAAGAGGAGCACAGCTAGGGCAAGAGACCGGAAGAGCCTGGAATGGCTCGCATGTCCAGGCCATAGAATCTGACGAAGGTCAGAGGCGTGGACCAACCCGCAGCGTTGCAGATGTCCTGAATAGGGACACCTGCGAGAAAGGCCTAGGAGGCCGCCACACTCCTAGTGGAATGAGCCCTGACTCCCATCGGCGAGGGGAGGTCAGAAGACTCATAAGCCATGTGAATGGCATCCACAATCCACTGACCGAGGGTCTGCTTGGAAGCAGGCAGACCTCTCTTAGGAGGACCGTAGCACACTAGCAACTGGTCTGTCCTTCTCCACATGGCAGCTCTGTGGACGTATGCGTCCAGTGCTCGCACTGGACATGTACGGTTTAGCTTCAGCTGGTCAGGATCCCGAAAGGGAGGAGGACTAAGGGCCTGCAGTACGACAGGCTATGATGTGACAGAAGGAACCTTGGGGACATACCCTGCACGAGGGTATAGAAAGGCTTTGGCCATACCAGGCGCAAAGTCCAAATGGGTAGGAGATGCCCCCACTCTATTCAGAGATGCCATCGCCAGAAGAAACACGATGTTCAGAGTGAGATGGCGATCTGAGATCTCCTCGATAGGCTCGAAGGGAGACCTACAGAGATCGTTCAGCACCACAGCCAAGTCCCAAGGTGGGACCCGGTACCGTACCGGAGGCCTTAGCTTCAGTGCACCACGGAGGAAACGTGTAACTAGGGGTTGTGCACCCACTGTCAATCCACCAAGAGGGGTGTGGTAAGCAGAAATTGCCGCCACATAGACCTTCAAGGTGGAGTGGGCTAACCCTGCGGAGAGTCAAGCCTGCAGGAACTCCCTACTGGGCAGTTAACTGGGTCGAGCTGGCGATCTCCGCACCATGAAGTGAAGAGTCTCCACTTCAGGGCGTACAGTTTCCTCGTAGAGGGAGCTCTGGACTGGAGAATGGTCTCAACAACCTCGGTTGAGAGACCGGAAGCTATCAGCTGTGCCCCCTCAGGGGCCACACCCACAGCGTCCATAACTCTGGCAGGGGTGCACAAGGGTGCCTCCTGCCTGTGAGAGGAGATCCCTCCTGACTGGAATCTCCCATGGGGAGCCGTCGAGGAGGAAAATCAGGTCCGAGAACCATACTCAGCCCGGCCAGAACGGGGCTACCAATAGCAGCCAGTGTCCGTCCCGGCGCACTCTCTCCAGAACTCCGGGGAGCAGAGCAATCGGGGGAAAGACATACAGACGAAGCCTCGGCCACGTCTGTACCACGGCATCCAGCCCCTCGGAGCTGGATGATGTAGAGAGTACCAGAGGGGACATTGCGCTGCCTGAGTAGCGAAGAGGTCCACCTGAGCCTGGCCAAACACTCTCTAGATCTGCTTCACCACCTCGGTGTTAAGCATCCATTCCCCGGATAACAGCCCCTGCCTCGACAGGGTGTCTGCTCCCCATTGAGATACTAACTCAGATTCTCAGAAGGGAGCGGCATGCTCAAAGTGACCCTCTAAGTTGAGGGGAACAATGCCAGCTCGACCAACAGGAGAGCCGGGAGGGAGCAGCATGCTTGTAGGTGACCTCATAGTGAGGGGAGCAATGCTAGCTCTACCAAGGCAGAGCTCAGGAGAGCGGAGCACTTAACTCTCTGCATGAGAGGGAACTCAGATGCTCAGAAGGGAGCGGCATGCTCAAAGGTGACCCTCAAAGTTGAGGGGAGCAATGCCATCTCGACCAACCAGGAGAGCTTGGCCTCATAGCCCACACAAGGATCTGGCGTGCCAGCCTGTACAGGGGGCGCGAACCGCAGACCTCCTTGGCAGTTGCTATAAGAGACCACCGATGTGTTGTCAGTGCGAACGAACACATGGCAACCTCTTAGGTCTGGGAGAAAGTATTTCAGAGCCTGAAACACGGCCAGCATCTCGAGCCTGTTGATGTGCCAGGCGAGATGATGACCTCTCCACCGACCGTGGGCAGGGTGGCCACTCATGACCGCTCCCCAACTGGTGAGGGATGCGTCCGTCGCTAGCGTACGCGGCGACAAGGAGCTCCCAACACCAGGCCCTGGGATAAGAACCAAGGTTGTCTCCACATGTCCAAGGCACGTAGGCACCGCCGCGTGACCTTGATCATGCGAAGCGGGTTTCCCCTCGGGGAGAACCCCTTGGTCTAGAGCCACCACTGTAGGGGTCTCATGTACAGCAGGCCAAAAGGTATCCCTTACTTAGGGGTTAAAGGTTAACCCCAACACTTTTAAGTGAGCGAGAACAACACCTCAATGTTGAGCCGCCCTCCGCTCTGATAGAGCGAGAATCAACCAATGGTCGATGTAATTGAGTATGCGGGCGCCCCGTAGCTAACGCGGCGCCCACACACTCATAAAAGTGTGGGGTGAGAGTGCTAGGCCGAAGGGAAGTACCCGATATTGGTAAGCTTTGCCCCCAAAGCAAACCTCAGGAACTTCTTGTGAGTGGGAAGGACGGAGACATGGAAGTATGCGTCTTTTAGATCTACGTGTCAAACCAGTCCTCGGACTTGATCTGAGATACTTACCTGTTGTCAGACCAGTCCTCGGACTTGATCTGAATACTTACCTGAACATCTTGAACTTCAGTCTTGCAGACTGAGCGGTTCAATTGATGCAGATCTAAAAATGGGACGCAATCCTCCATCCTCCTTGGAACTATGAAGTACCGGCTGTAGAACCCGGACTCTCTTCGTAAGGAAGACCCACCTCGATGGCATCCTTCCTTAAGAGAGTATCTACCTCTTGTTCCATTACCAGAGCCTGCTCGGGGCCCACTAACGTGGAATTCACCACATTGAATTGAGGCGGACGAGAATCTAAATGGATTCTGTAGCCTCTCTCTACAGTGCGCAGGACCCATCGAGACACATTTGGCAGTAGTATCCACGCTGCGAAATAGTCTACTAAGGGAACCAGTCTCTCGAGACTGGCCTCTGGTGTATCCCGGAGCGGCTAGTTCGGTGCCCTGAAGCGGAACCCCGGCAGGGAACGGCCGAACTAGCTGCTCCAGAGACCCCCGAAGGGGTGGCGAGCATCTCGGCTCCGCTACGATACCGGGTGGAAGAGACTAAGATATGCGCTCGCTGGAGACCGCTGCGCCCTGAAGCACCATAGGTGGCAGGGTTGGCAGAACGAACTCCTGAGGGCGTGCGATCGTCGCTCTACCCCAGCGGGGCCTACCCTCATAAGCCCTGATCCCACTCACATCAAGGCTTCTTGGCCGAAGACCTCTTCGCCTGCTTGGCTGGGAGGTCTTTGACCGCGCACCCTTCTTACCGCCCCGACCCGCTCCCGCGGGGGCAAGCTTGCCTATACGAGGAGCCAGCACGCGGCAGGGGCTGCTCTCGCCCAGCAGGCCCGTGAGCTAGAGAGCGGCGAGGGAGAAACCGCTGGAACGCCACCTGCCTCCCGAACCAAAAAAGGCCAGAAGGCAAAGTGGGGCGTCCAGAAGGAAGGCCCTGTCGCGGTTTTCCATAAATCCGACAGGGTCAACCAAAGATGCCTCTCCGCCGCCACTAGGGCTGCCATAAATCGCCTTGACGGTCTCCCTGGCGGCGCGGAGAGACAAATCAGCGGTTTTGCCGAGTTCACGGATGTGCTCCGCACTAATCCCTTGCCCTCATCCAACTCCTTGAGCAGGTCAGCCTGGCATGCCACCATGATGTGCAGACATAAGTCAGCCCGACCTGCTGTCGCGTACCCCTTGCCTTCAGAGACGACGCAGCTTCAGGGTACAGATAGCTCGCAAGCGTCTGTTCCACCCGCGGCATCGCTCTGTAACCGCGCTCACTCGTCCCCATCACACTACCGTAGTAATAGAATGAGGGGACGAAGAGGCGGGCCGAAATATTTTCCCTACAACCTCGACACCTCAGTGTGGAGGTCGGGGAAAAAAAGGCAGGCTCCGATGTGGAGGTGAGTCTGAAACCGCAGAGAACGCTAGTATAACCCTCTCTGCGGTTCGACAAGACACTCCACAGGCTCCTCATATGGGGCGACAAAGTGGGTGCAACATGCTCGACACCTCCCATGTCAACCTCCTCTGAGGAAGACACGAGAAGCGCCGATGCCGCTGCCCGAGGGGAAGAAACCGCCGCGCGTGAAAGAGACTTGCTCGTCTCCGATCCCTCTGCCAGATCCCGTTGCGAACCCCACGAACGCCGTCTCCGCTCCGCATCAGCGGAAGCGGGTCTAGTGCTGCGGGGAACGTTAGTGAAAGAGCCCTCTCTGGAGAAAAGAGCCTTTCGGGAGCGAAGCACACGCAGAGGGAAACCCTCGCAGTGCGGACAGTCAGCCCCCTCGAGGGCTGCCTCCGCATGCCTCGCTCCCAAGCAAAGCACACACAGAATGTGTGTGTCCTCCGCACACAAATAACGTTTGCACGGAGGAACACACAGCCCGTATTGCGCCTCACTCCTCTTCCCACTTCGCTTTGACATGTTTACAAAACAGACAGACAACGGTAAATAGGACTCACAAGACACAGAGCGCTTAGCTGAATGACAGAAAGGTGATGCCGGTTTCACCGCACGTGCTTTTCTACCAGCTGGTCATTACGTCACCTCGCCCGTGACGTCCCTTCCCATTTTCTGGACAGATTTGATTGGTATTCAGAGCCGGTTACGCAGTAGGCGTTCCCCAAAGTGTCGTCGACGCAGCTCGAGTTCCTGAAGAGGAACTAAGTCAAGGGGAGCACGAGAGAAAACCACAAGACAGGACACAACACTGACAAATACAGTGACATTCATACATTTTAAGTGTGGCTTAAATTAAAATTTCATCTAAAAATTAAAATAATTTTACTCACCCAAGGCAAAAAAGAATGTTTTTGTTGATACAGTCAAAGTCAATGGGGTCCAAAACAACATTGGACCCACTAACCTTTGTTGAGTGGACAAAAAAACAAACAAACAAACAAACAAAAAACTGATAACTTATTCAAAATATCTTATTTTTGTTCCGCAGAAGAAAGCAAGCCATACAGGTTTCGGAATGACGCGAGTAATTATAATTTTTGGGTGAAGTCTTCTTTTAAGTGTCCAACTATATTTTGGGATCAGTGTATAATGGCAACCATTGTTTCTAGGACTAGGTCTGCAATTACTAAGCGAAGAGGCTTTTGTTTCTGAAGGTACAGTATGGCAGCTTATCGTGCAGTTGTATCATGGAGAGTAATTATGTGATGTATGTCTCTGGCTGTGATGGGCTCTGTAGAAGAGGCCTGCAGACACTCAGACAATTTGTCTCCTAGACAAGTGTGTGCAGACACCTCTAATTCGGGTAAAGATGGAAAAAGACCAGCCTATGCATGTTTAGTCTGTATCAGCGGTGATAAGTACCATGAGCAGCGAATGTGTAAAGAGCGGGACAGTCACCACGCATCTCTCACGGCACTTAGAAAGAGACAGAAAAGTTTTTTTTCTGTTGCACTTTCCTGCAACTCTTTGGTGAAAAGCAGTATCTAGAATATAAACGATGTCGTCTCATTCGCCATCTCTTCCCTAAAAATCCTTTGTTATTTCATAGAAAAAAAGTACTTTTCAGAATTCCGAATTGAAAAAAGAAAAACATATAAAAAGAAAAAGAATGATTATAAAATATATTAATTAAAAATTATATAAAATATTTGTATAATGTTATTCTATTCTATTCTATACAAGAAAGTCAATTTGGGTTAAAAAATAGGAAGAGAAAAATGTTTTATATGTTATAAAATGTTATATATATATATATATATATATATATATATATATATATATAAAATTTATATAAAAAATCAAGAAAATATTTATGTGATATTATATAATATTTCAAAAGGAAAATATATTTACATTTATAATAAAATATAAATTTAATAATATATGCAATAAATATATTATATTATATAAAATATAAATAAAATAGTTTAAAGTTTGAAATGTAGAGGTACATGAATATGTAAAACAAAGAATCGGAAAGTGTCCTTACTACTTAGTAAAGAAAAAAGTCAGTGTTTTGACCAGAACAGTCGCCATATTCATACCCTGTTCACCCTGAGGCTTTCAGGGGCCCGAGGCCCTGAGGCGCTGGTCAGGTCCATAATGCAGCCCTGGTTCTGTCATATAAAGGAACTACAAGACCAAAAATAAAATAACAAAGAATAGAAATGAGAGCAAGAAAGACTCATTATTAGACACTGGCATTCTGCTGCCCAACACACAATGCATTTCAGCCTAGATGACGCACTGGCCATATGGAGAAGGAATGGACCCATCCGAGCACACGGACACACAAACAGGCCTTGACACATCTCTGCCAGTAAACACATGCACATCCAGCTTTTCCTGGAACAGCACCATGATACAGCTGCGAGGCTCATGAGCAGCACCAACACCAACAGCGGGACACACACCCTGTGATAAACAAAAGATCAGAGTGTTACTGTCATCAACAAGACATCCTCGACATTATTGTGTCACATGAACTGTGAAGATAACACAAAAGTGAACACCCCACATACTAATAAAACACTCATTTTTGTTACTTCCATGCACATAAATGTCAATTTCAAAATGGTTACATGGGCTGAATATGAGAGTCAGCACATCTACGACGTCTCTGCTTAGTGTGGCGATCGGTTATTTCCCCTGAAAAACTCACCATCGAGATTGGGTTCCCAGACACACCAACAGGTTCTTTCTTTGACACACTATCTCTGTGCTGATTTTCAAAAATGGCCTGTGGTTTCATTGTGTGTGAATGTGGGAGCAGCTCAGTTCCCGAGCTCGAGCTCCGATCAGCTGATCGCCTTATCAGCACAAAGACAGTCACACCTTTAAAAAAAATTCATATTTCACATTCATTTATGATGTGGTTTTGGGGGACTGTCAGTCTTTGCTGACACATGTGCTGATTAATATTGCCGCACTAACAGCAGGCTGCTTCCAGGAACATTTTTGAAGATTCCGAAAAAAGGGAACCGTATATAAACAAATTTAAAATACTTAGGTGTAACAATGAATTGATAAGTATTATAATGTATTAACTGTGGTTGCAATTACTCATGAGATTACAATGCATTAAGTCATAATTAATGCATTAAAACTAATTTTATAATGCATTATATAAAGGCTTTAAGTAAAGTGTTACCCATATGTTTTAAATGTTTCACATTCATACAAAACCGCAACCATGCAAAGTAATTATGTATTGTAGTGAAATTGGGTTTCCAATAGGGTCTGGCTGCAGACTTGCACTTGCACTCTCAGACTTGTACTCTCAGACTTGCACTTGCACTCTCAGACTTGTACTCTCAGACTTGCACTCTCAAACTTGCACTCTCAAACTTGTACTCTCAGACTTGCACTTGCACTCTCAGACTTGTACTCTCAGACTTGTACTCTCAGACTTGCACTTGCACTCTCAGACTTGCACTCTCAGACTTGTACTCTCAGACTTGCACTTGCACTCTCAGACTTGTACTCTCAGACTTGCACTCTCAAACTTGCACTTGCACTCTCAGACTTGCACTCTCAGACTTGCACTCTCAGACTTGCACTCTCAGACTTGTACTCTCAGACTTGTACTCTCAGACTTGCACTCTCAGACTTGTACTCTCAGACTTGCACTTGCACTCTCAGACTTGCACTCTCAGACTTGTACTCTCAGACTTGCACTTGCACTCTCAGACTTGTACTCTCAGACTTGCACTTGCACTCTCAGACTTTTACTCTCAGACTTGTACTCTCAGACTTGCACTTGCTCTCTCAGACTTGTACTCTCAGACTTGCACTTGCACTCTCAGACTTTTACTCTCAGACTTGTACTCTCAGACTTGCACTTGCACTCTCAGACACTTGCGCTTCCTCGGGTGACGTCACTTGCAGTCTTTTTTATTTTGTTCTATTTATTGATTATTTTTTGTATTAATCTCTCAACATTTTACAACAGTAGCCAGGTGGTGAAGACAAGAAAAAAGAAACTAAATTACAATGTCACTTGCAATTGCCGCTGGCACTTTCCGCTACCTGAGACGTCACTTGCATTCGACACGAATCATGTGCGTTGCCAATGGAGACGAGACGATGTGGTGCTTAAACGATTAAAACTAATTTAATACAATAACGAACAGGGTCCTGCAAGTCATCTGTAGGAGAAAAAGAAAAGACCCGCAAATCCGTGGCTACAGAACAGCAGAATATGAACGCAATGCGCAGTTAAACACTTAATATGGCTTAATGTGTTAAGATACATTAAGTGCAATTAAAAGATAAAATTCGATGTATAGTTATTATTAAATGTACTACAAGGCAAGCAGATGCCATGAACACAATACACAAATTTTAACTTGTCCAAAACTCTTATTGTGGCATAATGGACTAAATTGAATGTAATAATAATAATAATAATAATAATAAGGGACTTGAGGGTATTCTGAAGTCTTTGACTAAGATGATAAAGACAATTCATTAGCCTATAAGTCTTGTTGACACAAAGATACAGACCAGCAGATATGAACGTGCATTATGAAATGCATTAAGTGATATTAAAAGGACGCAATGTGTTAAATTGCACGTTAAACGTTTTCCTCCCATAGAAAATAATTTTAAATACAACACTTAATATAGCTTACGGACAAAGACAATGTGTAGACCGTTTATTTTATTTGAAAAAAATTAATAAATAACGTGAAACTTTGTATGTTGCTTTATTCTGGGCTCACTTGCCTGTACATTAGTTATGTATATTTTAATAATGATGAGGAGCCTATTGACTTTGCACTTTATCAGCTTCCATTATGCTACAGTATCCCATGTTTTGCGTTATAGGAGGAAAATACTATACATATTCATTATATTAATAAACTGTATATTGAATTTGATATTTTAATAGCATTATCTTAACACATTAAGCCATATTAAGTGTTTATGGTTTTCTGCGGGAGGAAAACGCTTAAGAAGAAACTTTGCGCATTCCGTTCATATTCTGCTGTTCTGCCACGGATTTGCGGGTCTTTTCTTTTCTTCCCTTCTCAGAAATGTTCCAGTGGTCCCAGGCTGCATGCAAAAACAAACATTCAACATGATCAGTGTAATCTAATTCATTAACCAATGGCTCTGAACGTTTTTTTTTTGTTGAATCAGAAAAATATACCGTGATCACTGTAGCCAGTTTCCCAAAAATGAAAAAAAAAAATTAGAAGCCAGTTTTTTGATCGACTAGTTAAAAAAGCTGTGTTTAAATCAGTCTGAAACTCTGTGACATTTGTAGCATTGACAGAAAGAGAATTTCCGACATATGTAAGCAAAATACGCATTAGCAGAAGTATAACACAATGAAACGGAATCAAATTCAGAACAGAGAACTTGTGAATTGTAAACGATTTGGAAAATCAGTTGTTTTATTGTAAGTGTAAAGTGCAAAGAGCAGCATTTGGGTCACACCACAACCACAAAACCGATGTTCATATCTCCATCTCTCTGAGTTACTGGAAGACATGCACGTGAACAGTATAGCTACAGTGACTCCTGCATTGTATGGTGTAACAGATTAACACCGCACAGGTTTACTGTAAATGCAGTTTGGGTCCTGAGTCCTTTTACTGTGTGAACAGGCAATCTCTACTCTCCTTCTGATTTACTGTTGGTCCCTTTAAAGCTGGTCAACATCATTCTTGGCCTGGAATAACATTCATATTGACAAACCAAATATTAGGGCAAGCCTTTTGATGAGATGCATTGGTATTGGTTATATATAAGTACCATATTGTATATATTTCCCTTATTTTTACAGTTAGATTACCTTTGCCAACACTCACTTAAAGTTCATCTTTGCAACAAATTTTATTTGGGATAAACCCCTTGAGATACATCATCTCGTTTTCAAGGGGGTCTTAACACTAATAATATAACACTGTTAATGTAATCTTTAGATAATTTCAAAATTAATATCTATCTTCATACTGCACATTACAATGTTGAGATATTTAAATTAACTTTCTAGTATTCATGACGATTGATTTGAGTTTTTATCCTCACTGTAAAAAAAAAAGAAAGACATTTATTATATAATTATATTCCAGGACCGACAACCAATCTTCATGTTAAACAAAAGAACATTTTGCAAAATCACCTAGATGATGATAACATGTTTAAGCACAACCAGCATTACCAGACAGATCATACTAGTTGACCAGCTTTCACCAGCTACATTTTGAACATCTTCATGTTGGTACACCAGCATAAACCAGCCTTGACCTGTCTAAGCTGTCTTTTAAACAGGCTTTAATGACAGAGTATCTGGAGGTTTTTCAATGTCGAGTTGCTCCATGTTGGGAGCCCTCTCTGGAGTCTGTGGACAAAGACCCAAAGAATCCTCCTGCATTGTATCACTGTTGCTGTCAGAAGACAAGAATCGTCCTTATACATACACATCTGCCAGATCGTACAACAAATGACCAAATAGTCAAGAACACTTAACGTTTAAAAAATGTGTATTCACGTAACACTTACAGACATACATACACACTAAATGCTTTCACACAAAAGTCACTCACATAAAAACACACCTTGCATAAATCCACGTAAATGCAATAAATGTGTTCCCCTGCACTATAAACACATCATTCGGCCTGGAGAGGCTTCAGACGGAGCAGTCGCGTAGTGACATACGAGCATGTCCTGCGACACAGAGAGAGACTCCATCCTCCATCAACACACATTAACATGCTGCCTACGCACGTTTCTGCACTGAGTACGCCATGCTGAAACTAGCCAGGTCCTGCTGGTTTACAATCCGTTGAGTCAATTCACTCTCGTGACCTCAAAGCAAAGAAGGAAACATACGATTGAATGGCTTGGTGTGCAAAGTTTTGTCCTGTGTTGATGTATTTCCAATTTGAAGCTTGGCAGAGACGTGTTGAAGGGATTGCAGTATTAGATATAAGATAGGATATACTTCTTCAAGACATCATTTCAGTGTAGTGTTGGTGTTGATAATGTTTGGTTTCATTAATGGTTCACAAAGATCTACATTCTACCACTGAAGCGAACAGAACACATCAACGTAAAACATCAACGTACAGCATAACCAGTGTAGTCTTATTTCTGAACAAATGACTCTTATGAGCTGGTTCTTTTTAGTGAATCAGAAACATACAGTGCTGGGACCAAATTCAATTTGTGTACAAATGATTCATGTCTATTTTCAGTAATCAGTGGTATTTTATAAAAATAAATTAAATACTTTAAAATGTTTAATATATATTAATATTTTTAATAATAATAATAATAATATGTAGTTTTTTAATATTTAATTAAAAATATTTAACATTATAATTTTTTTTTACTATAAATATTTAGGACTATTAATGCTGCCTTTTTTATTTGTGTTTCACTGAAATTGCATCATTAAACTTATTCCAAAGTACTAAAATTATCAAAATGATCATATAATAGGACATATCACTCAAACATAAAAATTATTTTATAATGTACTCATCCTGATGTCATTCCAAATTTATATGACTTCCTTCTGTGGAAACAGAAGATATTTTGAAGAATGTTGGCCATGTTGGAACAGTTTTGGTGATCGTTGAAAAAAAAAGAAAGAAACACCGAAACATTTTTCAAAATATCTTGGTTTTTTATGTTCCACAGAAGAAAGAAAGTCATTCAGTTTTGGAATGGCATGAGGTGAGTAAAGACAGAATAGGGTGAGATGACAGAATTTAATTTTTAAATGAGCTATCCCATTTTATTTACTGTAAAATTGAATAGTCAGCATTTAAGGAGTACACCAGCAAACAAAATGCCTCAAAAGCCAAAAAGCCACCTTTCCCATTGGAGATGTTCTGCAGTCTGGGGTTTACTTTGGAACCTCAATTTGTCCTAACTTCACAGTCCTCAACCAAAGTCGTAGAGGTTTTAAACAGAGTGGCATCCTCAAAGTACACAATAATACTAGACAGGGTGAGAAGGAGGTAGAACGGGACAGAAAAAAGGGAGTGGAAGTTCAGAAGAATGAGGAGGCTCTTCACTGGATATTCAGGGTGGAAAATCCCTTTCTGTTCTCCGGCTTGGGCTGAAGAGTGCCGTGGGACGTTCTGTCCTGCTGGAAGGGTGAGAGACAGAGAAAGAGAGGTTGCAGCCACGTCTGAAACTCACACCCTCTCTGCGGACGTATCATTACGATTGTTTGGGCAAGTCTGAGTGCGTGTGTCCACGCATGTGGAGCTCAGCAAGTGTCTGAAAGCCATCGCTTACTGCGAAGAAGTGCAGAGGGGGGCGGCGGTGGGCTGCAGGTGGCTTATTCCTGAGTGCTGCCAAGAAAACAGAATACCCCGGGGTTGGAGAAAATAATGAGAGAGGGAGGATGGGATGGAGGTTGATTTAGGCAGTGTTGTTTTTTCAGTATTGATTTGGAAGGGGCTCTGGGTTACATTGCAGCATGCTTTGCCTTTTACTTGAACCGGGGTGTGACTCGTAGTGAAGCCCAAATGACTTAATTCATTCTTCTAATCCTCCACACAATGCACTTTCAGACCTCAGAGGCACAGGGCTATGCCCATTCCCCAAGCTAGAGAAGAATCGAGCCAAGATCCATCTTTTTGATAACAACACATGCCCTTCCTCTCGATCGTGCAAAACTTTTCCCAAGTTCACCCTCCCACCTTAGACCACAGTCTGTGAGCTGTTCAAAGAAGAATTCTCACTGACACAATCTGCAGGGCCACATTTCTCAAACCCTAACACGTCCAAATGCCGCTATTTGCATTTGTGTGAGTCAGCCGATAAGCAACAGAGAGAAAATATTTGTAAATACTTCCCCCGGTGGATTTCAATTGGACAAATGAAAGATAACCCAATAAAATGAGCTGCAAAAATGATTTTCTTACTCTGTATTTTTGTCTTGTTTTCCATTACGTATGGAAGCTTGTTTCCACAATAGGACAAAAAAAGGTAATTGCAACCATTTGAGGAAAAAGTCAGTATTGTGAGATATAAATTCAGAAATGTTAGATATAAATTCAGAACTGCAAAATGTAAATGAAATTCTGAGAGGAAAAGTCTGAATTGTAAGTTGCAATTACCTTTTTTATTCCGTGGTGGAAACAAAACAAAACAAAAACACAATTGTGAGATTTTTGCCCCAAAATTCTGACTTAAAATTCTGAAATATTGACACTTGCAGTTGTGAGGAATTGTGAATTGTTATTCTAAATTGTATTATTTTTTTCTATGGTGGAATCGGCTGTTTATTCACACCACACCAACAAAAGTTCACATGATGTACAAAGGCATGTAAAATGCATCATTAGGTGGACTTTGGGCTTATGTGAAAACTACAGATAGTACTTCCACATTTTTGTATGACCGCTCAGATAATATAATTAAGTATTATATGCGTTGAGGTTTTTCACTTTATTTAAATTTTTTTTGCTGCAGCCTTTTTCACTAATCATATAGCAACATTTTTAAAGAAAAATCACATTTCTACTGCATAGAAACTTCATTAAAACATCTTATATTTGTATATTTGTAATGGAAAACAAGACAAAAATACTAATACTAAGAATATTATTTTTTGCAGTGTGTGACCCCCATTTTTTGCAGCTGTTAAAACCCCAAAATCCCGTAGTCCAACCGTCCAAACAGGCGATTTCTTTAGCAGTCCGGATCGAACTCACACTGTTTTTCGGCACTTAGCCAAGGCCTTTTGGAAAACCCCGTCCGATTACCATTCGTCTGACCTCAGCTCAGCAAGGTGGCCATCAGTCTACACCTGAACTCAAATGACACGCGCAGATGCACAGGGAGGCTTTAAACTTGGCCCTGCCTAGTAGGAAGGAATCTAGAGGAGCACAAAGAGGAGGAAAAGCAGAGGAGGGGAGGGGTGGGGTAATCTTTCCTATGGGTGCTGTGCAATCCAGCCTGTATGACAGCCGAAAATGTGGAACGCATTACGGAAGTGACAGTCGGGACATAGATACAAACAAACACATAAATCCCCATAGACTGACACACAGACGCTCCGCCAGACAAACAGGCACCCCTGTGCCCTAACTCCAATGTTTCTCTCTCTCTTCACTCTGTTCTGAAACCTAGTAAGATGCCTACAAAGCGTTGTAGATGTGTAGCGGATGTTTCAAAAACCACGGTTCTTCATTATACTATTTTATGGTCAAATATGTAGCATTGCATGTAGAGGCAAAGACCATTCCATAATGCATTATATTGATTTAAGATAAAATCAGCTGAGATGCTTTAAATTGATCAAGTTCTTTAAAATAGTAAAGATTACCACAGAAAAATTTTGTATTTACAAACTATTTACAGTAATTTTGTTTAAATAAATTCAGCCTTGGTGAGCACAAGATGCAAAAAAACCCACTGACCCCAAAAGTTTGATCATTTTGGTAATCTATATTTATATTGTAATATACAATATAATCATATATAACATTGCATCTATAATTTAAAATCTTTAAATAATTATAAATAAAATAAGCTCAGAAAAGAAATGTATAATTTAATTCAAAGGGTTAAACATTTTTCTTTAACCCAAAATTCATTGGGTCCTGCGCATGTAAAATGCTGAAAATCAGTCACTTATAAGTGTACATTTCAGTTATGATACTGACTTAGAAGACAGTTCCCTTCATAGGCAGCTCACTTCTCACATCCCTGCCTAACACTCTCTTCTTTACTCATTTATATATCTGCATCTTTCCAAGCTGCTCTTATGACCACGGCTGGGTTTATCAGTCTGTGAGATCTTCTCTCTGTTGTTCTCTCTTGTCTCTGTGGTGAGATCTTTCGTTCTCTCTCACCCTCTTGGTGGGGGCCACTGGCCTTGCTCTTGGTCAGGGGCCCAAAGAGACACAGAGAAAGTATTTGCCCCATCACCAGTCCCCTGCCCCTCTCCTCCTCACGCTGTGCCTTGGCCGCGCTATAAAGGTTAGCGGGGGCTTGGTGTGGGTGTTGTGTCTTATGGTGAATTATGGGTACTGCAGCCAAGGGACCCCAGAAAGAGCGAGATGGGTGTGCAGCTGGAAGCAGGATGAAAGGGAAGGATTGAGTGAGGGGAGGAGAGCGAGAGGGCAATTCGAAGGTTCATAATGCCAAGTGCTGATGTGTTTGTTTTCCATCACTGCAATGAGGAGGGGAAAAAAATAACATGAAAAACAAATAACGGATGTGATTTATGACATACTGTATGTTCATGAGCAAAAGAAGGGCGATAACTTCACTATGAAAATTGGTTGAATTATCACATAACAACCCACTGGGAGGATTGCTATTTTGATTGACTATTTATCATGAAGGATAATGCAGACTTCTGGGCTGTTATTCAATATACTGCACTTTTTATTATTCACATTTGTTTTTAAGCTTAAAAAAACATTTAATGACTAGTGGGCATATGTAACACTGTTTGAGGAAGTGAGCATATGCGTGAGAATGGAAATAAGTTTTATTTATTTTTTAAACCAGTTTAGATAGACAAAAGATAGATAATAAAAATATATATATTTACCTCTACACTCTTAATTGATACAGTGCGTAATTCATTAAGTATAATATATAATGTAGAAATTTTATAATATATAGATATAATAAAAAATAACTAAATGATCAAAAAAGGATTAGGACAAAATAAGAACATGCTAAAATATTAATACAGACAAATGAAAGTCCATGGTAGCAGACAGATTTCATGTGGTCAGGATCAGACGGGCACAGAACACCTGTTTTGCGTTTTATCCTTTATAAAACTTTACCATGTCTATTAATATTCACATTATACTAAATATTATAAATGTCGAAGTACACATTTTTACATTTTCCCTATTACTACTACTCGTACAAAAAATCTATAAGAATATCAATAAATCAAAAAACCTTTGTTCTTATTAATCTTTTGTACCAACTTGCATCTTCAAAATAATAAGATTGGTCTCTTCACACTATATGTTCAATTTGCACTGTGGTTGCAAAAAAAATGCAAAATGTCTAAATAAGGTAAAAATACTAGTCGTCTGTGCATGAGAATCACATGGTTTATTCACTGTCACAGTCATTAAATTGTTACATTTGATGCAGTCAGATGCAGTAGAGTGTCCCACTGTAAAAGTGATGCTGACTTAAAAAAAATGAGGAAACACTATGCCTTAAAATTATTAAGTAAATAATAATAAAAAAAAAAGTTAAGTGACAATTGACAATTCACTTAACTTATACTTTTTATTAATTACTTAATAATTTTAAGGCAACGGGTTTCCTCAATTTTTTTTTAAGTTAAGTCAACTTGTCACTTTTTACAGTGATAAGAAGCCTATTTATGAAATATTGTGTGTCATCAAGCAGCACGCAGACTCAAGCAAAGTTTCACAAAAGTAAAATATTTAATTGTATTTGGGGCAAATATCTGCACTCCCGAATTTGGGGGCTGTAGCTAACTGCTGTAATCACTGTAAAAAAACAAAAACAAATTGTTGTTTAAATAATTTGTTACCCTGCTGACTTAAAATTTTTAGTTTAGTCAACTAAAATATTCCAGTTGTCCCTTATATTAACATTGAGTATCTTAAAATTTAAAGTTGACTAAATTAAAATTTAAAATCAGTGGGGTAACAAATTATTTTAAGTTGAAAACTTTTTGAAACTTTTTTTTTTTTTTACAGTGCAGGCATTTTCGCTGTGCTGTGTGAGTCTGAAAAAGCAGCAGAGCATTAGTTGGAGCGACAGAGGAGGGAAGAGATGACCGGAGAGAGGGAAAGAGAAGTAAGATACGGGCAGGGCCTCACCCAGACACATACAAACTCACCCTAGGCCTGACCCGCAGCTCATCTTATGAATGGAAGGAAACAGTTTCCTAAAAAATAAGCTTTTGAAAGCATGAGTAACGCCAATAATTCAATCACTCCTCCTTCCAGACCTACTACAAGAGGAAGGGACGAGGTAACAACTAAAAGAAAAGGGACAGAAGAAAAGAGAGAGAACAAGAGAGGTTTATTTTATTAGCCCTTAATAAATATCTGACAGATTTCCTCAGGAAATATTGCAGATCACATGTAAAATAGTTTAAGACTGATGTCAACTGCAGCAACATATGAAATCTATTACTGCGAAGCCGCAGCAGGCACAGAGTGAGAGAGAAAGAGCTGTGCTGAAAGTCATGGCGAAAAAAAAAATCTCATGGCCTTTCCAAATTCTTCGAGAGGTAAAAAAGTCAGCCAAGACACAAAATCAGAGAAAAAAAAATGAGAAGGGAAAAAAGAACAGAAATGCACACACACACACACATACACACACACACAAATGCTGAGTTCCACATCCTGTTGGGGTTGAGGCCAATGCTGTGGAGAGTGCCCAGACTCTGCTGCCAGCTCCGGGGAAGGATGGAAGATGGAGAGCCGACTGGGACTAGGGGAGTGGGGGGTTAAAGTGCCCGGAGAACAATACCAGCTGCAGGGAGGCAGGGGGAGGAAGTGAACCCTCCTCCTCATCCTGCATGAAGAACCAGAAACTTGACAAAGCAATCAGCCTCCTCATAGCCAGCTCATCCTGCTGGCATCCTCCTCACATCTGGGCCAGAGGGCAGCATGGCTGACAATTTATCTAACAGGCTAGTGTATCTGGAGCAAAAAAAGCTGGTCTACCAGCATGATCTTTTTGGTGAAACCGGTTGACCAAGCACTATACGTTTTGCTGGTTAACCAGGTAAAAAAAATGGTGGCATCATCTTACCAGACTGCAACATAACATATCTATCTATCTATCTATCTATTGTAAAATGTATAAAAACTTTCAGATAACCCCCGAAAATCATACCAAACATCAGGTATGAACAGAACGATCCATGATTGCTTGGCAAGTGAGTCAGATGGCTACTTCTGTATGAGTGACCATTTCTTATTCAGAATAATATGCAGAATTTCAAAATAAGAACTTTTTGTCATCTACTTGAAGGTCTGGTTGAGTTATGCACAACGATTCTTGAGTTTATTACACATTTCCTTTTCATCACAATCAGCATCATGAAAGCCAAAAGGCTGTAATAATCCAAACGGTCTAGATTTAATCTAGTTAATGAACAGCATGACTCTCAACAACAGCAAATGTTCAGGCAGATTCAAGTGGTCAAAAGGACAAAAGTAGCCCACACTGACGCGCACACACAAAGTCTTGGTTCCTTGTTTTGCATGGCAAGAGGAACTAACTCTGCCCTACTGGTGCCAGTATGTCTCAGTGTGGCAGCCATCTTTACACACTGTCTCTGCTCGAAGCGAAACCACAGGCCAGTACCCACAAACCAACCAGCCCTGGACTAATAACCATTGAAGAACACACACACTCAACATCAAACCACCACACATACCAAAGAGGGAGGTAGCGCCATGGAAAATGAAAAGTAGTGAGGTTTCTGCTTTTTCTGCAGTATTTCCTTCTTTTTATCATCACTTCATAAGAGGGCATGCAGAGTTCAGCTGGGGCACTGTAGGGTAGTGGGCAGGGAACTACAGATATTAGCCAGCCACACACACACCACAGCAGAGGTGATGATTTCACTAAACGGTCTAAGTGTCAGCAGGTCGGCCTTGCAACTGATAAGCCTCTTGTGCTTGCTCATGCCAAGTATGTGTTTGTTTGTGTGTGTGTCATTATCAACGGTGCAAGGGTACAGCATATGTGAGATCTGTATAGTTGCAATGCATATGGCTGCAAAACATTTTGTGGGTCCCGATTAAAAGGGGACTGACCCAGCACAAGAGACTGACAGGGAGAATGGTGCCAGAGCCCAAACAGGCCCTTATATGGAGTCCTTGGGTTGTTTTCTCTCCTCCTTCAATCCCTTGTGCTAGTAAGCATTACACGTTTCGAGGGGAAAAGATGATCCTTCCAAGACCTCCTATTTACATATTTGCAGGACTATTTGCTGGCAAGCTTGTGGTCACTATAGCCACTAGAGTTAGGGTTATATGCATTCTTTATTCAAGTCTACCAAATTGCTTCACCTTCCGTGACCAAATTCTACCCTCATTGGGAGACATTGGGGGAAGTCGTGGCCTAATGGTTAGAGAGTCGGACTCGTAATCGAAAGGTTGCGGGTTCGAGTCCCCGGCCGGCAGGGATTGTAGGTGGGGGGAGTGAATGTCCAGCGCTCTCTCCACCCTCAATACCACGACTGAGGTGCCCTTGAGCAAGGCACCGAACCCCCAACTGCTCCCCGGGCGCTGCAGCATGGCTGCCCACTGCTCCGGGTGTGTGTTCACGGTGTGTGTGTGTGCGCATTTGTTCACTACTCACTGCTGTGTGTGTGCACTTGGATGGGTTAAACGCAGAGCACCAATTTCGAGTATGGGTCACCATACTTGACAATACGTCACGACTTTTTTTTTTTTTTAAAAACAATGGATGAGAAGATTCAAATCCTTTTGAAATTTAGTATATCAAAACATTTAGGGATGTGCAAAACTACATATTTCATAGTAAGCCTGAATAACTAGACAACTAATACCCCAAAGCCCTGCAAAATCAGGCAGTTTCAAATCTTGCGTTCAAAAAATATGTTCTTTAAGGGGTGCAAGAGCTTGTCACTGAGGAATTACTTTGTACCCTATCTACTCCTAAAAAGCGCATAAACGAGAGGTACTACTATGAACCATTTAGGGGTACATAAGATACAAATATGTCCCTTTAAGAGTCTTTCCCCAGTGACAAGCACTTGTACCCTGAAATATAAAAATATTTTGTTGATGGAGTGGCATGGGATGGAACAGACTGAAGCAATCTAAAGTGCAGTTATTAAAAACTGGAAGCAATTTGGCCAAATACGTATGTCTTGTGAATGGATGTAGGTACTACAAGGCTCCTACAGGGGGAAAACTTAAAGATGCAACTATTCTGAGAGTATATTTCTGTGCAGACTGTCTAAAACTGTCTGGGACAGGGGTGTCCAATCCTGCTCCTGGAAAGCCTTTATCCTGCAGAGCTTAGCTCCAACACTCATTAAACACTCTTAAACCACTCTGCAAGATATTGGCCTTCCAGCAGCAGGATTGGACACCGCAGGTCTAAAAATATCAAAACTACTGAAAAGAAATATCTAAATCAACGTCACTATTTAATTGTCGATTGCTGGACGACTAATCGTCCATGTCCCTACAAGACTGTCGATCATCGCCCTTCTCCAAACAAGCCCAAACACGATAAACAGCTGTGTGGATTTTGTGGGTAGTGCTGTGAGTGTTTGAGAAATGATCTCTTCCTGACTTTAACCGAATTGCACTGTATGGGAAAGAGTTCTTCCACACCCCATTTATCTTTGGGCAATGGCCTAAGGTAGAGCCCTGAGGAACCCCGGCGAGCCCTGCAGCCCATCCTCCCTTCATCCCCTCAAGTTCCATGAGCACAGTGCCATGTTGCTCTTGGCAGAACCCTGCAGGCTGTCCCTGCATGCCTGAAAACCAGCACTCCCCCCACCATCCCCTCAGCCAAGGCGCACATTTCTCACATTTTCATGTGCTCTCAGCGAACTGCACACTGGGAGTGCGTTAGCTGGCTCCGCACTGACAAACTGAGGGTTGGGACGGATGTGTCTATTTCTACTTGTATTCTTTTCCTCCGCAGTGGTTTACAAACCTTTCGCTCTGACTGACATGCGGCTGCAACCGACAGGTGTGCCTTTCGATGTCTCAATCAAGGAGTGATAAAAGAGCTGGAGCAGAGGGAGAGGAAATAGTAAAGTTGTCTCAAAGCCAACTTGCTGCTCATGGTCTGGTAAAGATACTTAAGAAACAAGTTTACACAAAATCGTACTGACGCACAACAGTAACATTCTTCTAACAGCAATATAAGTCGCCATGTCAAAGTTTATGTGAAGTAAAAAAGAAAAAAGTGTGTTTGTATTACATCTGTTTGTGTGTTCATTAAACGGGACTCAGGGCGACCAGAAATCAGACCCCCGTTTGTTTCCAACAAGAGAGGATGGACGTTTAACCCTGATCCCACACACCGGGATCTTTGGCAGGAGCGGAAGATTTATATTTATTATTTAATCTCTCTTTTTTCCCCTAAACCTTAATTTAAACTTTATTCCCTCTGTGAGTTTTGGGTTTGGGCATTTATACATAAATGAAGCTTCTCAGCAAAAAAAGGATGAGGAGAGACAGAGAAAATGAGGAGAGGAGAGAAGAAAAAAAACCCAGAGAAAAAGCACAGTTTGTCTCCTGGGTGCCCTTCTTGCCATCCCATTTCCTATGCATCTGGTCTGTGTTTGTGCGCAAGAGAAGAGGGGGAGAGAGGGAGGTAGGGCCGTCTGGGGCCGATTAATAACCAGTGATTTATAGGAACTTTTATAGAATAATACAATAAAAATGTGTATGTACGTGGTGTGTGTGTATGTGAGTTCACCCGTGCATGTGTGAGCGTGTGTATGTTTGTGTGTGTGTGTGTGCACAAGCAAGAGGCAGCAAGCACACAATGGTTTTCTAATTCTGGGGAATCAAAAACAAATTATCAAGAAAAAAAACAGACCCAGCTCAGGGTAAATTGGGTACAGATGGACAAAGAGAGGCAGGAAATCAAGAGAAGGAGAGAGAACACGAGATTGAATGAGAGAAAGAGAAAGATGTGAATAAGAGGAGGACAGTGGGGTATCACAGAGCAGGGATGTGACAGAGAGGATAAAGGGGAGGTGGGACAGGGTAAGGAGGAGGTGAGAGAGAGGACAAGGGCACAGTGGGGAGAAGAGGAGGAAGAGAGAGGGATTGTGGATGATCAGGATTCCCATGCCCTGTGAAGAGGAAATGGCCTTCGGAGGGGCCAGACTGCATGTGTGAATGCAGAAGGGTGTAAGGGTGAATTGACTATGATATGTGCTTTATAAGTACTAAAAAAACAGCCAATTTGCTAGTAATATGCATTATAATAAGCAACTAATTAACAGTAATAATTAGTCACGTGTTACCAAAAAAAAAGAAGCACACTTCAAGCCGCATGCTTAATTTCTGCTGCACAAAAGGTGGGATGAATTACACACAGAAGTTAATACTTCTGCTTAGAAGTTGTCAAATGCTCAGTGACAGGAACTTATACAATATCAAATAACGTTTACATTCATTTTATTACACTTAATGTGGCATGATTTGATCACTTGTCATGTCATTTGATCAATTGATCATTTTTTCCATGCACATGTGTGCTTCTCATTTAAATCCATCTCTCACTACATATGACACTCAGGGTCTGTTAGAAGCCATTGAACATCAGCAGTGTTCACGAGCGGAGAGTTTGGTTAAGGGAAAACACTGACAACCAATTAGACTGTCTGAGTTATGAGAGGTTCAGGGCTCTGGATTCTGAGAAAAGAGAGGCAGGTACAGCTGCAGTAGAGGAAGTCCTGCTAGTGTCCTGTAAAGCGGGAGGTTAACTCTAACCCAAAGAAACCCACAGAGGGCCTGTGATAAGCAAATAGCAATATGAATGACTTCCTGTGATGAGGGTCTGGACTGTGGCATCTGTCAGAGAGGATCTGCCACCTTTGTACACAGAGCACAGACAACCGCAGCCCACTCGGCATACATTCGCACACTCACGGCCCTACCCAGAAACTCTCTGGTGACACTGCTCTGAATAACGTGCATTAGATCTCACAGAGCTGGCCCCTGGGCACTGCCACCCACATAAACAGTCCTGCTGTCTCCCAGCATGCTTCACTCCCACAGCCAGGAGGAGGGGAGAGGGGCGTTGATATTGGCAGCGGCTCTATGATGGCCCCACACTGGAAACTTCATCAGTGAATCATGCTCAGCTCGACTGTGCACAAAGAGAAAGGATAGCAATGAACTTCCTCCCTATCTCTCTTTCACAAACACAACACATACACACACACAGACAGACACACACAATCTGGTGTCCTCTACATCAAAGTTCGCACTAAGAAGAAAAAAAACGGAAAAAAATCTTACGGGGAAAAAAGTTCTGCCACAACAAAAAAAATACCCCTGCTTACTCACTCTAGAACTCTCAAGTTCTCTCTTTCTCACACTCTGATATTCTCAACTGTAAGAAGAGGCCCAGTGAAAGCTGAATGCTGACACAATGAAAACGATCACATCTGAAGATGGGAACCAACATAGCATGCATGAACGAAAAAAAAAAGAAAAAAAAAAACCACTTCTAAATGTCACTTGCTGATATGAAAGTTAAAGGAATAGTTCATCCAAAAATTAACATTCTTTCATTATTTACTCACCCCCGTGTTATTTCAAACCTATCACTATTTTCCATGTAATGAAAGTGAATGGGTACTGAAAAAAAATCACCCTAAAAGAATCATAAAAGTGTTTATATTCCCAGTCTTCTGAAGTGGTTTGTGTTAGAAAAAAAATTTTTTTCACTGAAAGTCTTGACATCCACTCAAGCGGACCTTGTCGAGCTCATGAGACAAATCATTCTTTTGAATCAGATATTTCCAAGGAATCACTTTCTCTGTCTCGTAAAATCGGTATGGAATGATTCATTTATTAATTTGACTTAACTGGTTCTTGTGTTTGAATCCAGTCACACTAGATAACTGTTAACTGGAAGGGTTAATATCTGTGAATAATGACTTAATTTTCTGTCTGTTCATCACACAAAGCTGCCACGTGGTTTTTAAGAGACTTGGAATAGAACGCTTAAAAGCATGATAAAATACATCCAAATGTATCAAATTATTGAAAAAAACAAAAACAAATTGTAGGGCAGTACTTGCTTTTATCTGTTGATTTTCGACTGAAGAAACCCTGTATGTATCACCAGAGAGAAGTCTTATAATTTCACCGGAAGACTGTTATGACAGTCTGATTTAAAATTACAAGGTAAAAAAACATGGGAAAAAAATTGATTGGTTGAAATTTCATTTTATGCCAACTTTAACTTAAATTAACTATCTTTGAAGCTCCAGTCTCCATTTATGGTAATTGCACATGAAAAAATGAACAGTACAAACTGCAAAAATTTCTTCATTCTGTTGTTTGAAAAGGGCAAGTAAACAAAGAGATAATAAAACGTTGGATTCCTTCAAAAATATACCTAAAATAGTGGCAATATTTCAGCAAAGAGCTCAGAGATAAAAATGAAACCTTGCCCAAATGATGCACGGGGTACAACAGCGCGAACATGCTTCCTGCCACTCTATAAATACAAATGTGAGCTGAGAATGCAGTTTTCTCACGGTTGTATTCTGAGCTAAGTGTTTACAGCACAAGCTAGGCTGCAAACGTGTGTATGTGTGTGAGTGGCTGGAGGCAGGTAGCTGGGTGCTGTGCGGTACGTGTTTAAAGACGGGCGCGTACGTGTCGACCTGCCCGTGTTGGAGTGTGTGAGTCTGCTGGTGTGGTTGGCCTGATACGTACGTGACCGCAGAACATCATACGACTTTGAGAGAGAGAGAGAGAGAGAGAGAAAGAGAGAGAGAGAGAGAGAAATAGAAAGACAGAATGAGAAAAAGAAAGAGAGAAACAGTGAAACCAACAGCACAGAATCCAGCATGTGGCGCACAATTCAGCATGGGTACAACATGCAGCCCAGAAACCCACACAGGTTTCACTTCTGCCTGCTGTGGCAGCAAGTTCACACTTCACACACCGGGTGAAAAGTTCAGATGGAGGTCAGGGCACAGCCGTGCAGAAACACCGATGACTAGATTGTGTCACACTCAGAAAGAAACTTTATTTGACGCATAAGAATTGCACATGTATACACTTTAATTTCTCACCGGGAAACAGAAGTTTCTGCATGGCCTTAAATGAACTGCATAGGCTGGAACAGATTTATACTGTAGGCCTGCTGAGACAAAGGGAAAAAGAGACTTCCAGTGTAAATGATTGGGAACAGAAGCCATCAATTAAAACAGTGATAAGACATGGCATTTTTTTGTATTAAATGTGTATGCGTGGCATTTAAAGAGAACTTTGGAAAGAAAAACCAAACAACCACTTTGGTGGGCCAGAGGAAAAGGTTCATATCAAGAATCTACCATTTAAATGTTATTGCTGTGTGTGTGTTGGAGCGGCGCTCAGAGCGAGAGCAGCAGAAGGCAGCTGGGGTTGAGGGTGAGGGGGGTTGAGTCTTTCTCATGGCCTCTCGGCCTGCGCTGGCCTTTAATTCAGTCGGAGGAGCTCAGTGACACAGTCACCACCACAAACCCGAGACAGCAGCCACACAAGCGTTCAGGCACGCTGGAGGACAGAAAGTGAGAGAGAGAGCGAGAGAGAGAGAGAGCAAGTTGTTGAGTGTCGGAGTAAAGTGTTAAATGAAAGTGTCAGAAACTCATGCACCAGTGACTTAGCCAGCCAGCAGAGCGATGAAGCACGGAGGTCCACCGCGGAGACAGACGCAGCGTCAGGCTGACTGTTCTGCTAAAGGAAGAGTCTGCCCTCTGCTGGTGGAGATTAACCCTGCAGCACTGAGACAAGGCCATATTCTGAGCTCATTCATGCAACTTTTAGTGTTTTTGAATTTTATATGACTTGACCTTAAAAAGGTAAATATCATATAGTCGTAATGA
The DNA here is from genome assembly GCF_936440315.1 of Barbus barbus. NCBI lineage: Eukaryota > Metazoa > Chordata > Actinopteri > Cypriniformes > Cyprinidae > Barbus > Barbus barbus. The sequence continues at coordinate 12,344,879 of NC_136762.1, read as the reverse complement.
CTTGAGCATGAGTTTGAAAGGTTCTGCATAGTTATTCGCCAGACCGATTAATCACTTGATAACCATTGCACTGGTTGATGATGGTGCCAGCTTGACATATTAACAATACCAACAGCCTTGAAGAATTCTAAACATTTTTTTAAAGACTATTCATAATTTCAGATATAAACTCATACAATTGAGTACATCTAGCTCGCAATCACTCGAAGCACACTTATGGACAGTATAGAGCAAATAGCAAAGTAGGTGTGATTTTCCTTGTAGGATAGTATACATTTGCTATTTTCAAAAACAACTGAATTCTACTATTCATAATTTTATATATAAATTCATACATTTTGTGTACATTTCTTTTGCTATCACTAATTATAATTATACTGTATTATTCAGTCAGTCTCACAAAATAAACCCTGTAAAAATATTGTATCACCCAAAAGGCGTTTATTTTGTGCAAATGACCATCTGAGCATACATTATCCATATTACCAAATAAGGCAATGAATTGAGTTTTTCATTTGAGCTTATCATATGTGAAGAAAGAGACTGCAAATGCGACAAGAAGAGTGCTTAAACTGATTGCCAAAGCTAATGGTAAAACTGAATGGTCAATAGAGAATACAATATATTTGACCAAAGAATAGCTGATTTATCAGAATCAAATGCATGTTTAGTATATATCTTAGCATTATATCAGCCATTGGCCAGCCTACTCTCAAGATATTTGATAAAACACCAAAATACCCCTTTCCCCCAACCACAAACATGCCCACGCTAAAAAATGCTGGGTTGTTTCAACCCAACTTTGGGTCAAATATGGACTAACCCAGCTGTTGGGTTATATGTATGGGTTCACTTCACTTCATATTTTTTAATTCAATTTTTAACCCAAAAGTTGGGTTAGTCAATAAGGTGAAAGAGAGGCCTAAGTCCTCTCTCTTACCTTATTTCTACACTATAGTCTACTCTTCTAAAAATAAAGCCAGAAAAACCCACATAAAAAAAGTAAAGCGCCATTAAAATAAAAGTACATATGTTATAAAAATTGCCCTAATAACTCAACGAGAAATGAAGCATAAGTGTGCTTCTCAGTAGTATATCTTGAGTCTGATGGAAGGAAGCAGAGTCTCTGGGTGCTGTTTGAGCTCTGTTTAACGATCAGACCACCCTCACGTTCCTCATTAGTGTCAGGCTTTCTTTATATAAACCAGGGAGAAGAAGTGGGTACTGAACCTTTGCCAAAAGCAGGGAAGCTTTACAAGACAATAGTCAGGTGCACCAGCGATCCAGAAATGACTAATAGCGGCTACCGTGAATGTGGTCCTCACATATAAATACAGGTTTTTAATGGCTGCGACCCAGAACAGATGATTACAGTGCGGTAAGTGCTCTGGCTGGGTACAGTAGCACCTACTCATCAGCCATAAATCACCTCAAGTACTAACAAAGAGATAAGAGTCTTGCTCCATATTATACACACATAAGAGGGCTACATAAGCCTTTTGTTAATAATGAGCTGCATGGTTGTTTATCAAACGAATCACCTCCTAATTCCTGTAATGGGATTCCTGCAGCCCAACAAAACTCTGTTGTACATATGTGACCCTGGACCACAAAACCAGTCTTAAGCAGCACAGCCTACCAACCCGATATCATGAAAGTGCGTATAAATAGTACGCCAAATAAAAATGAAAACTCATGGTATTGAATCAGAATTGTCTACCATAAATATGTCAAAACTTAAATTTTGATTAGTAATATGCATTGCTAAGAACTTCATTTGGACAACTTCAAAGGTGATTTTCTCAATATTTAGATTTTTTTGCACCCTCAGATTCAAGAAGTTTTATCTCAGCCAAATATCTACATCAATGGAAAGCTTATTCATTCAGCTTTCACATATGTGTTTAAATATACCTCATCATATAAACAACCAGTTAAAAGCCAATATAGAGTGATAAGTTTTATAAGATTACAGCATAGTCTACTTACGTTACAGTAACGAAAAATGACTCGCGGTTCAATGAAAGTGTGGACTCAGTAACTGATGTGAAAGATTCAAACATCGGTGTGATTCAAAAGGAGCACTCAAGCAAATTCAAAGGGGTTTTCATGATTTTAATTTTTATTGATATTGTTGTTGAATGAACCGGTTCATAAGAGTTATTTGCTTGTGAATTGGACAGCACACGCATGCTCTAATCGCAAACGCTTTTTTGATGCATTTAAGATCATTTTAGTTGCAGTCTTTTTATGAGAAGCATCTGATAATAAATCGCATAAAAGTAAATTCCCCTAGCAGGGTTCAAAGCCCATTACAATGTGTGTCGCCACAGACAAACTGGTACCGTCTCAATGGTCTGAATGAAGCATGCACGTCAGCATCCCACTGCCCTTTCTAAGAAAACTCACTCCACATAGCTGAGGATACCACACACCTCAATAAGCATATCGGCTTTGTTCTACCAGAACCGTTCCCACACGGGGGCTGCGTGTGTATGTGCATGCGCATGTGGCGAGCGCTGACGAGCAGCGGTAACCACGGCAACAGAGTGATGATAACTCCCAGCCCACCGATATCCATCTCTCTTGCTTTCACCTCCAGCAGTTGGAGTGAGTCATGATGATGCATTCACTGTTTCCTGTGCAGAAACTCTCTCTGACCTCCACTCAGACTTTCTTTTCCTGTCTGTTAAATATGGTGTTATATTTTTGTCTTTTTGATCGCTGGGTAAAAAAAAAATCCAAAGAATTGATGGCGATATCAATTCTTGAAAATCCTTATATCGATCTTTTATTCTTATGTTTTATTCTATTGTCCGTCCTACAAATGTAATGGCATTGTAATGAACTGCAAAGTTTGGGCCCTGTTGCTAATTCGTAAAATTTATATTTTCACGATGTACTAAATTAGTAGGAGTTTCTTCATTGAATCTACAATGCCACGGCATTCATGGAGAATGCGAGTTACCAGTCTTACTGAAAGCAATGCATTAATTGCCATAATTGCCACAGCCATATCACCCTGCAGCCCTAGACCGTTTGCCCAGGGTTGAGCCTGGTCAGTACCTGGATGGCAGACCTCTGGTGAAAACTAGGTTGCTGTTGGAAGAGGTGCTAGTGAGGCCAGCAGGGGTGCTCACCTTGTGGTCTGTGTGGGTCCTGTGACGGGACACTATACTGTCAAAAAGCACCGTCTTTCGGATGAGACGTTAAACCGAGGTCCTGACTCTCTGTGGTCATTAAAAATCCCATGGCACTTCTCGTAAAGGAGCAGGGGTCCTGGCCAAATTGCCTCCACTGGCCCTTGTCAATCATGGCCTCCTAATAATCCCCATCCACTTGATTGGTTCTATGACTCTCTCTCCTCTCCACCTGTAGCTGGTGTGTGGTGAGCGCACTGGCGCCGTTGTACTGTGGCTGCCGTCGCATCATCCAAGTGAATGCTGCATACTGGTGGTGGTTGAGGAGAGACCCCCCCACATGATTGTAAAGCGCTGTGGGTGTACAGCAATACACAATAAAGCGCTATATAAATGCATCATTCATCATCATTAAAACCTAAAAATAAAAGCAAAAAATGTTTTTCTATTGAGTTGTAGTTTTTTTTTTTGTAGCAGTTGCAGACTGCAGGCAAAAACAAACATAGGCCTATAGCATGACATGATTTATGAACAAATGCTTCTTGTGAGCTGGTACTTTTAAATGAATAGTTAAAAAAAAAATCCTACATATTCTTACACATTTTGAAATATAGCTACCAAAAATGAATCAGAATCGAATCAGAAACAAAACTTGTTAATCGTAATCAATTTCGGAAATTTGTACTGTATATAGCCTAAGCTACCCAACTAAATCAGAATTAAAAGCTTTTGAATCATATTTGAATAAGAGAGGCTAACTGGAATTGTTACAATGAAGTGACAAACAGTGATGTGACATTGTACATAAAAAAACAACAACAAACAAACAAAAAAACAAACATCCACATGAGTTTGTGAAAGTTTTTTTTTAATGGATGAAAAATCTGAATACTGGGTTTGAAGGGTGAGAGCATCTCTATTTGGCCAGTGTGTGTATTTTCGGGTCCTTATACTGTGGGAAGACTGTGGTTGAAAATAACATCGGGGGAGGCCCTAGCAGACAGCGTGACAGTAAGACAAAGACATGCTCAGACAAACATCAAGTCATTCTGGAGGGGGTGTGAGACAGGGTTACAGTATTTTATTTAGATTACTTATTTTGTTTGATTCGTTTTGTACAGTGGCCTCAGAATGGAGGATCCAGGCCTGCTCCACATAACAGGGGTCTACAAACTTTATCAGGCAAAGAAGGGCCTCCTTTCTGAGAACAAAGTGAAGCAAAGACCCATGATACATACAGTACTGTTTAAAACTAAGCATTGTATTCTAAGCCATTTCTATAATTACCTGTATACAGTATAGCCATATTAATGTATGTAGTGCCTGTATAACACTCTTTTGACCCTTGTATGCAGTTATAGGGTTAAAAAGCAAACATGGGTTATCACATCTCTTGAGAAGATCACACAATCAAATTTGGGCAAAAACAACCAGACACACTTCTCAGTTGCTCAGATAAAGTTACAGATAGTGGACCATGATGTACACTAGTGACTGAGATACCGGTTAATCTTACTAATAATACTACTGCACCAGAGCTTTGCAGAACTTTGAGCTGATACAGACTTTCTTTACACGCATAAACAAGACTTTAGAAAGAATGAGCAATGATCAAGTGCAACTGGCCTTTGAAGCATTCTTTAACATCATAAACTTCAGAAGACCAGATCATAGAATACCTATTTAAAGGCGGGATGCTGGAAAACTGTCATAGAACAGAGGTGAGCTGGCTGTATATTTACGCGTGTTGTGCTTTTTAAGGTGATTAGTTGACGAGCTCCACCTGGACCAGACTGATTTTCTGATCGTGCTCCTCCCGAACCTTCTTAATGAAACATCATTTCTATGAAGTGGCAGTTTTCTCATGAAATTGGAAACAAACATACACAGAAGAGGAACTGGTATTCATTAAGCATTATGGAGAAGGCTTCTTCATATATGGACATGACTCAGAGTCCTTCAAGGTGTTTGCCAAAGTGACATCACTAATATTGCACCACAGTGGCAAACACAGATGTGCCAAACTGCCATTTTCACACAGACACACACTCAGACATTCACTTCCCTTGTGCAAAATTACTTGCATGCTCTCTCGCGCTCTCTCTCTCTCTCTCTCTCTCTCTCTCTCTCTCTCTAACACACACACACACACACGCATACACACACACACGCAAATAGTCATAATTTAAAATAATCAGTAAAAATAGACATTTTTTTCAATGAATTCACTAATGAGTCTGGACTCAGTAAACATTAAAAATGACAAAACATGTATTCTCACATAATGATACATTTCAGCTGTAGCTGTTCTTCCTGTTTTTGTATTTAAGAGAAAGATTAAGCAAATTTCCTAGTAGAAATTATGACATATGATTAAGTTTAATCTAACAAAAGCCCCGTTTTAAAGTCACAAGAAATATAAATAGTTCCTGACTTAATCATCAAAAATTATTGAGTATTTTATTTTCCTCTGAACATTTTATGTTCTTAAATTAAGCTGATTTAATTAAATTATGAGCAAATGAAAATCATATTTTAGCGAACTATTTTAATCTCTATATTGGCTTGCTATTTCTTTTCTTGTGAACTGCAACCATAGCTCTTCAACCAAGTCATAATTTCAATCACTCAGATGCGGAAACAAAGAGCCAGCGAGAGTTAATTACATACAAATGACACTTGTTTTCTTGAAAGATATGATTAGCACTGCGCCTGCTCCAAATTTCTCCTCTCCACAGAAGATAGGACACATGACAAGAGCGGCACTGCCTCTTTTAGATCATATTATTTGGCTTCAAGTGTTCATATATCTTCTTAAAGAGTGCCGTGACATTTACTGCAGGAAGGAGGCCTTCCAAAGGTTTGAGGGCATGGCAGAGAGTGTGAGTGGGAATTGGTACGCCGCCCTGGAACCAAGTTTTTTTGCTTTGACAAGACGCAAAGGGTTACATAGAGACAAATAGTCAGCTAGAGGACGGTTATTAATACACTAATCGCTCTCTTGAAGCAAAGCAAACTTTCATCTTGATTACAACTTAAGTGATGACTAAGGAAATGGACTTTAGTTTCATATGTAATGTGTCATTAAAATAATACCAGTAATGTGGTAATTTTTGCATTTCTTAAAGTGATAAACAGAACAGACAGCACTCAAGCATATAAAATAACATGCGTTTAGCGAGAAACTCATCTGTATTCGTGCTACATAGCTAATTCAAGTGATCACAATGGACCGATCTACAGAGACTGATTATTGTTGTTGGTATAGCGACTGTTAAAACACTGAGCTTGACATTTGCCTTCATCTTTCTACAGCTGTCAAAAATCCGCTGAAAGGGCAAAGATATTTCAACATACAATGCAAATGCAAACCACAGATCTCACACAAACCTCTACATCCTCTAAACAAGAAGTTTTAGTTCAATGTGGTCAGAAGGACCAGAGACAAATGGGAACAATAAACAGGGGAGATGTCTGACATAAGTAGATACATGCAGAAAATATGCTTCTCTGAATATTTTTAGACCAACGCACTTTGCATGAGAAATATCTTTTCTAACCGAAATCAGGTTAATTCTGTCCAGCAGCAACTGGCAAGTGGAAGCAGGAGGAACAGAGAGAGTTGGTTTCATCAGCTGGCATTTTCAGTTCACTTTCGTCACATAAGTATATTGGTAAACTGACACTTAAATGTACTCAAAGGATGAGAAAGGTGTGTGGGTTTGCTGTGCAAATGCTTCAAAAAATCATCTACATGCATATATACAAACACACACACACTTGTTGAGCTGATGTTGTTCGAGAAACCATAACTCCTTTACAAACAAAGTATGGCACTTATATCAAGAACATTTTACAAATACAAATGTATCTTGTGCCACTAATGTATGGATCTCTTTGAATTCAATAACAAAATAATAACAAAACAAGTGGCTTTTGTTATAAAGTAATACGGCATGAACATATTAAGTTTGTTTGATATGACAGGGCTCCACAGTCCAACTAAATACATTTTTTATGGCGTCCTTGTTATGCGTTACATGTGTTTACTATAGTAATAACAATAAATTATGCATAATTACATACAACTAACCCTAAACCAAACCCTCATCCTAATCTTAACCATATAGTAATTACATGTAGTTAATTCAAATTGCTCAGTACTGCAAAAAACGGCAATATTAATACAAATCTAAAAAAAACAACAACGTATGTCTGCACATATGCATGTGTTTCCATGTTCAATAACAATGGATACAGCTGTCAGACTGTCTGGTGTTTCCCCGCCTCTCGTGTCCATATTTGGCCTTCCTGTTCCTGTCCTCATTCCCTGTAATCATTAGTTCATTAGTCCCTAGCCCTGTGTTTAATTACTCCGCACCTGTTTCTGTTCTTCCTCGTTGATTTCCCTGTGTTCTTAAGCCCTGTGTCTCCCTGTCTCCATGTCATGTATTGTTCGTCATTCCCCAAGCTCCTCGTTCCGTGTGTTGAGTTGGAATAAACCTTGTGATTGGAAATCTCCGTGTCTCCTCGCTCCCTGTGCAACGTGACAACAGCATGAGACATGATGTCTGATTTACAAACGGTTCTTTTTCATTTTTCAGTCAAAAAGATTCACAAAACAGCCTTGAATATGCTGGTGAATTGGCGGTTTGAATAAGACGTACTCTTTAAACTCAGAGTTCTGAGTCATTTAAAATTATCAGGAATTGCAACTGTCTGAGATACTGTAAGTTTGTGATAAAAGTACATATACCGTGTATTACACACAAACAGTATAATCACCTAGATATCATTTTGTTAAAAGTAAAGGTCAAAATAAGTGAAGCAGAAAAAAATAATTTTCCAAAATTATTAAAAAAAAAAATTCAGAGTTGGATATGCATTGGTTCAAATACTTATAGTGATTTGGAGTCACTTTAAGTGTCTATGGCCTGTTTAAAGGACATTTCACAATCAGTAAACATGAGTGATCACATCAGCTGAGAAAGGTTGGGAGGTTAAGTGAAGGCACAGAGTCTAAACATGCCAAGGATGAACTGAAACTTGTTAAGAAGATCACAACACCACAGAGGGAAGCAGCGATAGGTTGCGACCTCTGGGTCAGCTGAGCCCCACTGTGTGTGTGTATGACTGAAAAATGTATCAGAAACCCCCACCCTACACAATGTGTTTGTGTGGCTTCCCTCTCACTCTTGGTTCCTTGTCTACAGGGGAAGCATGATAGTGCCAGGGTGCAAAGTTTTATAGGTTGGTCTCGACCGAACTCACCACATTCCCACCGTCCTGCAGCCGAGGGACGTGACTCTAGCCACGCCGGAGCTGCAGCCAAACCACAGCTCACTTAAGGTCACACACAAAAACTCTCATGCCCCCCCCCCCCCCCCCCCCCCCCCCCCCCCCCCCCCTCTATGCATATATCTGGCATTTTAACCAACATGTGTTGAGAGTCTCAACTTTCATAATCAGCTCTGCATTGGTTAACAATGACTCAACAAAATAGAAAATACAAAAAAAATTATCATGCAAACAGAACCACTTCTGCAATATTTGGCCATATTGTGAAAAATAAATTAATATCACAAAACAATGTCACTTCATTTAACTTTATCAGATAGTGGTGCCCATCCAAACAGTGCCAAACTGTAGACATACCGTATATCCTAAATTGTTCTAATAGGGAAAAACTAAATTACAGAAAATTAGACTTTGTTACATGTGTGTACTTTGCTCATTTTTATTTTAAATACAAGACAGTTCAAGCACATTATGCTCAAATAACCATTAAAAGTCTATTAAAATCAATAATCTATTAAAGCAGTGGTTCTCAAACTTTTTCTCAAACTGTCCACAAAAAAAAAGGCCCCATGACTTTTCTAGCTGTTTATGATGGACATGGATATACCCCCCCCCCCCCCCCCCTTTTCTACCTGATAAAATATTTTAAAGGTACTCTATATTAATAAAATATATAAAATGCCAATACAGTTTGCAGGACTTTTCCAGATCTAGAATTTACACTAGTCTTAGAATAAGACTGGCTTATATATCAGTTTTTTCAAGACAATGGGAACCCTGGTTATCCTTTTCTGAGGTCCCCTGATTGAGAAGCACTGTATTAAAAGAATAGAAATAAATAAAAGAAAAACTAAAAAAATAAATAAAATAAAAACATCATTATTTACTAATCCTCATCCTTCTGTATGTTTTTATGCTAATGTAAAAAGCAACATTCTGAAGAATCTTCATGCACCTTCTTACTCTCTTTCATTTGTCATATGAAGACTGGAAATCTACTAAAGAAACAAACAAAAAAAACTTATTTTTTTTTTCACAAAAAAAGTGTTTAAGGGGAAAGGGAAGTGGTGTGTGGCCAAGTATGGTGACCCATACTCAGAATTTGTGCTCTGCATTTAACCCATCCAAGTGTACACACAGTAGTGAACACACACCCGGAGCAGTGGGCAGCCATTGCTGTGGCACCCGGGGAGCAGTTGGGGGTTCGGTGCCTTGCTCAAGGGTCTCACCTCAGTCGTGGTATTGAGGGTGGAGAGAATGTTGGTTATTCACTCCCCCACCTACAATCCCTGCCGGACCCGAGACTCAAACCCACGACCTTCAGGTTACAAGTCCAACTCTCTATCCATTAGGCCACCAATGCCCCTAGTTTAGTAACAGCATGTTCTGATGACAGAACTTTAATTTTGGGTAAACTATTCCTTTAAATCAAGCAGCGTTCTCTCAGGGTCTGTCAGAAGGTGGGCATCTGCTGAATCATAAACAGTCAAGCTTGAATGCTGACCCCTGCTGAATCATGAATGTACCCCCACAGTATGACTCAGATGATGCTGTTAATAAACTGTTGGGTCTCGACGACTGAGACTGCTCACTTCTTTCGCAGGACCAATCCCACGCTTGGATCTCTCACCTTACTACGCCTGCAGAACTGCAATCCAGCGGGTCAGACTCAACGAAACCAAGCTAAGCCTGCTTAACTTCCGGAACTGCCAGTCCAGCTACTCCGGCCAAAAGAAAATGACAATAATGTTGGAAAAATGTGGCAGCAATATGACCCTCAAATAGCTGGAATCACATTAGCTTGACAAAGGCCAAGCAATGGTTTTCTCAGCCAACTCCAAACTCCAGATTTATGAGAGCGGACATGAGGAATGTTTGCGGCTGTGCATGCATGATTTACACACAATTAGTGGTGACTAGGGATGTGCGATATTGAAAAAAAATTATATCTCGATATTTTTTCGATAACGATAATTAGACGATAGTTTGTGTTATTGTGCTGATATCTGACTACCGTGGACAGCTGCAGTTTTTGATATTCTTCATATTCTTTGTGGTCAGTTCACATCAATGATTAATTAATCTTTTCATTTAAGCTTAAATAGCAATTGCAAAAAAATTATTTTTTTCTAAAAGTGTACATATTTTGAGTCAAAATGTTACATTTAATCAGTCAATTAAGATAATACACATTTAGGGTGTTACCAAACAAATGAAACCAGTGTCATCAAAAAGAATCTTTGCAGAAGTTGCATCTAAAGTGGCATTTAGATGTATTTACACACTATTTAATTCAGCGCAGAGGAACATGGAGTGCTTTAGTCAGTTACAAATGCATAATTTTTTGACTTTTTAAACATAAAACATTGAATATTGATATTAAAAATGATTTAAAAAATGAAAATAGACTTTAAATGTAAAATTAAAACCACCAGTAGGTGGCAGAAAGTCGCTGGTAATAAGTGAGTCATTGCGACTGAACCGAATCATTTAATGGTTGATTCATTCAGGAACGAAGCAGAGATTCAAAACAGTGCTGTTTTGCTGTTAGGATTTTTTTTTTTTTGTCGGCGAAATAGGGGCAAAAACAGGCAATATGGTGTCTAAAACGTAAGTCTCTTAATATTAACTCATTGTTTATTGAACTGTTGTATAAAATCAATATCACATTTGTAATCATGCTTATTTTTGAAGGAAAAACGGCACTCTTCGTGTGATTTTAACTATATGAAACGTAAATATATACATTTTCTGCCCCCATATTTTGAATTTTGCGATAATTCTTAATGCATTTTAATAGACTGAATCATGCAGTGAAAGAACACACTCTAAATGCGCGCGTGCACCGTTTAACCTGCTTCATCACCACACAGGCTAATGTATGCGTTCACTCCAAAGGTTTTTTGTTTGGTTTTTGCAAAATACTCGATATTGTCAAATTGCACATCGTCAAAATTGCACATCGTATTTATATATCGATAAATATATATCGCACACCCGTAGTGACTAATATAAGCTTGCAAATTATTATACATGTAGGTTAATATCAGCTTTACTGAGGCCAACATCTAAAACTGATTATCTGGATTTGATCTGTATGAGATGGTCCATGTGTTTAATGATACATTGGCATATGCTCCCAGACTTTCATCAATGGGCTTTTTGAGGTGACTGTCAGCCAATGGCAGTTTGGATCATTATTAAATTATAATATGTTTGGCATGTAAGTGTTCCCAAACCCAATTAAAATGACCAGTACTACCCTATCCACAGCGATTTACAGTGCCCCCAAGGACAGACATATCCATTTTCATTAAATAAGAAACAGAAAGAGAAAGCAGAGAGAGAGAAAAAAACAAACAAACTCTTATGGACCTGTTAAAATATCTCAAAAAGGACTTCCTTTCCCTTTCCCGCACTTACACCGCCATCCTGTGGCGCCGAGTGTCATTACTATAAGAAGTACCAGGCTATATACTTCACAGAGACCTGAACGACAAAATCATTTGACTAAATGTCCTCTGTGTTATGGTCAGTTTAGGCCACATTATTAAATACTAGTGGACCAATAAAACAAAAACAATCTTACGTTCTTACTTAGTAATGTACTTTAGCTAAAACGCAGGCCCGTGCAAATATATATATATATATATATATATATATATATATATATATATATATAGGCCTAAAAGTAAAGTCGTGACGTATTGTCAAGTATGGTGACCCATACTCGAAATTGGTGCTCTGCGTTTAACCCATCCAAGTGCACACACACAGCAGTGAGTAGTGAACAAATGCACACACACACACACACACACCGTGAACACACACCCGGAGCAGTGGGCAGCCATGCTGCGGCGCCCGGGGAGCAGTTGGGGGTTCGGTGCCTTGCTCAAGGGCACCTCAGTCGTGGTATTGAGGGTGGAGAGAGCGCTGGACATTCACTCCCCCCACCTACAATTCCTGCCGGCCGGGGACTCGAACTCGCAACCTTTCGATTAGGCCACGACTTCCCCCAAATAATTCATAAATACCATTATTTATGAATCATCTTTCAGAACAAGATTGATTTTGAGCACTCACATGCAGTATTTTTAATACTTTACTTTTTTTAAAACATCTAAAATAAATATAGGCCTAGCCTAAATGCCATTAACAAAAATACAGGGATGGGAAAGAACATTAGGAAACATGTCTGAACTGAATGTATTTGTTCTGAATGCCACGTTTTAGCTTCTAATGGTCAGAAATTGAACTGTTCAGTCATTATGTAGCCTAAGGGATGTCACGTTTTGTTCTACAAGATAAATTAGGCTACTTATTTATAATAATATTTATAAATAAAACAGAAGTCTAGAGAATATCCCCATTTAGACAATAAGTAAACATGTTTAATGAGTTGCTAATATGCTACAAATGGATTACAACATTTGTTAGACTTGTCAAGCATGTAAATGCATCCTTTTGATAATTAATTTAGCAATTTTGTAGCAATGTAGGCTACATTTTAAACAAAACACATTGGCATCATGTTGTGTAGTGCAGGTTTGCACTACACAACATCAGAAAGATCAGGCCCTTTCTGACAGAGCATGCTGCGCAACTTCTTGTCCAGGCCCTTGTTGTTTCTAGACTGGACTACTGCAATGCTCTTCTGGCTGGTCTGCCATCAAACACAATCAAACCTCTACAAATGATTCAGAATGCAGCGGCACGACTGATCTTCAACGAGCTGAAAAGAGCGCATGTTACACCTCTCTTCATCTCCTTGCACTGGCTACCAGTGGCAGCTCGCATCCAGTTCAAGACACTGATGCTTGCGTACAGAACTACCACAGGCTCAGCACACTCCTACTTCCACTCACTATTACGAACCTACATCCCCTCCAGAAGATCCCTCTCCAGAACATTCTCGTTCACCATTCCTGGCTGGTGGAATAATGTTCCCACCCCTATCCGGAACGCCGGATCCCTGGCAATATTCAAGCAACAACTGAAAACTCATCTCTTTCGGCAGTACTTGACTTCATCCTAAACTCAAAAAAAAAAAAAAAAAAAAAAACCTTTCCCTCTATCTTTCTCTCCCTCCCTTACTAGCTTGTACTTATTTGAACAATGACTGAGACTTGGTGTTAAGAGCACTTCCTCTGTCTGATTGCCTCTTCAAGATTAATCGCTTTTTGTATTCCCCAATTGTAAGTCGCTTTGGATAAAAGCGTCTGCCAAATGACTAAATGTAAAATGTAAATGCATCAAAATTCACGTTTGAAGTTTGAGTATGTAATTAGTTAAAGAACAAAATCTGTAAGGCCTGTGGTTCACATTACTTGAAAACCACCATTATAAAATCCCATAGGAAATTCACAGAGGAACCCAAAATACAAATTATCGTCCGGGTTTTAGGACTACAAAACAGGACGGTTTATTTTATAAAGTGTGCATGTTTATATATATAAATAACAGTAATGAATTTATATTTATAATACTTTATTATAATATCAAATTGCTTAAATTTGACATGAACCTCGTATCAATTTAAACATACATCAATAAAAATGTATATACATTTACTCATACACTTCAGTGTTGACACAGGTCAGCAGTTATCCCATTTCACGGAAACAAAATAAACCAGTTATTCCAGGGACCGCAGGGTAGCCTAAATTGTAAATATTTTATATCTGTCTGTGGCATATCACTAGACCTTACCTGGACATCCAGATCTTCATCCTTGGTTTTTTCTCTGGATTTCTTGACCATCCCTGTCGTCGAAAGAGTTTGAGCACTTGTCAGCATAATACAGAATAGATAATTCTTTGCAGAGGTCTGCAGGGTTTTTGCCAGCACCTGAAATTTCTTGAAACACCCAAACAAGAGTCTATTAATGCCCTTGGGGCACTGCCAGTTTATAGCCGTCCTCTGTTTTCCCTTTAGAATAAATTTCTTCAAAAAAAACAAGAAAAATTAACAGGAATGATTCTTTACTGAATTACTTTTGCAACAGTAATGGGGTTTTACAATAATGCAAAAAGGTATTTTTTGTGAAACCTTATTACTCAATGTTGATAAAAAAGTCTTATTTGTTCTTATTCCCAACTGTCAGAACATACACATTTCTCCTTATTTCCAATTATCAATACAATAGCACACAACAAAAAAAACAGAGATAGTTGTAAAAACAAATATGTAATTGAAAGAAGAAATCTTCGTCTTTCTCCATCTTTGCCCAGGTTAGACATATAATACAATGATGTGTGGCGTGTGTGTGATGGATAAAGGAAAGGGGATGAGTCATTCCTGTGAGTCATTAGTTCTATGGGGACAGCAGCAGCACAATCAGTGTGTGTGTGTGTGTGTGTGTTTTAGAGGGGGAGAGAGAAATTTATGATGCAGGGATATACAGCTGATCGGGGACCTAAATAGATTTCCTAATTTTAGAAAGCAAAAAGTCTTTAGGACAAATAATATGTGATTTCCATGTATTATAGAACATATTAATATATAAATATTTGGAACAAGCATTAGGGTTTTAGGAGTTTAATTAAAACTGCAATTTGAAAATCAAGATGAGCTGCATTAATATCAGTACTGACACACACAGAATAGCCTACAGTATTGCAATAGGATGAATTCGGGAAACTTTAAAGATGTAAAGCTCTCATCCATAATTCAAAGTCACGACTGTATGAATTAGATATGAAATCAAGAGAAGATGCAGGTTTAGAGCAACATTACACATTTGTGGAGTGACAAATAGTCAACAAGTGGAGGGAAGACAAACAAAGACCCTAACATACCAGCCCGTGTGGTGGGTGTTTTTTCATGGCATGGCCACGGGTCTCTCATTTGGAGGATTGATATGCCATATAATGGCAGAAGCAGAATCTAACAGGCACTGGTATATCTTCTCTACCTACGTAAGAAAACGTTTGTTCCAGCACATTCATGACTCACAAACCTGCCGCTGCATTCAGAGACCTCAGCATACGTAACCCACAACGCACCAACATTTCCAGCCAATAGTGGTAGAGAAATATCTTACAATTAGGCGACTGCTTAGAAAGCAGTTAAAAATAAAGCTATTCAGTTTAATTGTCGAAATCAGTTGTCTAAATGAACCTTGAGCTCGTTTTGTGGTATATTTCATTTAAAACTATCTATCTATCTATCTATCTATCTATCTATCTATCTATCTATCTATCTATCTATCTATCTATCTATCTATCTATCTATCTATCTGTCTGTCTGTCTATCTGTCTATCTGTCTGTCTGTGAATTCGGAAGAATGTGCCAAAAGAATATGCTAACCGTAAAGTTTAATGCATATTTATGACTTGCTGCTTTAAAACACAGGCCTTTTGAATTGTTTACTGGAGCTGTATATGCAGCAGATCTGAGTGAATTGAGATGATAAAAGTGGTTTTCATGGTGGAGCAAGTCTCGTTACTCCATGGTGCTTTTCCCGGACCTGTTCCCCTGCGCGCTGGCCCCTGGAGAACAGGTTAAGATGAAAGACTGACGCATTTCCCTGAAGCATGAGATATGGCTTTGCATCTGCCTCTGTTTTACGCTCCTTAATGCTTTTTTTTTTCTTGATAGAGCACATCGCCAGTGATGCATTTTGTGAAGCCTTTTTTTATTTATTTTTTTTATTAACCAGAGCAGCATTTAAGCTGATGTATATAGTGATAAAACATTATTTAGTCAATGTGCTTTAATACATGCTACCATTTCACCACTCACTAAATGAGTGAGTCAGTCCGAAGGTTTTTGTAGTCAGGCAGTGAGTCATTAGAAAATGTTTTTTAATAGTTTTTTTGGAAAGTGCTGTGCGTTTCATGAGACAAGCCAATAACACCTACATCAGCCCAGGATGACATCCTTTCCAGAATCTCTTTGCTCAGAAAACATGATGACTGATGGAAAACTTGAATCTGAATTAAGGGCCATAAGTCACAGGAAGATGCATGCCACTTGCGGAGGCACGTGCAATGTGTTTTCATATATAAATGGGGACACATGCATGGTTATCTCCTCAAGTGTCTCACTGTGGATGAGAATATCCACTAGGCTTTGTAGAATCTGGAATCAACAGATGGATTTCCAATGGTAAGTACAGCTATAAAAGATATAATGTAGATTTAGTTCTGTTAAGAATAAATAAGAAGGTTTCTAATATCAACACACTGTAAATGGAACATTTTCATGCTTAAACTTTAGAAATCTCAAAATGTTTAGGTGCTTATGATTTATTTATATACAAAAAGGGTAAAATATCTGTGTAGTGAAGCTCCATTGACTGCATTTGTGGTATAATATTAATTAATACAAAAAATAATTTTGATTTGTCCCTTCTTTTCTTTAAAAAGCAAATATTTGGATTACATTGAGGCACTTACAACGAAAATGAATGAACCATAATAAATAATTAAATATATACGTATTTCAATAGTATAGCCACAAAATCTAAATTGTATGTTAACAGGATTTTAGTGTCAATGTATATCCGATTTTACAACTTTATCACCGCAACGTCATTAACTCTAAAACCAATTTACCAGCTTCACAGCTCAAATAATACACTATTTTAACAGAAGAATTAATGTGCTTTTATATGATTACAAGCAACATTTCTGCTTTTGAATCATTCAAAGTGGTTCAATTTACTTTTATTGTAAGTGTCTCCCGTAACCTCAATTTTTGCTCCGTTTTTTTTTTTTTTTTAAGGAAACAAGGGATGAATTACAATAATTTTTTGTGATTATCAATATTATGCCACAAATATCGTCCATTGAGCTTAACTTCCATTGAACCACTGGAATATTCCTGTAAAGACTACCATATTAAAAGCACAGAACAGATAAGGCACAAAAATAAATTTAAAACAGCTACTCATTTTCTTCAAATGCTATTCAGATACAATTATCCATTATTTGTTAACATAACTGATTTTTGCTTTGAAAGACATGACTATTTAGCAGGTTTCCCAGCACAAGTCAAATTGTGTCAGAGTGGTTCTTTGTCTTGTAAGTTCAACAAGGCATCACCAACTGAACAATATCAAATGATTCGACAGTTGTCATGCATGTTGTCTGTGTGCTGTGTCGCGCCGCATGTCAATACATTTCAGATAGAGAGGGGATGTTCTGCACCAGGAGGCAGATTGCACCATATCTGTCAGAGGAATGCCTCAGTGCGGCGCAATTTATGCCACGGCTGAGAAGTGAAAGAGGGGGAACGACAGCGCGTGAGAGGATGAAATGGAGAGAGAATACTGATGACTGACTGATAGGGGAGGAGGAGGCAGAAACTCTGCAGGTGGATGCTGAGCCCCGTGGAGCCTCTCTGACAGATGCTGGTGCTGCATGGTTAGGAACCGGGCAAGCCTGCTTGGGGTGCTTTGGAGATAGCAATCCACAAAAGACACAAAAAGAGTGGGTATAGAGACTGAGGCAAGGGAACATGCTTTTTAAGTAGGGCAGAGACTGGGGCAAAGTGAGGGAGATCAGGAGGGATGGAGGTAAGGTTCAGAGGAGCTCTCAATGACGTACTACTATTTCATATTTAATTCACAAGACTAATTATGCCCCGCTTGAGATTGTGAAAATCAATGGCTGCCTCTGGATCAGCATGACTGTGATTGCTTCAGAGTGCACATCTTTTATTAATGGCACTCTCATAAGTTTGCTTAGCTCATTCTGCGTTTCTGCCTGGTTTCTGCCATACATCAATGGAAAGCTTATTTATTCAGCTTTCATGTGATGTATAAATTTCAATTTCGAAAAAATTGACACTTAAGATTGGTTTTGTGGTCCAGGGTCACATATAGACAAAATGAAAAAATATAGAACATTGTCTAAAAATGAGACACAAATCACTTAGAAATATACGTTTAAGCCTACTTAAAGTACTTTTAAGTAGACTTAAAAGTATATATTTGTAAGTCTTTGTCTACTTATACACACTTATACAACTTCAAAAGCCATGTTCTTATGTACAGAAAATGTATGTATTGATATATTTACATTAATTTGTGTGCATTTACACACACATGCAGATTTCTATATGCGTGTAAGTGTGTGTATAACACACACACATTGTGCATAAATAAAATGTAAAATAAAAAGTAGTCATAAACTTAGACGTGTGTGTGTGTGTGTGTGTGTATATGTATATATAAAATGAAGAATATATATATATATATTGAATTTTGTAGTAAACTCTTCTTCTTTATGTGCCCAGTGTCCTTAATACTAGTCTTCTTTCCAGTTACACACACACACACACACACACACACACACACCTATATCATTGAATGTTGAGAAGAATGTAGGAAAGGTCAATTACAATTGCATATTTCTATTGCTTTTATCAGCTATACCTATTAATACAAAGAATTAAATGCTGGTTGTATCCACCTGAATGTGAACTTTAAAGGAGGCCTAATGTCAGAATTAGGTGGAGTAATCAGTGGAAATCAAAGGTGATTCAACAGAGATACATGTGGTGGGTGAGTATAAGACACAAATGAGAGCAAATAAATCCAAGTGTCATGGAAGAGGTGAATGAGGTGGTTGTATGTGTGGGCGATCATGTTTAGCAGAGAGTGGGATCAGGAGAGTGTGGGTGGAAGTGACAAGAGAGGAGAGAAAGTGACAGGGGAAGTACAAGGGACTGGCATTGCCGACGAGAGCTGAAAGCCAATCGGTGTGAGGTGAATCATAGTGAGCAAAACTTCACAACGACAGGCTGCATGTTGGGCAAACACACACGCCATTCCCAATCCCCATTCTCTGAATGGCTAGTTGCTGCTAAACTCTAGTTAACATTCAGAAAATGAGGATATGAGACATAATCTTCACAGCTGAATGAGAAGGAATACTCGGTTTGACTTCAAACCAGGGTGACAGAAATGTGAAATCATTTAAAAATCTGCTTTAAATCGTATAGTTTAAAATACTCCTAAAAAATTATCTGTTGTGATGTTAGTTTTGTATATATATATATATATATATATATATATATATATATATATATATATATATAGTGTAAAATCTTCATAACACTTTCTACAAAAATTATAAAAAGTATTAAAATCCTTTTTTGTTTTTTAATGGAAGTATATATAATAAAAGTGTTATTTTTTTAATTTTCTAAATCTAAAAGGCTTAAGTTTTCATGTCACATGGCAATAAAACATGGTTTTCAACACATAGCCTTTGTTGCACCACACACACTGACTCATTTGGCAGACAAATAATCTTCAGTTTTTCTTTCTTTTTTGCTTAAAATACTTAAATGCTTAAAATGTCATATTCCAGAACTGCTTCATTGCTTATTTTCAAAAACTAATAATTAATGATCCCAATTCAGAACATTTTTTTTCAGTAGTTTCAGATTTTTTTTTCTTTTTTACAATCTCTAGACCAGGGTTCCTCAAATCTGGCCCACGAGATCCTCTTTCCTGCAGTTTAGCTCTAACCCTAATCAAACACGCCTGAGCATGCCAATAATGTCTTCAGGATCATTAGAAAATCACAGATAGGTGAGTTGGACCTTGGACCGCATTGGACCTCCAGGGCAAGATTTGAGGAACCCTGCTCTAGACAGTAACACTAGATGTTAGTCCCACAGAAAATATTAAAATGAATTTAGGTTCAAGACTATGAATGAATACGTTCATTATAGAAGATGTACTCATACACTATACAAATACACTGCATTAAATAATGTTCAGGAGACTGATATCAAACGACTAGTTCACCCAAAGATTGTAAATTCATTTTCACCCTCATGCCATTCCAAACCTTGAGACACAAAATAAGATATTTTTGAGAAATGGGTTTTTTGTTCATACACTGGAATACAATGGGCACCTAAATCGTTTGCTTACCACCAACATTCTTCAAAATATCTTCACAAAAGAAATAAAATCATACAAGTTTTGAACGACACGAGGGTAAGTAGCTAATTGATTACAGGATGTTCATTTTCTGGGTGAATTACCAATTATCAATTATTTAAAATTGATTATTTTTTATTTTTTCTCAGATGCCTTAATCTCACTATGTTAGCGCAGTGATTCGTGAATAATTGAAATAAAAATAATATTCTCCGTATCATCTCTGGACCCGAGTCGTGAAGGTCTTTTACGCATTTTCTGTGTGACCCTCTCTATCCAGCGCGCGCAACCCGTTGAGTGGCGTCATACAGCACGTCCGAAGCGAGATGCTGCTGATGTTTTTCAATGAATGAGATCCCCCTCCCATCCGCATTACTATCACTACAGGCTGTCTATAAATTGCGAACGATGGGAGAACCCGTTAAATTTCACAAGTGTCATCGACGGCAAAAGAGTGAGTGGATACATCCAGCGGAAGAAATTACACTTGCCATCAGCATCAGCAGAGGTAACTGAAGTTGACAGGTAACGCTGTTACTTTGGTGATGCCAGCCGAGAAGTTTCTTGAGTTGAATTTGGACTGCTTTAATACGAGGTAAGTGACTTTTTTGGCGACAAATGCTAGGGCTAGAATGAAGCAAAAACAATTCTTCTCATATTATAATTTTGTAAAATAAAATAATTCAGGATATATAAGAATATTGAAATGTATCTGTGATTTGTGGCGTGTCAGTGGTCTTTCTGGTTATATTTCGTGGATGTGAGCGGCTGAAAGTTACTGCAGTGTGACTCACTTTTGCGCACATGTGCAGTGATAGATCAGAAACCAGGGAGTCTCTAAGAAAGTCAAAGACACATCTAGTCACGTATACGACAAACCTAATCGTTTTATTGGCTAAATACCATTTTTTTATGCTTCGTAAAACGCGTTAGAACTCACATCGGCCCTAACAAGACAATAAAAACTAACGACTTGCAATCTGTTTCATATGTTTTTTTATTATCCTACTAGTATAGGAATATTACATTCATGATGGATGTATTAAATGTATTTGTTACAGTCAGGTTTGTAAAAAAAAAATGAGTCAGGGAAATTTTCAAGGTTGTGCGCTTTGGATGCTATACTAAACGTGATTACAAATCAGTGCTGGAAATGTATGTGGCAGCTATATCTGATAAATGTTATATTTCTAGCGCACTAGAAGCATCGCTATACATATGAAACACTCATATTTGCCGGCTTTAAAGGTTAAATAAGCGCAAATGTGCGTTAAAAGCGGAATGAATTGTTTCAAAATGTGAAATGTTTCGATATAATATTAAATGTACTAAGATAAAGCGCTTAAATCTCAAACGCGTTCATATTACGCATGCATGTATCCAGCTGTTCTTTTCCGCGCGACATGATTCATGTTATCTAACACTTGCCATTTCCGACTCTCACACACACTTCCGTTGAGGGGAAAAACACGAGCCTACAATGTCGCTCTATGCCTCTCTCCAGTTTCTTAATTTTGAATTTACAACATCGTGACGTACTTTCAGATGAAGTCAATCCTGCGTCATTCCTGCGCACACGCCGACGATTTCCAGCAGCACCGTCGGGATCACTTAAAGAGACAGCGCGCGCGTGGCGCATGCGCAGCCGTCCATATAGCGCCCCACGAGGGGTCGCAATGCGGGAGGTAGGGGGTTTCTGAGGGGGTGGGAACAACGTGGAGAATATCCAAAACCCTCCACACGAGTTTTGCAGAATAATTCGGCTCTGAATTCACACTTTTGCATCATGCAGGGATTACCCCTCATGCTAAATGAACAGGAGACTGTATGAGGGAAAAGGCTAAAATGAAATCTTGGGATGGGTTCTAATGCAGGCAAGCACAAATAAGTCATTACTTTAACTTACTTAACCATCAAAGAATAAAACAACATTTCCACTCTCAAGTGTTTTCAATTGCTTCCTCTTATTTCCCTCCCTCTGTGCATGCTCATAACTAATCTTGATTTATTAAATGGACGTAATTCAATCTGATTTTAGCTATTATTATTATTATTACTAATTCTTTATTATTATTACCACAAACGTTTCGAAGTGGTACAAATCCATTGAAAAATCAATCCCTGTCAGCACCATGGACAGCACATCCAATACATGCAGAAAACAATCTTCACTTGTAACTTAAAAGGATAGTTCACCCAAAACGGAAAAAGTCTGTCATCAATTACTTACCCTCACGATGTTTCAAACTGGTGAGACTTTCTTTCTTTTGTGGAACATAAAAGATGATAATTTGAGAAATGCCTTAGTATCTTTTTGTTTCGTACAATGGAAGTCAATGGTAACCTAAACAGTTTGATTACCGCCATTCTTCACAATAACTTCTTTTATGTTCTGTAAAAGAAAGAAAGTCATACAGGTTTGAAATGACATGAGTGTGAGTAAATGATGACAATTTTAATTTCTGAGTGAACTATTCCCTCAAAAAGAAAAGTCACCCAAAAAAGAACCACTCATTCTCATGTCGTTCTAAACGTACATGATTTACTTACAGAATTGTATCATTTTGTCATACAAATAAAAGAGAATGGTGACGGACTCATTCGTCCTCACATCTGAGGCTATTTTACATAAATGTGTGTTTTTACAATGGGTTTGATTTGAAACAACCTGAAGATGAGAAAATTGACAAAAAGTCAATTATTGGGTTACTATTCCTTTAAAAACTGATTTAGTCAGCATATAGAAAAGTCCCATTGTTTTCTGTCAACTATCAGTGTCTGTCATAAGACACATTTTTTAGCACCACTATCTCATCTCCAGAATGAAAAAGAGTTCTATGATTTCACAGCACTTTAAATCACTCGCCTATTTGAATGATGCAAATGAGGGCCTTTATAATGCAAATGAGGGCCACTTATAAAAGCTCACAGAGTTAGTCACTGAGCCTTGCATAAAAAGAAATACTGAGTAACACAACAGCAAAAGGAAAAGAGATCCTATAAAATGACTACAGGGTCACACCAAGCGCCACCTCTAAGTGACACTTTAGGTTTTCCTCTCGGCTCCGGCGGCAGTCAGTTTATGATGTCACGACACATAACATCAACAGCATGGACGTCAGAGCATGATACTGAATTAGGCTTGCATAACCCCCTACCATCACAACCACCAACAGCTAATATCCTGGGAGTGAGTCAGTCCGATAATCTCCACTGCAATCAATACAGAGTTTTGGAAGCGGGCCATGCCATTATGGACTCTCGTGGTGTCATCCCGGGCCAAGGAAAACTGCTTTCCTATTTATAGCTGCCATCTGAGATGCTTGCTTATTGTTTAGAGAGATTTTCATATAGTTAGATAGCTCTTTTGTGTATCAAAATACTAAAATTTAGAGTACTTTACATTGGAAATGAACATAAATGCTTCTTAAAATGATTTGAAAGATTTTTTACTTGTTTTCAAGTATTAGAAACAAGACGTATAATAGTAAATGCATAGAAAAAGTACATTTGAAAAGTGCAAATTCGTTCAAGGTCAGTGCATCAATACCTTGGCTCTAGACTGCTTACTGCTAAATGTGTCTGAAAGTACAGTAACAGTCTACAGTCATGGCTACTGACGTCTGGCAACCTTCCACAGACTATTCAGCTGCTGAAAGAATACGGAGAACCTTGTAAAGTCCACACAGGCCTGGTTAGTACAGCTTTAAGAACGCTGATCTGTGTCATCTACCCTGGAAACCCCTGTGCTGAATATGTGGGCCATGTCGAAGCCGGCCAGCCAATCAGGTTAGCTCGTCAGTTTCCATTGCAAACCCTTTTTCCTCACTTGCTGTGTCCATGGCGACCGTGGCATTAGATTGTTACTGTAGCAACAGCACTTCTGGTAACAGTCTACAGCCATGGTCGCTAGGGGGCAGAAACTTCAGCATCTCACACATCCATTCTCTAAATGTTTTATAAACCACACATTGTTATACTAAATGTGTTATTTTAAATTAAAGTTTTTTTTTTTTTCTGTATTTAATACATTACTCAGTTCATACCAGGGTGAAATATTTATTGTATTATATTTTATTTACTCAATTCATACAAGGGTGAATTATTTATTTTATTTTAGCTTTGATCAATGGAAACGCCTCTTTCCATCAACTCAGACACTCTGCCTAGATACTGTTATTTAGTGCATTACTAAATTCACACTAGGGTGTATTATTGCTGTATATATTTATATATATATTATAGCTTTAATCAATGGAAATGCTTCTTTTGTGTACAATTTTGCATACACTATACACAAAAAGTACCCCCCCCCCTATTTTTGGTCCTCACTACCATGTAATGTAATTTTGCATTATGCTATTTGTAAAAACTAAATAAATAAATCTGTTAAAATGTATTTTCAGGCCTTTGGCATCCTATTTTCATCATACAGTACTTAAGGATGCCCTAAATCTTATTTTACATATTAATTAGGATGAGTAGTGTGAGAATTGGGACACAGCCAGAGTGATCACTTGAGCTTTCATCTCCTGCTTGTGTTAAGGTGCTTGTGTTTTCTGCTGTATATTTTGTAAGAAATGTTAGGTACAGTAAAATATATGTTAAATCAAATATCAAACTCCTCAGATTTGGTCAAATATAAAAGTTCTGGAAACCACAGCACATATTTATTTACTGTGAATTTAGCACTATACTTTGAGTATCTAAATAAAATGCTATTTGTTTGTCAGTTGTTACATAGAAAAGTGCAAGCGTAAAATGTGGGGCACAATTTGAAACATGTTTCTGAATTAAATGGCCTAGATTATAATCAAATCTTATTTTAATTAGGCAGTATTTTGTTACTTAGTCAAAGCTGTAACTTTTAACACTGAAGAATTGCTCATTTTACAATTACAAAGAAATGCAAGTAACAAATTGAATTAAACATGACATTCTGAAATAGAAAAAGTGAAATAGTATTTTCTCATAAAACATACTCCAACAGTCTTTGAAAAATCACTTTTTAGTTATTATTTTTTACAGTGCATCAGAAATAAAGGTACAAAAGCTGTCACTGGGGTGGTACCTTTTGAAAAGGTACATGTTTGTACCTAAAGAGTCCATTTTGGTACCTTAAAGGTACATATTAGTACTTTAAGTGTACATATTGGAACCTAATAGGTACAAAAGTGTACCTTTTGAAAAGGTACCACCCCAGTGACAGCTTTTGTACCTTTATTTCTGAGTATGTTAACAATTTATCACAACACTAAATTCATACTGTAAGGCAGGGATTGACAACTGTCCTGCATTTCAGATTTCAGCTAATCAAAGATGACAGAAAAAAAAAAAAACAACAACAATAAAAACAAGCAGGTGTGATTGTTTATGTCTGGAAGTAAAATTTGTGGGAAAGTGGCCTTCCAGGCACAGAGTTTAGTTGCCCATTTCTGCTGTAAGGTCGACCAAAAGGTTGGTCAGAGATTATGGAAGAAATATATAATGACACAATTAAACAATATTACATACTGTATACCAAGCACTTACATATTGTATTTATATTGGCCATAACCACGTAATCTGAATGCATAGTCTATTGTATTTTTCACATGAACAATGTATATATTTGTAATGCAATGCAATTGAATTGATTATATGTTTTTGTAAGAACTATAGTACAATGTATAAAATACATGGTTATAATAAAGTAATTTCATAATTCAATGACAATCTCTTTTGTTAATGCAAAATTAAGTGATTAATTTGTACAGGTAGGTAAGTGGTTTGAAAATCAGTGACTCCCTGTCAAGCAAATGTCAACATGATGCTCCAGAACACCCACCCCTATGTTGTTTACTGAGACTCTCCACAGACATGAAGATTTTTTATATTGAGCTAATCAAAGGCTCTATCCCCTAAACATAACCTGCATAGAAACCAGTCTATGAGCACTGTTCAGTATGTTTTTTAAGCCATTTAGTTTATGAGAACAGAATAGTTTTAAACCATGTATACAAGCACACACATAAACACACACAAAACCCTGAGCTTTGTATTGTGCTTTATGAATAAATCTGAATCATCTTACAAAATTCTTCTATAGCATTTCAGTAATACAAAAAAAAAAAAGCATTTTGGTCTAATTCATGTCACTGCTTTTCATTTAACTAAATAATTGTAATTGGTTTTGATATGTATAGCCTGTGCTTCTCTGTTAAGTCAATTAATTAAAGTCAATCAAAGAGACTGCGTTTTTGTGAATCTGCATATTAAGTCTGGAGTGAATGGCCATAGGCTTTTTCATTAATATATTTAAGTAGACTCAGCAAAGGCATTTTAGTGAATTAAAAATGAAAAAACATGGTTTGAGATTACTAGGTTTACCCTTGGAGGAACAATTAATTTAAGCAGAATTAGCTGTATTGACTCAGATGAACTGATATATAAAAAAGTGCATTTAAAAGTTTAGTCAAATCACTAATACATTACAGTACATATTAAAAAGTGATACAAATTGCATTTGCATTGTTTTTCAACTAAAGTGAGCATATACTCTGTCTGTATGCAGTACATTTTCTCATGCAGATACAGTCATCGTCACGTGTCGAACAGATTTTCAAAGTAAGTCTGAGAGAAAACAGCCAAATCACGACCAAACAAGGACGCACTAATTGGACTGTCCTTCAAAAGCAAAGAGCCTCAAGACGGATTGTTAATAGAAAAACGCATGATTTCAAGCTGGTATCACCAACAGCGACTCATAGCCGGTAATAATGTAAAGGAAGACGCTAGAGGAAAACAGAAGCCAGTGGTGGTAAGAATCAATTGTAGCATTGTTTGTTGGATTGTGTAGAGGTGTTTTTGGCCGCATCATACAGGACAGACTGACCTCCCACATATTATTACTCATCTCCTTTCAACACTTGATATTTCTCCCTCACTTTCACAGTTAATTTTCATCCGTCTTCTTTTTTGTACATCTCCAACTTTCCTCATTTCAGCTCTATATGATTCACTTTAGCAAATTATAGTTTCACTGAAACGATAACCCGATGCTTCAGATCACAAAATCCAATCTCATATTTCATTTCACATTTTGGTCCTCTTACTATATCAGGTATAATTAGTTTTCTCTTTCTACACTGTAAAAAATAAGAAAACAATGTTTCAGGTATAACAGCACCACGTATTTTGTAGTTCATAACTGTATGTAGGCCTCTCACTAACTAATATATAATATACCAGCCTACTGAAACTACATCAAATACTGATAACCACCATTATAATACAGGTTGTAAAATGTCTAATTAATGTTAATAGAGTTTGACATAAAGGCTAATTAACATTTACTGACTGTACAATATTACCCACACAAAGATAAATCGCATCAGGGCAACACACAATATTAAAACAATGAAATATTACCTAAA
This sequence comes from Barbus barbus, assembly GCF_936440315.1. NCBI lineage: Eukaryota > Metazoa > Chordata > Actinopteri > Cypriniformes > Cyprinidae > Barbus > Barbus barbus. The sequence continues at coordinate 12,317,124 of NC_136762.1, read as the reverse complement.
AAAATAAAAATACCACATTCACATAACTTATTGTCATTAATACACCATACTTTTAAAAAAATAGTAATTACATGTATTGTCATATTAAACCTAATATACATTTTCATTTATATTGTAAAAGGAATAATAATAACAACAACAAAAGGTTTGCACTGTAGAAATGTAAAAGTTAATTTTGTTTGAATTTGAAATTAGTTTTTTTCCAGTGTGCCAGTGTTTACACTCTCTCGCTCTATAAATAAAAGCAGTGAAGACATCAAATTTGTATGTCTTACATTCAGATATTCAATAACGTCTTTCACTGAGATTTTATGTATACACTGCTTTACTATTGCTTTACATGTAAGATGCAAATCAAGTCTTGCTTCTGATTAAATAACGATGCAAATAATGATTCCCAAAGGAATCCTTTATTGCCAAGGACATGGATTCGTCCGATTCAAGGAAAGTGGTCTTAATGGTTTAACGGATAATCTAATGAGTCTGGAGTGCAGATTAATTGAGATGAAGTGTGAATACGGAGCGGGGCTGATGTTCAGTGGGTCTGTGGTCAGGTGGCCGGCAGTTAAGGAGAGTATCCCTGCTGAGAACACTAAAATAAACCCAAATGCTTCTGTTCCATGTGGTCACTGCACCATCTCTGATAGAGATCCACTTAATAGATCCATTTTGTCCTTGTTTGTGGGTGGGTGAAGTGTGTGAAGATGAGTATACAATTAGGACATAGATGGTATACAAAAGAGGGAAATTGAGAAAATGGAAGTGAGCAAGACAATAAAGCTCAGAAAAATGATAGCGACAGAGGTGACTCAGCATTTCCTGTAGCAGGAAGATAAACACTTTGCCAGGCACTTGACAAAAACGGCCCGCTCCCGCTCGAATCCGATCACAACAGAGACAAAAGCTCAAACACAGATGCACACAAACACACACTGCACAATAAAAACACACTCTGCCAAGATATATGGCTTTCATAGGCTAAGCATAGGCTGGATTAAAAAGAAAGAAAGAAAGAAAAAAGACTCGTTTTATATGAGTCACAGCTTTTATAAAAACCATAATTTCTCCATTGTTACACTTACTGTCACATTGTTGGCAAAGTACAATCAGCACAGTGTGACATCTTCCAGGCCACAACAGTTTTTGATACAGAGCTCTTCTAGAGACTGTCCTTATAAATATACTAGGAATGCATGAACTATTGGCAGTCATTTTGCTTCTTAACAATAAATGTGACTTTTTAATGTTATCAGTATCAGTCTGTAAAGTAAAAAGTGCTAATGTATTGAAAATAGTTTCAATTAAAATAATAATAAAATAACTGATTTTTAATAAAATGTTTAAGCCCAGAAGAGAGAGAGAGAGAGAGAGAGAGAGAGAGAGAGAGAGAGCGTATAACTTTATTATTATTAACTTACTTTATTTAAATGGAAAATATAATAAAGAATGCAGAAACTAAATGCATTTATGTAATTACTGTATTGGCTAAAATGTTCATATTGATGCATCCCTAAAAAGTAGCATGATATTACTACAGTTTTTGGACATGTAACCTTGGAATATATACATTCTTTGATATATGAATATGGTGCTCATTTTGTACCATTGATCGCTCCAAAGTATCATAATCACCAAAAACCTTCACTAGACCATGGTGCCACCATAATACTTTTATATACAAACATAATAAACCTTAACGTCTGAAGGTAAAACATGCAAAGAAAAAAACCTAAAAGACCAAAATGAAAAGCAGATAATTTGTGCAAATTTACTCAAGAAGGCTTGTCTTCTGAGGAACAGATGCACATATGGTAAACATCATGAGATTTATGATGAACTTTTGCTAGTCCTCATGAGCTCAGCATGCATGCATTGGCAGACAGACAGAGAAATCCGAGCATCTCTCGGCTCATCCTGTCAATTCTCGTGCCCTTCCCACGAGACAGGAAATGAATGCCTACAGCCACAGAAATGTGTGAGTGTGTGTGTGTGGAGGAGCGACGTCCTCATCACATCTGGAAGTGATCGCCACACTAGCAACTAAAGCACATTGGGTTCTCATACACTGCCATGCAAAATAAAGCAGGAAATAAATCAGCAACAGCAAAGAAGCATTGGTTGAACTATCAGGTAACACTGGCTGTATGATCAGGCAGACAGCATCACCTAGTGGACATACCTAACCTGAAGAAATACTGATAAGCTGTATTTAATACACAAGTAATCAAATAAAATGTACTAACATATGAAGTGATACAGACTGGCAATATGACTGGGCCTGCCTGCACACTTAGTAAAACCTCCATTGATCACTGTAGAACTTTGAACATCAGACTATCAACATGGTCTTTGCCATCTCTGCCCCTTACATGTTTATTTATTTATTATTAGGCTAAAATACTAGTATTACTATAACTAAATTACTACAAAATTTATGGAATAATAAGTAATATAAGTAAGACTAATTATATTCCACCAATAATAACAACAAAAACAAGTATTTTAAAATAATATAATTGATAATGATATTTTATTCAATACATTTATATTTTACAATTAATTTTATTATTATTATTATTCCGAAACTAATAAATAATAATAATTGTATTATTATTGTAATAAAACAAACAATCCTAATTATATTAAATGCTGGACTGATTTCTAGTAATAATCACCATTATTATTATTACTATTATGATGATGATGATTATTATTATTGTAATAAAAATATAAACCAATAAATATTAAAACTAATAATTATTCCTAATTACATTCCTAATAATTACTATTACATAAAAGTGGGCCTAACATAATAGAAGTAAATCCTTCCTTGTATAATCTATTTACAAATATCTTATTTTGATTTTAAAGAGACAGACTAAACAAAAACCACATATTGTATTTAAAGCATCGTTTCTTAAGAAATGAGACTGATTAAAAAGAGAAGACAACTAAAGGGGTTTGACAGAGGCCTGTTCTGACAGTCTTACACAGAGTCAGCATCTTCAGTGCCAGATTCACAGGAACATGGCTGCTTTCCTGGACACAGATCATGTTTAGTCTCAGACTATAAAAGATTTCACTATGAATAATCACTACTGACAGCCAAAGTTCGTCCAAGACTCTGCCTAATCCGCTTCAGGGAAATTGGCTCCATGTGTTTCAGCTGACCGCTGCTCCATCCTGGATTTCATTGTTCAGTGATTACAAAAGACAAAATATATACTGGCATTCATACAGCAGCAGTTAATCAAAGTGTGACAGAAAATTGTAAACATTTCATTGTATTTTGCGCGTAACTAAAACACATCCTGTACAAAACATTCAAAGAGATCCTTTCGGTTGGAGAACCTCTCATCCCGTCATAATGGGAAATAAAAAAGTCAGAGTTGGAATTCAGAATGAGTATTATCTTCCTCTGCAGAAGAATAATTCTGAACACGCTCTCATTTCCCGCTGTAATTTTGAAAGGATGAAGGTCACTTATGCTAAGTGGCTGGCAGCTCCTTTCTAAGTGAGGGACAAGATGATTACGTTAAACTAAAACCACCCACTCGCTGCAAGACGAAATATTGTGCATTCAGGGTCAGCGTTTCTTTTTCAAAGGATTATCTCTGTCTCACACACACCAGTGACATGTCAGCGCACAAAACACACACACACCTCCTCACATTTTTGTGTCTTTCTCTCACACACACACTTATTCTTACTCTCTCACTTGCGTTTTTTCTGTCTCTCACTGTCTCGTGTCAACCGAGGGATGATTTGATGAAGTGTGTCGGGCTATGATGTCCACATAGTGAGATCTGATTGGCTCGCTTGTCTCCTGCAGATGTCCACGGCGATCTGTGGTTGGCCATGCTAAAAGGGCTTTGTTTATTCCGGCTGGCAGCCACAGGAGGCGCTCTGCTCACGGCAACAACTCCTCACCTGCTGACCGGCATCTGAACCCACCTTCTGTGAGAAAACAAAGAGAGATTACTGGAAGTCCAAGCAAACTACAAAACAGAAGGTCATCGCCTTAAAGACTCTCAGTTTCTTGTTTCTGTTGTACTGGTGCACTTTACACAGCTAATCACACACTAACTGCAGCTATTTCTGCTTTCTGACTAAAGCTACGATTTTGAAATCCTAAGCTGATTAAATGAAAAGAAGCTGGGTAATGAAAAGAAAAATCGAAGATGAGTTTACGGTTATTTTCGCACTGATTTTCAAAGATCAGGAAAATAAAGGTCATTGTTAATTTATGTCACTAATTATGGCAGGTTTAAAACACATATACTCACATTATATAAATAAATGAATAAATAAAACTATCATTTAAAAGTTAAAAACATAATAAATTACATAATAAAAAAACAAAAAACAAAAAAACGGAGTGTTTTTTCAAATAAACTCTTCAAATAATGATAGATATTACTGAATTTACAGCTAAGGCAGCAAACTTAATAATGCAATTTTGTCACATAGAAAGGCACTTGACAGTAAAGCGATGATTTTGCATTTACCACTATCAAATTCTGTCATCATTTCTTTACTCTCACGCCATTCCAAACCTGTATAACTTACTTTCTTATGTGGAACACAAAAGAATATATTTTGTAGAATGTTACACAAAATTTTGGATTCCCTTGATTTCTACTGTAAGGACAAAAACTTCTTGAATTCCTTAAATTAACTTCTTTTATGTTCCACAGAAGAAAGAAATGCATACAGGTTTGGAATGACATGATGGTGAGCAAATGATGACAATTTAAATAGTTAACAGCTAATTTAGAAAAGACGCTGATAATTATCTTTAATCAGGCTCTTATTGAATTAACATTTTACCTCAATTAAAATTAATTAGATCTAAACTTTTAAAGAGAAAGAAGCTATTAAAGCTATTCTGTTAAATTATCCTTTGCCCGAATGAATTTACTATGGTTCATAGAACCCAGAGTTTAACTGACAAGTATTAGTAACATGGTGGTCACAACAAATTAACCATGGTCCTCATTACCATGCTTACATGGTTTTTAAAATAAATAACAACAAATGATGGAATTAGTAATTAAAAAAAAGCCATAAAGATATAGAGACTACAAAAAACAACTTCTATAAAAGTAAAATGTTTCCCAATATTTAATATGTCACTGTGTCACTATTTAAACGTCCCTACCACTTTTCTGGGCCCTGAACGTGGTAGTTGCATTACTGTCCTTGCAGGATCAGGAAGCTCTCGGATTTCATCAAAAATATAATAATTTGTGTTCCAAAGATGAACAAAGGTCTTACAGGTTAGGAACGGCATGAGGGTAAGTAATTAATGACACAATTTTCATTTTTGGGTGAACTATCCCTTTAAGAACTGCGTATGACTATCTCAAAGAAAATATCAACACTGCTTTTCATAATCTTTTCCAACATAATCCAGCATATTAACAAACCAACAGGATGCTGAATAGTCCTATCAACACTGACCCTTCAGTATTAGTACTATTTAAGTCTATTTTAAGAATATTTCACACATGCTGCTGCTTCTCACCGATGAGCCATACAGGCCTTGAGAAACTAATAACACCAAACATCACTCCCATAAGTACACATGTACACAAGTTGAAGGTGTGTTTTAGTGCAAGAACAGATGCCCAGATTCTGTGTTAGCACTTCATCACTAGGTGGGACTGTGATATAATTTGCATTACAGCATAGCTCAGTATCAGGGACTAAATCTTAAACTCAGTGGTTCTCAATATATATATACAGCATGTAGATGTAACTATGAAAAAAGAGAGTATATTTATTTATCATAGTCTTATTTTTAAAACTAGTTAACACTGTGCATCTAAAAGCACATTACTTTGGCATTACAGAAAGTGGATTTCAATGTACATGCTGGTGAATATGCATATATGTGACCCTGGAGCACAAAACCAATCATAAGTCGCACAGATATATTTGTACCAATAGCCAACAATACATTCTATGGGTGAAAATTATCAATTTTTCTTTTATGCCAAAAATCATTAGTGTATTAAGTAAAAATCATGGGTTCAATGAAGATATTTTGCAAATTCCATACCGTAAATATATCAAAACATAATTTTTGATTAGTAATATGCATTGCTAAGGACTAAAGGTGATTTTCTCAATACTTCGATTTTTTTGCACCCTCAGATTCTAGATTTTCAAATAGTTGTATCTTGGCCAAATATTGTCCTATCCTAACAACCGTACATCAATGGAAAGCTGCTTATTTGAACATATGCAGCTTTCAGATGATGTATAAATCTTAATTTTAAAAAATTGACCCTTATGTCTGGTTTTGTGGTCCAAGGTCACATATTATCTCTGCAAATATTACACTTTTTTTCCCCACAGAAAACTCAGCATATACACACCTGCATGGGTTTGCGAGAAGGCCTTTTTGGTTGATTGTTTGAGTGATTAGGAGTCCAGGCTCCCAGGCTCTGATTGGAATAGAAATCCATAGGATACACCTCCTGCCATCCCACCTGCTGCAGTGCTACTGCTGCCTGAAAGAGAGAGGGATTTTTAATTAAAGACACCAGACTGCAGCATCAAACACAGTAGCTGCAAGCCAGAGGAACAACGAGAATCTTGAGAAAACAACATGGCAGGGCCGCCAACAGCTGACGAGTCGATACACATATCAGCTATGAGCGCAATCGGATATCAAGGGAGCTCTAGTCAAACACGGCACTTCTCGTCTAAGAGGGCAAGTCACCTGACTCTCACACCGCGTACCATCTCCCGGATGGCTCTATGTATTACCAATGCACAAAGATCTTCCCCACTGGCGAAAGCGGAGCCTCTGAGCCGAGGTGAGAGCCGTGCTGTTCCATGTGACCTACAAATGCAGACGAATACATTAGCAGGCCTCCAGAGGAATGCAGGAGTTCCTCATGCATGTGCCTATATTACATAAATTCCGGCAGATTCTCACCCGACAGATTGAGCTGCTTATATGAATAATCAATGCCCCGTGTTCTTCTCCACCCGTGGGCACGTATACCCACTTCACAAGCGAGATGCGCTGTATCGTACGGCTCTAATATCGTGGGCGAAATGACAAACGCCCCCGCCTCCAGTGAAGGACTGTCTCTCTCCGCTGACAATAGTACACTACCTCACAAACAAATGCCTCTTCATAAATCTCTCTTAAATACCCCTCAAAACCTAATGCTACAGTCACTCGCTTTTATTGACTGGAAAAGCGATAGTCGAGAAGTTCTCGCCTGAATGTTTTTCTGTGAAAATTGAGGCTTCTGAAATATAGCAGGCTATGGTATTTAATAATTCAGAATCTTATTAACCCTACATAGAAATGTTATTATATATATATATATATATATATATATTATATATATACATACACACACACACACACACACACACACACATAATTTTATTTATTTATTTTTAAATATTCTTTGGTCAGAGTTGTGACCAAACTACGAATCAAAGGCCTGGACAGACTGACTCAAATTTTATTATTAATATTTTAGAATAATAGTTAAAGCCAAAAAGAACACAAGTGGAAGTTGAAGTTTGTAGTGACCAAAAAGTAAAGCTATTTATACATAGGCACTATTTCACTATCAATTTAGTAGAAAACTAAATAAACATTAATAATTTTATTTTTAATCTTTTTTTTTTTTTATATATAGTATCATATTAACACAAATATAACTAAATATTCATAAAACAAACAATATGACAATAGCAATTCTAATTTAACAGTCATTATATTTGGAAATAACACATATGAAGGTAAAGGAATCATGTAGGGATCAAAAATTCAAGAAATGTATACACAGGCCCTACTTAAATTTTTATATTTGTTGTTAAATTGTTGTTAATTGATAGTAATTTGAACAACAACAACAATAATAATAAATCAATAATCAAACTAGGAAATGAAACAAATGGAAGAAAAGGAATTATGTAGGGACCAAAATGTCAAGAAGTTTATAAATAAGCAGTATTCAACTACTTAAATTTATGAAACAAAAACAAAAAATTAATTTTAAATATTTAATTCAAAATATTGAATATTATTAAAATAATATTTATACTATTAAAATAATAAAATAAAATAAAATAAAATAAGAATGGCGCTGATATATTAACATTGATGTTAAATCATCTTAATAATATAAAATTCCTATACGTATATGAATTTCTGTGTGAATATAGTCAATTAGCGATGCTGAAAATGATGAAAAAATGTATTTTTATGAGATAATAAGATCTTGGATGAGCTTTTTTTCTACTTTGGATGTGCTGCCAACACCAGTCTTTCGTTCTCTCTTCTTCCATCCATCCTGTTCTTATTAACCCTGGCACATCCATCTCTCTTTCACTGGCTTTTCTTCAGAGCTGTGCATAAGCTACCTGCTAATCCCTGTTCTGACATGAGAGGCAAGTGTGTCATATTGACTATAAATATATCACGAGACACTGAAAATGACTGCCCTCTATCTCTTTCTTCATACTTCACTTTCACACTCCCTTACATCCTCTCATTTCTTGACTTCACAGAAAGAGCAAACACAAGCAGAGATGCATTAAGGTGGTAGTTTCTGAAAAGACTTTTACTATGAACTCCATGTTTAAGCAAACCGGCTGGGCAGGAACATTGTTACCCCTTTTATTATGGGCTGAGCCATCTCAAAAATCAGCATGTTATTGCTGCATTTTAATGTATTCTCATAATGACATATTTTCTCTACGCTTCTACTACACCAAATGCGCTGAGCTCCGGCGTGGGCCAAGCGGCAATGAAAATGGATTACGGAGACGTGTAGAATATGAGAGCCACATATGATTATGCAGTGCTTCAATATGGCTCGACTGAGCATTATCATTATTCACTAAGAGATATGATGCCATAAAAACTCAACATAAATGAGCGTCTCCTGGTACACTGGGTACATTGTTGCTATAGACCGATATATCGGCCAGGATGATTAATAGGCTGATATTTAGACATTTTGAGAGGCGTCAGCAGATAACCATGCCCGCTTGGCCGATAAACAGAAGAGTCCCCTCACGGCTCTTTCAAAATACTGCAAGTCCACAGCATTGTCAATGGATAGTGCACATAGTGAATTTTAAATAAGCACTGCATAAAATATCTTTCTGTTGTAAGTGATTATGTTTTAGGACTCTGGACATAATGATGTATGTATACAAATAATAATAGTCATATTGAAATTAACTTTCTAATCAAATCCTAGTAATCCTAACATCTGAAAATTCATTGCATAAATTTAGGTTTTATATTTAGGATCTTTAAAAAAAAAAAAAAAGCTAAATTATATACTACAATTATACATTATACAAATACAAGTTTGTCATCGGTAAGACTTTTAAAAAAATGTTTTTGAAATATTTTAAGCTCACAAATGCTGCATTTGTTTGAGTAATATTGTGAAATATTTTTACGATTTGCACATGATCCTTCAGAAATTATTCTAATATGCTGATTCAGCGCTCAAGAAACAGTTCTTATTATTTTCAGTGTTGAAAACAGTTGTGCTGAATAGAACAACATTTATTTGAATTTTTTTTTTTTTTTTACACCATTATAAAGGTCTTTACTGTCACCTTTGATCAATTTAATGTCCCCTTGCTACATAAAAGTATTAATTTACTGATTTAAAAAAAAAATCTTACTGAACCCAAACTTTTAAACAGTAAATTATAACATAGCACATTAATAATAATAACAAATAGTAGTATTATAAATTACTACTCTTTGAAATAATGTTATTTATACGTTTATTATATAATATAAACACAAATATATTTATATGTTAATATATAAGCCCCATTTTTTACAGCCATCACTCCTGTCTACTAAGAAAATCCTTCTAATGTGCTAATTGGTACTCAATAAAGATTTTAATAGGGTTGAAAATTGTTGTCCTGCTTAATAACCTGTGGAAAGTAAAAACTCGTTTCTCTCAAGTCACTGTACAGTATCGCATTTGGTAATAAAACTGACCAAACACAAACATATTTCAGAAAACTCATCAGTCTGTTGTTCTTTTAAGAGATGAAGACTTCTTCATGCACTGCTGTCTTGAAAAAAGCCAGCAAACTGGATCAAATAAGGACAGAGAGAGAAGAGAACGGCCCATGTGCACAACAACAATGACGTGCACTGATGAATCAACCACAATAAGACCAGGCATTTAATTAAATGAAATTATGGTTTTATGTTCACTGGAATTTGCATATTTTAACCCTTAATTAAGGATGTGCAAAATAATATTTTTCAAATAAATTACTCTATATAAAATAAATTAATTCTAGTTGACCACTGTGACCCATCTGTGAATATTTAAAAATGAAATAAAATCAGTCTTATTTTAGTATTATTTATACACTATTATAGTAGTTATTAATATTTTGAATTAACTTTTAAATAAATAATATAAATACATTCATATACATAATAATGTAAATAAATAAATATTTGAATTAGCTTTATTTGTACTTTTACAATTTTAATTTTAGTTTGTTTTTAGTACGTTTTTTTAAATATTGACATGCAGTTTTACCGATGACCGGATACCGATAATCATAAAAATGCTTTACATTAGCGCCGATAATCATTTTAGTTTAAGAATTTATTTCAATTTGTTTCCAAGTATTTACTTTTAGAATTTTCATTAGTGTTTCATCTAGTGTTTCATAAGTGTTTCATCTAGTATTTATATTTAATTTTATTTCAGAGTTATTTCAATTTACTGATTAGCATTGATTTTTAAAAGCATTAGTTAACAACAGGGTTATTTTGTTTTAGTTAACTAAAACCATAAAAGCATTTTTGCTAAATAAAATAAAGTAAATGTTAACTGAAATAAAATACAAAACTTTAATAATTTTCTTTATCTAGTTGCCAAGGCAGCATTTCTAATTTTCAGTCAGATATGCTTGATGCAGTAAAATAAATAAAATGAAAAATAAATAAATAAAATTTATATATATATATATATATATATATATATATATATATATATATATATATATATATATATATATATATATATATATATATATATAATTCAAAATGTGAATAAAAACTATAATAGTATCTAAATGACACAAAAATAACACTGGTTAACAATAACACTGAATCAAATTTACCTTATACTATTTAAGACGTGTGAAGGAAAAGTGACCCACACACACACACACACACACACACACACACACACACTTGAGGAAGCAGAGCACAGCTTGGCTTGCAGGGAGAATGTGAATGTGAATATGAACTGCACTGATGTGAAGTGCTGATGCTCTCCTGTAAATATGAGAGTAAATCTGCACTGGCCTAAAGCTTCCCTGCAAAGCATTATTATTTAGACAAGCACGGAGTCAAATAAAATAAAGAAAGAGCGGGGAGAAAAAAGCCAGCAAACTGGATCAAATAAGGACAGAGAGAGAAGAGAACGGCCCATGTGCACAACAACAAGAGGACAAGCACATCAGAGCCTCAAGTAGAGTCTCAGCTGGCAGCTTCATTGAACAGTGCACACTAAACACCAGCTTCTGGCCTTGAGGCAAAGTTTCAAAGAAAAAGCCACATCTGACATTGGCAAATAAGCAGAAAATGGTAGACCGGCTAAAGAACATAAAAATAACACATGGCAAACTATTATTATTTATGGGTGAATCTAAGTTCAAAATGTAGTGGAAACTGTTTGAACTATTATTATGGAGGGGTAAATCTAAGTTCAAAATGTAGTGGAAATTGTTTGAACTATTATTATGGATGGGTGAATGTAAGTTTGAGATGTTGTGGATATTGTTTGACTAAACAGTAATTCAATCACACTTGAAAATCTGCACCACTGCCACTGCTGCAAGCTGAGAATTTGCTGACAAACAATGTTTGAAGAATACAGTACTTATTTAGATTTTTTATTATTTGCAATGCAATATACTGTCATTTGTGACAAATATAATGCTCACTTAGTAAATAAAAGCAAAGAAAATAAAACAAAAACAGTGATTTTCTAAATTATTTTTTTATAATTTTTTTTTAAATGTAAGGCAAATTTTGACAAATATAAAGCAACGCCAAATGTTATTTTGATTACAATTTAATATATTTTAATACATTTTTATAAATTATATTATAATGTATTTATATATATATATATATATTTATATTTATATATATATATATATAAATATATATATATATATATATATAAATATATATATATATATATATATATATAAATATATATATATATATATACAGTATATATGAAGAATTTATTTGCAAAAACCGATAAATCTACATTTTCAAAAATCATGTTTTTTTTTTTACGTTACCATGTTTTTATTGTGTTAGTTAGCTGTTTTTTAAAGTAATTTTTTAACCTAGTCAAAATAACCCAACTGCAGTTGGATTGAGATTAATTGGAATGCACGATGAAAAAAATTGATTTCTGAGAATTGTTAAAAACAGAGTTATCTGTTTTTGCTAATTAATATATATATTATATTATTTAGCATATTATATATTATTAAATATATGACATTTTTATTGTTTTAATATTATTAAAAATTACAGCAAAGAATCCTTGGTGAATAAAACTACTAATTTCTTTCAAAATTACACACAAATAAAGTTTATATCAGCCAACCTCATCTCCAGATATCAGTATCGATTTTTGTATTAGCCACAGAAAACCCAGTATCAGTCGACCAATAGTATATTCCTGATAGACTAAGCAAGAAGAGTAACAGACATCCTAATGAGCTCTATCTGCAGATAAAAATCGGCCAGATGTTTCTGTTTTGCATCTGGGAATGGGGAATAGGGATTTAACCGAGACACCTATCCCAGGAAAAATGCTTGGTGTGTGATTCTGGCTAAGTCCTGTTTTGGCATGACATGAATCGAGATGCGCACTCGCTTCTGGTGATGAGAGAGAGAAAGACACGTTTGGAGAGGTGCTGCAGTTAGTCAGCCATTGGGAGGAGCTACTGTTCCACCCTGAGCTGGCCAACTCATCCCGTCTGTCTCTGAGGAGAAGAGACGGTGGGTAAACAAACCATGCTCCTTCACTAGCATTAACGTGTGTGCGTAGATGTTTGCTTGCGAGCTCAAACACATACACACATTGTTCACACAAATGCATACAGAGCCTTTATGTCCCATAGGCACTCAGACATGGCCAGAAACACACATGACAAACATGACTGGCAGCATGTGGACTGACGGGGGAGAGGTGAACACCTGCAGTGAGAGTACAGCTGTGTGGCGTGTGTTAAGGGAGATGGGGGTTCTGTATGGGTCTGTAAGGTCTGCATGTCTTCGCTTTCATAGTAAAGTACAGTATATGGAGGACTGTGCTGTGTGCATGCATGCAAGATTTGTGTACCTCATATGGAGACAGTAAGGGTTTGGAGAAAGCTGTTCCCCAGTCGATGGAGAGGCGAGGACAAGCGATCTGCACCCACCTATAAAGGGAGATGAGTAAAGAGAGAACAAAAATTAATCGAAGTGAAAATTGAAATGTTTGCAAACCAGTTTACTTTACTGAGATATGTGATAATATCAGAGTGAGAACAAAATGTAGGGCTTTTTATTCAAGAGGAAATGATTGGATCGCTAAAAGTTGTCTCGGCAGGGTTAAAAGATACAGACAGAGTGGGTGTGTTATAAAACGTTATCAAAAAATGAAATATAAAGTCTCCATGGGGAATTTTGTGATAACTAAAAAGGGGTATGATGTCCTCACTACTCTGACTGGTCGAGGACAAGGTTTTCAAAAATGACATCAGACAAAAGCAGAATAAATAGATTAAAGGACAAGTGTGAATATAATTGTTTTTCTTTGGAATGGCGTGCACTGATGAATCAACCACAATAAGACCAGACATTTAATTAAATGAAATTATGGTTTTATGTTAACTGGAATTTGCATATTTTAACCCTTAATTAAGGATGTGCAAAATAATTTTTTTCAAAAAAATTACTCTATATAAAATAAATTCATTCTAGTTGACCACTGTGACCCATCTGTGAATATTTAAAAATGAAATAAAATCAGTCTTATTTTAGTATTATTTATACACTATTATAGTAGTTATTAATATTTTGAATTAACTTTTAAATAAATAATATAAATACATTCATATACATAATAATGTAAATAAATAAATATTTGAATTAGCTTTATTTGTACTTTTACAATTTAGATTTTAGTTTGTTTTTAGTACGTTTTTTAAAATATTGACATGCAGTTTTACCGATGACCGGATACCGATAATCATAAAAAAGGCTTTACATTAGCGCCGATAATCATTTTAGTTTAAGAATTTATTTCAATTTGTTTCCAAGAAAACATTTAGAATTTTCATTAAAGCTTTTTTAAGTTGAAGTGTTTCATCTAGTATTTATATTTAATTTTATTTCAGAGTTATTTCAATTTACTGATTAGCATTGATTTTCAAAAGCATTAGTTAACAACAGGGTTATTTTGTTTTAGTTAACTAAAACCATAAAAGCATTTTTGCTAAATAAAATAAAGTAAATGTTAACTGATATAAAATACAAAACTTTAATAATTTTATTTATCTAGTTGCCAAGGCAGCATTTCTAATTTTCAGTCAGATATGCTTGATGCAGTAAAATAAATAAAATGAAAAATAAATAAATAAATAAAATTATATATATATATAAAATTCAAAATGTGAATAAAAACTATAATAGTATCTAAATGACACAAAAATAACACTGGTTAACAATAACACTGAATCAAATTTACCTTATACTATTTAAGACGTGTGAAGGAAAAGTGAGCCACACACACACACACACACACACACACTTGAGGAAGCAGAGCACAGCTTGGCTTGCAGGGAGAATGTGAATGTGAATATGAACTGCATTGATGTGCAGTGCTGATGCTCTCCTGTAAATATGAGAGTAAATCTGCACTGGCCTAAAGCTTCCCTGCAAAGCATTATTATTTAGACAAGCATGGAGTCAAATAAAATAAAGAAAGAGCGGGGAGAGGAGGGGGAAAAAGGAAAGAGGGTTGAGCGAGAAAGAGGCAGTGATAAGAAAGGGTAGGTGAGCAAAAACAACTGCACTGCAATGCCCTAGTCTCCACGGAGCTACCCTACATAGCAGCCAGACTGGGTGGCAGAGAGAGAGAATAAGAAAGAGAGAGAGAGAGAAGGAGGGACAGAAAAGAATAACAGTGACAGAGAGTCACATGAGGAACAGTATGAGTGATCGTTGGCAGGCAGAGCGAGAGAGTGTCTAGAGAAACTGCATTTGTCTTTTGAATGTATGTAATGAATACAGAAGCACTGGAGTTGGAATTGTGGGTATTCGGATGCCTAATGTTAAGTAAGAGAACATTCACTGGGCTTCGCACACCGGCAGCTAAATGCCACACTTGGGAAACCGACAAGACAGGCATAAATGTATTTTAAGTGGGCTTTAACAAAGCATGCAGTCTTGCATTAAAAAAGCAAGATGTATATCTCATACAAATAGTAATTTCACATAATATATAAATATATTTATCTGAAATGTCTCAAGCGTTGGGGAGTAACTAGTTACATTACAGAATTACGTAATTCATTACAAAATAAATGTAACTAAGTTACTGAGAAAAAATTTAATTACATTACAGTTATGAAAATGTTAACAATTACAAAGGGGGTTACATCTTAATATTCACACACACACACACACACACACACACACACACACACACACACACACACACACACACACGACTGATTTCTTTCTCAAATTTCTATTTGGGTTTATATGCTTTATTTCCTGTCATAGCTATGCAAAAATTTGATTTCAAAAACAGTATCATAGCTATTAAACTATATCTTATGATTTAAAATCTGTATTTAACCTCAACAATCTCAAAGTAGAAACAGGTGCTAAAGTCTGATTTTGTGGTGGCTGTGATGAAGGATTTTGAGAAGTCTGACAGTAATCAGTGTTGAGTACTATTGTAAGGTTAACCCTGCCTGGTTTAAATGTTTGAAATGATTAACAAGGCAAGGAAAGGCAAGTTTATTTACAGTCAGGTCCATAAATATTCGGACATCGACACAATTCTAACATTTTTGGCTCTATACACCACCACAATGGATTTCAAATGAAATGAACAAGATGTGCCTTAACTGCAGACTGTCAGCTTTAATTTGAGGGTATTTACATCCAAATCAGGTGAACGGTGTAGAAATTACAACAGTTTGCATATGTGCCTCCCACTTGTTAAGGGACCAAAAGTAATGGGACAGTTGGCTTCTCAGCTGTTCCATGGCCAGGTGTGTGTTATTCCCTCATTATCCCAATTACAATGAGCAGATAAAAGGTCCAGAGTTCATTTCAAGTGTGCTATTTGTATTTGGAATCTGTTGCTGTCAACTGTCAAGATGAGATCCAAAGAGCTGTCACTATCAGTGAAGCAAGCCATTATTAGGCTGAAAAAACAAAACAAACCCATCAGAGAGATAGCAAAAACATTAGGCGTGGCCAAAACAACTGTTTGGAACATTCTTAAAAAGAAGGAACGCACCGGTGAGCTCAGCAACACCAAAAGACCCGGAAGACCACGGAAAACAACTGTGGTGGATGACCGAAGAATTCTTTCCCTGGTGAAGAAAACATCCTTCACAACAGTTGGCCAGATCAAGAACACTCTCCAGCAGGTAGGTGTATGTGTATCAAAGTCAACAATCAAGAGAAGACTTCACCAGAGTGAATACAGAGGGTTCACCATAAGATGTAAACCATTGGTCAGCCTCAAAAACAGGAAGGCCAGATTAGAGTTTGCCAAACGACATCTAAAAAAGCCTTCACAGTTCTGGAACAACATCCTATGGACAGATGAGACCAAGATCAACTTGTACCAGAGTGATGGGAAGAGAAGAGTATGGAGAAGGAAAGGAACTGCTCATGATCCTAAGCATACCACCTCATCAGTGAAGCATGGTGGTGGTAGTGTCATGGCGTGGGCATGTATGGCTGCCAGTGGAACTGGTTCTCTTGTATTTATTGATGATGTGACTGCTGACAAAAGCAGCAAGATGAATTCTGAAGTGTTTCGGGCAATATTATCTGCTCATATTCAGCCAAATGCTTCAGAACTCACTGGACAGCGCTTCACAGTGCAGATGGACAATGACCCAAAGCATACTGCAAAAGCAACCAAAGAGTTTTTGAAGGGAAATAAGTGGACTGTTATGCAATGGCCAAGTCAATCACCTGACCTGAATCCGATTGAGCATGCATTTCACTTGCTGAAGACAAAACTGAAGGGAAAATGCCCCAAGAACAAGCAGGAACTGAAGACGGTTGCAGTAGAGGCCTGGCAGAGCATCACCAGGGATGAAACCCAGCGTCTTGTGATGTCTATGCGTTCCAGACTTCAGGCTGCAATTGACTGCAAAGTTTGATTTATGATTATATTCTGTCCCATTACTTTTGGTCCCTTAACAAGTGGGAGGAACATATGCAAACTGTTGTAATTCCCACACCGTTCACCTGATTTGGATGTAAATACCCTCAAATTAAAGCTGACAGTCTGCAGTTAAAGCACATCTTGTTCGTTTCATTTGAAATCCATTGTGGTGGTGTATAGAGCCAAAAATGTTAGAATTGTGTCGATGTCCCAATATTTATGGACCTGACTTTATATAGCACATTTCATACACAATGGTAATTCAAAGTGCTTTGCATGAAACAAAGTAAAATAGTCATAAAAATAATAATAATATTGATCACAACAATAAAAATAAGGAGTTGAAAAAAACTCGGGGCGTGCCCCTGTCTGTAATGGTAGGAATTTAGAGTTGGTAGAGCGATTCACGACTAGAGCCTCCCTTCTAGCGTCTCACATTCTCTCGGTATTTCCTGTACCTTCAAATGCACTATTTGCCTCTACAGCTCTTAGTGCCTTAGAGAATGCATTTTGTCCCCCCCTGGACTGTGCGCATCTCTCAATCTATAGATGTGCACTCGTCTGAGTGAGTCCATCGCTCTCCCCCTCCCGCACTCCCTCCGCTTAAAGACAGTCCCTAGCCAGAAACCAAACAAATAGAACTCAGAGGTCCTACTTTAAACTGATTAACCAACACACTTGTCTTTCTTTGCCCACATTTTCTTTACCATCAAAGCACTTACTTTAGCCTTCTGTTTAAACTTTTAAAATTATATAAAAATATATTTAAAATTAATTTAAAACAGTTAAGAATAGAAAATAATTATACATAAAATACAGTGCAATCAGTTTCTGACGTAGCACAGTGCTCATTCAACAAATGCACAGCTAAACAGATGAGTTTTGAGTCTGCATTTAAATGTGGTTAATGTTTTAGCACATCTGATCTCCTCTGGAAGCTGGTTCCAACTGCGGGCGGCATAATAGCTAAAAGCGGACTCCCCTTGTTTTGTGTGAACCCTTAGTGTTTCTAACTGACTCGATCCTAATGATCTGAGTGGTCTGTCAGGTTTATATTCAGTGAGCATATCTGCAATGTATTTGGGTCCTAGGCCATTGAGTGATTTTTAAACGAGCAAAAGAACTTTAAAATCAATCCTAAATGTAACTGGAAGCCAATGTAAGGACCTGAGGACTGGTGTGATATGCTCAGATTTTCTGGTTCTAGTCAAAATACTGGCAGTAGCGTTCTGGATGAGCTGCAGCTGTCTAATGGTCTTCTTTGGAAGGCCTGTGAGGAGACCATTACAATAGTCCACCCTGCTGGTGATAAAGGCATGAACACGTTTCTCCAAATCTTGACTGGAAACAAAACTAATTCTTGAAATGTTTTAGAGATGATATTATGCTGATTTAGTTACTGTTTTGACATGACTACTAAAACTAAGGTCTGTTTCCAGAATCACCCCAAGATTCTTGACTTGATTTTTAGTTGTTTGACCCCTAGAGTCAAGGTATGCATTCACCTTGAGAACTTCATCTTTGTTTCCAATTGCAGTGACTTCAGTTTTCTCCTTGTTTAACTGAGGAAAGTTTTGGCACATCCAACTGTTAATTTAATCGGTGCAAGAATCGAGCCTTGTGGGACTCCGCATGTCATGGAAGTCCACTTAGACTTATGCTCTCCTATACTCACATAATAACCTCTCCCTTCTAAGTATGACCTGAACCATTTGAACGCTTTTTTAGAAGGGGCTTAACAACTGCAGTTTTCATGGAGCTTGGAAAAGTTCCAAAAAGAAGTGAGGCGTTCTAAGAGATCTGCTTCCAAACAGTTAAGCACACTTTTGAAAAAAAGATGTGAGAAGTGTGTCAAGATAGCAGGTTGACGATTTAAGGTGCTGTACTATTTCTTACAAAATTTTGCTATCAATTGCTTCAAAAACAGACATATTTACTTCTTTTTGAAATTGCGGTCGAACCTGTGTGACCTCTGCATAACTGGAAGATTATTGCCAATTGCCTTTCTGATATGATTGATCTTCTCAGAAAAGGAGGAAGCAAACTCATTGCATTTGCTGTTGCAAAGCATTTAACTGGGAATCTGATTTGGGGGGTTTGTTAGTCTCTCAACAGTAGCAAAAAGAGTGCGGGTGTCATTTAAATCACTGAAGGTTTGAGAAGAATGTCTGTCTAGCTGTGGCTAGTTCCGCATTGAAAGCACGAAGGCTGTTTTTATAGATGCTATATTGAATTTCTAGTTTCGTCTTCCGCCACATCCACTCAGCTTTTCTGCATTGTCGTTTCATACTCTGAACTGCTGTTGATTTTCTCCATGTTGATTTTTGCCTGCCATTCTTCTTTCAGACTTTCACGGGACAGTTGAAAACATTTGCTAGAAATTTAAAAAAGTAATCAAATGTAATCAGTTATACTACTTATTACATTTTGAATAGGGTAACCATTTAATCTATAACCATCTAATCTATAATATTACATTTCCAAAGTGACCTTCCCAACACTTCACGCCTCTCTCGCTTTGTGTATATATATATATATATATATATATATATATATATATATATATATATATATATATATATATACACATAGAGTATATACACACACACACACACACACACATATATACACGATATACAAATGTATGTATATATAATATGTAGGCTATATGATATATAAATACACACGAAATCTGTACCTTTTTAATTAATTTATTCATTTTTTAAAGCTGCAGTCCGTAACTTTTTTTTGGTTAAAAATGATCTGAAATCAATATTTGAGCAAGTAAATAACCAGCCAGTGATCAAAACTATCACCTTACTTTAGGCCGATTCACAGCGGTTAGTTTATAATACTTTTTTCTAATCTGAGTGGTACGGGTAGGGTTTCGTGAGAAATTCGAGCATGGCCCTGTGTCATTACTAGGGATGGGTATCGTTAAGGTTTTAACGGTATTACTACTCTTATCGATACTGCTTATCGATCCGGTACTTTAACGGTATTCTTATCGGTACTTTTTGTTTTACTTTGTTTATATTCTTACAGTATCTTATCTTATGTATATAAAACACTAAAAATGCCTGCACTTCATCAATTTGTAAATGCACCAGTGTGCAGGTGTTTTTAGTGTTTTATATACATAAGATAAGATACAGCAACAACATGAACAAAGAAACAAAGTAAAACAAACTGACAAATACAATAAAACAAACACACAAACGAAATGAAATAAACAGTGCTTTCATTTTACCATGAAGGTCTCTACTAATATTAATGTTCAGGTAAGTAATAGTTACAAAAGTAATCAAATGTAAATGAGCACTGCATAGTTTTCACTGTATGTACTGATAGATTTATGTTTATTAAAGCTATAACGTTGTTCAGATTAAGAGCTGTGGGTGATTTTCTCTTTGCATTTTGTTCTTTGATTAACATTGATGGCTCAAGCTCCAGTCTGACACTTTAAGACAATATACTGACATGCATCGGATTTTCTCCCAACTGTTCTCGTCCACTTAAAACATAAAAGTGAAGATTCTCATAACCGGCCATTTTGACACATTGTGTGTGTATTTTTTGGCATATTTTTGTGTGTTATTTCGACGCGCCCGAAGCTCAAAGTGTACTTTGCTTGTCCGTTTTGGAGCACGCCGCCGCGCAGGCACACGCGCGCACACACATTTCAGCCTGGGGAACAGCAGATTGTACTTTCAACGTTTTACTATCAAATATGTCCTGCAATGTAGCAACAGTAAAGACGGCATTTTATAACAATCACTGATTGAGCTGATTCAGATGTTAAGTTTTGGTTCGGAGGAACGAATCCGCGCCGCTATGAAGGGAAGGGAGTTGTGCTAGAAGAAATGCGGCTATAATCCTTGGAAGCCAAAATCGAAAAACAAAAAAAATACTTTGCTTAATATAACAGCCACAGGCCTAAAGTGTGAGCAGATGTTTGAATAGTTGGTTCTCTCTTCTATCATAATTAAACAGGAC
This sequence comes from Barbus barbus, assembly GCF_936440315.1. NCBI lineage: Eukaryota > Metazoa > Chordata > Actinopteri > Cypriniformes > Cyprinidae > Barbus > Barbus barbus. Next base: position 12,295,651 of record NC_136762.1, on the reverse strand, counting down.
TTTCATGTTGTGTGTGCTGAAGCTCCTCCGCGTGAGCGCGATCTGGCTTCTGAATTGCGCATAACAAAAATGCATCATAGACAAATGTTTGAATATTATTGCACATAAAAACATCTAGCGACATATATATATATATATATATATATATAGAGAGAGAGAGAGAGAGAGAGAGAGAGAGCAACAATAAATGTATGTGTGTTTTCTTAATTTCTCCAATACCGACAGAAGTACCGATAATGTAAAAGCTTATCGATACTCCGGTCTTTCATAATTTAGCCCCGAGACCGATTTAATACCGAGTTTCGGTACCCATCCCTAGTCATTACGCCACGTCTGTAAACAAAGAAGTTTTCCCGGCTAGTAGGCTATCGCATGTGAGGATCCTGCAGGTGGCGAATCATTTATAGCCTTTTCTCACAGCAGCTGGAATAATTAAATTTATCATTTTGATGGCAGATTGTAATCCAGAAATTATTGTGTTTTATGAAACACGTGAATGAAATTAAATTATATTCCAGTTTTAAATGTGCTTCTGATTACAGATAGCCTGGGATTACACAAGATTTGTATTTTAAAGAAAACCAGTTCGAAGGGAGCATAGTTTGCTTTTTGGGTTAAAAGAATTTCTTAATATGAAATTTGAATGGTATGAGATTAGACAGTACAGAAAGAGGCAAAAGTTACAGAATGCATCTTTAAATTAGCTAATCTAAAGGTTTATAGAGGTTGAAGAAGCTGCAAATTTGATCTGGATTGTCTGGCAGGTCTGATTGTAGCTTTACTTGGAACCCTTATAAATGGGTTAAGAATGTCTTAGTGAGTAACAGATCCATAACGCAAATTTTAGTGTTGCTGGTTTAAATGTCTGTCATTTGATCCAAAGATGTTTGCAAATGCAACTGGTTCTCATGACCCCTCTAATCTCAGCCTCGAGTGTGACCCTTAATCCTTATTTGCTCCAGGGGGTTGCATCATGGTACAGTTTACCCATCGCCAAGTGATCCACACACCCTTAAGGCAAATAAATGAATGGCAGTACATTAATGAAATCCTTTCCCTGGATCAAGATTTCTTACAAAAACTATCTGATTAAACGATGGACACATTTGTTTTAATTGGTCACAGACTCATACAACAGCTGCCTTACTTGACTACTGTGTGGGAATTTGGTTAGTTTCACAGTGCCAGACGTTTGATCAGTATAAAGTCTGACCCATATTCTGTCTCACTCTGGCCAAAAACCACCCACAGGAAGGGGCTGACTGATGGACACGTGAAAGACCAACCACAGTTTTTGGCGTGATATTTGGCAGTGCACACAGATCCCAGCATAATAGGGTCATCTGACACTGAGGGTCAAAGTTTGGCTGGTTAGCATGACCATGTAACCCCTGCTGGTAGATTATGTAACTACACCATCTGGACTCAAAAAGCAACTTTTTTCATTGACCGCGATTCAAACAGACAGAACACAGATTCTGACAGAACATAACTTGCTTTGCAGTTCATTATACCTGGATAGGTAAAGTTTGTCAAGACAAACTTTGATGTTGTCTTGACAAAGTCTTGTCTGAAAGTTCTTAATTTTAAAAGCCTAAAGGTTTACAGCCTGTACAGTGAGATCTATCTATCTATCAATCAATCAATCAATCAATCAATCAACAGCATCCTCCAGGTAATAAAGACCTCCTTGGGTAACACTGTGTGGTAACAACCTTGTCTAGATTTAGAGAAATCCCAAGCAAAAATCATACAAAAAAGAAAGCAGCAAAAAGCAAAGGCAGAGAGCTAAAGGCAACGGGAGTCTTCTTCAGAAGTCTTGTTCCAGACACACAGACAGAGAGACAAATAAGGAATGGGTGGTACATACAAATATGAACTTCGTGTCTGTAGCAGAATAGGATTTCAAATATGCAAGAGGGTTGAGGCTGCATCGGGAACCTCAGCACGCCACCAAATTCAATTTACAGGCTTATCAGAGCCAGCATCTGTCCCCTCGCCAGAGACAGCCCTTGCTGCAGGGAGCCATACGGGCAGAGACGCACTCCTCCGTCTGGCCGCATCAAGCCCATTCTCCCAATCCACTTCTGCTTTGCGGAGAAGAGGAGAGGTCAAAGACGTGTAATGATGCCTGTTTTGCTTCCTCTGAAATGGCCCCATCAGCATGTGAAGGCAGACCTGATGAGGGCAGGTTCCTGCTGATCCCCTAACCGTCGCCTGAAGGTGGGGGGGCCAAACTTCACATCAAAAGGATCTAATTGAAGGAGGAAGAGGAATGGGAGGTCTGCTGTGACTGCAGGGGGGTTTTCCTCATGCTGGAGGGAGCAGCAGCCCCAGTCGGCTCTCCTCTCTCGGAGTGGAAATAATGGATTTTAATTAGCTACTCGACCTGCAGCATACAATAGCACAATTAACCTTTCCAATCCACAGGGAAATAGGCACCGGTGCCTCCAAACATCACTTAAAGTCGACAGTGATGTGTAATTACATTAGGCTTACAATAAAGGGCACGTATATGCGCTGGTGAATGCTGGAAGGAAACTTTCTGAAGTTTTCCCGAAGACAGCCATCTGGATTTGCTTTAGATGTGCGAGCAAGGAGATGCAGGTTAGCTAAATCTTGTCTTAAATAGTCACAATAATATGTGATAAAGAAATCTTGGATCTTAATCAAAGGTTTTTGCCATACCTTGCTGAAAAAAGCTAAAACCAGCCTAAACTGGTTGGCTGGTCTTAGCTGTTTAAGCTGGAAGTAGCTGGCTTTAGCTGGTCTCCCAGAAGTGGTCAAAACCCATTTAAAACTAAAACTGGGTGATCAAAACCCAGCTAGAAAAACCAGCCAACCAGCTTATGTTGGTTTTAGCTGTTTTCTTTTTCAGAAGGGATATCCTCAAATGCTAATAGCAAACATCAGTTAGCATAAAAATAGTGTAAAAGGTAATCCGTTCTGGTGTGTTGTACAAAATACTACTCCCTATAAGACCCTAAAATGCAGCTGTCTATAAAATCTGAACAAAATCCTCCCACACTACAACATTTTGTATTTAACTGTTTATGTTGCATAGCGGTATGCTAAGCTACCTGGCTAGCTCGATAGCTGCAAGCTAAAACAAAGTTTAGAAATGTTTAGATTGACCATTTATAGGTTTTGGTTACATAATGTGATGTGTGTATACATACATACATATATATATATATATATATATATATATATATATATACACACACACACACACACACATATATATATATATATATATATATATATATATATACATATGGCCGGTGAGTGTGTGTGTGTATATATATATATATATATATATATATATATATATATACATATATATATATATATATATATATATATATATATGTACATATATATATATATATATATATATATATATGTATATATATATATATATATATATGTATATATATATATATATATATATATATATATGTATATATATATATATGTGTGTGTGTGTGTGTGTGTATATATATATATCTATATATATATATATATACATACAGTGGTGGAAATGGCCGATATTTACTGGGGGGACTGTAACTTGGAGGGGGGGGGGGGGGGGGTTAAAAATTATAATTTTAGATTACCTTTCGGATGTATTTTATCATAAAAACATTTATAATCTATGAAAACATTTATTAAGAACTTATGTCATATTTTCTCTAAACCTTCTTGTACATTAAGACAGGCACCTGTAATTCTGCCCAAATTAAAGATGCGTTGTGTTTGAATTTGTGCATCTTATAATATAATTATTATTAATGACCTCTTGTGTTTAATAAAAAACAAACAAAAAAACATTGATTAGTGAAATGAACTAATGATTTCATAAAATATTAGAATGATTGTCTCTCATTGGCCTGATTAGCTAAGCCCTCAAAACACGTATTATTTAGCGGTATGTATTGCATGATTTGTAGATTATATTTAATAGTTTACACTTTGCAAAAACCTTTTCAATTAGTTTTAAAAGGTAACATTACATTCTTAAGGACTCTACACTTACGTTTCTTTTCAGGAGCACTAGTGCTTCTACTTAAAAAATAAATAAAGAAATTAGGAACACCTTTTGATCAATGACAGAAATTAAACTTACTATTATAAGATGATGTTTGACAAAGTATTTTTTTAACCTTTGTAATGCCATTTTTATCTTTATTAAATGTATGTCATATGTTGTGCCAAAATTATTTATTAACTTTTTGTAAAAAATAAATAAATTATTAAACAATAAATTCATTTAAAATAATAAGATACAATCAGGAAGACCTGAAATCAGCATCAACAATTAATCTTTGCACGGAACAGAAGAGCACAAATGTGGAATATTTACAGACGTTTTAACAAGATTCAGAGGTGGCATTAATACATTTAATAAAAACAATGTTATGAGATTGAATACAGAAACATTAAACAATTAAAATTTATACTTTAAAAATGAAACTCCCAGTAGGTGGCAGCAAGTCACTGTCTGTCACTGAATCATTCATCTAATCGATTCGTTCAAACTGCTGATTCATTAAGGAATGAAGCAAGTGACTCTCTTTATGAATGGATCATAGAATCATCGACTCACTAGATTTGTTCAAAAACAAAGATTCATTCATAATTGAAACAGCGCTGTTTGCTTGGAGATGCGCAGTGGCTCAGCTGTGACTTTATTTAATCAAGAAAATAGTTCTCAACAGATCAGACAAGTGTTCCTAAAATGTAAGTCGCTTTATATTAACTTTTGAATAAAATAAATGATGTATAAATCTGTTTTATTCATTAAATTTCACATTTGTAAACTCTTTATAATCATTAAGTTCATCGCGATCTCACAAACTTCTATTTTAGTGAATGAAGCTCTCTACACTGCAAACTGAATCTATTATTTCTACACTTTGTAACAATGAATGACAAACTGCAGTGCTTTCACGATCTGTGCTGTGAGGAGCAGCATGTGCAGCAATAGAGAAGCATTTCCATTGGCTGCAGTCTGCTCTTGATGGCCAATCAAAGACGGCATTGCCCAGCAAACCATAGACACAAATATCCCGCTACATTTTGTTTAGTCTGCACTGCACTACGGTTTATGCAGAACTGGGATCGCTTTTATAGTCTTTTGAATGGATATAATATAGAAATAATTTTAATTTTCAAATAAATCTAACCAGTTGGAAATGAAACGCCGTCCCCCCTCGTAATTCACTCCCCGGACTCCGTCCCCCCGCGTCCCCCCCCATTTCCAGCCCTGTATATATATATATATATATATATATATACATACACACACACACACATATATATATATACTCACCGGCCACTTTATTAGGTACACCTGTTCAATTGCTTGTTGACACAAATCGCTAATCAGCCAATCACATGGAAGCAACTCAATGCATTTAGGCATCTAGATGTGGTGAAGACGACTTGCTGAAGTTCAAACCGAGCATCAGAATGGGGAAGAAAGGGGATTTAAGTGACTTTGAACGTGGAATGGTTGTTGGTGCCAGACGGTCTGGTCTGAGTATTTCAAAAACTGCTGATCTACTGGGATTTTCACACACAACCAAAATAGGGTTTACAGAGAATGGTCCGAAAAAGTGAAAATATCTAGTGAGCGGCAGTTGTGTGGACGAAAATGCCTTCTTGATGTCAGAGGAGAATGGGCAGACTGGTTAGAGATGATATAAAGGCAACAGTAACTCAAATAACTACTCGTTACAACCAAGGTATGCACAATACCATCTCTGAACGCATAACACTTCGAACCCTGAAGAATATGGGCTACAGCAGCAGAAGACCACAACGGGTGCCGCTCCTGTCAGCTAAGAACAGGAAACGGAGGCTACAATTCGCACAGGCTCACCAAAATTGGACAATAGAAGATTGTTGCCTGGTCAGAATTTCGCCTAAAGAACATGAAAGCATGGATCCATCCTGCCTTGTCTCAACGGTTCAGGCTGGTGGTGATGGTGTAATGGTGTGGGGGATATTTTCTTGGCACACTTTGGGCCCCTTAGTACCAATTGAGCATTGTTTAAACACTACAGCCTACCTGAGTATTGTTGCTGACCATGTCCATCCCTTTATGACTACAGTGTACCCATCTTCTGATGGCTACTTCCAGCAGGATAATGCACCATGTCACAAAGCTCAAATCATCTCAGACTGGTTTCTTGAACATGACAATGAGTTCACTTTCCTCAAATGGCCTCCACAGCCACCAGATCTCAATCCAATAGAGCGTGATGCTATCATGTTAATACGGACCAAAATCTCTGAGGAATGTTTCCAACACCTTGTTGAATCTATGCCACGAAGAATTAAGGCAGTTCTGAAGGCAAAAGGGGGTCCAACCCGGTATTAGCAAGGTGTACCTAATAAAGTGGCCAGTGAGTGTATATATAATTCTGATGTGGTCTCGTGTCTGTGCGTGTGTGAAAACATGATTCTTTAGTGTGGGCTGCCTCGCACAAGCTCCCACAGTTTCTGAGTATATCTGAAATCCATGCTCATAGAGAGTGTACAGTATATGCGCTGTTTTGCACTGATCAAACATCCAATACAGGTATCTTGGCCTGTCTGGAGTGACATCCCAGGATGTATATCTCGGTCTGCCTGGGCTGCCTGCTCTCAAACAAAATGCTCAATGCAAGATGCTGAGAGCGTTGAGTGGAAGAGTTCAGAGCAAACAGGTCATTCTCCTCATATTTCTTTCTAGCAACTCTGTTGAACCCCAGCTTCAGGCTCCTGGGCCAATCCTGTTATGCAGTACATTTTCATGGCCAAAAAAAATTTATACTACCGTTCAATATTTTATTTATTTGTTTTTGAAAGAGTCTTTTAGTTTTATTCAGCAAGGATGCACTAAATTGAGTAAAAATGCCAGTAAAGACATTTATTTGTGGCAAAAGATTTCAAATAGATACTGTTTTTGGACTTTTATATTCCTCAGTTTAAATCACGGTTTCCACAAAATATTTAAGTTTTATTAATATAAAAGTTTTAAGAATCAATAATAATAAAAAAAAAATTCGAGCACCAAATCAGCATATTAGACTGATTTATAAAGGATTGTGTGACACTGAAGACTGGAATAATGATGCTGAAAATTCAGCTTTCCCCTCACAGGAATAAATTACATTTTAAAATATACTGTAATCAAATAGAAAACAATTATTTTAAATAGTAATAATATTTCACAATTTTACTCTTTGTCATATATCATATCATAACTAAGTAAACATGGGGTAGATCTGAATAATTTCACTGGTTTCAATAGATTTTGTGGATGAATGCACTGTAAGGATGGATTTTTCCTGTGGTATCAGTCTATTTGTCTCACAACATTATATTCTGTAAAATTACAGCACTAAAATCATACTAATCAAAATTTTATAAAATGATTAATACGACACGGTCATCTTTTTTATTTCGTTTTTTTTAAAACTTCTATTTCCATGCTGTCAGGCATCCTGTTAAATTTCTTGCAATTGTGCAAATAGCTTATTAATAACATTTTAAGGCATCAATTTGCCAAAAGCATACTAGCTGAATGTCTGGTCTACCCACCTCCATATATTACAACACAGGCATATTCATTTTTCAAAAGTTACATAGTTCAAAAGGCACTGCATAACAGGAATGACCCTCCTAGCAGACATCAAACACTTCACACCAGCCAGAGGATCCACAAACACCTTACAGTATTAAAGTTGAATTGTATTTTCAAGTGCTGCGGTCTGCTGGTTTAGCCTCCACATTTCCAGGCCCGAGCCCAGCATAAAAGGCCTCCTTCACGCTACAAAACATCCAACTGAAGTATTACGGCTGCACAACCTGACAACAATCATAACCGACAGTTATAGCCCTTGATATTGTATCTGTAATTATTAATACCAATGAACAGAATTTACATTAAAATGCTTATTTTATGTCCTGTTTTGATGCTCCTGTCTCATTATAATCAACAATGCTGTCTAGTCAGTGCTTTGTTGATAATAATGGGAGCAAAGCAGGCTGAATAAAGTGAATCTGAAACCATTACAAATTATTGAAGATGATTATCGCCTTGTTTGTGGATGTCAAGCTCTGATTTTCAAAGAAGCAAAAACCTCGCTCATTAAATCCGACTGTCATTACTATAGATTTTTAAGTTTTTCCATTGCGCAATGTACATGTGTGTGATTAATTTGTTAATTAGTTGTGCAGCCCTACCAGGTATCATACTCAGGTCCACTACTGTCTGGCCTCGAAATTCAACGCTGGATATTTCGATTAACCTTCTCATTATGGTGACGACTGCTGGCAGGCCGCAGCTCTGTTCCTTATCTTATCTTCTCCAGGACGTCATATACATCATCAGTGCAGCATTAATCAATGCTCACGTTACGCTCTGAAATGTCTTCCTCTGCTCGGATCCTCATGTTTCTGCCAAGATGACACCAATCCGCAGCAGTCACAGCACAAGCGTCTGACATTAATGGAGGAAATGAGAGGAGGAGAGATAGAGGTGTAACTTTCCTCTGGTCATGGTTATGGTTCGATTACATATGCGGTGTCATTCGCGTGGCAGGAGAGCGGCACGACTGATGGGGGCGGTTGATCTTCTCTCTCGTGCTCTCTTTGAGTTGTTTCACTCTCGTTCCCTTTTTTAACAGCCTTCACGCCTTCCTCCACCTCCACCTCATTTTCTCTCAGACCTTTCTGTCCCTCGTTCACCCACTCATTCATTTTAGGGGGGCCGTCGTGTCCATCTCCCGTCCCCAGATGCAGAAGGCATCAGAAGGGGAGTGTGTACAATACAGGGCTCCCATAAAAATATGAGTCAGTACATGTTCCCTGTTCAATGTAGCTCAAATAGAAAATTGGACAGTTAAAAGTTCACAACACTTAGAAAAAGGAAAAAAGTCATATCAGTGGTCTGATTCCCTGCAAATGTAAAATTTTACGAAGATGTAAATAAAACAAAGATTACTGAAGTACAGTACATTTTACAAGAAAATACTATCATGTTACTTGTCAACTTCTGAAATTTACTAGCAATTTTGCAAAAACTATTAGCCAATTTAGCATCAGCACAGTAACAAAAAACACCTAATAATTCAGTTTTGGAAACATTTAATCAATCAATCAATCAATCTATCTATCTATCTATCTATCTATCTATCTATCTATCTATCTATCTATCTATCTATCTATCTATCTATCTATCTATCTATCTATCTATCTATCTATCCATCTATCCATCTATCCATCCATCCATCCATCCATCCATCCATCCATCCATCCATCCATCCATCCATCTAAATAGTGTTTATTTTTTTATACAATTTAAGTTTTATAAATAATATTTTAAATTGTTCAATTAGATTAATTAAATATTTCTAACTTTATTCTGAGTAGTACAAAAGAAGATATTCTAAAAAAATAATTTTTAGTATTACAATGAATATCAGTGACTTTTATTATATGAACAAAAACATTTTTGAACAGAAACATTTTATCAGAATGTCTTCTTTTGTGTTAAGCCCCGTTCACACCAAGAAGAATAACTATAAAGATAACAATATTATCGTCCACACCAGTGAACGATATCGTCTGTTTATTTTAAGTGCACGCTCATCTGCGCAGCGCATGGCAGCCATTGTGCTTGGCTCTCCAGTTGTTTTAGTGTTTTTGATAGTTTTTCCTGTTTTTTGTTTGTCTAACACGATCAGTTTCACCAGGGAAGAACGAGACAGTAATATATTGGATCACTGTTACGCAACAATAAAGGATGCATATCACTCTGTCCCACGGGCAGCTTTAGGACTCTCTGATCACTGTTTGGTTCATCGTATTCCAACCTACAGGCAGAAACTGAAATCTGTTAAACCTGTATTAAGGACTGTAAAGAGATGGACTAATGAGACAGAGCGGGTTTTACAAGCCTGCCTCAACCTTACTGATTGGAGTGTTTTTGAAGCTGCTGATGATCTGGACGAGCTTACAGAGACTATAACATCATATATCAGTTTCTGTGAGGATATGTGCATTCTTACCAGGACTCATCTAACTTATAACAACGACAAACCGTGGTTCACTGCAAAACTCAGACAGCTCCGTCAGGCCAAAGAAGATGCTTACAGGAATGGGGACAGAGTCTTGTATAAGCAGGCCAAATAGAGTGGCAAAGAGGAATTATTCCGATAAATTAAAGGATTAGTTCACTTTTAAAAAAACGTTTGCTGATAATTTACTCACCCCCATATCATCCAAGATGTCCATGTCTTTCTTTCTTCAGTCGAAAATAAATTAAGGTTTTTGATGAAAACATTTCTCCATATAATGGACTTCAGTGGGACCCAAACGGTTCAAGGTCCAAATGACAGTTTCAGTGCAGCTTCAAAGGGCTTTAAACGATACCAGACGATGAATAAGGGGGTTATCTAGCGAAACGATCGGTCATTTAAAAAATAAATAAAAAAGTTTAAGTTTTATAAGCACAAATGCTCGCCTTGCTCTGTTCTGTGATGCGTGTTCGTGAAGTCACGTAATACGCAATTACTTTGAAAAGGTCACGTCAGACCAGGGACTTATGTGAGGATCCTGTTTGTGGACTTCAGCTCGGCCTTTAACACTATCATTCCAGACCTCCTCCTGCCCAAACTAACTCAGCTCTCCGTCCCCACCTCTGTCTGTCAGTGGATCAACAGCTTCAGACAGACAGGCAGCAGCTAGTGAGGCTGGGAAAATTCTCATCTAGCACCCGCACCATCAGCACTGGAGCTCCTCAGGGCTGCGTTCTCTCCCCACTGCTCTTCTCTCTGTACACCAACGACTGCACCTCTAAAGACCCCTCTGTCAAGCTCCTGAAGTTTGCAGATGAAACCACACTGATCAGCCTCATTCAGGACGGTGACGAGTCTGCTTACAGACAGGAGGTTAAGGAGCTGTCTGTCTGATGCAGTCTTAACAACCTGGAGCTCAACACACTCAAAACTGTGGAGATGATCGTGGATTTCAGGAGAAACCCCCCTGCTCTCTCCCCACTCACCATCATGAACAGCACTGTGACTGCAGTGGAGTCATTCAGGTTCCTGGGCAACACAATTTCTCAGGACCTGAAGTGGGAAATTCACATTGACTCTATTGTGAAAAAGGCCAAGCAGAGGTTCTACTTCCTTCCCCAGTTGAGGAAGTTCAATCTGCCACAGGACTTGATGAAACCGTTCTACTCTGCCATCATTGAATCCATCCTCTGCACTTCAATAACTGTCTGGTTCAGCTCAGCTACCAAATCTGACCTCAGAAGACTACAGAGGGTAGTCCGGACTGCTGAGTGAATCATTGGTACAACCCTTCCCAGTCTCCAAGAACTGTACTTATCCAGAGTGAGCAAAAGGGCTGGTAAAATCACTCTGAACTAGGGGTCGACCGATATGTGTTTTTCAGGGCCGATGCCGATACTGATTATTACAGACCAAGTAGACCGATAACCGATATATTGAACCGATATATATGTCTGGTGTAAAAATGAAAATGAATGTCAAAATTATGAATAACAAGGACTCTGACAAAAACGGCCTTCCCTAGTGTTGGTTGCACTTCTTACTCTTGTCTTCCCCCATGCATCCATCTACAATAAGGGTAATATATAAAGAGAGAGTTAAAAGTGGGGCCACTGTATGCTTCATGATTAAGCCTATGAATACTAAATACTACAGCTAAACAGCTTGGGGAAATGTAAGTATTTGGCTTCAATAATTTACATGTTAGAAATGTATGTGTAATAGCATAACCTCTCATAATTCTTCATTAATTATTTTCGGTTGACTAAATCATAACCTACAAGAGGTGACTATTCAATTCATCATCTAATGCACATCAGTTGATTAATTTAAAAAGCGCAATGTATATAATAAGTGTAAATAATTTAATTGTCTTCATAGCTCCATTGTAGAAGTTGCGAAGAAGACCGCAACTATTTTAATGAAACTATAACACTAATAGCCTGTTATAGGCTCACTTGGTTCAATAGCCTATTGAAATGTCCCAATTTCCGTCATCCTAATCTTGGCCTATGTGACAGTAACTTAATCTTGGCCTATGTGTCAGTATCTTAGTCTTGGCCTATGACAGTAATTTCCATTAGTTTTCATTTACAGTGCAGTGCAAATGAAGGCATAAAACATTAATTTAATTTAATTTATCTTTTAATCAAATGAGAGTTAAACTCTATTTTTTGGCAAACAAATGTGTTTTCTATTAAAATTAAAACATGTAAGAAATAGCGTATTGTGTGATTGTTCTTTTAAACAAAAGTTGTAATCATTGTAGTAGCATTAGTAAATAAACCGAACTTTTATTTTGACGGGTTGCCATGAGGACCTCTTAAGTTTCTGTAGCCTATTTATGATATGACGATCGTTTTACTCAAACGAAACAGTCAAATGCTCATGAAGTAACTCTCAGAGCAGTTCTGGGGATGATGTTCATATATTTATGTCCTCATTTAGTGACATGGCAGATGCGGAATACACCGCGAGCGTCGCGCACTTCAGTGTGTGTGTGTGTGCGTGTCAAAACCGCTCGTCTGTGCCATTCACATATATAGAGACACGCCGAACATGCAGAATTCATATTTAAATAGTCTTTTTGCAGCTTAATGTTTACAGATAGTCCATATCATGAGTCGATTTAAGTGTACTGACCTACTTTTGATTAATTCATCCAAACTTTGACAAATTCTGTGACTCCGCGTTATACAGTAAATGCCATTTATATGACAGGATTCCGCGATTCCCCCTGCGTTTCCCCCATCTCGGAAACCATAAATAGATAATATTGAGGTTTTTACAACTTCAGTGTAGTGGATTGTAATTTATTGCAACTTGTGCAACGTCTGCTGCTGCCTTTGAGAGAGAACTGATGCGTGATGAAGCAGCACCAGTTAGCAAGCGCTTTCGGAGTGAGAGTGCCTTTAGTCTTCCACGTTGATTGGTCGGACTCCTGACTCTCAACAAATCAGATGCGCGGTGGGCGGAGACTGCTCTAGGCCACAGAGTGGTGAGTTCCGACAGGCTGCATCAGAGCCAAATAGCGCGTTTCAAAATTAAATAATTTTATCGGCACATCGGTTTTGAAAATGACCGATACCGATTATCATAAAAATGCTTAATATCGGTGCCAATAATCGGCCAGGCCGATAATCGGTCGACCCCTACTCTGAACCCCTCACACCCAGCACACTACCTCTTTGAACCGTTGCCGTCTGGTTGACGCTACAGAGCTCTGAGCACCAGAACGACCAGACATAGGAACAGTTTCTTCCCTCAGACAATCCATTTCATGAATACTTGAACTCTTAACAATAAACATGAAACACAACGCTATCATACTTTTTATGTTTATTTTACACACATACTTATTACATTTCAAATTTGCACCTAACATACCTGTACATACTGAACTGTCTATTTTGTATATTGTGTTTGTGCTATTTGGCACATTGTCCATTTTTGTATATTTGTACATTATTTTATTTTTATTTAAATTAATTTTTTTACTATCTGTGTCCTGTCATGTTGCTGTCATTCTGTTGCACTGTGGAGCTACTGTCACGAAAACAAATTCCTCGTATGTGCAAACATACTTGGCAATAAAGCTAATTCTGTTTCTGATTCAGATTCTGATCTGCCGCTTTAAATTCTTGAGCTCGTGATAGCAGGATTGATTCTGATTGGCTGTCAGTGTTTGTATCGTTCATCAGCTGGAAAAAAACGTTCTGGAAGTGAATATAAAATATAAAAAAAATTATATTTATGATTTTGTTTTTTTATTTCCATTACTTTGCCAAGACTCGCAAATGACCATTTTAAATTCCCTGATATTTGTAGGTTTTTCATGACCATGGGAAACCTCAATCGCACTGGCCTGTGAAACAGTAGAAATTACTAACATACACTGAAACAAAAAGCCCATAGAAAATTATTTTGTTCCACTGAACTTCAATAATCTCAAAGCCCACCACAGCAATAAGACACATGACTCAGAGGAGCTGCTCACTAACAAAACCTGTGACCCCATCTGACATATTCGCCACCGTCAGTGATATTTCTGTCGATCCTCGCCTTCTCCTCAGGGTGTGCTGAGACTCAGATTAATGTGCACCTTATGGAGGAGCGTCTTCATATGATGCACAGGAGTTGATGTTTAATTGTGTGAAATGGAGAGCGTGACTGTGCGTGTAGATGGAGGAGAGACTCACGCGTCCACGTCTGCCAGGAGCTCCAGCTTGCCGGGGAAGATCTCAGACAGGAGCACACGCGTGAACGAACGGCCCAAAGACTCCAACCGAGACTCTAAGTGCTAAAGAAAGAGAGAGGGGAAAAAAAAGAGAGGAGTTGAATACTGAATGTTACACATATTTACATAAAAACAACAAAATTTCAGGCACAAGGCTCAAGGTCACCAAGCACAGCCCACATCAAACAGATTTGACAGTGTAGGAGGAGAGAGAACAGAAAATCATTACAACCAAGAATTTTCCAAATTTACTGAAGAACAAGAAAACCGCTTCCTATCGCCTAATGAGAAATCTTCACAGGACCGCTGATGCTGAATGCATGTAAACAGCTTGTGTAAACCCTTTATGTTCTTCAAAGCTTTAGTAACCATCATCAGCTCTGTGTTTCTAACATAAATGGCCAGTTTAGCTCAATTTTTTTGCATTAATGACGTTGAGCTTTGTTGTTGCCTTGATTTATTAGTTTCCCCAAAGAAACAATCTACTGTGTCTGATGTGGAGGTGGATGTCTGCACAAAGACCTGAACCCCACTGAACACATTTGAGATGAATCAGAACTAGGTATGCACAATATTTATTAGTATCTTTTAAATGTATCTGTATCACATACCATTAGATAGCATAATTTATCACTCATGCTCATTTCCTCTATGTATACATTTTGAATATTTTTGCCATCATTTAACACTCACGTAAAGTTAATCTTTTATGCACTAATAATTAACACTGTTAAATGTAAGCTTTAGCAGATCTCAAAATGAATATCTGTTTCTCATACAGTATATTATAATGTTGTGATGAATAAATTAACATGCACCATGATTTTTTTTTTTTTAATGGACAATTTTAGATTTATGAGCACAATGTTTGTAATTTATTTAATCAAAAGAGTACAGATGGTTATCACCCATAACAAAAAATAATTGGCTTATCAGTATCGGCCAAAATTCTAATATTGATGCATCCCAAATCGAAACAGTGGTGTTTCCATCCATCTATTTTTAAGCGCATTAAATATCACATTTAAAAAAATACTGGAAGGAAACGCCAAGATGCGTGTAAATTCTAAAAATGCTCATAAAAAAAACGTATGCGCTCAATTGAGTAGAATAAATTTCTTATCCCACTTAAACTACGATGGAAACACTTTTACCAAATAAATTCCTTAATGCGCAACAAAAAAGACATGTGACTTTGCGATGGGACAGCATAAAACTGGACCATCCAACAGACCAATATCATTTAACAGCATCTGAAATGCTAGTTAGTTTGTCATTCTAAAACAAAGTCTCGTCAAAGTGCTTCATTACAAACAGCAGGCTCCGAAAATAAGATAACATGACCGCGTTTCGTTTGTGCGCTCTAAAGCTCGTAATTTATTCTATACAAAGAATATTTTATACAGTGCCTTATCCTATACTGCAACAAATTAATTTTTTCTTCCTGATATTTAGCACAAGTTAATCAGGAAGTGACGATTTTGTTCTCTTCAGCCCACTGGATGGAAAATGTTTTATGCGATATTCAAATTTTGTGCATATGTTTAATACGTAACTTTGGATGGAAACATAGCTAGTGTATTGATATAAATGTTCTCTTTCACAGGTTCACTCAACGCTGCGTAGCTTACGCAATGGGAACACCCGCAGATGTGACGATTGTCTGAAGCCATATAGAATCACGGCAATTCATTGGCTGATGGCGCAAGATACCGTCCCTACGTCATACGTGATTGACATAGACCCACGCTCGCGCCATCTTACCCCTCACATTTTCCTCTCTTCAATAGCGTTCGCTTCTCACGGTTTTTCTGGCCCATTTCTCAGCGACGTTTTTAGTCTTGGAATCTTTCCACTTCAGCGATCGCATCTGTGGAATTATTATTCTCCTAGCGGTGAGTTTCTCAAGATGGTGCCGTGCATGGCAGTCATTGTACTTGGCTCTCCAGTTGTTTTAGTGTTTTTGTTAGTTTTTCCTGTTTTTTGTTTGTCCAACACGATCAGTTTCACCAGGGAAGAACTGCTGAACATTCAGCAGAACACACCACAAAATCTCCAACCGGTTTTCAATTATTCGGATGTTTTGCTGAACATAGTAGTCGGTGGAGTTGCAGCGCTCTTTAGGTTGTACTTCCTTTACCAGCTGAGGAAGTTCAACCTGCCACAGTAGCTGCTGAAACAGTTCTACTCTGCCATCATTGAATCCGTCCTCTGCACTTCTATAACTGGTTCAGCTCAGCTACCAAATCTGATCTCAGAAGACTACGGAGGGTAGTCCGGACTGCTGAGCGAATCATTGGTACAACCCTCCCCACTCTCCAAGAACTGTACTTATCCAGAGTGAGTAAAGGGGCTGGTAAAATCACTCTGGACCCCTAACATCCAGCACACTCCCTCTTTGAACTGTTACCGTCTGGTCGACGCTACAGAGCTCTGAGCACCAGAACGACCAGACAAAGAAACAGTTTCTTCCCTCAGGCAATCAATCTCATGAACATTTGAACTTTTAACAATAAACATGAAACACAAAACACTATCATACTTTTTATTTTTTATTTAACACACATACTTATTACATTTAAAATTTGCACCTAACATACCTGTACATACTGAATTGTCTATTTTTTATATTGTGTTTTCATATTTGCATATTCTCCATTTTGTATATTTGTACATTATTATGATTATTTTTATTATTTAATTTTTTTAATTATTATTATTATTATCCGTTTCCTGTCCTGTCGCTGTCATTCTGTCGCACTGTGGAGCTACTGTCAGTAAAACAAATTCCTTGTATGTGCAAACATACCTGGCAATAAAGCTAATTCTGATTCTGAGTGGAATGGACTTTAGTCGGTGCCAGTCGCCTTGCTTTAGTCTCATCGTGAGAGCCGCTGACTTCACCAACCTCGTTGGTTTTGTGGAGCAGGGGTATGCCACAGTCCTGGTGATCGAAGACACGCTCGTTGCGCATCTCTCACTAACTTCCGCTCCCTCGTGGAAGTCCTCCCCTCTCCTTCCGTCTAAGCCATGCAGGACCATTTCCGTTTTGGTTGGTAAGTCATACATGGCAGCGGGACAGGCAGGTCCGGCTCTCCACACTATGGCCATCCTTCAGGCCTACCAAGCGGAGGTACTGAAGGAGATGGATGAGGGGGACGGTGTGAACCCCGAAGCTGTTAAAGAGCTTTGCAGGGCTACCTACTTGGCCCTTCGTGCTACTAAACACACAGTGTGGGCGGCTGGGCGCAGTATGGCAGGATCCTGTTTGTGGACTTCAGCTCGGCCTTTAACACTATCATTCCAAACCTCCTCCTGCCCAAACTAATTCAGCTCTCTGTCCCCACCTGTCAGTGGATCAACAGCTTCCTGACAGACATGCAGCAGCTAGTGAGGCTGGGAAAATACACATCCAGCACCCGTATGATCAGCACTGGAGCTCCTCAGGGCTGCGTTCTCTCCCCACTGCTCTTCTCTCTGTACACCAATGACTAAAGACCCCTCTGTCAAGCTCCTGAAGTTTACAGATGACACCACACTGATCGGCCTCATCCAGGATGTTGACAAGTCTGCTTACAGACAGGAGGTTAAGGAGCTGACTGTCTGGTGCAGTCTTAACAACCTGGAGCTCAACACGCTCAAAACTGTGGAGATGATCGTGGATCGTGGACCCCTGCACTCCCCCCACTACTAAACACACAGTGCGGGCGGCTGGGCGCAGTATGGCAGGTTTGTGGCTGAATCTTACAGATATCAGGGAAAAGGAGAAGGTTTTCCTCCTCGACACCCCAGGCTGCAGCTCTAGCTTATTCGGCGACACGGTTAACACCGTCGTCGATAAGTTCAGGGCTGCTAAAACGCAGTTGGCTGCTTTTAAGCAGTTCATGCCACAATGTGCGCACGAACCAGCCTCTGCCTCATCCTCCAGGGAGCGCCCGGCCCAGTTGGTAGAGTGAGCGATCTGGTGCATCCCTCACTGTACACGGTCTGGGGAGCCCGTGGCCATTCTGCTACTTGCCAGCGCCCCCGCTAGGGGGTACATTTGAAGCACCCGAACAAGCCCCCCGCGGCAGCTTCTTCAGGTCGCTCCTGATATGCGTATCAGGAAGAGGAGACCTTCCCCCGCCTCGTTGGATTGCGACTGACTGTTAAAGCGTATCTGTCCATCTCTGAGATGCTCTCCTCCACCGACTGCGCCATCCTCGCCGCTAGATGCATCTCGAGGAGTGCAGACCACTTCCACTCTCCGGTGACCGTTGAAGGTAGGAGACACTCCAGGTTTTCTCCCCTCATATCATGTACAAAAGGACACTTTATAGTGATTTATCACTGAACATTTCCCAAAGCCCATATCATCTGATCATGATCCAGCTCAATTTTAGCCCAAGCCTGTTTAGAGCATGTCTTATCTCTACTAAAAACGATACTGAGATGATTCACTGTCTTGCAGTTTGTCACACAAAGACATATCTGATGTCAGTTCAATTCCTACTTTGGTGTCACTATGATAATGTCACAGCTGAACTTGACATTTGTATATATACACACAATTTCAACAGATTAAAAAAAATTATATGTTTAAAAATTAAGGTAAAATAATCCTAAAAAGATCTGGATGCACAGAGAATGTTTTGTAAAAGTGTAAATCAAGCTGCATGCATAAGAACAAAAAGAGGCAGCATTTTAGTGTTTAGTCATATCAATTCTTGACACCCTTTCTTTGCAAGTTTGCAATATTTTTTGCCATATTTAAGAGAAAAAAGTGTCAAGTCTAGGCGTGTAAAAAGGAAGTCCAAGGAATAGCTATCACATAATTTTCTGGTAATAATTCACACTTTCACAGATCTCTGGTGTTATTTTACCTTCATAGGAAATCTACAACTTACTGCTAAATTGTGAAAATTACTGTCAAGTACAAAGAGTGCTGCTGTTAAAACCTACCCCACTACCAGTGGTACAGAAATTACATGCTTCACCATTCATTTAATAACAACAGAAGTCATAGGAGGTCCCTACTACATCATGAAACAAGTGCGAGTGTGTTTAAATAAACACATTCTAATGCACCTTTTATTTGTTCATTAACCATCAATGCTAATTATTCATTCCCTAGTGATAGGCAGGAGGAAAGTGAATAAAAACACAATTCTTGCTCACTTCAGGATAAAGTAATGCATTACCAGGCTCTCCCCACACACTTTGAAGTGTGAAACCCAGTGGACCACAAATATTACCAGCAAAAACCCCCAGACATCAGTGAGGAGGTGTTCAGGTGAACGGGCGGCTTCAAAGCAGAAACATTGAAGAAAAAAAAAAGGAAAAAAAAAGAAATGGGGGGGGTGGTGGAGAAAGCAGAATCTACTCTTCTTGTCCAACCAAAGTGTATTAAATTAGCTGGCTTAGTTAACCTTGTAAAAGGTTACAATTGCTCTTCACTGTTAAGTCAGCATGTTTTATATGACAAATACAGAACATGCAGGAATGCGTTTCATAGACCCAGAGAGATTTCTTGAATAAATGTGCTTTCTTGAATAAATAATCTTTTTCACTTTTTTTCCAAGTTTAAATGTGCTTTTCTGCTGTATTTTCTAAAACAGTGGTTCTTAAATGGTTTTGCAAATGACCCAGATTTTGCATAAACAGATGAACAAACACAGTACCATAAATTATGTATATGTATATATACATATATATATATATACATATATATATATATATATATATATATATATATATATATATATATATATATATATATATGTGTGTTTTATTATTTAAATTTTATATTCATAAAAATAATATATTTTTTATTACTTATAATTATTCCTACTACTTCCAAGAAAAAAAAGAGCTTCAGTGATGGAAAAAGCATTTGACGAGCTACAGGGATCTCGCCCAGAATCACCATCCACTGTCTGTTTGTCTAGGTGCTGAATTCATCTCACCTGTCTTCTCTATGCATACCAATTTAAAAAGGATGAAACTAGAAAAGGGGAAAAATCTGCCAAAACAAAGTCCAATCCAAATACATACAAATGAACAGATGAAAAGAGGCAGAGAACACAGAGAGAAGGATTTGAATGAGAAGAAGTAGAAGAAGGGAGACGAACCGCCCCTCCCAAAACAATCGATTAACGCCCCTGGTGATCTCTCCTCCCGGCCAAATGCCGCAGGGTGTGTGTGTGTCTTTTAGCTCAGGTGCAAGACAGAACTGAGCAAGGAAGACAGACATCTTTCCACTAACAGAAAACATATTGTATGATAAAAGGTAGCAGACGCTCTTACCTCCAAGATT
This sequence comes from Barbus barbus, assembly GCF_936440315.1. NCBI lineage: Eukaryota > Metazoa > Chordata > Actinopteri > Cypriniformes > Cyprinidae > Barbus > Barbus barbus. The sequence continues at coordinate 12,275,046 of NC_136762.1, read as the reverse complement.
TTGGGGTTGCCCTGACGGCCAAGGGTGCCTAGGATGAGGCCCCATCTCTGGGCTGAGCGGGCGCTCTCTATGGCCTGCAGTCTGGTGGCCCGCAATGCCTCATGGTCATAGTACTCTCGAGAAAACACTTTACTGTATGGGTCATACCTGTGGATATGGACGACAACACCTTTACAAAAAATAAGATACTAAGAAAACAGGAAGAAGAGCATTCATAAACTAGATTTTTTAATTTTTTTCAAAGAAAATATGATAGTAGGATGTTGCAAGGTAGTTGCCTGATATTTTGGTCCCTATTCATAGCTTGGATCCCTCTTTCCATGGGATTTATTTCCCATTTTTGGTCCACTGGGTAATTCATTTTTTTTTTATTAAAGTATGAAATGAACAAAAATTTATTAAAATTAATTGTATCCAAAGCTAAATGTAAAAAGAGGAAATTCAACTAAATGTTTCATTATTCCGCCACATTAAAAAGTATTAAATCAAATTAACAAAAGGATGTAACAAAAGGATTTTATTCAACATCAGTAATGCATATGATATAATATATTAATTTCACTTCAAAATGTCCTCTTCCTAAATGAAGACAAGACCGAAGTAATAGTTTTTGGATCTAATGAGAATTCTCAGTATATACGCCCCGATTTGGACTTTTTATCTGTTTGTAGATCATCACAGGTGTGAAACCTAGGTGTCCTTGTTGACCAGCATTTAAAATTCGATAAAAATATCTCTTCCGTTTCTATCAACTTCATCTACTGTCTAAAATCAGAGACTTTCTCACTCCAAAAACTCTAGACTCATTTGTGGTGGCAGGGCCACGACTTTGGAATACCCTGCCTTTAGTGATTAGAATGGCCCCTTGCCTGTCTGTTTTTAAGTCCCTGCTAAAAACCTATTTGTTTTCCTTGGTGTATTGATTACTGTTTTACTGTAATTTCAAAATGGGTTGTTCTTTTTATCTGGCTTGTTTTCAGTGTTTTTTAAAATAATTTTCTCTCCTGTAAAGCACTTTGGTCAGCCGAGTGGCTGTTGTAAATGTGCTATATAAATAAAATGATAATATATATATATATATATACATATATATATATATATATATATATATATATATATATATATATATATATATATATATATATATATATATATATATATATAATAATAATAATAATAATATAATATAATATAATAGTCTCTCTTAAAACAATAAGTATTATTTATTTAATGAATATTTATTTATTTATTTATATTACAATAGCAGCCAAAGGGATGTCTGGTCTAAAAAATAAGTGTAAAACACCTTTTAATTGTTTCAATTGTGATAACGCAATGAAACATGCAGAATTATGGGCATCTTGGACAAGCTGTCATACAAAGCTTGCACTCATTATTCCCAGCCTATAATTGGTGTTAGATATATTATATGTTATTTAATGGGTTTAAGTTCACAAAAGAGGGCAAAGAGGAAGGAGCTGTCCTCTGCAACCATGGAGGATATTGCTGGATTTGTAGACCAAATATAAAATGGTTGAAGACTATGAGCTATAGCAATAAAGATAAAAAAATAAAGAAAAAAAGTGTACAACTGCACATCGGTTTACCTGTAGGCAGGTATGTCTGGGTTGGCAATCATGATGGATTCCAAATGAAATCTTCCATCTCCAAGATAACTACAGAAAGAATCAACTTTATCAGAGAGAAAGACAGTCTGAGTGGGCAGAAGGAATAAAACTCTGCATAAGAAAATATAAAGGCCAATGGGTCTCGGCCTAGAGGCCTCATAAACCAGATCAGAACCGTCCTAACATTCAGCAAGCAATCAGGGCGAGACCTACTCCCTCAAAAGTCAAGGCAACATTAGCCAGACGGAAAGCGAGTCATAGACACGGAGGCTGATGGGCTACAATTCAGCTACTCCACAAATAAACCTGTGTGATATGATTAGGTCATGACGCGGACAGCACGCAAGCAGAACTCAACACGCAGATTATCCTCTGCCGTGCCGACAGGAGAAGACCTGCCATAGTTAATGGGAGTATAGATTAACCTGGCAAACCTGATGGATGCCCTGGGGAATGCAGCCGCAATTAGAAAGGCTAATTAAGACACGTTTATGAAACACTACGGAACATAATGTGGGTGGGATCCCCCTGGGCCCACCGGAGCAAAGGCTAAACCAGCCATCCTTCACTCTCGCACACACACAGTGACAGAAAAACACTCTTTATCGTTCATTCTCCTTGTCCCTCAAACATACCGGCTGCGTTAGAAAAAGAAAAACGGTTTTGCTGTCTTGTACCTGCTAAGGAAACAAAATGTAGTGATGCACAATATATTAGTGCCATATCGGTTATAAGCTAATGTTAACAAATTATTGGTTTAATTAAATTTTTCAAGCAAATTTATTAGTTTTTATTTCTAGCTAATCTTTCCTGTCAAGTTAATCTTCAAAAAAACTAAAAATTTTATGACACCGTTAAATGTAATCTTTTGCAAATCTCAATGACAATTAGTTTTTTTTTATTGTTTATATTTTAAAAATGGCTTAATTTTCCTGTAGTATTTAAAATGATTGATTACATTTTTGCTTTATTTTATTTTCAACAGACCATAATTTTAATGTCTTTTATTGGTTATCAGTGTTAAAATATAACTAAACATAGTCTTATTGACCTTTTTTTTTTAACAAATAGAAATTTCTGCCCCAATAAATGTTTTAGAGCTTGATATAATTGGAAAAACCATAATCATTATATAAATTTCCTTTTTATTTTAGGTCTGGAAGTCACACTTTTAAAATTCCCTTATATACAGTAAAAAAATAAAATAAATTATATATTATATATATATATATTATATATATATATATATATATATATATATATATATATATATATATATATATATATAAAAAAAATTTTTTTATTTAAAAAAAAAAGAATAAGTATTTTAAGTCATTTCTAGCCGCCAGAAAGTGTACTGAGGCCTCCTATGGTGGGTCTTGCCCCCCCAGTTAAGAAACACCGATTTAGAAAAAGGTAGAAATGGAAACATACATTAAAAAGGTGAAACAACTGACTTCTTTGTTCAAGAGCTCTGTCAGATACCATTTTAATTCTTTCCACCAACCATGGAAGCAAAATCACAGAACTATGGGATACCTTCAAAAATGAATGCCTTTCTACCTCCTTATAGTGCACTTTTTTTTGTCATTGGAGACAGTTATTCACCAAAAAATTTCCCCTTCACACAAATTTTTCATTTTCCTTTATATGTAGCCATAATAAAGCACACAAATTTTCCCGGATTACGGCAATGTCTCTTTCAAGGGCCTATATTACAAATATTGCATTTATAGCGAAAGCATTAAACACTCAGAGGTTTTCCAGCTCAGCTTTTAACAGTATAACTTAAACGACCACAAATTGATGCATTTCGTGGAGATGGCACTATTGAGAATACATGATTAGAAATGGCCCAATTTGCAGATCTTAAAACCGCTTTTCACAGCACCGACCTATTCACCCACAGTTCAGTTCATTATGCCTTCGGCAATGAGACGGAGCTCCCTCTTGTTTCAGAAGAAATCCGAAGTGGAAACCAGAGGTCTGCGTGAAGACCTGTGGCGTTTGTCAAATTTAATTAAATACAGAGCGCTTTACGGTCCACCCAACTCAAAAGAGACTTTATGAAGGTGCCGATCGGTCATGAACCTGTGTAATTTTTCAACACAAAGCTGCAATCATCTTCTCCGTGGGACTTTATTCAGACCCCCGGCAAACATATTACTTCTTATGAGAAAGTCAGGCTCTGTATAAGCTTAATTAGCTGTTAATTATATGGTGGTGATTCGGCTTTGCAATATAACATCACATTTACTACACCGTAGGTGTCAGAGAAAGTTTTTAATTTGATCGCTGAGGTTGAGGGCAAAAGTAAATGATCTATGAAAAAGGCTATTTGCATAATAGCCGTGTCATTTTGGGGGTCAGTGACATGGCCACTTGTGTATGTCTAATGTTGACAGGCGCCCCGATGAAGAGGTGATGGGTGAAAATTAAAGTAAACGCGCATCAATTCTCTTCCTCTGTCCCCTAACACACACACACGGACTAACATTCATCATAGACTCTGAACGCTGGATTAAGAGGCAGAAAGCACAAACACACACACACACACACACACCCTCTCTGTGTACAGACACACACAGACAGGAGGTTTCCCTCTATCTCACAGGAGCAGAGCTTGCTGCTCACAGCCGCTGTGTGATACAGAGAATAATAGATCACACACACATATATCTGCTGCCTAATGTCTCGTCTCTGTGTTACAACAGCACTTGACACGCTTCTTATTAAAGACAGCTTGAAACTGCATTCGCAACGCATTTAACTTACGCAATATGACATTTCAGAGAGAAACAATATTCCGCAGGTAATAATGTGAGGCAGGTCTTAATGTTATCCATCGGAATTCGATTGGGTTGTGAAAAGTAGCATATAATATTATTGGTTAGTATTAATTTTTCTACACACGAGGCCTTGGTCACATCAGCAGAAAAGTAGTTTCAAAGGGAATGAAAATTATTTTGATGATAGTGTATGTATTTTTCTTGTTCTTTTGAATAACATGCACTATTAAATTTGTGCACAATAAAACCAGTGATACATATTAAAGTAAACAGGGTCAATACTGATTTCATACTGTATATAAAAGGCCATGCTTTATTGTGAATACAGGGTGCACACAATGTATGACTGCAATGCTTTCAGCTGTAACTATATCCACAATAAAGCATAACCTTGAGCACTTTATTAATTTCGTTAAAAGGTTTAAAATGTTATACAATATTTAAATGCATTTTTTTAAATCACAACCTTAAGTATATTCATTCAAGTGCAATTCGTCCACAAGAAGAATGAAAATAAAATTAAATGAAAAAATAGAAATTAAATTAAAGAAAGCAGTATTGGTTCATCTGAATCCAGGGCTGAAACTATAAATTTCAAACTGATTAAAAAAAAAAAACTATTCATAGAGAAATACATACACACTGACTTATTTTCATTCGAACACAGTCTTACTACACAACACATATTCAACATGGGCTAGAACTGTTTTCCTTACATGATGGCATTGACATGTTTCTCCAGACGAGGCGAAGTGCATCCGAGGATCTCCCCAGGAGAAAGTGGCCGACACTGAGGGACCAGCACCTCGTAATCTGGTTTCAACTCTGCACTGGCTGCCTGAGAACAGAAAGGAAAGCGACGCTGAGACCAAGGAAGCAACTTTTTTCTCACCAAAAAGTTGTTGTGCAGAAGCCAGTGCCCAATCTGGAACCACGCCACGAGTTTTCACCTTTCTTGATAAGGTGGTTCTGGGCTGGACAATTTGGCTCCGGGTCAACCCCCTAAACCTGCGGGTATTGAACCAAGAAACAGTAATGTCATAGGTCCGAGGGCAGGATAATGTTCGCACCGAATAAAGTTTTAATGAAAGGGCAGTCTTAACTTTGGCTTCTTTTGGAACAATTTTCGCTGACGATTTTAAATGTCTAAATTTAGTCTGAAATTCAGCAACTCAGCATTAACTTCTTGCTTTTTTATCTGTTGTATAACAGCAATATCATAATCATGCTGAATGTACTGCAAAATAATGGGGTTAGTGAGATTTTTATTATTTCTGAGAGAAGTCTCTTATGCTCACCAAGGATGCATTTATTTAATCAATAGCACAGTGAAAACAGTAATATTAAGAAATATTATTACAGTTTAAAAAGAACTGTGTTCTATTTGAACATATTTTAAAATGTAATTTATTCCGGTGATAACAAAGCTGATTTTTCAGCAGCCATTTCTCCAGTCTTCAGGGTCACATGATCATTTAGTAATCATTCACAAATTTGGTGCTCAAGAAACATTTCAATGCTGAAAACAGTAGTGCTTCATACTTGTATGGAAATTGTGATCTATTTTTTTATGATTCTTTGAATAGAAAGTTCAAAGGAACGGTATCTACTTAAAATAGTGAGATTTAACATTTTGTTACAAATTTGTGTTCATTGTCACTTCTGATCAACTGAATGCATACTTGCTGAAAATTATAATTTTTCATCTTCTTAAGTTTTTTTTTTCCGTGAATGCTATACATTTTTAAATGCTAGCTTATATAGCATGTGAACTGATTGTTATGAATTTTTTTCATTATATACCTCAACACTCCTGGTGCCATAATGCTGCTGAATCAAACTACTCTTGATGTTAAAATACGTTCTTAAACTCAAGACTTGTAAACAAAGGCTGTTTTTTGTGTAGTAATATAGTCAGGTTCTGAGAGAAGCTTGATCTGGCTGAGCACTGGCTCTGGAACATGCAACAAGAACTTTTCAGTGGAAGGAAAAAGAGACAGATACAATCAGAGAAACAGTCATCCAGCACATCTCCCAACACCTACAGGCTTTCCTTTCCAACGAAAAGGAAGCAAAGAAATGGTGCCAAATAAATTAAGGCAAGAATGCCGCAGTAATGCGATGGGGGCGGAGACATTACGGTTAAGATTTTGTTTCTGATGATTAGAGAAAATAACAAAAACACATAAAACGTGTGCATTCACACCCCTCTGACATCCAGCACCCACCCAGAGCACAGGAATGGGCCTACACACACACGATGCACAGGCCGTGCTATTTCCAGAAATAGCATGGGTCATTTTTAGGCAGGAGGGTGAAATCGACAGCGAGCAGGAGAGCGCGAAACAGGGAAAAAAAAAAAAAAAGGAAGAAAATCTCACACTTATGTAAGGTGGAGCGCTGAGTGCAACATGACTTCTAATAATTCCTCCTCTTCTGCAGTTCAGAATAACTTTAACTGCATTTCACACCCACATACACAAACACACACTATTATAGGAGCAAACATACACACATGGGCAGCATTTTGTGCTGTCAGAGGCCTTGAAGCAGGAAGGTAAGTGATAGAGAGAAAGAGAGACAGTAAACGAATTAGAGAACATCTTTAACCGCAGGGAACAGTTATCATTGAGTAAGAAGACAAAGGTCACCTGTAAAGCAGCCACAAACTGGATGGTGCTGACGAGGGCGAGCGAGTGACCAGGGGGAAAGTTGAACCTGAGTGTGTCCAGGAAGTGGGCAGTGTCAATCTGGATGTCCACAAACACGTACAGCATCTTGATGCCCTCTGTTGAGTCTATGGGGACTGAAGACACAAACAACATTAGCATATTTCACTCATCACACATCCAAATGATTATTTCATTCGTAGGTTGACTTCCTATGTTTTCTCTATCCTGAAAAATCTAAATGTTTATGCTACAGACCCAAATGATTCCACAAATCAAATGGTGCAATCGAGTCCTTCTGTGAAGTTTGCATTTACGATTTCAGAAGTGGTAATTAGGACACCAGATGCGTTCAAATCACTTTGGTCCAAGCAAGATGGCATGTATCTTTTCTAAAAAAAAAATAAAAAAAAAAAATAGTGATTTTAACTACTTCTACAAAATGTTTAATAAAGAATGTGCATCAGGTATGTTTTTTTGCTTTTTTAATGTTATTCATTCAATTTATGAAGGTATTGTAAACTGAATCATTTCGTAATTTGTTTGTGTTCAACACGTTAAAATATTATCTTTCTGACATTACTTGAACGCACCAACAGAATCACCTAGTGGATAAAATAGGCACAACAATCTCTTTCACCCAAATATTTTGTCATCATTTACTCACTCTCATGTTGTTCCAAACCTGTATGATTTTATTCTTAGAAACACAACAGAAAATATTTTGAAGAATGTTTCAACCGTGTTGTCCATATAATGAAAGTCAATGGGGTCCAAAAAAGAAGACATTTTTCAAACAACTGTGCTCCACAGAATAAAGAATTCAGGTTTGGAATGCCATTGAGTGAGTAAATGATCCTAGATTTTTCATTTTATTATGAACCATTCCTTTTTAGATCCATCTGAAATTGCATACTCAGAGTACTGCATTTCTTGAAAAATTTCTCAACTTTTGTACTACTGTAAAGTATGCATGTATAGAGTATAAGTACAACATGCACAAACTAGCACATAATAGTTCATTGTCATAAACTGCAAACTCACAACAAAGTAAATAAATGTCTTGAAAGCTCAGAAAAGTTTGTGTTAGTCAGCCTACCTCCGATCTACTGATGACAGTAACTGAAGAAAAGAGAAAATCGTACAATTGCTATTAATGCCATTCATTTCACACCCCATTTAAAAGACAGCAGAGCTGAAAGAGGAAGGCGGGCTTCAGTCTTCTTCCATCTACATTATCATTTACTGCTGATGGTCATAATTGCTGCTCTTCTTGTAGCATTCTCTTTAAACCCCCTGCTCTAATGGCCATTTCACTGCTATTAAGCAAATGCCACCTTTAGGGAGTGTTTTAAACATGGAGCCCATTTAACTATAAGAACAGACGGCAAGACAGAAAAGCAAGTAAAGCACCGTAAAGCACCTCTCAAAGCAGGAAGGCTTTTCAGCACACTTTTCAGAGACGTCTATAAAAGAATACATATTTAGGAAAGTACTGTATTTTAATATTTTTATATTGATACATTTTAAAGGGGTAATTAAACCAATCATTCTCATGTAGTTCCAAACCTCCATGCATTTTTTCTTGATCCCTGCTTATTTTGTAAGTTTGCCCACTGACAAAGAAATGATTAGTCTATAATTTTAATGGTAGGTTTATTTGAACAGTGAGAGACAGAATAACAAAAAAATCCAGAAAGATGCATTTAAAAAAAAGTTATAAATTGATTTGCATTTTAATGAGTGAAATAAGCATTTGATCCCCTATCAATCAGCAAGATTTCTGGCTCCCAAGTGTCTTTTATACAGGTAATGAGCTGAGATTAGGAACACTCTCTTAAAGGGAGTCTCAGCTTGTTAAATCTCAGCTTGTTACTGGTATAAAAGACACCTGTCCACAGAAGCAATCAATCAATCAGATTTCAAACTCTCCACCACAGCCAAGACCAAAGAGCTGTCCAAGGATGTCAGGCACAAGACCTACACAAGGCTGGAATGGGCTACAAGACCATCGCCAAGCAGCTTGGTGAGAAGGTGACAACAGTTGGTGCGATTGTTCGCTAATGGAAGAAAGACAAAATAACTGTTATTCCCACCATTAAACGTGGAGGTGGAAATATTATTTTTTGGGGGTGTTTTTCTGCTAAGGGGACAGGACAACTGCACCGCATCAAAGGGACGATGGACAGGGCCAGTGGATGGGTATTCCAGCATGACAATGACCCAAAACACATGGCCAAGGCAACAAAAGAGTGGCTCAAGAAGAAGCACATTAAGGTCCTGGAGTGTCCTAGCCAGTCTCCAGACCTTAATCCCATAGAAAATCTGTGGAGGGAGCTGAAGGTTCGAGTTGTCAAACGTCAGCCTCGAAACCGGGGTTAATGACTTGGACAGGATCTGCAAAGAAGAGTGGGACAAAATCCCTCCTGAGATGTGTGCAAACCTGGTGGTCAACTACAAGAAAAGTCTGACCTCGGTGATTGCCAACAAGGGTTTTGGCACCAAGTACTAATACATGTTTTGCGAAGGGGTCAAATACTTATTTGACTGCTTCTTCGAGTTGTTACCCATGTAGAGTGTTCCAAATCAATAATTTATAAGTTCCCATGGTGGTTAGGATGATCCCTTAGAAGGCATCTGCCTTTATAGAGAATAAGCAACGAGGCAGCTAACAAAGGTTTTAGAACAGAGCTACTGAATAGATGTCATGGACAGTGTTTACAGTTAGTTACTAGAGGGAGAGAGATTTTACTGTGGCAATAAAAGTTTTATTCTTGAAAGTTTTGCATTTAAGTGGGTCACTGTCAGAATGCACATACATACAGGGCTATTTTCATACACACATGAAACACACAAGAGGCAATAACCTCTTTCCGCAGGTGCTAGAAAACAAAAGAAAAAGACGTGGAGGGGCCGAAGGGCTGAAGTTAAGTGGAATCGATCCTTTTCTCTTATCCAATTAGCACGGCAGACTGAGAGCACTTACTCACTGCAATTACAGCTGTTGTCAAATAAGAGTCATGGATTCAGTCACTATCTCCTTCGTCTCCTCCCCTTCTTTATTTTTTTTTATAAGGAGGTAAAATATTAGAACAGATATGATTGAGGAGCTTCATAAAACTGGGACAAATTACAGATACAGGTTTTTTTTTGATTAATTATGAAACTAGTGGGACAGATTAGCCACCAACATATTATATACATACACACACACACACACACACACACACACAGCTATTAAACTTTAAGCCTCAATGTCATTTTTCGCTACAGAAAATGTGATAAACTATTCTACATAGCTCTGATAGGATGTGAATATCCATAAAATATAAAAACAGACTTGTCTTGATTCAAATGTCAATAAATCAATCTGTAGGTAATATAAATCACTGACAACATTTCCTCAGTTACAAAATGAACACTCACTTTGTTGCTGCTTCATCAGCTGTTTCTTTTCGCTTGCCAAAAAAAGTCACCATCCAAAAAAAAAAAAAAAAAAGCTTTTTGCACTTGCTTTCAGAACTGTTGCTAAAGTTAACCTTTAAGATTTGAATACTGTTGGTCTCAAGGATATCAAGGAAAAGAAAAAAAGCCAAACAACCAAGCAGAGCAAAAATAAGTGATACAGTGGGGCAAATAAGTATTTGATACACTGCCGATTTTTCAAGTTTTCCCACTTACAAAGAATGGAGAGATCTGTAATTTTCATCGTATGTACACCTAAACTGTGAGAGACAGAATACTAAATAAAATCCAGAAAATCACATTGTATGATTTTTAAATAATTAGCTTCCATTTTATTGCATGAAATAAGTATTTGATCACCTACCAACCAGCAAGAATTCTTGTTCTCACAGACCTGTTGGTTTGTCTTTAAGAAGCCCTCCTATCTTCCACTCATTACCTGTGTTAATTGCACCTGTTTGAACTTGTTGCCTGTATAAAAAACACCTGTTCACACACTCAATCAATCAGACTCCAACCTCTTCACTATGGGCAAGACCAAAGAGCTGACTAAGGACATTAGGGACTAGTGTTGTCACGATACTGGAATTTCTAACTTCGATACGATACCTTGAAAAATATCGATACTCGATACCATTTTCGATACCACGGAGAAAAAAACTGCCACAATATTAAGGGGGTAATTTTTTTAATTTAAAGATAAATGTAACAAGTCGAAAACATGCGGTATATTTTACATGAACAAAAAAATTTCTTGAGGTACTGCATTTGTTGATTTATTTATTAATCTTTTATTAATCTTAGTTAAATGTTAATTGAAACTAACGTTTACTAATACACGTACTAATTAAAATCCAAAGTTCTGTTTGTTGATATTCTCATTTGCTTCATAACCAAAATATTTCCAGATATAGGGCCCTATGAAATCCGTTTTATTTTTCCCCAAATTCCGTTAAAAAATTTTCTACATTAAATTTTTTCCATTTTAATTTTTCTGGATTCCGTTTTTTTCCGTTTGAATTTTTCTGGACTCTTTTTTTTTTTTTAATGGTCAAATTAAATGCTATTAATCTAAAAGCATGTCTAATTCATTAAAATCATGAAAAATATACAATTTAACATTTAATTTATTAAAAGTGTAACAAAAATGACACGTTTAGGGCCGTATGAAATGTTTTATTTTTTTCTCACCTTATGTTTTAGCATGTCTATTATTTGAATGCATACAAACAATTTTTATTTATTCTTACAGTAGCCTTATGAAATGTGTTTTCCCCCTCAGAAATTCTGTGTTGTGTATTTAAATTTTACTGGATATCAGATGAAGGCATAAAACAATTTTAATTAATTTATATTTGAATTAATGAAAATTAAACATTTACATTTTTGGCAAATGAAGGGGATTTACTATTAAAATTAAAATATTTTGTGATTATTTCTTAAAAAAAAATTAACAGTAGTAGTAAGTAGTAGTATTATGTACATTCTACTAAATAATAGTAATATAGCCTATTTCTGGCACACGGTCTTTAATAGGCTAAGTTAAACCGAACTTTTATTTTGACGGGTTGCCGTGAATACCTTTAAAGTTCTGTGTGTGTATGATATGACGCTAGTTTTACTCAAATTAAATGGTAAAATGCTCGTAAAGTGCCTTTCAGATCAGTTCTGGAGATATTGTTGATGTATTTATGTCCTCATTGAGACGGCAGACGCTGAAATCACCGCGAGCTCCACATTAGTAAACACAACCGCACGTGCAGCACATTCACACAGAGACGCGCAGAACATGCAGGATTCATATTAAAATCCACTTTTGCAGCTCAATATTTACAGATACTAGTCCATATCGCGATTTTATTTAAATGTAATGACCTACTTTTGATTAATTCATCCAAACTTTGGCAAATTCCGTGACATTCCGCGTTAAACTGTAAATTCCGTTTTTATGACTGGATTCCGTGCGCGTTCTCTGCATCGCGGCGATCATAGATCCCTACAGATAGCGCTCCTGCTGTGTTCTTTAACAACCAGAGCAGTCATCTTTCTATTCACTTCACTTTTGCTATTTAACCAGAGCGAAGGAGACGAGTGCGGTCACGTGTGGTGCTTGTCCACGCGCCTTTGGAGAGAAGTGAAAGTGACAGCTCGGCTAGTATCGGTGTATCGATACTTCGGGAAATTAATATTGGTACCGTTCAGATATTTCAGTATCGATATTTATCGAAATATCGGTATTTTTGACAACACTACTAGGGACAAAATTGTAGACCTGGACAAGGCTGGGCTGGACTACAGGACAATAGGCAAACAGCTTGGTGAGACGGCAACAACTGTTGGCGCAATTATTAGAAAATGGAAGAAATTCAAGATGACTGTCAATCTCCCTCGGACTTGGGCTCCATGCAAGATCTTGCCTCGTGGAGTATCAATGATCCTGAGAAAGGTGAGGAATCAGCCTAGAACTACACAGGAGGACCTGGTCAATGACCTGAAGAGAGCTGGGACCACAGTCTCAATGGTTACCATTAGTAACACACTACACCGTCATGGATTAAAATCCTGCAGCGCACGCAAGGTCCCCCTGCTCAAGCCAGCACATGTCCAGACCCGTCTGAAGTTTGCCAAAGACCATCTGGATGATCCAGAGGAGGCATGAGAGAAGGTCATGTGGTCAGATGAGACCAAAATAGAACTTTTTTGGTATAAACTCCACTCGCCGTGTTTGGAGGAAGAAGAAGGATGAGTACAATCCCAAGAACACCATCCCAACCGTGAAGCATGGGGGTGGAAACATCATGCTTTGGGGGTGCTTTTCTGTAAAGGGGACGGCACGACTGCACCGTATTGAGGGAAGGATGGATGGGGCCATGTATTTTGGGCAACAACCTCCTTCCCTCAGTAAGAGCATTGAAGATGGATCGTGGCTGGGTCTTCCAGCATGACAATGATCCCAAACACACAGCAAGGGCAACTAAGCAGTGGCTCCGTAAGAAGCATTTCAAGGTCCTGGAATGGCACACGCAGCCTTTCTATCAGAGCATCTGATGGGGCGAGCCGCTTTAAACTAAAACTATAAACTATAGGCTACTATATCTTACAAGTTTTTTTTATAGCCCTTCATATAAAGCTTGTCACATGTTTAGAACAAACTGTATTATTCACTTTCTCCACAGCAGTTCAGTCTGTGTCCTCCATAGAGTCTGGGAATCTACGTCACGCCGAATTGGATTCCGCCATGCTTTAGGTCACGCTCAGGAGCACACAGTGTAAACACATGCAAATCACCACAGAAAAAAGCAGACCGTTTACTATTAATATTTTTTGAAAACCATCTTACATACTCAGAATAAAACAGACTAATATGTAAATCTCTTTAAATAAAAAAAATTGCTCTGTTTTGTCAGAGGCTGCAAATATTCATTAATCAGTCTCCTTCACTACAGTGGTACTGATACAGGCTAACTGCTAAAACACTTTGGTTAGATTAGCAAAACCATGGCTATTTTTTAAAGGGGAGAATACATAACTAGATCTTAAACAGTGGATCTTTTAGCATTGTTATATATCTCAATTGCCCAGTAAATCTGCTCAGTGTAAAGAATTAAGCCATTATACAGAACCTGCTTTGGAACGATGTGTATTGTGGAAGTGGCCGGGGATCAAAGAGCTGCCACAGGTAATATTTCCATATATGATTTTCTTTTATTTGTCGTGTGAGGGCTTACAGTTTAATGCAAATCACTGTATATATTAAATCTACAGAGATCAATTATTAAGCCATATCTTATTTGAGTTGTTACCGAGTTTGTTTAACTTTCATCTGAGTTCCGTAGTGAATGTAGACATTTTATAGGCTATTATTTTATGTTTATGTGATTCAACTTAAGATCGCGTTGGAATGATTAACGCTTACTGTATCAACATAGCATTAATCAAAAGCAGGGGTATTTAATTCAGACACTGATAAGGGTTATGGCATCTAATGTCTGCAGGAAATACCTCTGCTTTTTCAGCTAAGGCTGAAAAAAGCACGTTTTTCACACCGGCCATGTATAGGGCTATGGCAAATGATGTAAAGCGAGCCTTAACCACTCCAACGTGATCTTAAGTACAATAATATAAATATTAAATATCAACGTCTATATTCACTATATTATCCAGTCTCTGCGGCAGCTCCCGTGACCTAAATTCCCAGAATGCATTGCTGCTGTGACGACACATTCCCAGACTCTATAGATATGTTTTTCAGATGCGCTCGTGTCTGTGGATCGATATTAACTCTTTCCCCGCCAGCGTTTAAAAAAAAAAAAAAGTTGCCAGCCACCGCCAGCATTTTTTGATGATTTTCACCTAAATTTTATGGCCCTTATATATGAACATATTATATATCAAAATAAAGAATCAAGCCTCTGCGTTTAATTAAAAAAACTATTTTTTCCTATCTTCATGTGTTAATGTTTTATCACCACTTGAATGCACATAGGTTTCAACAGAAAAACAACATTTTGGACAAAAAACTGAGAAAAATGCATTTATCTCAAAGTAGTGCATTTTCAAGCAAAATACATTCAAATGTCATATTCTTTCACCTGTAAATAATTATATGAATAACTGAAATTGCATTCAATAAACAGAACAGACAGACACAGACGTTTATACACACAAACACACATATATAGAGTCTACATACAGAGGCGTCATGCCCATTGAAAGTGGGATTTTTGAGCCAAGTGGATTTTGAATGCAGCTTCCAAATGAGAAAAAAATAGCCGATTAATATTTTCTATATTTAATACAATCACACCGGCGTGATTAAAACATTCAGCACGTCTATCATCAGCTGCTAAATTCAAATCTGCGTTCGCTGGCTGGAGCTGAGCCAGAGATAGACGCGTTTTTACAGCACTGCGCATTCTAACCAATCACACGCGATTTTGAAGAGCTTATGAATGCAATGACCAATCAGAGACGTTCAGATGAGTCATCGCTAAAATGCCAGTGTTTTCTTCACTTGCTCACTGACTGAATACCTCTTTTCTGGCGAATTCTCTCATCAGAAACAAGAAAGTGCAAATGTGTGTACGAATCTGTAAGATATTAATTTCATAGAGTAAACAGCTTCAGTGATTTTAATGGGAGTTTTTGAGAGTGCTTGAACTAGACTCAGTGAAAATGTTCTTTGCTCTCTTTCTGTACAATGAAAGTATTATGATTAGTAGCCTAACTTGCAATATTTTTATTCACATTAACTTTCAATGTTAAATTCACATTAAATATAAAGTCAGTTGTATTAAAAATATGTTATGGCATGACACCCATAAACAGACAGGTTTTTATGCATAGTTAATAGATTACATTATTACTTTGACCATCGCCCACTATAGATCAACATAATCTATAAAGGTGAGAATCAAGATATTTCATGACATAGTTAATGCATTTGGGGATGTTTCGAAAAAAAAGGAAAAAATAAATAAAACAAATGCTGTTGGCTGCTGTGTGTCACATGACGAACCCTATATATATATATATATATATATATATATATATATATATATATATATATATATATATATATATATATATATATATGATCAACATTTTCTCTGATCCTTCCATTTATGCCGATCGTCTTGTATTCGGACTCGTAAGACACGGAAGTCCCGTAACTCATTCAGGACATGCGCTAGGGCTTTCCTTACCGTAATATACCTAGAACACGGATTGCCGTAAAAACTCGTCAATGGCGGGGAAGCGTTGTCTCTTAATTGACGAGATACCTCGTCAATGGCTGGGAAAGAGTTAACGGTATTGCTTCATACCATATTGCTTATAAAGAAAATATCTATATATATCATACAAACTCAATATTATTGTATATGTTGCATCTGACACTGGTGTCGCTTAGTTTTGTAACGTGAGCCCACACTTTCAAACGTTTCACTCAAACGTTTCACTCTTGCCGCGAAGACTGATTGCAAGCAAACACCGCACATGCGCATGGATATCACACGCACCTCGAGAAAACGAAGGGCACATCATTCAGTGAAGGAAAATGACAAGCAGCAGCAGCTTCTAATGCGAAGTATACAGAGATAAAACAACGCAAGTATCGATAACAGTATCGTTTGTCCTGAAGCTTATCGATAGTCCGGTATTGACCCAATTACGTACCGGTCCAAAAAACACACTTCCAGAAGGTCTGTGTTTGACTGTGTATAAGTGTATAATGTTAAGGTTCGCAGGAGGCTTCGGCCCTCAGATGCAGGATTAATATTCCTTTGGCCAGCTCTGGTATTTGGGAGAGGTGTGATTGTTCTGCTGGAGATATATTGGCCCTATTGATTTAGCATTTCCTCTACTGTATGTTGTGCTGCTGACGGGCAGCGGGGGTAAAAGAGCGGCTTCCTCTAGGCTGGCACGTCCAGGCCTTTTAAAGGACACCCTTAATGCATGTTCACTATTGATCTGCTGAGCACACGTGCAGGCAGGCCCATTTAAAACATCTGCTATCCCTTACACATCACAACTCGGACTGACTACCATACTGAGCTATTGAAAGCAGCTTTGCAAAGCACTTCAAGAGTAAATCTATACATCTTCACTTCTCCTTAGCCCGGCCGACTGTCTCCAACCTTTGCTCTTAGAAACTCTCACTGAGATTTCTTGGTCTCTTTCTCAATTATTTTTTTTCAAACGTTCAGTTGTCCATCAATGAAAGACCCTGAAACATGCTCACGAGAAACCGCAGGAACATAGAAAGATGATAGATGAGGCGTCTTCCTTTATGAAAATTAATTTGTGGGTTTGTATAGTCTATAAATATGTTAAAGGAATAGTTATAATACCCAGCTATGAAGAATCCAAACCTTTCGTCTATGGAACACAGTAGGAGAATTTCACACCACCCTTTTTCATACCAGTGTTAATTTATTTTATTATTTATTTATATTTTGAATTAGCTTTAATTTTCCGTTTTCTTTAAAAAAAATTGTAATTTTGTTATGCGCTTTTGTTGTTTTGTTAATGCATGGCTTTAATTAATATTTATTTCAGGTTCAGTTTCAGTAATTTTTGTATTCAAACTTATTTATTTCAGTTAGTGTCGAGGAAACCATTATGTCTTAAAATAAGATTTAAACTTAAGTAAGTCATACAGGTTTGGAATTACATGAGGGTGAGCAAATGATGGCAGAATGTTCAATTTGGGTAAACTGTAACTTTAATTCACATATAAGAATTGTGTGTGTGTGTGTGTGTGTGTGTTTGTATAACTCACTGAGACAACTGTGCCCATAATGCACCATGAAGTCGGCTCCCAAAGCGCGGGCGGTGAAGTCATCCACGCAGCAGGCCCCGTATGTCACATCTCCCATCACCAGAGTGTCCGCCTCTGTGAATCTGACAAACAACACAATCAACCAATCAATGACCTTGATCACCACCCTACTGCAATTCAGATCAATCAGGCCATAAATAAAATGACGGTTCCACACAGTTGGCAGATCAATCACTCTCAAGCGGAAATGTCACTCAGACATCCATGTCTCCAGCTAAGTGGGTTCCCGCTTACTGTAAACTGATGCACTCTGTTCAGTCTGGAAAAACATCTAAAATAACCTTCAGAGACGACAGATCACTGGACAATGACTAACATCAACATTCACTGGATAGTAAACATTCAAGTACCATGTTAAGGTTAATCGCTATGGATGCACACTGTCCTACGAAAAAGTAGGTAAGCTGGTTAGCGAAAATTTAAAATGCAAATTCAAACCAGTGGTAATCCATGAGCCATCACCATTGTGTTCTTGAGAAAGGGACTAAACTTGCCCCTCTGGACTGTACCTACATAAATGCTACAACCAACAATGTCTATAAAAATGTATTACTATGACAATTATGTTTATATATAATTTAAAAAAAAAAAATCAGTCAGCATGTTAGAATTCCATTTATCTCAATGAAACTTACTCGGTTTAGGGCTGGACGATATGGCCAAAATTTATATCACGATATATTTCTTAATTTCGTTTGATACGATATAATTCCGATATCGATATGAACACTATTAAAAAAAGCCTCATAAAAACTACCAAGAATGCCCACAACAGATGTCTGTACCTACAAACTTATGAAAAATGAATTTGCCAAGTCTATGAACTCCTCCTATAGCACTTTATAATATCTTAGGGGGGAAAAAAAACAACAACACATAAATGTTCATCTTTAATTTGTATTTAGCCTTCATACAAACAAGAAATGTGAAATCACTGTCAAATAAACATCTCAGATTTTAAACATCTTAATATTAATATCTTTAACTTCAAACTGTTGGCTAACATACACTACCATGCAGTCAAAATTTTTTGAACTGTAAGATTTTAGATTTTTGTTTTTTGAATTCTCTTCTGCTCACCAAGCCTGCATTTATTTGATCCAAAATACAACAAAAACAGTAACATTTTGAAATATTTTTACCATTTAAAATGACTGTTTTCTATTTGAAAATATTTTAAAATGCAAGTTATTCCTGCGATTTCAAAGCTGAATTTTTAGCATCATTACTCCAGTCACATGATCCTTCAGAAATTATTCTAATTTGCTGCTCAAAAAATATTTATTATTATGTTGAAAACAGCAGAGCAGAATTTTTTCAGGTTTCTTTGATGAATAGAAAGTTCAGAAGAACATCATCTATATGAAATAGAAATCTTCTGTAACATTACAAATGTCTTTATCATCACTTTTGATCAATTTAAAGCAAATAAAAGTATTAATTTCTATAATTTCTTCACCCCCCCTAGTAGACAATTTTAAACAGTTTACAGAATTCACAGCCAAGTGTCATAAAAATGGTTGAAATCAGTATAAAAATGCACGTAGATGATCCAAAATAGAGTAAGTCACCCAAAATTCCCATTCTAACCTGCTTTCTTAAAAAAACAAATCATGGCAATTAATAAATATTTAATAAATCTTTATTAATTCACCTGCTAGTAGCAGGTGTGGCAAAGCTGTAGACTCTGAACGTAAGAATTTAAGTCTGCTAAAATACTTTTTACTACGCAATGGAGGACATTACTGAGCCACCATCTCCAGTACAGCAAACTCTTAAAAGACGCTGCTACAAATTGTCCTTGGCTTCCTTCCTCCACTTTGTAGGACAATGACAAGCATTCCAGCAAGGTGGATCTCTAAGGAGCTGTTTGAAGAACCAACGATCTGTTTTTGTTTGCTTCAGCAGGGGTCGTTAAGTGTTAGCTCTTCTATTTACTGGTGCACTGCTGCCGCCTCTCCTCTGTGTGAAATTTAAATGCAGGATAAACATGAGACAGGAGCACATAAATTATGAGTGAGAAAAAACGAGAGAGAATGAATATGCGAGGAGAAGAAAGGAGGAAAAAGAGAGTAGTGGCTGTTGTATGGGAAGCTGGCTGTCTGGAAGCAGACATATTTAGGACAGCTACTATTAATAGAACATAGGCACATTTTCTCTGCTTGTATACACACATACACACACATACTAGCACTTTTAAACCCCTCAACCTGATTCACCTTCTAACCTCTCATTCAGATTGAGCTCTCGAAAGTGGCCAGTACAACTCCATGACACGTAGTACAGTCTGTACTGATCGCTCTGTCTGGGATATCTTCTTTTTCTGTTTCCTGTCTGGGTCCTAGCCTTTCTTTTTCCTTAGTTTGTCAATCTATGATACCTCTGTTGTGACCCTTTTTCCATTGCTAACTAAATGGTGGGTGAATATCTCGAAAAACATAAGGCTAAATTGCACTTTATTTCTGCTTTTGGAAGGACATTTAGGCTTATGTTTATTCTCTGTGGTCTTCCGGTCCCTGAGCGTCTGTGCTTGGGCCACTGTAGTCAAGCACATAATCGACCGAGAAAAACGTTTATGTGGATTTATAGGATAATAACATCTAATTAAATGAAGAAAAAAAAAAACTCTTTGGTGGTCTTGTGTTGACAAATTACGTTTTTACTCCCTATACCCTCCATCCAAAAACACTGCAATACGTTCTGCATGAATCACCAAATTAAATTTTTTGCTATCAAAATGGCAATTTTATTTTTTTTACTGTAATACGTTTAAATACAAGAATCTAACGAGAATCAACATTGAGAGCAATGGGGATTACAAAATAATAGTAACAATAATAATAATCATAATTATGAAATAAAAGTAAAAACAATCTGGATGCTAATGAGAACATTGTATTGAGAATGCTGTAAGATAATTTCTAAGTGCTTAAGTGCTTAATAAAAAAAAAAAAGAAAGAAAGAATAAAGGCCCTGATAAATAGGTCAAATTTTTTTGTCTGTAAACACACACACACACATACAGTACATACATACATATTCCATCTACTCGTTTCTTTTTATTTATAAAAAATGACCCTAAAACCTTCTTGTTCTCTATTCTATCTACTTGTTTTCTTTTTATTTATTGTAGAAAAAACAACACTTTGCCATGTATACTAGGGATGGGAAGATTGCCCGATTCGCTCAGTGCATCGGCATAAAAAGTTAACGATCCGTTGAATCAATTTTAAAAAGTGCGCATCGGCTACAAATTGGCATTTGTATCGTGATGCATCGTTCCTAACATATTTGCATCGGTAAAAACCTAGACCGGGTTAGTTTCCCAGCATAAGTTGCCACAGTGACTAAGCTTGATCTAGGCCTATGTTAAATTCAACCTGGTCTCATAAAAATACGTACCTCTGTGCACTTTGTGCGACACCGTTTTACATACCTTACTGCACGTTTCGCCACAGTTTCAAAGAGAAATGTCCACTGAGTGGCGCTAAAACACAGGTTAAATACGTGAACCCTGGCATGTTTTTATTATGTTGATATAGGTACGTATTGCTGTGTTTTTATTATGTTGATATAGGTTGATATAGGTACGTATTGCTGTGTTTTTATTATGTTGATATAGGTACGTACTTCGATGGTTCATAATTCAAATATCCGGGGTCTGTCCCTAAAAGTTAATGCTCTATCGTGTTGGAAATATGCCATACACCAAACCCAACCCTAAATCAACCCGATAGTGTTAACAAATGCAAAACTGGTATAAAAACGTATTTGTTGATGCAACCATGCCATTTCAACTTCCTTTTATGCAGATTTGAACTGTTTTGTCAAACCATAGTTACACGGGATTCGAACCTTCTAAGTACGGCTCTGTACTCCGTGAGCTACCGAACAAACTTTCTGTCCATGAAAACCCATAGATACGAGGCTGGATATGTGCGATGCTAACACTCAAAAGCATCAGTTTTCAAATCTCCCAGCATATTAATATTGTTTTGAAGTCGTAACATGATATTCTTAAAGTAACTGTGCGAAAAATACGCTTTATCAAAACTCTGTAAATTTGTGTAAAAGGAGTAAAAGGTGTCAGAGTTTTACTGCCTCTAGTGTTTGTTTCTTTAGGAAACTGAAACTGCAGTAATATGTAGTTATTGGTACGTATTTCGTGTCTCGCTAAAAAGTGCACCCAGGTACGTAAATGCCATGAGACTTTAATGGGATAGATGCAGAGCACAAATTCCGAGTATGGGTTACCATACTTGGCCACGTCACGTCACTTTCACTTTTTTCACTTGTCACACTAATATATATATATTTGCAATTCTAGTAATCTATTTGATCACACACAGAAACACACATGTCGTCCTCTTCATAACGCACTTCCTGCCTTTGTGTATCATGCATGGCTTACTTCTGTAACCCAGTGCCCTCAAACACATCCTCTCTCCCCACACACAGTTATTCTCATGTGAAGTACGCAGGCAGGCAGCCGTTGCTTGTAAAGCAGAGAGAGATGGATGAGGAGAGCTAATCTGGTAAATAAATATTTGCTATGGTAGATTTGATTCGCTCATCCTTTCTCTCATCAAGGTCCCTCTCTTTCTGCCCATCTGTTACACGTTTGTGCATGCCCATACACAAGTGGGTGGCATCATCACCGGCCCAAAATGATAAGACACACACGAATGAGACAGTTCAAAACAATACATAAACAATGGCCCCAAAAATATTAGGAACTCAAGTCACACTTAAAAATGTATGAATGTCATTGCATCACATAACAAAACATCAACTTTGGCACTGCACAGAGAAACACATCCCACACTGAAAACTCACTGTACCAAAATCCCACTCTTCATGTTAAAGGGGTCATATGATGCGATTTCAAGTTTTCCTTTCTTTTTGGAGTGTTACAAGCTGTTTGTGCATAGATAATGTCCCTGAAATTGCAAAGACTAAAGTCTCAAAACCAAAGAGATATTCTTTATAAAAGTTAAGACTTGTCCATACCCCCCTAAAACGGCTCATTTAAACACACCCCCACATGTCTACATCACGATGTGGGGAGATTTTCATAACACCGCCCAAATGTATACGCAAAGAAAGAAGGCATAACTTTTATTCTGGCTGTAGTATTGTTGCTGCCACCGGTGCCATGTCATGGAGATGCTGTGATTCGTTGTGAAAGTGAAACTACTTTGTTTGGGCTTCCAAAAGAGAACACAACTAGAAATCAGTGGTTAAGTTGTTTTTACAACACTGTTCCAGAGCAGTACAACGCAAATATTCGAGTGTGTGCAGCACATTTTACGGAGGACTATTTCCTGAACCTGGCAGGAGAGTAGCCTACAATGCTGGCTTGCACAAAGTATTTCTATAAAGTGGGGCAATTCCAACTTTGCAAGGACAGTCTGGCGCTTCTGACTCACAGCCTGTAAGTACGCTTCTGCTACTGACGATTCAAACGCGAGTTTTGAGTTGTGTAGAGTAGCTCTTGTTGTTTGTCGTTTCTCCGATCACAAATGCAGACATGGTAATGTTTACGCGTCGCGATGCAACGCGGCGAGTAAAAAGACAGTAATAAGTCATTATAATCAGTAATTATGTCCCCACTGGATGCAACAAATGCTTCGTTTGAAATGGGTTTTATTGTTTTATTCTTATCAGCATTAGGAAACGCCATCACAATACGGTGAGGGGCGTAACATTTCCGTCACACGCTTGAGGTATTCGCCCAATCACAACGCACTGGATAGCTGGCCAATCAGAGCACGCCTCGCTTCTCAGAACGAGGAGGTTTGTAAAAATCGATTCATTTCAGAAAGGTGGGGCATAGAGGACTAACAATAATGTACAGTATGTGGAAAATAATGTTTTTTTACTTTAAACCACACAAACACATTGCATTACACCAAATATTGTTCTTTTTAGCAACGTCATATAACCCCTTTAAGCATCAAACATAGATGAGCAGACGCTGATTGTGGAAGTTGAGAGGTCAGTATTTTATGACAAATCCCACAAGTTCCACGAAATTCACAATTTAAAGTGATACAAAGAAAAAGTGTACAGAAGAATATTTTGAATAATGTTTTTCCCCATAAAATCAGTCCAAAACAACATTATATCTTAGTGACTCATTGTGGGAACAAACAAACAAACAAATATTAAATGTTAAGTTAAAAAAATATTAAGTTAAAAGTTATAAAGTATTGTGTGCGTGTGTATATTTCTTGTTAAAAATGACACTTAATACAGTCATTTTAAATTTTAATTCATTTTAATCTAATTCAATTAAAATTTGGTCATGACATGGGAAATCAAATTTGCCTTGATCTTTTAGCATATAAGAGGTCTTTGTACCATTACAAATTCTGCAAGTTTCACAGATGAAATGTCCTATACATCTTATAAACAAAGCATTTATTTTATCAAGCTCCAAAAACGGCTCGTTTTGAATCTGAGGGGCAAGGTGACGTCACCTGGGCACAGTCGTTTGCATAAACACTGCCTCCAGAGCAAGACATCAACGAATAGTCATCTCCTCACCTTAAGCCCCGTCCACTGGCATTCAGTCGCTTAAAGGGGTCATATGATCTTCAACGTTTTCTGTCAAGTAATTGTATTTATGAGTCTGCTCACAGCACCGAGTCCGCCCTGTTTAGAGTGTTAAATGATATTTACCTCTCAACTGATTCCGGAGACTCTGTGGTTCTTATTCTTCTAGATTTATCGGCCGCTTTTGATACCGTAGACCACTCCTCACTATTATCTAGATTGGAGTCTTGGGTAGGTCTAAAAGCTAACGCCCTGAAATGGTTTCAGTCATATCTGTCTGACAGAAAGTTTTTAGTGAAGCTGGTTAATTTTACCTCTTCCCCTGCACCTCTGACCTGTGGCCTTCCACAAGGCTCTATTTTAGCTCCCTCTCTATTTTCTCTCTACATGCTACCTCTGGGCTCTATTCTACGTAAACATGGCATGTCTTTTCATTTCTACGCAAATGATACTCAGATCTATTTACCAATCAAAAGAAACAATTCCACTGCGATTACTTCTCTTCTGCAATGTCTAGAGGAGGTAAAATCATGGCTAGCCCAAAATTTCCTCTTCCTAAATGAAGACAAGACCGAGGTAATTGTTTTCGGTCCCAATGAGAACTCTCAATATATAAGCCCTGAGTTAGAAAGTGTATCTGTTTTTAGATCCTCACGGGTACGGAATCTAGGAGTTCTTGTTGACCAGCACTTAAAATTGGAAAAACATATCTCTTCTGTTATCGGATCCAGTTTTTATCAGCTTCGCTTACTGTCCAAAATTAAATATTTTCTCACTCCTAAAATTCTAGAAATGGCTGTTCACGCTTTTGTTACGTCTCGTCTAGATTACTGCAATTCTTTATACTGCGGTATATCTAAGTGTCAAATTGCACATCTCCAGCTTGTTCAAAACGCTGCAGCCAGATTTCTTTTAAAATGTCGTAAACATGAACACATCACTCCAGTTTTTAAATCCTTACACTGGTTGCCGGTTTGTCAGAGAATAGACTTTAAAATTCTCCTCTTTGTATATAAATCCCTACACAACCTAGCCCCTGTCTACCTCTCTGAACTTCTTCATCTCTATACTCCGTCCAGAAGCCTACGATCCTGTGACCAGGCTTTGTTGGTAGTCCCTCACGTTAGGCTTAAGCGTAGAAGTGAGCGTGCATTTGCAGTGGCAGGGCCTCGACTTTGGAATGCCCTGCCTCTAGAGATTAGAATGGCCCCTTCGCTGTCTGTTTTTATGTCCCCGCTAAAAACGTATTTGTTTTCCTTAGTGTATTGACTACTGTGATATGGCCATTTTTCATTTTTAAACGGGTTGTATTAAATTTTTGTCTGGCCTGTTTTCTGTGTATGTGGTATAATCTTGCTCATCTGTAAAGCACTTGATATGATGTGTTTTCTTGTTTTCCTTTTCTTTAGTGTCTTATGTAGCTGTTTGTGCATTATACGATCTGCAGAGTTACAAAGCTCAAAGACTCCAACAAAAGGATTTATTCTGTCTAAAAGAGAAGGCTGATCCAGACTGGGCTAAAACGCCTCATTAAAACATGCCCCCACGTCAACGTCACAATGTGGAAATATTTGCATAATGCCGCCCAAATGTTCACGCAAAGAAAGAAGGTGTGGTTCCAGTAACCACAGTAGTGTTGATGCAGCCATGTCAGGGAGACGCTGTGTGTTTCTATGTGAAAGCAAAAGCACTTTATTTGTCGTTCCGAAATTAGGAATCATTAGTCAAGATTTGTTTACAACAGAACCCAAATGTTCGAATTTGTGCAACGCATTTTACGGACGACAGTTTCGTGAACCTAGTAGAGTACAAGGCTGGCTGTGCACGAAGGCTATTTCTAAAAAATCTTTTAAAAAAGGGTCAATTCCGACTTTGCTATGACAACCTGTCGCTTCTGAATCTGCAACTGTAAGCATGTTTTTTTATTAGTTTAAGTATTTGATATTGACTGTTCAAATGCGGAGTTATGCGCAGTGTAGAGTAACGCGTTGTGTGTTTATATATGTGTGTGTGTGTGTGTGTGTGAGTGAGAGAGAGAGAGAGAGAGAGAGAGAGGGTCACATCACAGTGGAGTCAGCGATCTTAAGCGGCTTGTCTACTGCAAATACATAAGAGCATCATCAACGTGTCTATCATGCAAATCTGTTCCCCTTTTGGGCTTGAACTCATGGTAAAACTATACCATCTTTATATTTACTTTGAAAGCTGAAGCTCACTATTATGGTAAGGCGCGTTACATTTCCGACGTGTGGTGTTCGGCCAATCACAATGTACTGTGTCAGCTGGCCAATCAGAGCAGACTGCGCTGGTTGGAAGGAGGAGCTTTGTAGAAAACGACATTTCAGAGAGGCGGAGCATAGAGGAACAACAATAATGTACAGTATTTGAAAAATGTGTTTTTTGAACATTAAAGCGTCAACATATTCTGTAACACACAAAATATGTGTTACACAACATATTCTGTAACACACTTAAAGCATCATATGACCCCTTTAATGGTCTGACACTTGATCACACTGAATGCTAATGTCGTGACGCGTCAAAAGCAAATAGAAATTACTGCTACTACCTTGTCTACACTGGATACAGTAAACAGATGTGCATTCGCTTTCTGACAAAGGCCACGTGATTGGGTCTGTTATAAGGACAAATGGAGTGAAATAACTTTTGCTTTGACGCATTTGGTTTAAACAGTTCGTTCGTGCCTTTGTACAGATATCAGGATTCCAGCATTAGGAACAAATGGATAGTTTATTTTTAATGCCACCCTGGATCATGTCAGAGGATTGATTGGAGCATATTGTTTTGTAAACGAGGCACAGTGTCATGGAGAGTCCACAAAGAAACATTTGCTGGAAGATGAAACTGACTGCAGCTGCATCACAAACCGTAAGTAAATGATTTCATAATGCTTTGTCTGGAAATGACCATTTTATTTTGATTATGTTGTTAAAACACACATGCAATAGCGAGGGGGAGTTGATACGGTTTCCTATGCAATGACGTTAGCTAATCATAACAGTGGCCAAGTACTGAGAAGCTATAAAACAGGTCATTTTAGAGAGAAGTTCAGAATGAGGGTTGAAAATAATAATTTTTCCACATATTTAACATATTTGCTTTGTTTTGTCAAAAAACTTTATTAAGATTACAAGCAAACCTCAAGAAACATTAAAATATTTAAAAAAATCCATGTCATGACCCCTTTAATTATAAATTTTGAATCTTGTTTGCCATCTCAATTTAAATTCAAGTCCTTACACATAACATCCATAAGCGGGATGCAAATATAAAGTGGCTGCAAATCTGTCGCCTGTAAAGATGACTACCCCAGCACTGCAGTGACAAAACACCTGCAAAACCTCATTGTCAGGTTTCCTTATTTGCGCAGTATATCCGATTAACACCAACTAGAAGGGCTTGTGGATGAAAAACGGAAATACATTAATATAAACTCTGAGCGTCAGATTACCGGAGCTTGTGCCAGAGAGAGATAGTGCTCACTACCTGGGAATGGTACTGTAATTACGGAGCAGGAGTGTGGATCAAGTTCGTGCTCCCGCTGGGACTGAGGCTCAGAGCGAGTAAGATGAGGGCTTTTTGGTCGTGATTAGCGCTTCGCACGCCCCTTGAAATGTTGACCGCAAGATGGAAGAGTCAGTGTCACATATGGCCTGGTCTGCTTGTTACTGTAGCTCTGCTCTTCTCTCATTGACATCAAATCCACCGTCTCTCTCTCTCTCTCTCCGTCAAGCTATCTGGCTCCAGCTACAGCATCTGAGCTGAAATGTCATTAAGATGCAATTAAGATGTAGAAATGTCTGAGATCTCAATAACAGGGCTTGTTAATTAGTGTCTCTGTAGCAGCCAGCAACCACGCCACAAAACAAAGCCACACTCACACAGAGCGGATAATTTAAAATAAAATAATATAAAAATAATATATATACATACATATACATACATATATATATATATATATATATATATATATATATATATATATATATATATATATATATATATATATATATACAAATAAATAAAATAGGTTTAAATCCTAGATTTTCAATGTGGTTTCAGGCATTTGGACCTCACTAAACTCAGCTGAGGCCTGGCTCCCCCTGTCAATGTGACGGTTGTTGAATGGTTTAGTGTCTCTCTCTGACAGATTCTCATAAACTCCATAGACGGTTCACGTGTCTCTCTGTCATGTCTCTCTCTCTCCTTCAGAGCAGTAAGAGAGAGTCACGCTCCTGCAGGACCGGTCAGCGTCTCTACGTGTCTCTCACTCTCTCAGTTAATGAACATTAGGGTGTACTGTGTCTGGAAGCAGTTCCATCCGTTTCAAGCTATTCCTCCTGTCTCTCAGAGGTGAAATCTTTACTTGGCTTTGACAGGACTTTCATCAAAGCTCAGCGTGAGCGAGGGGCTGCTGGCTCAAAGCTCTCCTGTTTGTGAACGCTGGAAGAAAACAGATCTTTCTCTTTGGCCACTTAATCAAAGCCTTCAAAAGCAAATGATTTCAAATAAAATGTGCTTTTTTATGACTGCTAATTGTCTGGAATAGGGCAGCCAAGCAGAGTTAGAGAAGTGGTAATTATCATTATAAAAAGATATTTCAAACATGAGACATGAGAAATAGAGCCAAGTTATGATTTTATAACTTGCACATGAAAGATCAAGGATCTAAATCCCTAATTATTAAACATGTAAAGCTCAAATGTTGATTATTGATTTGTGTGCACAACAGGCCACATACATGATTGACATGACGTGGCAGTGGTATAAAGATACAATAGAGCCATTTGCCATAACAGCTGCCTTTTTTTTTTTTTTTGAACAGAGTTCGTGGAACTGCTTCGCTCTTATTTATATCACTGTCAAACATGATAAAATTTTAATAATATTTTACATTTCCAACACAAACCCACCATATTCCACCAGATTTACTCAAAAAAAAAAAACAGCACTCGGTTGGACAAATTGGACAACATATAGTATTTGGATACTTAAAATCAAACTTAAAAATATATGCCCCTGAATTAGCAAAATATCAAAGTGGCAAGTGTTTTATTGAAAGACAAGCACACTCTTAGACTAAAACAATGAAAAGGATTTAAAAAAAAAATACAATAAAAACAAACAAAAACACCACAAACAAAACCAAAACACTAACCTAAATGAAAGCAAAAACAAACAGAATGAAATTAAATCAAAACACAAAGCAAAACAAAACACAAAACAAAACAAACACAAAGCAAAGCAAATCAAAACCAAAATGCATCAGAACACACCAAACCAAACCAGAAATTCTTTAAACTTTTTAAGTGTACAAATATTTTTGGGGCCACCGTGCACATCTTCAAATACACAGACAATAAGCATGAAGCCCTTTTGTTGTGTCAGGTTGCGGATGAAAGCCCAGGACACGAGCCTCTGAGTGATTCAATGCTGTACCCTCTGCCCTGTTTCAATAACTCTGATTGTGTGCGCGTGTGTCCCTCTCTCTTCACTGAGCTCAGTTAACACAAAGACTAATATTAGATCAGCAACGAGGGCCTGTCACAGAAAATCCATCCCTTTGGACTTTCCACATCCCAGCCCTGTTTCCCCACAGTCTACAAACTACTCCTGAAGCACTTAGCAGAGCACAAAACACACCAGCCCACACAAATCACATTACCTGTACCTTCTCAACCTACACAACAGAAAAACAGCCTTAAATCCAGTCTGCAAAGCCACAAAAAGACCTTATTAGCAAAGCTTCTATACCCATTTCTCCTTCTTGCAATGATACAAACCCACAGGTGTCAACATGATTTATGAAATGCAAAAATATTCTAATTGTCCAGCTGTGTGCCTCTGTGGATTGAGGTTTTCCCTCAGACTAGCTCAGGGGCTGAGATAATGTGCAAGGGTGTGCGAGTTGAGCGTGTATGTGTTTCGCTCATTTGCTGAAAAGCCTGAAAAGCTGGCCTCAAAAACGCTTAGTGGGTTTCTTCTTGTGTGAGCAGGTCTCAGTGTCTGGAGGGGATGCAGCACTGTCTGTGTGACACCGTCTGTGAAATCCTGTTAGTCCACTTCAGAGCAGAAATCAGCCCGGGAGAGAGAGAGAGAGAGAGAGACGCTCTATTAAGGATGCTAGGATGTCCATCCCACAACATCCTCAGGTCTCCCACACGCACTCCTGATATTGAGGCACGACCTGAAATGAACTGTGTCTGAGCAATTATTTAAGATTTCTTTGGTTGAGAGTCAAAGAATTGGTTCGTTTACCTGTGAAAACCAAAAAAGTTCCTTTGATATTTTTAGGCTGTTTGACCGATTCTAGACATTTTCAGCTTAATAACATTCATAATTCTAAAAGATTAGTATATAATAGTAATATATTAGTAATAATATATAATTAACTAATTATATGGCAATAATAAAAAAATACATTCAAATTAATTTATTAAATTAAAATGTATTTTAATTTGTATGTTTCTTTTTTAATGCAATTTTAGTTGTGCTTGCTAATGAAAACATATTACATATGTTTATATGTAATATTTTTATTTTCAATAAAACAATAACTAACTAAAGAGGCAGCTACCTACAACAACCACATAGACCTGCATGAGTACACTGAAACTGTGACTGCTTACATCAAAAAGTGCACTGATGATGTGACAGTCACCAAGACCATCACCACACGTGCAAACCAGAAGCCATGGATGACAGCAGAGGTTCCTGGGCTGCTAAAGACCAGAGATGAAGCATTCAGATCAGGAGATAAAGCAGCCCTCAAAACAGCAAGAGCCAGTCTGTCCTGTGGCATCAAAAATGCAAAACGGTCATATGCTCAAAAAAATCAACAACCACTTCACAGACAGCAGAGACACATGGAGCCTGTGGCAAGCCATTCAGACCATCACTGACTACAAGCCCCCGCCACAGGCCTGTGATGAGGACACATGCCTCCCCAATGCACTCAACCACTTTTATTCACGGTTTGAAATACAGAATGACACACCTGCACCTGTCTGTCTCCAGCCGTCGTAAGGAAGACCCTATCTAGGATTAACCCACGCAAGGCTGCGGGTCCTGACAACATACTTGGCCGTGTTCTGAGAGACTGTGCTGTACAGCTGACAGATGTGCTTACAGATATCTTCAACACCTCGCTGAGCCAGGCGGTCGTCCCCACATGTCTCAAATCCACAACAATCATACCGGTACCAAATAAATCCCCTGTGTCCTGTCTCAATGACTACCGTCCCATAGCACTGACTCCAATCATGATGAAGTGCTTTGAGAGGCTAGTCATGCACAACATCAAAACCAACCTCCCCAACACACTCGACCCGCTCCAGTTTGCATACTGTCCAAACCGCTCTACGGACGATGCAATTTCCTCCACCCTCCACCTGGCTCTTACCCACCTAGAAAATAAAGACTCCTATGTTAGAATGCTGTTCATTGACTTCAGCTCGGCATTCAACACAATAATCCCACAACAGCTCATAAATAAACTAAACCTGCTGGGCCTTAACAATTCCCTGTGTAATTGGATCCTGGACTTTCTAACCGGCAGACCTCAGTCAGTCCGTGTCGGCCACAACACCTCGAGCACTACCACACCGAGCACAGGTGCCCCACAAGGCTGTGTGCTCAGCCTGCTGCTCTTTACGCTGCTGACCCACGACTGCACTGCCAAGTTCAGCTCCAACCACATCATCAAGTTTGCTGATGACACAACAGTGGTAGGTCTCATCAACAACAACGATGAAACGCACTACAGAGAGGAAGTGGCACAGCTGGCTGAATGGTGTGGCACTAACAATCTGTCCCTCAATGTGGAGAAGACAAAGGAGGTTGTGATGGACTTCAGAAGAAACTCCGTTGACCACCCCCCACTGACCATCGACAGCTCGACTGTGGAGAGAGTCAGCAGCACTAAATTCTTGTGGGTGCACATCACAGAGGATCTCACCTGGACCACCAACACCATGTCACTGTCCAAAAAGGCACAACAGCACCTACACTTTCTCCGCCGGCTGAAAAGAGCAAGTCTCCCTCCACCCATCCTCACCACATTCTACAGAGGCACCATTGAGAGTGTGCTGACCAGCTGCATCACTGTCTGGTACGGGAACTGCAGTGCTGCTGACCGCAAGACCCTCCAGCGGACAGTGAACACAGCTGCAAAGATCATCGGTGCCCCTCTCCCCTCCATCCTGGACATTTTCCTTACACGATGCTCCAGCAAAACCAACAGCATCGTGAAGGACTCCACCCATCACTCCCACAGTCTCTTACAGCTCCTAACATCAGAAAGACGGTACCGGAGCATCAGAGCCCGCTCCGCCAGACTGCTCAACAGCTTTTTCCCCCAGGCTGTGAGAGCCCTGAACTCAAATCACCCCGCCCCCCCTCTGAAACCCCATGCAAACCCCTACCTCCTGAAACATGGACCCCCCCCCACCTTACCACACCAAAGAAAATACTGTATGGAACTTTTTTTGTGCAATTCGAAGTGTGCTACACACAGGTGAGTGGGCCTGTACAAACCACCTGTAGTAACACACTCTCCTCTATGTGCACTAGACACTTTACACACTGCTGCGTGTACACAATCCCACAAAAGACTCAGCAATATATGTATGTTTACATGTTCATGCACTACAAATCATCCTGCAGTGTTCCCCAACCAGCTGCTTGACTCAAAATGTCTCTCTTTGCAGATGTACAGTATTTGTGAAGCATTCGTATTGTTTGTATTTTTTATCTTCTATTTTTTAGTTTGTATAGGGTAAATATTTATGTGAAGCATTTGTATAGTTTGTATTTTTTATCCTTTATTCTTTTAGTTTGTATAGGGTAAATACTTATATATATATATATAGTATACTTATAGTTAAATCTGTCAGTAGGGTATTTGTGTATAGGTTTATAGTGTTTTTTACTTCATTGTTGTATGTCTGTATTTATGTAGCACCGTGGTCCTGCGAGGCGCGACATTTCGTTCCACTGTATGTCCCCACATGTAGCGGAATGATAATAAAGCTCAGCTTGACTTGAACTTGACTTAACTTAGATCATAATAATACCTCAAATCACAATGACGGATTTGTTTTGCGGATGACAAAATGGGTGAAAAAAAAAATCTATAGCCTTGCATTACTTTGGAAATGTTGCAGGCCAGATTGGAACTTATGTCATCCAGATGAGCACCATGGCTCAATGCATTTGTGTTAACCACTAGGCCACAACGCTGACTTTTTTTTCTTTAATCAGACATGATCCCAGACTTTTTAATCTGATCTAATCCAGTCAAGGCACTGTGCATTTATATCAACTGGGGGCAGCAAAATAATGTTCTGATGTTGCGTAATTTTTTACCCCATTTGCCTGTTTTTTCCTTTTCACCCAAACCTGTTGATAAGGCGAGCACAGCCTCCTCCCGTTACCACTACAGGATTCCAGCCAGGTCTATGACACATATCAGATATCTGAGTTCTCTGTCTCTCTCTTGCTTTCTCAGAGACAGTAAAAGTGATGCATCATCCCAAGAGAGCAGTAAGAGAGAGGCAGGTGAGCAGAGTAGAATAGAAGTGCTCTGGTGCATCTGTACGTGAAGAGCTGTCACGACATTCTGTATCACACACGCACATACACACACACAAAGACATCCCTACGCATACAATCACATGCAAAAAGACGCGACAGATATGTGGACATACATATACAGCCATTAGTGCAGACACTCAAACACTTGCCCACAGGACACGATGGCGCTTCTGGACCATGTTCACATATGGCTTCCTTTTTGCATGATAGAGCTTTATTTGGCATCTGCAGATGGCACGGCGGATTGTGTTTACTGAGAGTGGTTTCTGGAAGTATTCCTGGGCCCATTTAGTAATGTCAATGACAGAATCATGCCGATAAGTAATGCAGTGTCGTCTGAGGGCCCGAAGACCACGGGCATCCAACAAAGGTCTTCGGCCTTGTCCCTTACGCACAGATATTTCTCCAATTTCTCTGAACCTTTTGATGATGTTATGCACTGTAGATGATGAGATTTGCAAAGCCTTTGCAATTTGACTTTTAGGAAAGTTGTTTTTAAAGTATTCCACAATCTTTTTACGCACTCTTTCACAGATTGGAGAGCCTCTGCCCATCTTTATTTCTGAGAGACTCTGCCTCTCTAAGACATCCCTTTTATGTTATAGACCTGATGTCAATTAACTTAATTAGTTGCTAGATGTTCTCCCAGCTGAATCTTTTCAAAATGTCTTGCTTTTTCAGCCCTTTGTTGCCCCTGTACCAACCTTTTTGAGACCTGTAGCAGGTATCCAATTTGAAATGAGCTCATTTAGTGGATAAAAGTGTAAAATTTCTACATTTAAACATTTGTTGTATTATCTATGCTCTATTGTGAATAAAATATTGGCTCATGTGATTTGAAAGTCTTCTAGTTTTCATTTTACTAAAATTAAAAAAACGTACCAACATTTCTAGAATTCGGGTTGTACATATATATATATATATATATATATATTGTGGCGGGAGGAGCAAACGACAGGAGGAGCAAACGACTTGTGGCGTCAAGCCTCGGAGAGGTTTTTATTAAACAAAATAAATCAAAGAAAGTGTCCAAAAAGGGGTAAAAGTGTCCAAAATAAACAGGGCACCTGGTGTCCTCGTCGTGCTGCGGGGTTCGTGAAGGGAAGCAGTGTTCGGAAGGGAAGGGTCCAGGTAAGGGGCGGAGTCTGGTGGCGCCACGCGCTCCCCTCTCGGGTCCGGGGCGTGAGTGGCGGCGGCTTCTCCTAAGCGGCTTCGTCCAACGTCCGTCCTCGGCACTTCCGGGGGATTCGACGGCCCGGCATCCTGGCCCGTCAGCCGTCTCACGGGTGCTCGGCTCTATCCGGACTGCGGATCCTGCAGCTCGCGTCTTTGACGGAGCGGGAATCCTCTCAACGCTCCCTTCCTGGACCCACGAGGACACCAGCGTGCATGCACGGGGAAGAGACCGGTCTCTCGAGGAGAGGCGCGCTCGGCATTTAAACAGCGGCGGTGATGAGGCTCTATTCACATCAGGTGCGCCTCATCACACACCGCCAGCCCTGGCTGTTTCAGCGCCCCTCCTCTCACACACACCCACTCCCGTCGGGAGCCTGGTGAAGGGCGGTGAATACGGGACGGGGTGATGATGATAATAAAGGGGAAGGGCAGCCGACTCGTCACAATATATCCCGTCGGGAGCCTGGTTAAGGGCGGCATTTCGTTGCCCTGTACCTTACATGTGCAATGACAATAAAGTTGAATCTAATCTAAAAAAATATATATATATGTTAGAGGTTAGTATAAGTTATACACGCGCGTAAAATGAAAATATTTAAGTCTATGAAAATATTTCATTTAAAAATGTAAAAGTTTAACAAAATTTAAGATATATGTTCAGCAAAATATTCTATCAATTGCTATTTTTTCTATTGCGATACTAATATTACAGCACTAAAAGTGCTTTTAGTTTCCCCCATGCCATTTTAGTATCATTTAGGTTCTTTTACTTATGTAATATTTAGAATTAGATGTTATTTTTACTTTTATTTTAACGTTTTAGAAATTTGGGCTTTTTGTCATTTTTCTTAGTTATGGTTGTTTTAAAATATGTATATAGTTTTTACTTTTTTCAGTTTTAGTTTGTTATTTTAGTAAATCCAGTTAACTAAATACAAATGAGGAATAATGTTGCCTTGTCAATTTTCTGAGATACAATGTGTTTAATGTTTTTTAATATAGGCCAATATATTTTATTTTATTTCACAACACATTTTTAAAATGGTTTTAGTTTGAGTTAACTATAATAGGTTTCCTATTATAACCTTAGTTTCATCCAGCACAGTGTTGTGGGCTCTTGCCTTCATTTTGTATTCTGCTCTCGAAATGTAAAAAACAACAACAGACACTGCGATCTGGTCACCCGATATAATAAACAATATCCCATGAATTATTCCACTGTGCTACAGCAGGAATATCTAATTTCTCTGCCCAAATCTTTTTTCCTCTTCACTTCAAATCCCTATTAGCATCCTTAACCGTGGGAATGTTTCCGAAGTACAGAGACAGATCTTTTATGTGTCAAAATGATGGTAAGTATTTTGAATTACACCTCCATGTCTCAAAAAATTTGCTGAATGCTGAAAATCTTCTCTAAACACAACCTCTGCCTTAAAGGTACACAAAACGCACACTTTACGCATACATAAACAAAAACACTTTCAGTGAAATCCTGAATACACATGCTTACTCACACGGGTCCGGCCCAGCGCATAACCCGCTACACAACAAATCAGGTTAGGGATGTGAAATATTTATACGCCGCACCTGCTGATGCCTCATATTTCATTTGGTTGTGTGGCGCGTGGGCTCATCCCTCCTCTCGCTGGCAGATGCGCTTGGCGTGAGGACACGGGGAGAGGAGAGATTACCTCCAAGATGGAGAGGCTCTTCCCTTGATATCTGAGCAACTCTACAGAGGGTCTGCCTCATTATTTCCCCTTTAAAGGAATTGAGTTAGAGAGCGAGAGAGACAGGAGAGATCGTGAGAGAAAAAAAAAAAGAATAAAATGAAAGCAGCAGTGGGAAAATAGAGAAAGGCAGAGTTAAAGAGACGAGCTGTATGCTGAAAGGTTTGCTATATTAACAAATCAAAACTTACCACGGTTCATGGTTTTGCACATTTCTCTACCTGATGTGAATGGCAATGTGCTGCAGTTCAGTACAGATCGGTTTTAACTTTGTGTGTTTTTCTACATAACTCATAATGTTTGACATTTTAGTAATAATGTCTCATTCTGTAATTTATCTATAAATTACATCCAGACGGGATGACTAAGAAACGTCATATGCGCTCCTTGCATGATAGAATTAATTATCATTGATGCTTAACAAGTATGAAATATCAGTTTTGTACAAACGTTAATGAGAAGACCATCATACAAGATGTCTTTATTAAGAGCTTAGTGTTTCCATGCATTTTATGCATAAAAAGAAACACAAAATGTATGCAAGAACTGTTACTGAATTCTGCTGTGTAAAAGTATGGGGTTGGTAAGATAATATGCTCACCAAGGCTGCATTTATTTGATGAAAATTATGTAAAAATAAAAAATATTATTACAATTTAAAATAACTTTCGCTTTGATTATAGTGTCACAGTGCCACATGATCATCTTCAGAAGTTATTCTAATTTGCTGTTTTCGTGCTCAATAAACATAGATGATTATTTTTTATTATCAGTGTTGAATTTTTCTGATGAATATTTTTGTGGAAATGATGATACATTTTTTCAAGATACTTTGATGAATAGAAAGTTCAAAGGAACTGCATTTTTTGAGACATATCTTTTGGCAAAACGTAAAAGTTCTTAATGCATCCTTGCTGAATATATATATATAACATAGTATATAATATTATATATAATATTCCCGCTTTTAACAAACCATTAACAACGACTTTCGCCTCAACAAACTTCTACTTTGCTGCTTATTAATAATTAGTGAGGTAGTTGTTAAGTTCAGGTATTGGGTAGGGTTAGGGATATAGAATATGGTCATGCAGAGTATGTGCTTTATATGTACTAATATGTTAATAAAAGACATGCTAATAAGCAACTAGTTAACAGCGAGAATTGGTCCCTATACTAATTTGTAAGCAAATAAATAAACAAAACTTTTTTAAAGTGGAGCTTATTATGGAGTCTTAAAAATGTGGTATTTACGCTGTTAAAAATTTGATGAGAAATTACAAAAGACGTCTGTGTATATAGATCAAAAAGTGATTGCTTTGTGGTACGTCTAAAGTCACTTTTTAAATGTCTTATCTTCAGTTGCAGGCCTTTCTTGGAAATTACCGATATCATTTGATTAAAATTTAATTGTAAATGTTTTTTGTTTTTTTTCGAAACCAAATATTTTGAGTTCGTCTAACCATACTTTGCACACACAGAGTACAAAACTTACCTTATCAAACAACAGGGGAAAAAAAACTTGCTTCTACAACAGCAAAAAGAGAAGCAGTAGGGGTGCGACACTGCGAAGATCAAACGTCCTCCACTTCAGATTCTGCGATTTTTTTTTTGTCCTATAAAAGCAGTCTCCCTGTCCTGATAAACCAAAAGGTCTCCGTACCCACACACACCTTGTACAAACCGAGACGAAAGAGCACCCGCAGCACGGCCTAGCGCCTCCGCTAATGACTGGTTGAGCGATGAGTCGCGCCGTAAGTAAAGTAAACACAACCAGTTTCCAGAACATGCAGACAGATGTTTTCTCTAATGCTGTTGGATAATCCCTTAACCCCCTGGAAAACAAGATCATTGTTGCTATTCCACACGCTGGATTTCAGCCATTGGTCCTGACATGCTTTTAGACTCCAATGGGTTTGCCATTATGCAAATAGTAGTTCTCACACGCACACCCACACAAACACACAAGCCAAGACAACTCAATCTGGACTTATATGTCTATATGCATCTATAAGGATCTTTCATGAACATAAAGATGAACTGTAAGTGAGGAAAACTGAATTTTCAGGCTTATCTGAGGGGCTTATCGCGGCTGGAACTGGCATAAAGGCAGGAAAGGGATAACGTATGTCCAGTGGTGCGTGTAGGGCTTGAAGGTCAGCCGTGAGATTTAAGGTTAGATTTGCATGACTGGAAATTCGTTCACCTTCATGTGGTTCCAAAGCTGCATGATTTTCTTTCTTTTGTGGAACTTTAGATTGGTAACTTTAGACCCCATTGACTCTCACTAGCCGGACAAAACAACGCATTTTTCAAATATCTCCTTCTGTGTTCATACAAGTCACACAGATTCGGAATGGTACGACTATCAGGTCATACTTAATTTTAATGGCCAATTCTTGCTATTAACAAACCATTAACTACAACTTTTGCCTCAATGAACTCCTACTTTGCTGCTTATTAATAGTTAGTAAGGTAGTTGTTAAGTTTAGGTATAGGGTAGGATTAGGGATGTAGAATATGGTAATGCAGAATATGTGCTTTATAATAGACAGACAATAATAAACTAAACTAGTTAACAGGTAGAATTGGTCCCTATTCTAAAGTGTTACCTATTATCCCTTTATATAATACACATATACATTCAGACGTACTGTTTTTTCCCTGCAGTGTTTTTTACAAAAAAGTAGCTTAAGATTTAAGACTCTACAGATAAGTCTTGTATTCAGACATATCAAAAAAATAATGAGGTTCAAGTTCATTCATTAAGCTGCTTGATTTCAAAACCCTATCGCAGTGGAAGTAAATGACCGTCTTTATCTACATTTCGGTTCATTCAGTATGTCATTCTGATCACAGAAATCTATTTATCTTTCTATTCACAGCTACTCCTCTGGTCTGTAAAGTCATTTTGCTCCTTTCTTCTCGTTCCCGCTTTTCACAAATTTCTCTAATTTTGTCACTTCTTGCTCTGCGCTCCCCCAAGCATCATTAAATACATATTTTTCCCTTTTTTACACTATAAAGGCTTTTGCGAACTGAGCTTGATTAAAAAATAACTACAAAAGTATATTCAAATAAACTCTTTTTTGCAGCAGTGAATGTCAAAACATGATAATGGTTTCAATAAATTAATAAAATGTGAGAACACAGTTACAAGAACGGTCACACTACACTTTCTTTCCAATGACATCCATTCATACGAATATGACAGGAAACACAAGCTCTGAAGTTCTCTCTATCACTCTCATTCTCACTTTGTCCTGTGCACACACACTCACTGGTGGCCAAAATTATTAGAACAATAGTATTTTCACCAGCTAAAAAATGGTTTTAAGTTAGTTATTTCTATCTTTTGCTGTAGTGTGTCAGTAGGAAATATCAGTTTACATTTCCAAACATTTGTTTTGCCATTAATTGTAATGATTTTGTTTTTTGTTTGCACAGGGAGTCTTGTGCAACAGCCAGTAGTACAGCCAGGAGTACAACAGCCAGTACACAGAGATCTGATCTGATCATCATCCAGTCTGTCTGGAATGACATGAAGAAACGGAACAAACTGAGACAGACTAAATCCAGAAGAACTGTGGCAACGTCTCCAAGATGCTTCAAGAAACCTACCTGCAAAGCTACAGTACTGTTGAAACTTTTAGGCACTTGTGTAAAAATGCTGCAAAATAGGGATGCTGTCAAAAATAATGTCATAAATAGATTTTCTTTATCAATTAACTTCTATTAACTAAATTAAATCAACATTTGGTGTGACCATCCTTTGCGTTTAAAGCAGTTTTTGCCCTACATACGCATAGTTTTTCAAGTAGCTTTGCAGGTAGGTGTTACGGATAAGGTGTTGTGGGAAATAGCGCACGACGAGGAGTAGGAAAAAGGAGTGTCTTTATTCGGCTTCAACAACCTTTCCATTGATAAACTTACAAGATCTGACAAACATAGGGGAGAACTCAGGACTTTTAAAGAACAGGGAACAAAGGAGCAAACGAGATAATTAATACAACACAGGTGATCAGGATGAACGATGATTAACTAATGACAGGAAACTAGAACAGGAAAAACAAAATAAGGGCAAAAGGGAAACTAAACAGAAGCCAAACCGTGACAGTAGGTTTCTTGAAGCATCTTGGAGATGTTGCCACAGTCACAACATGGTAATTGTTTTAATAAAAAAACTAAATAGTAAGAACATAGCTGTTTCAATAAGTAAAATGTACGTCAGGACACAATAACTATGCAGTATTTCATTCTGAAAAATAAGGTGCAAAAAATTCAAATAGGCCTTAAATCTTGCTTCCTTGTATATGTTCACTCGGAAAATGCAGAAAATGTCTGTCTTTGTCAGGAAGACAGTGATTGACTATAAGTGCTAGAGGGCATAGAAGCGACTGGCCCACACATCCAATTCCAAACCGGAGGCACCTTCTCACCCCCTTCAGTCTCAGAGCGGTTCCTCACGGTTCTTTGATTTGAGGTGTCTCGTGTGCTCTGCACCTCCATTACTGCCAGCAAGTCTGTGAGGCTAAAGTGGTAACAGCGAGTAGGATTTTCTGAGGACAGGAAGGAAAGAAGGCTGTGCGGTGTAAAAACCAAGTTTAGGCGCTTCCTATAACAAAACAAATCAACACTCAACTTTGCTTTTAAAGCCCTGCTAAATAATTTTGCATCATTAGCGTGAAAATGAATCTGAAGACATTTGTTGTCAAGCACCACAGGCACAGAGATCATGGTGGTAAGTGGATGAGGAAAATATGCAAATTGGATTTGCAAGGGCACAAACAGTACAGAAAATTATAGTTAGATACTTGTCTGGGCATTTGTTCCTCAATTAAACCAAATACGATTAGCAAGAAAGTGTAAGTAGATTGTAACCTTGAGGAGAGAAGGTGAGCTAAGAGCCCACTCTGTTTCATGATCACGATCCAGAAAACCGATCTGTACTCACAAGTCATTCAAAAATATTCCATAACATATTCATATAAAGGGGAGACTAGGATGGTATAACACTTTTTTTGCCTTAACGTCTATAACTCACTGATTTACTTTATCAACATTTATCGGTTATTAAGTATTTAAAGTACAAAATCTACAAATGATCCCCAGACTGTGTAAATTACAAAAAATGCTGTTGTTATAAATTGGAATCAGTGACAGTTTTGGTCAATTTTGCACATGTATTTATTTGCTTATCAAATATATATTTCTTCAAAACTGGTATTATTACAACTCCCATCAACCCCTTTCTCGAACCTCAATTGGTAAAATAAAAGTGCAAACAAATTGGAAAAATTTAAGAAACTTTGTAATTGTAAGTGTAGTACAATAATTTCCAGTTTACCGTATAAAAATTCTATAAAATCTGACTCATTTTCACATCTACACTACCATATAAAAGCTTGGGGTCAGTAAGACTTTTTGTTGCTCTTTTGAAAGAAAAATATTTGAAAATAATACTTTAAATTAAGCAAGGATTAATTAAATTGAACAAACGTGACAGCGAAGATATTTATAATGTTACAAAAGATTTCTATTTTGTTTTTTGAACTTTATATCTATCAAAGAATCCTGAGAAAGTATCAGTTTCCACAAAAATGGTTTTAAATATTGATAATAATAAGAAAGAATCATGTGACAGTGAGGACTAGAGTAATGGCTGCTGAAAATTCAGCTTTGCTATCATGGGAATAAATTACATTTTCAAATATATCTAAAAAGAAATATATATATTTTAAATTCTATTAGGCCTACTATTTTATAATAATTTACTGTATTTTTAAAATGCTGTTTTGGTGAGGCTAAAAA
The DNA here is from genome assembly GCF_936440315.1 of Barbus barbus. Classification (NCBI taxonomy): domain Eukaryota; kingdom Metazoa; phylum Chordata; class Actinopteri; order Cypriniformes; family Cyprinidae; genus Barbus; species Barbus barbus. The sequence continues at coordinate 12,232,263 of NC_136762.1, read as the reverse complement.
CAGTTTTTTTTTCTTTCTCTCTTACTGACCCAAAGATTTGAACAGGAGTTCCACCCCCAAATTATGCACATAAGATTTGTTAAGCAAATAATTAAGCAGTCCAAATTGAAGTTTCAACATGAAATGAACTAAATTTGCAACCGTACTTTGCAACACTGCTGTGCAAGGGAACAGGATGTTTATTTTATTGTTTCATAAATAATAAAACCCAACGCCGAGGACCATGCCAGTGAGGCGGTCTCCGTGTCTAATTAGCTAGGTCTGAATGCTACATGGCACTTTTATATTTCATAACTATGTACACTCTCTCACACACACATGAAATAACACGACCATATGCGTTAACAAACTTAGATAAGAGATGTTCTCTCTCTCCAGGACGACAGTCATGTCAAACAGCTCATGAAATTCCAAATCTACCATCTGCGCGACAGCTCTGGAACCCAGCGAGTTGCAATTTGAAATACTGACAAGACCGATCAAATCAAACTTTTGCCGTTTTCTCCAGGTTTCGGTTTCTTTATTATTTTTTAGCTGTTTTTCTTCAACCTATATTGATTCTTGTGACTTATACCAGTTTGATACCAAAACTTAGTCAGTGCAGTCCGGTCTTTTGCCATTATTACGACAGACCCAGAGTTTCCTTTGACAGAACTGTGATCGCAGTCAGGGGCATTTGCACTTGAGGCTTTATTTAGTAGATGTAGGCTTCAGTAGGTTCCCTGGGACTTGCTGGAGGTAAGGTGATGTTCAGGTGCAACCTTCAGATGCTGGTTCTCCTCTTTGCACCTCAGTGTGATGTTCAGAGCATGGATCTAAAAGGCTCCTTTCCAGGCACCCAAAAAGCGCCCACCTGCTATCGCCTCTTTTGATAGACCCAACAGAGTGGACGATAAAATGAATTGAGAAAAGTTTACAGAGAAAATCTTTCAGCCGAAAATGACATGACAACTTCCCTGCTAACATCTGTAAGTGCCGTTATGGCCATCTGTAAAAGTGACTGTGACTGCAGAGGATCACAGGCGAAAGGTCTTCAAGAAATCACACGTCTTTCGAATCAAAACTGAGAGCAGATGACTGCTGGCCATCTGGTTTAAAGTCATCTCAGAAATGGCTGAAAGAAATTCAGAGCTGGCAGATCCTTAGCATGTTCCTTCTTATTATCTACAAATTTACATAGAGTGGCCCCAAAATGTTTCTGGACACAAAAATCTCTAAATGTCATTGCATTTGATACAAAATATCAAACCAAGTGGCATTTGCAAACAAATTATGCAAGAGCTTTTGTCAAATCTAACTTCACTAAAGTCATTTTGCAATTACTTTTAACCTTTAAGTCTGACACCCCAGAAAATCTAAATACTTTGGCTTAATTTTGAATAATCTTATTGGTATCACTATACAGTGAGGCTCAATTCATTAAGAGCATTAATTAGTATAGGTTAGTTCATACACAACGCTTCGAAGGTTTAAGGTCAGTATCATCGTGTGTTTGAAAGAAGTCTCTTCAAGAAACACTTCTTATTTTTATCAATGCTGAAAACAGTTGTGCCTTACTTAATATTTTATGGAAATTGATAAATTTTTCAGGATTATTTGATGAAGAACAACATTTATTTGAAAGAACATTACATTATAAATGTCACTTTTGATAAAGTCTTTGCTGAATAAAAGTGCTAAATTCTTCTTTAAAAAAAATCTTACTGATTACCAAATTTTTATAAGTAATATAGATAATCTATAAATGTTATTCTGTTAAATACTATATTTTGTTGTTAATTAATATTTGTTCATTATACACTAATGTTAATTAATACAACCTGAAATGTTAAGAAATAGAAACAAATTACTGGAACATTACTGTTACCATTTTAACATTTGAAGCCTAATTTTCTCAAATATTGTGTTTAAAGCATGTCTGTGCTTTATTTCTTTAAAATAACTGCCACTTGGTTTGATTTTCTGAGAAAAATTTTTTTATTGTACATAAAATAAGCAAAGTAGGAGTCATCAACATTTTCGGTCCATTTAGTCAGAATATAAGTACTGTATAAGTAAAAATGTAAAGTTTCTTTCATCTCAAAAGTCAGTCAACTTTTAGAAGAACATCATCAATGCTAACAGAACCTCAACGCTAACAGAAATGGAATAAAAGCCACACAATTTTAGGATTCGGTCCATTAAGACCAAGGTAAAAAATCAGCCTTGAACAGTCTAACTGATGGACATTTATCAAACAAATGCTTTAAGATTTAATATAAAAACAGGAGCACAGTTATCTATCCTACAGTCTTGAATTGAACTGTTCAAGGTGGTAAATTTGTTCCACAAGCCATTTTTGATGACTCGAGCACAGCATGCTCTCTGAGAAGTTGCTATTCGGAATTCATCTCCTTTAAAATACTACAGCTGAAACATTACACCTAAAATAGCATCTAAGTAAACTAGATGGCCTGAAATTATCTCACACTGAGCCCTGAGACCTCCTCAACATCAACTACTCAACTAGTTGTCCATCCACTCCATATCCCTCTCTATTTCCTTCACCCTTTCCCACGCAGTACTTAATGCCAGCGAGACAAGGCAACACACTGGGCGTGTAGGCAGGTAACTCATTACACAGAATGGCATGGCAGCTCATTAGTCAGCGACACAGACCGAGCAAGAAAGACACGGCGAGTGAAAGCGAGAAAGGGGAGAGAGAGAATTGGCTTGTTCTTCCAGTGGCTCCTGGTGATCTCTCCTCCCAGTACGAGCTCCTTATGTAAGAACGGAGGCAGACAGACAGCTGGGACTCACAAATACAAACAGACATACACATACACAATCATAGCCCTGCTCCTGCCACCTACAGCTCAGCTGTGCAGTGTGAGTCGGGAATGGGGATTGTCTGCCCCATGCCAGGATCTTTCCTCCACACTAACTCTGACATTTCCCCTACAGGGGCCGTGGGCCGCAGCCTGGAGATATGAATCAAAGAAAGTGAAAATGGGGCCAGGTTTCAGATAGGAGGCTCTAACGGCAGAGCGAAACTCACAACATTGTCGGATAAAGAGCGCGAGAAGGTATCTGTCCCCATCCGCATCGACCGGCCACAGGAGCACGCTGTGTTGATGGGAATGATTCACAGGCTTTTAAGGAAGAGTTCATCCTAAAATTAGAATTCTGTCATCATGTCTTCACCCTCATGTCAATCCAAGCCTATTTGATTTTTTTTTTTGCTCTTTCATTGAGCACAAAAGGAGATATTTAGGAGAATACAGAGGATCTCAGCTGTCGAGTTACAAAAAGTATTATAAAAAAAACAAATACTTTCTATATAGACCTTAGTCAAGGAACACACCATGTCTAATTCAGAGCAAAGTAATAGGCCCTGTGAGGGATACATAAACAGTTCTTCTATAGACTGCAATGTCTTTACATCTTAAGTGACATCTCGTTGTTTATAAGAATGTATTTTCAGTGTTTGTCAGCCGAACGATTGAAACCAAGGTCAATCCTATCCCTCACAGTCTTGTTTCCATTAATATCTAACTAAATACGACATACAGTGGCATGTGAAAGTTTGGGAACCCCTTGCAGAATCTGTGAAAATGTGAATAATTTCAACAAAATAAGATCGTACAAAATGCATGTTATTTTTTTTATTTAGTACTGTCCTGAGTAAGATATTTTACAGAAAAGAAGAAAAAAAGCTGAACTTAATAAAATAACCCCCTTGCAAATACCATGCAGGAAACATGCAAGTATCTTCTGTTGCTTCCAAAGGGCAGTACTAAATGGGAAAAAAATGATATTTCAACAAAATAAGAAAAATTTGGACATCATCCTGTTCAGAAGTTTTCACCCCCCAGCTCTTAATGCATCATGTTTCCTTCTGGAGCATCAGTGAAGGTTTGATCCTTTTTTTTAATAGTTGTGTTTGAGTCCCTCAGTTGTTCTCAGTGTGAAAAGATGGATCGCAAAATCATACAGTTACTGCTGGAAAGGGTTTAAAGGGGACCGAACACACACAGTTTCACCAAATCTCATGTTAGTCTCGAGTAGCTATAGAGTAGTACTGCATCCTTCATATCTCCAAAAAGTCTTTAGTTTTATCATATTAATAAAAGAAAGATACAGCTTTACGATTCTCTCGGAAAAAGCCAAGCTCCTGGAGGCGTGCCATGTGGGCGGAGCTAAAGAGTGACGAGCACTTGCGCCGATAGCCAAAACAGACGACTCTGGTCGATGCGTGCACTGGCGCGTTCTTCCGGGAGAAATGCCCAGATATGGAGTTCCACCGCTCAACAACCATCACAAAACAAACAAAACAAAAAAACAGTCGTAGATCATCCCGGTAACCACACACAGTATTAAGAACCAAGGGTTCCCAAACTTTTGAAGGGGGTTATTTTAATAAGTTCAGTTGTTTTTTGTCTGGTGGATTATATGTAAACATATTTTATGTAAAATATCTTACTCAGGACAGTACTAATTAAAAAATAACTTGCATTTTGTATGATCTCTCTTTTTCACAGATTCTGCAAGGGGTTCCCAAACCTTCGCATGCCACTGTATACCCTATCAAAGATCAATTATAGATCTTCTAAAGTCATACAGAAGATGTATGTGAGAAACAGAGAAAAATTTAAGCCAATAGTCATCAGAATTTCATATACACAACCATTCACTACCAATATACAGGTGCTGGTCATAAAATTATAATATCATGAAAAAGTTGATTTATTTCAGCAATACCATTCAAAAAGTGAAACTTGTATATTAGATTCATTCATTACACACAGACTGATATATTTCAAATGTTTATTTCCTTTAATTTTGATGATTATAACTGACAACTAATGAAAGTCCCAAATTCAGTATCTCAGAAAATTAGAATATTGTGAAAATGTTCAATATTGAAGACCCCTGGTGCCACACTCTAATCGGCTAATTAACTCAAAACACCTGCAAAAGCCTTTAAATGGTCTCTCAGTCTAGTTCTGTAGGCTGCACAATCATGGGGAAGACTGCTGACTTGACAGTTGTCCAAAAGACGACCATTGACACCTTGCACAAGGAGGGCAAGACACAAAAGGTCATTGCTAAAGAGGCTGGCTGTTCACAGAGCTCTGTGTCCAAGCATATTAATAGAGAGGCGAAGGGAAGGACAAGATGTGGTAGAAAAAAAGTGTACAAGCAATAGGGATAACCGCACCCTGGAGAGGATTGTGAAAAAACAACAAATGTGGGGGAGATTCACAAAGAGTGGACTGCAGCTGGATTCACAAAGAGTGGACTGCAGCTGGAGTCAGTGCTTCAAGAACCACCATGCACAGACGTATGCAAGACATGGGTTTCAGCTGTCGCATTCCTTGTGTCAAGCCACTCTTGAACAAGAGACAGCGTCAGAAGCGTCTTGACTGGACTGCTGCAGAGTGGTCCAAAGTTATGTTCTCTGATGAAAGTAAATTTTGCATTTCCTTTGGAAATCAAGGTCCCAGAGTCTGGAGGAAGAGAGGAGAGGCACATAATCCACGTTGCTTGAGGTCCAGTGTAAAGTTTCCACAGTCATTGATGGTTTGGGGTGCCATGTCATCTGCTGGTGTTGGTCCATTGTGTTTTCTGAGGTCCAAGGTCAACGCAGCCGTCTACCAGGAAGTTTTAGAGCACTTCATGCTTCCTGCTGCTGACCAACTTTATGGAGATGCAGATTTGATTTTCCAACAGGACTTGGCACCTCCACACACTGCCAAAGCTACCAATACCTGGTTTAAGGACCATAGTATCCCTGTTCTTGATTGGCCAGCAAACTCACCTGACCTTAACCCCATAGAAAACCTATAGGGTATTGTGAAGAGGAAGATGCAATACGCCAGACCCAACAATTCAGAAGAGCTGAAGGCCACTATCAGAGCAACATGGGCTCTCATAACACCTGAGCAGCAGAGGTGGGTAGAGTAGCCAAAAACTGTACTCAAGTAAAAGTAAAAGTACTTGTAGAAATATTTACTCAAGTAAAAGTAAAAGTAATAGTCTGAATAGTTACTTGAGTAAGAGTAAGAAAGTATCGGATAAAAAAAACTACTCAAGTAGTTAGTTACTAGTTACTTTGGATCATATACTGAATATAGTCTATTTTTATTTAGATATATAGATATTTAGATACAATTTACACACACACGCACATATATATATATACATACACAATGCCGTTCAAAAGATTTTTTTTTAATGTAATTTATTTCAGTGATGCAAATCTTAATTTTTTTAGCCGTTAAGCCGTCTTCAGTGTCACATAATCCTTCAGAAATCATTCCAATATGTTGATTTATTATCAATGCTGTTCTTTTAACCTTCTATTCATAAAAAAAAAATCCTTAACAAAATGTCACATGTTCCAAAAAAAAAACTGCAAATCCCTGTTGAAAAAAACCAGCATATGCTGGTATAGGTATGTTTTGAAGCGTGGGATGCTGGTTTGAGCTTAAGACCAGCACATGACCAGCATAAACCAGCATCCCAGCTTCATAACATACCTAACTAGCATATGCTGTTTTTTTCAACAACACTGATAATAAATCAATATATTAGAATGATTGCTGAAGGATCATATGACTCTGAAAACTGGAGTAACAGCTGATAAAGATTTAGATTTGCATCACTGAATTTAATTATATTTTAAAGTATATTAATTGTTATTAATGAATTATTAATTATGTATTATTTATATATGTATATAACCTCTGATACGGAGAAGACAGAAATCTCCTCACAAGACCGCTACAGAACATCTGAACATAACGAAATAAATGCATATGATGGATCTTCTTCCGTCTGTTCCGCAAAATGTAAACAAATGTGGCTTTTATTTCTGCAAGCGTAAATATTGTGAAAATATCAATATTAATTGTGTCTAAGCAAAGGCATTCCTACTGGAACTAACGCGGGTTTGGCGGGTGTTCATTTCATAGTCTGTGACAGCTTATTTAATGAATAAATTCTGGATTGTATTTAATGTATAAAGTACATTTATAACTAACTGGTAATGTCATAGTGGTATCGTGTAGTCAGTGCAATCGAATCTATACCTGTGGAACCGACAGCACTGTTCATCTAATAAAGATCTTCATAGCTAGCAAACCGTAGCCTTTGCAGATTTGCTTTCAACTGACTGTAGATCCAAAGCCACGTCTTCATCGCTCTTGATGTTCTTAAACTTTCTGTTATCCGAGTGAGAACCGCTTCAGACTCAGCGCGTGCGGCAGGGAACTGAACGAATCATTCAAACTGATTCACGAACCGATTCACTGGTTTGCCAACAGGTTTGTTCGAGCCTTCGAACAGAATTGACTCAAAAGAATGAATCATTCGCGAATGGGCATCGTTCATTGCCCAGAGAAAAGTAGACGGCGCGTTTGGAATAAACTGAAGCATTTTTAACTTTATTATTACGTATTGCAATAAGATAAAGTAACGAGAGGAGCGTCGCCCACAGTAACTAAGTAAAAGTACCGTTTTTTCACTAAAAATGTACTTGAGTAAGAGTAAAAGTAGCCATTTTTAAATATACTCTAAAAGTATTAGTTACCCAAAAAATTTACTCAAGTGAATGTAACGAAGTAAATGTAACTTGTTACTACCCACCTCTGCTGAGCAGTGCCACAGACTGATCAACTCCATGCCGCGCCGCATTGCTGCAGTAATCCAGGCCAAAGGAGCCCCAACTAAATATTGAGTGCTGTACATGCTCATACTTTTCATGTTCATACTTTTCAGTTGGCCAACATTTCTAAAAATCATTTTTTTTGCATTGGTCTTAATTGATATTCTAATTTTCTGAGATACTGAATTTGGGACTTTCATTAGTTGTCAGTTATAATCATCAAAATTAAAGGAAATAAACATTTGAAATATATCAGTCTGTGTGTAATGAATGAATCTAATATACAAGTTTCACTTTTTGAATGGTATTACTGAAATAAATCAACTTTTTCATGATATTCTAATTTTATGACCAGCACCTGTATACACTATCATTCAAAAGTTTGTGGTCAGTGAGATTATTTTTATTTTTTTAAATAAATAGTTTTATTAAGCAAGGATGCATAGATTGATCAAAAGTGACAGTAAAGACATTTAAAATGCTAAAAATAATTTTTTTGAATCAATTTCAAACAAATACTGTGTAATAAATGACTAATAAAAACGTTTCAACTGTTTTCAACATTGATAATAATAAAATATTTTCTTGCGCACCAAATCAACATTTTAGAATGATTTCCAATGGATCATGTGACACTGAACACTGGAGTAATGGCTGCTGGAAATTCAGTATTGCCATCACAGAAATAAATTACATTTTAAAAAAGTAATTTTAAATCATAATAATATTTTACTAATTATTTATTTTGATTATATTAAAAAACAAAATCTATATATATAGCCTAGCTCTTAGCCTACTCCAACTTCATTCAATGTCAAATCATATAAGGCTGTTGCTACACTGATATAGCTCATAGATGTAAAAATCAAAAGAAAAATTAGACTGAAATTCAATAATAATGTCAATCAAAGCTTATGTTTTATGAACAAAACATTTATTAGTGTCCTTGGTGTTTTAATGTGTGTTAATAAGGCCCTAAAACAACTTTTGGCTAGAAATATTTCATTTTTACAAATTTAGGAGCCAGCAAAGAAAATATCTGTACTTGGAGGAGACACAGAATCACACCTGACATCCTAGACATATTTTTGGACTGGAAATAATAAATATTTCTATGGGACTGGGAAAGAAAAAACATGAGAATGTTAGAATCTACATGCAATATTTACAGTTTTAGGTCCCAAATACCACGTTATGAGCAAAGTGAGCAACCCGATTGGTTCCTGTGTGTGTACTGTCAACTGTGAATGAAATATGACAGAAGCAGCCAGGATATACTTCTAAACATATCCTCTTGAACTCTATTAAATAAACACGAGAGACATAAGGATAAGAAAACTTTCATTTTTGGGTAAACTATCCCTTCAATTCAATTATGCCAATGCACTCTGATGAACTCGGCGTAAGACATTCTCTTAAGCTTGTAGCCATGCATCGCCCCATATAGAAAAACATCAGACATATTATCTTAATACTTAGAGTAGGGCAATCACATTTGCATAAATGTTGAGGGCTATAGATGGATGAAAATCACCGTACTCAATGGGACTGTGCCGAAATTTCTACAGTTGCAACTATATGCCAGCATTTTTATGAAACATTATGAGCAACGATCGATACAATAAAAAGCCTAGACCTTTAAACAGGAAACTCAATGAAAAGCCTGTTGCTATTCTGAGATGTCTTTGCTGTGAAGGCAGCATTATCAAGAACATAACACTGACAGACAGCACAGGAGGAGGTTTCTCCACACTCCTTATGAGCCTCAAACATGACTAAAACTGCAGGAGTCTTGGCCCAGTGCTGCGTACATGTTCAATGAGGTTCACATGAGATCCTTTCACGCTTTCCGAATCGGCTGTCGGTGTATCAAAGTCAGACTGACGTATGCTCGGCTGGTTTGTCACAGTGTCTCTTAACAACACTGAACTCAAAGCTGAACACCAGAAAAAAATGTTCTTCTAAATGAGTTCAACAGCAACTCGCTAGCTCAGTGATTTTTTATTTAACACCATATGCTGTTAGCATGACTACATTTAGCTGTGTGTATCATGTTTTTTTTCATTGGGGGTGAAGATAGTTTACCCTGTGTAGTGCCTACCTGGAGATACCAGAGAACTGCAAAACTAAATATCAAACAAACAAGCAAGCTTTGGGACATGCTATACATTACAACTATTGCCTCTTAGTCAGTGCTGGTAACATTACTTACAAATTGTTGTCCATTACTGATTACAGATTAGGTTACATGATGAAAACCATAGGTAATAACGTAATCTAGGCTACTCATTTTAGGTAAGGTATTCTGACTACTTTTTAGATTTTTTTTTATTAAACCTGTTTTTATCATACCACATTGATACATAAATAAAAGCTAAGAAATTAGTCAAAACAAAATGTATTCAGACACCAACATTTCTCACATCATCACAGTTTATTCGCTATAGTTTAGAAAATAGTAATAAAATATGACAAGAACTCAAGAGTTAAACTGTGTTATAACAAATTCATCTTGATAATGTCAGATAACTTTGATAGAAAGGTATGTAATGGATTATAATTAACCAAAAATCATTCTGCTCTTAAATTTAAGTACACAATTAGATAATTTAGGTTACCAAGAAATGCTTAATTTTGTTCAGTCTGTGGTAAAATTGCTGTTCTGTAATTAGCAATTACAGACAAAAACCCTTAAGCAAAACATGGTCAGGTCAAATGGTCTGAATAGTTTTTGATCCTAAATTTTACTGGTAGTCCACTGTATGAAGAATTTTTGTGTATGTCACAGTTCACTTTATTTTGCTATCCTCACTTACATTTATGAGCTACTGTCCTGCACCCACTAGTAAAAAAAAAAATATCAAAAATTATATTTGGTGTCTGAATAATTTTTGGTTTGACTGTACATTCTTTGAAATATTTCTTTATTTTCTGTCTGTCTGTCTGTATTTGTGAATATAGTCAAAGCTGAACGGTATGACACACAGTAGGATTTTTAGAAAGAAAAATGTTAAAGAAGAAAAAATAAGAATTAGGGATGAATAATTTACTGACAATGTGTGAATAATATGTAACCATGTAACCCTTAAAAAGTAACTGTAATCTAATAATGAGCATTTTTAAAATGTAATATACTTTAATTACAAGGAATCTGATTACGTCATCCAGATTACATGTAATCAGTTATTACCCAGCACTGCTCATTACATGGATTGTTTTACTGCAAACTGGCCTTTATAAAAGTTCACAATGCTGTTGCCAATGAAATAAATATTGTCAGGTTAGATATTGATTATTAATCACTCAAACACCTTTTTCAAAGTCTCTCTACCTCTCAGTCTCACAGGTCCACCATTATTGTAGTTTTTAAACTCCTTTTACTGAACTGAATCTTCCTGGGTTGTGGGGAATATTAGCTGCCAGAGTGTGCTTGGATCTGCATTTTGAAGTTCCATCTGAATACCTTTCAAATACTAATTTAATATATGATTCTAGCTATGAATACTATTTGAGATGGACAGTATGCCATCTCAGTATGCCAAAGGCTCAACACATTGACATTGGGTTCTTTTTGTAAAGAACCCAATGTAGGTAAAAGTCTAAGACAGTGCTTCCCAAACCTGTCCTGGAGGCCCCCCTGCCCTGCACCTTTTTGCTTAGTTCACACTGCAGGCTAAAGTGGCCCAAATCCGATTTTTTTGCCCAAATGTGACCCATATCTGATTTTCTTATGACAGTCTGAACAGTACAAATCAGATTTTTTCAAATCAGGCCCAGGCCACTTTCATATGTGGTCCTAAATCGGATACATATCTGATGTTTTGCAATGAGACTTCAGTCTGAACGGCCATGTCGCATTTCATGCAATTTTTACGTCATTCTGCACTCGAGGAGGCGGGAAGAATAAAATCACAATGGCAGACTTCGTTATTTAGGCTCCGATTGCACAGGATATAGAGGATATAATTCCTGACGAGTAAGCCTTTTATTATTACCTTAGTGATGTAAAATGTTGCTCAGCTATAGCCTATTTTATATCTAGATTTGGAAATTTCCAAACAGGCTATTGTCAGACTAAAATCAGCTATTCAGAGTAAAATTGGTTGAAATATGAATTATTATCTCCTTACAGACCACTTATAGTAGCCTACTTTTTGATCAGTTCATCAGTAATATTCAGGAAATAACAGATATTGATTGGATGTTTGAACTTATTTGCATGTTTGTTTGTTTTTAGTTTTTTTTTTATGTTCTACAAAGTGCGTATATACCTAGGCCTATATATAAAGACGATATTATAGCCTATGTAATGATAAATATATATATATATAATCAAATATATATAATGCCATAGGTATATATGCTATGATATATGTCTTACAAACCTTAACCGTGCTTTTAGTTTTTTTTTTTACACACATTATGGATTGTTTAGACTATATTTTTCCAAATGGTGAAATTGTTCACCAACTAGCTTTTGTTCGCGAATATCTGATGTGGTAATTGTTTTGAATGCGTTATACCCGGCCATTGGCTTTCTCGATCATCCTAGGTGTAAATGTATCAGAAAGCTGTAAATGTCACCGATAAGTGGACCATCGACAGACATATACGCACGTCCATTCTTATCAATGATGTAATTTATTATCAGCTATGCATCTTCTGGTAATTGTTAACAATTGTTTCATTTTTCATTTAGGACTGGGGCTGCATCACCGGCATCTTGCACAAGAAAGGCACACAAGTGTCGTTCAGTTTTGAGTTCGCTGGAAAATCACAATGAGTAAGTGCACATTCAGTATTTTACAGATGCTAGTTACATTTTGTTAAGAAACGTTGGGATAACACAATAATAAAATCTTCCTGTATGGGTTTATAGAAATTGTACTTTTGTGTTTACGAACACCCATTAATAATCTAGCAGCAGCATTCTGCACTAGTTGTAAGCGAGTTAACAGCGATTGGCTCACACCTGCATATAGAGAATTACAGTAGTCCAGTCTTTCAAAAATAAAGGCATGAATAAGCTTTTCAAAATTGCTGGTTGACAGAAACGGTTTTACCTTAGCTAGTAATCTCAAATGAAAGAAACTAGACTTAACCACCGAATTGATCCGTTTATCAAATTTCTTTTTAATTAAATAAATTTCACAAATGCTGCTTCATTTCAGAAAGCACTGTCAGTGAGTTTGAGTCACTTATAATGTGAATTTGAAACAATGAATTGTCACAAACGTGTGTTTATTTTTTTTTAAGGGTTTATATCTTTCTTTCATTCAGCTGAGCGATAGGGATCCTGGATCCATATTTGGGACATTTTGTCCGTATTAGGGAGTTGCAAGTTGATCAAGTGAATTTGCCGTGCTGACCGATATAAAGCTGCTTGGTTACTTTTATGTGAGCAGTGCTTTATACATCGTTACATTACTGACAATAGAAAACAGACAGTTTTTTTTGCCCACTAAATTTTGCCTAAATATATGTGATTGGACCTTTATCCTAGCATAAGTACTTCTTTAGTTCTAGCACACACCACCCATATTTCCGTTCCACAAGAAGTAGTTTGTAGCTGCGAGTGTACAAGAGACATATGTGATAAATTATAGCATGAAGTGTGTGGGAATCCACCTCTAAGAAGGTATATACACCTTTACCCTGAGTAGGTGTTTTCAGCAGCATTCGAGGAAATGCAAGTATACTGTGTGAGTATACCTACAAAATTTATTGTGTGTCAGATGTGGATATATAACGTGGAAGTAGGGCTGATAGTGAGTGTGTGCGTGTAAATCAATTGCAGCTTTTGCTGTAATACATAGCAGCTTGCTCTCATTAGAGCTTAAAACCTCATTTTATTTAATCTGCTTATATTCTGACTAGATTTATACAACCTCTTTTCCGCACACTGACATGGAGCTCGGTCTATCACCGATCACAACAGTCACATCTTGTGCAGTCTCCAATCTCCAGTGTTCTTCTCAGTTCCATGAAGATTCCAGTACACAACACTGTACTTCTAATCCATTCTAGTTCTATTCTAGTCTCTGTCTGCTGTTTTATCTCAAATTTAGGAGTTGTGCCTATAGATGTCTGCAGTGTCATGTAACAGCTAATCCTTTCCCATGGCCCTGGGTCAGACCAGCACGACCCTGAACAAACTAAAATCTGGGGTCACAACATACACATAAAACATCTGGCACTGTTTACCTGGCCATTAACATTCGTTTAGGCCAATATCATCCAGAGTATCACTAAGTACAAATTAAAATGTCATGTTCTGGGGCTGCATGAGTGCTGCCGGCACTGGGGAGCTACAGTTCATTGAGGGAACCATGAATGTCAACATGTACTGTGACATACTGAAGCAGAGACTGGGCCACATGGCAGTATTTCAACATGATAACGACCCCAAACACACCTCCAAGACGACCACTGCCTTGCTAAAGAAGCTGAGGGTAAAGCGGATGGACTGGCCAAGCATGTCTCCAGACCTAAACCCTATTGAGCATCTGTGGGGCATCCTCAAACGGAAGGTGGAGGAGCGAAAGGTCTCTAACATCCACCAGCTCCATGATGTCATCATGGAGGAGTGGAAGAGGACTCCAGTGGCAACCTGTGAAGCTCTGGTGAACTCCATGCCCAAGAGGGTTAAGGAAGTGCTGGAAAATAATGGTGGCCACACAAAATATTGACACTTTCGGCCCAATTTGGACATTTTCACTTAGGGGTGTACTCACAAGTATATATACACACTGTCAGCAGATAGACACGGGACACAGAGGTAAGTGCAATACAAACAACAGGTTTATTGAAAAGCAGCAGAGGGGAATGAGATGAGCAGTAAGTCCGGGTAAGCAGGTGGGGAATGAGAAAGTCTCTTGGGGCTTATCTGAGTGTAAATGTCCTTGTATCCTAATCCAGGGGATCCAGAGGAAACAGCGAAGCGTGGAGACGGTGGAGCACAGGAGCGATGGAGAACGGGGATAGGAACACAGGAGAAACTGGTAGGTAGACAAAAGGTAAGTGGTTCAGGTTAGTCAACATAGAATGTTTGAGACCAGACAGTGAGTGAACGGGAGGAGTGCAGGGATATAGTGCTGCTGATTAGTGCTGACAGGTGGCGGTAAATCAGAAATCAGGGGACTGGGATCTGGTGAGTGTCGTTGGTTGAGACTGCGGTCACTGTGGTGACTCTCCGACAGTACCCCCTCCCCTAGGGACGAATCCTGATGCCCTATTACGGCGACGGGGTCGGCCACGGCCTCTGGCTGCGGGACGGTCAGCGTGGTTCTGGTGAAACTCGGCCAGGAGAGAGGGATCAAGCACATCGTCCCGGGCCACCCAGGATCTTTCCTCCGGCCCGTATTCCTCCCAGTCAATAAGATATTCTTATCTCCGGGTCGATACGTGATGGAAAACTGGAACCGGGTGAAGAAGAGGGCCCAGCGAGCCTCCCGGGGTTTCAACCTCTTAGCATTTCGGAGATATTCCAGGTTTTTGTGGTCAGTGATGACTGTAAAGGGGTGTTGAGCTCCCTCCAGCCAGTGTCTCCATTCCTTCAGCGCCAGTTTAATGGCGAGCAGCTCCCGATTTCCAATATCATAGTTCCGCTCCGCTGGGGAAAGCTTCCTGGAGAAGTAAGCGCAAGCCTGGAGTCGGGGAGGCTCTCTGTGGTATTGAGACAGCACTGCTCCCACGCCGGTGGTAGAGGCATCCACTTCTACTATGAATGGGAGTTGGGGTTCGGGATGTGAGAAGATGGGAGCAGTGCAGAAGGCCTCCTGGAGCTTCTTGCAGGCGGCTCGAGCTTTGGAGTTCCAGGACAGAGACTTGGGTTTCTGACAGAGCATGGAAGTGAGGGGGGCTGAGAGGAGACTGAAGTTCAGAATGAACCTCCAGTAGAAGGTTTTACAGTTCGGCCAGGTTCTGGGAGTAGATCAGAAATCGTCTATGTACACGATGACAAACCGGTGGAGGAACTCCCAGAACACCTCGTTCATAAACCCCTGGAAGACGAACGGAGAGTTGGAAAGGCCATACGGCATGACCCGATATTCATAGTGGCCTGAGGGGGTAAAGAACGCCGTCTTCCACTCGAGTAGCGCTGCCTCGTTCCATCCACACGAGGCCGCCAGAGTCCGGAACTGCAGAGTATAGGCACTGGCTGAAGAATCTCCCTGACGGAGGCAGATGAGTTGGTCGGCATTGATGAACGAGCCGGGGGATAGGCCGAAGACCTCCTTGAAGTGGGAAGAGAAAGCATCGAAAGAGTTAATTATGGTGGGAAGAGGATAAGGGAGCTTGACAGTGTGATCATTGAGGGTCCAGTAGTCGATGGAGGGTCGCAAGCCTTCGTCCTTCTTGCCCATGAAGAAGAAGCTTGAGGCCGCCGGACAGGTGGAAGGGCAATTGAACTGTTGTTGGAGAGCCTCCTTGATGTAATCCTCCATCGCCTTGCACTCCGGGATGGACAGGAGGTATACTCGACCCTTGGGGAGTATAGCTCCAGGCAGGAGGTCGATGGCACAATCCCATGGCCGGTGCGGTGGTAACTTTGTGGCTGCCTGTTTGCTGACGCCCACGCCCGAGCGGTTTTCCCTGTATGGTCTCGATCTTCAGCTCGGCCTGTCTCTGGCAGGGTAAATCAAGCTGTTTTAGGAGTGCTTGTGAAATGAAATTGCCTGAGGATCCCGAGTCCACGAGGGCAGGTACTGAAATGACGTGGGGTGAGCAGTTGTACCATTAGCAGTGGTAAGGTAGAGATAGCAGGCTCCAATTGGAGGGTACTCACCGCTGGGCATGGGGGGCAAGAGGGGCACACCCGAATGAAGTGCCCGGAACTCTGCAGTAGAGGCACAGTCCTGTGGCGAGACATTGAGCACGCTCAGTGCGTGAGAGGAGATTTGTATCCGTTTGCATAGGTTCTGGTACCGGAGGACAAGCAGCTGGTGAGGACGGAGAATGAGCGGTTATGTCCGGCTGACAAGCCGTGAGACGTTGGGAGATCTTAATGGCCTTCTGCATAAAGCTCTCCAGACCGCCAGTGTCATCATAGATCACCATCTGGGCTCTGATCTGTGGATCCAAGCCCTGACGGTAAGCAGCGAGTAGCGCTGCCTCGTTCCATCCACACGAGGCCGCCAGAGTCCGGAACTGCAGAGTATAGGCACTGGCTGAAGAATCTCCCTGACGGAGGCAGATGAGTTGGTCGGCATTGATGAACGAGCCGGGGGATAGGCCGAAGACCTCCTTGAAGTGGGAAGAGAAAGCATCGAAAGAGTTAATTATGGTGGTATACGAGTTCCAGATGGCTCGTGCCCAGAGCAATACCCGTCCAGTTAGCAGGGAGATCAGGAAGGCAACTTTAGCCCATTCGCTGGAACATTTATGGGATTGCATCTCTATGTAGAGTGAAGCTCTTCGAGGGGATCCGCAGGAGGAATGCATTAAATAATCTAATTAATTTTACACTGCTACCAAAAAAAAAAAAAAAAAAAAACTTTTTTTTGAGTGTCACCAGAGCCAGAAAAACATGTATTACGATTTACACAAAATTATGAAGCAGCATTAAGAAAGAACTAGATAATTAGAAATGTTC
Source organism: Barbus barbus (assembly GCF_936440315.1). NCBI lineage: Eukaryota > Metazoa > Chordata > Actinopteri > Cypriniformes > Cyprinidae > Barbus > Barbus barbus. The sequence goes on along the minus strand of NC_136762.1, from coordinate 12,215,020 downwards.
CTTGAGCACCAAATCTGAATTATGTGAATAATTCTGGAGGATCATGAGTAATGACTGCTGAAAATAAAAAAACAGTTGTTTTAAATTATAATAACGTTTCACAATATTACTGTTTTACTGTATTTCTGATTAAATAAATGCAGCCTTGGTGACTTTTTAAAAACAATAAAAAATCTTTAAAATTATTTTTATTCAAAATTATATAAAAATTCTGTACTGTTTTATCTAATTAAATTCAAAATAAAACACTAAAAACTACAATAAAGTTTCAAATGCCACATCGCATGTTAATACAAGGTGTAAACAGCAATTGTGTTTCAGCCAACCCCTTGTGATCTGATCACCTGAGACGTAAACCAGATGTAAACAGGGTTTATGTGATCGGTGGCCTCCTGCTCAGGTTTCATCACATCATTCAGCAATATGCAGAACAGCACCACAGTCTAACGAAGAGCATTTCTTTCCAGCAACTGCTTTATGCCTAAACAGCTGGAGCCCTAAACAACGACTATGCAAGCTAAGCTAAAGGCCCTCAGAGAAACTGCAAATCGAAGAAATCCTGCTGGCAGCAATCCAAAGATGTGGCTGCGGGAACGAGGGGGAGAACATGCAGAAGAGGGATGGAAAGCTGTGGCTGATGTCAGGAGGAGACGGGGGCTTTCACAAAGTTAATTAACGGACATTAATTGCTCTCATTAAACACTGACTGGTTTCATTGGGTTTCCGAGTGTCTGGACATTTGTGATGCTAAGCCCTGCTACAATGAGAAAGAGGCAGCACTTTAGCTGAGAGCACTATGGCTGTCTGATAAGGAGGGTAGAGTACGCATTACACCACAGACACACACTCAAAGCATTTCTCACACACTTAAGTGTACATAGAGACCGCGAGAGAGGGGTCAAAACCCTTGCACCATGATATTGTACCATGGTTAATCGGATTAAATATTGATGATAATACCATGGTAATGATTAACATATGTTGTAAATACAATAAGTAGACGAATATACAAAATAGAAAAGGCCAGTGTTCATTTTTTCATCTTTTAAATGTAGTCAACATTTTATAATGTCATATTTATTAATTTTAGTCATATTCATTCATTTTATCTCAAGAAAAGATACATGGCCAGTGAATATTTCAACAGCTTTTTTAATTAATATTTTTAGTCAGGTTTTTTATTGAAAATGTCTTTTAAATGCTGTCAATATTTGATCATGTCTTATTCATTCATTTTAGTCAATTTTACTTAAAACAAATTTGTATCTAATACTTCAAACATTTGTACATTCAGACATTCATTTAAATGTAAATTAGCATTCAATTGTTTGGGGTCCATAAGACTTGCTTTTTTTTTTTTTAAGAAATGTTTATTTTACAGGAACACTTCACATTAAACAAAACACAGTAAAGACATTTCTAATGTTACAAAATATACATAAAATACAAAACATTAAGCAGCACAACTGTTTTCAGCATCAACAATAATAATAAATGTTTCTTGAGCAGCAAATCAGCATATTATTATATATAAGCCTAGTCCTAGACTAAAATGTAAGTATGAGCGGTTTCAAATTAAAGAAACTTGCACTGACTGATCTTACAATATATCAGTGCCTTTGTTTTGTCTCAAGATGCACACCAGTAATGTTTTTTTCTAAGGCACGTTTATAAAAAAATACTTAAACTCTGATTGGATTCATCTGAAAGAAGAAAGCCATATACCCCTAGGATGGCTTGAGGGTGAGTAAATAACAGGATAATGTTCAATTGTGGGTGAACTAACCCTTTAATGATTATTTTCATTGAGATTAACACTGGACATGTCACTAGAACAAGAGAAAAAAGTAGATGGGTTAAAGAAACAGGAAGTTGATGAATACAGGATGTAACTGCAGAAGCGCTGACAGCAGAACTACATCAAACAGAGGGATTTGTGTTAACCAGGAGAGTCATCAAACAGCGAGACTTTCACACGACCCAATCAAAACATCCAAATCCGTTCGCTTCAACTCACTGACTATGCTCACCTCCAAATCGAACCGGCAGCCCTGAGTGAGAAGGAACCATTACAGTCCCATAATGTTTTCGAAATACAGATGAATCCTCTGGGAATGTGACACTTTGAGTGTGGTTCCCAAGGCTAAACACATCCCTCAATGGAAACGCTCACCCATCTCTCCTCAGCTGAGAATGTCCCTCATTAGTATTGAGCAGACATCCGGAATAGGACTCTGCTTATTCGGAGGAAAGTGGGAACATACTTTAAAGAAACAGGTGGAAAATACATCCCAGGAGATGGTGGAAGAGAAATGTAATGTTTAGTATAAAAGCAGGCAAGGCGGAGCTGAGGCTTAATGGAGGAGCTGAGCCAAAACTGAAATTTCTGTCATCCTCATGATGACATTCTTTCTTTAGCGCAGAAAAGTCTGTTTACTCGGTTCCATGCAATTACAACTAATGTGAACTCTTTTCAGGCTTTAATAAGGATGAAATAGGACCATAAGTATCATGAAAGCGGCCACTACGACTCATGTTCTACACCTTCTAAAGTAGCTATATATAAGCAACAGAAAAAATCTACGTCAATGCTCACTTAAAATCTGGACTTTACTTAAGAAATGCAGAAATGTCCAATTTATGAACAAAACATTTGTTTGAGTCAAATATTTTCAAGAAAACAACTGCTCTGGTTCACAAAACCCCTATTTGTTCATGAATCAATTTGTGACAGTCACTGACTCAGTCCAAATGATTCAGACTCTATTAATTGTAACTGTATGGAAAGGAAGGACAAATACACAATCAGTAACATCAGAATATCACTTTTTGTGTTTCACAGAAGAAAAAAAGTCATACAGGTTCATTTTTAACTATATACTTTTCCTTTAACACTCATGAATGCCACGTGCCCTGCGAACATAAATGTGTTTTTGTTGTCACAGCACACTGTTTATCATTAAGCGGAGCTACTAGTGTTCATTAGCATTAGCATTAAACCCAACCGAAGAGGGAGGCGTGGCCAGACTTTTTTTGTTGTTGCTGTTTTTACCTACTCTGGAACATGATCTACACTTTCGTATGCTGCGTGCTCTGCGCAGACTGTAACAAGATGTAATTGAGAAGAATAATGGTTTTATCCACTTCATGTCGTTAACTAGTGAGACCGTGATAGCTAGCGGGGAACGATGATAAGCATAGAGTTTTTTAATGAGTACAGAGGTTTTCTGCAGACTCAAATGCTCTTCCTGTTTAACCAAGGACTTGCATCCACAGTCCTGAGGAGCCCTGTGTGAGTGTATGCGGTACCCACCTTTCAATGATGTCAGCGATCACACAGGCAAACATCTGCAGACCCTCAGGCAACTGCAAGGCTACTGCAGGTCAAAGACAGAGAGTCCAGTCAGTGCAGTATAATACAATATGACAGCTGCTCTGGCCTCCTATATATTAGTCTGGCCATGCAGGCAGTCTGATGTGCAAAATATAAACTAGGGATATACCAATATGAAAACTTTGGCAAATATCTAAAAACAAGCAAACAAAAGACTTATGCCACAAACATTTGCAACAATTGTAGGCCTATATAATAACAACAACAACAACAACAATAATAATAAACATCTTTTACAAACATATTTACATGGTACTCGGAATATAACAAACAACCAAAATGTCTGTGTGGATTAAATAAATTAATACAAAATGATAAAATAAATAAATAAATAAAAACATTTAATTGATTAATAATCAATACATAAAATAGAAAGCATTTAAAAATAAAAAAATGAATGAATAAATGAATGAAATATTACATTTAAATTGTGTGTTAACTAAATGTAACTAAATAACGTGAGGGGTCCCAGAAACAACCGATTTGCTTTATTGGCTTAAGCATCCATCCTATTTTGTTTATTGGAGAGATATGAGAAAATAAGTCACATTTCTACCAATATGCCCATCAATATATCATGCATCCCTATTACAAACTGCATCCTGTCAAATTTTCTATCTTTTTCATTCTGTTAAATTTAAGAAGGAAGTGTTGTTTGTATGTCTGTGAACTTGTATTAAGTCTGACAGATGTTTTCCTTTAAACAATAGGCCTAAGTTTGTTTGCTCATCAAATGAGTATGAGGCTTTAACCAATTAAAATAACTGTCAAGATAAATACACGCAACTGTACCTTCTGTTAAGCATAAATAATGGTTTTATGTGTACTGAGCTATATTACTGAAACAATTGAGCACGAATAATTTAAGGAACCCACAGCACAAACATTTAGACAGGGTTGCCAACTCTCACACATTTGGTGTGAGACATGCTATTGGCCTCTGTCTCGCATTTTCACAAAAGTCATGCCTCATTATGAGACACCAGTTACAATAATGAAATGCAGCCAAAAAACTGTATTGAAAAATTAATTGGTTCAAAGACACAGAGCACTGCCTATTTCTATATGGTGCATTGCTGAGGTTGAACACAAACCCCAAAATTTCCATTGTCTCTGTGGAAAAACAACATTCAGCAATATTGCAGCAGTGGAACATAAGGAACTTCTGCAACATCTGCATTGTTACCGTGTCATTCTCTACACTGAATATTATTCTTTTTCTAATCTGCATTTTAATTACTTACTTTTCCATCCACTGCTATCTTGACAATCACAATTCTAAAATGTTAAGAAAGGCAGAAAAATAAGAGTTAACCTTAAATGATTTTAAGCTGTATACAAGGAGGTAATATATGTAACAAATATAATAATATTAATATATTAAAGATGCCATTAGTATGCCATTCCTCTGTACCACATGATCCTTCAGAAATAATTTTAATATGTTGATTTACTGCTCAATAACATTTATTATTATCATCAATTTTGTGCCGTTTTTTTTTTATTTTTTTTAGGTGATACATGATATATTTTTTGGGGATTATTTGATGGAACGACTGTTCAAAAGAACAGCATTTATTTAAAATAGAAATTTTCAGTAACAATGAAAGGTTATACTGGTACTTAATTACTTACTGGATTAACTAAATATCCTTTGTGAATAAAAGTAATACATTTAAAAAAAAAAAAAAAAAAAAGTTACTGTCCAGAAGATAATAAAATAAAATAATTCTGTGCATGTTCCGAGATACTCAGGTAAATTTATATGCACACATTTATATGCACACAAGATTTATTGCATATAAATCAACCTAAGCAGCTGGCAAAGTTGGCATGAAGCATAAATGCAAAGTTGGCACAGTTTCAGACAAGCTAACCATTTTAACAGCTGCAATAACTTGCTTGTCACAATAAATTTACACCATACCTAAAAACAGTGACAAAGATACACTTTCTATTTCTCGAGAGAGCTCAAACACGGTGTAAAACAAAAAGTGTATTAAAAAAAAGAGTGTATTAAATCAGTGTGAAATGAATGTGCACAGAAAAACAGAAAGATGATAATAGGTACATGGACAATATGAAAGCATGGCATACCATGGATGTTGGATCCATTACAATGTCTTAATCCAAGAAAAATCAATACATTATCCCTTATTGAGGCCACTGACCTTTCGACACAGCCATACAAACCGTATCTTCACTGTTAAATTCAATTAAATGATAATAAGTGACTACATATTACTAAAACATGCAAAGCAGTTAACTTCAATGTATTAACAGTGATGGAAGTATTAATATGTTACTTTACAAAATTAAAACACAGGCTGACATGATACTCCAAATACTCATTTCGATTTTTATCTTATCTTGCATAAAATATCTTTTCTAGATTAACGGGAGCCTTAAATGTTGAAAAATAGCCGAAATTGCTGCTAAAAAGAGATCAGCCTATTCTAATTTAAATAATAACATATTGGCAGGCAGTTTGTATATTATTTGGGATAATTTCACTTTATTGGTACAATGCTAAGAAGCTATTATTTTCCATGAATAGAATAATAACCCATTAGCTGATACTTTACCAGTCTAATAAGATCATATTTTTGTGCTGTGCTTGTTTTTAAATAATTCAAACTCTTTAAATGATGTGGTTGATGAACATTAGACATGTCTAAAGAATGTGTTTTTTTTTTTTTTTTTGGTCCTCATTGTACGCCAGCATCATGCACTGTTGTCTTGGAAACAGACTCATGACCTAAAATTGAATCTGTTACATGTACTATACAGCCTAACAAATGAACAATGAAAAAAAGGAACAGTGAAATTTCCAATTATCAGCATTCTACATGGCTATCAGCTCATAATGATGCCATACAAGTGTGACCTAACCAGGAGCCTTTTCATCAGGTCAACAAACAAGCATGAAAAGGATGTTGAAAAAGGATGTAGCAATATCTCATCTACTCATCTACTTTTATTAAAAATAAAAAGCTTAAATGATTCCATTGCATAAGTATTCATACCCTTATCTGGGACAGCTGGAATTTAGCTCAGGAGCATTCATATTGCTTGTAGGTGTTACTAGACTTTGAGTGAAGGTAACCTGTGGCGAATTCAATTGAATGGGTATGATTTGGAAAGGCACAAGTTTTAATAAAAGGTCCAACAGCTGATAATGCATATCAGAGCAAAAACCAAGCCCTAAGGTCAAAAGAACTGTCTGAAGAGCTCAGAAACAGGTTTGCGTCAAGCCACACATCTGGGGAAGAGTTCAGAAAAAAAATCTGCTTCATTGAAGGGTCAAAGAAGCATGTAGCCTCTGTTACCCATAATGGAAGAAGTTTGAAACAACCAGGATTCTTCTAAGAGCTGGCCTCCTGGCCAAACTGAGCAATTGATGGAGAAGGGCTTTGGTTAGAGTGGTGACGAAGAACCTGATGGTCACTCTAGTTGAGCTCCATGATCATATGTGGAGATAGGAGAAATTACAGAAGGACAAACATCAATGCAACACTCCACCGATCTGGGCTTTATGGCGGTGTGGCCAAACTCAATCCTCTCCTCAGTGAAGACAAAAGACAACACACTTGGAATTTACAAAAAAGCACCTAAAGGACCCTCAGATTCTGACAAACAAGATTCTCTGGTCTGATTAACCTCAATTCTAAGCATCATATGTTTGAAGGGAACCAGCTCTGCTCATCCCCTGCAGGGTACCATCCCAAAAGTAAAGTGTGCTGGTAGCAGCCTCATGCTGTGGGGCTGTTTTTCAGCAGCAGGGACCGAGGGGGACTCATCAAAATAGAAGAAAAGCTCAACGCAACTAAATATCGAGATAGCCTTAATGAAACCCCAGTCCAGAGCATTCTGAACCTCAGACTGGGCAGAAGGTTCACCTTCCAACAGGACAGTGACCCTAAGCACACAGCAAGAGTGGCTTATGCACAACGCTGTGAATGTCCTTGAGTGGCCCAGCAAGAGCCTGGGCTTGAACCCAATCAAATATTTCTGGAGAAACCTGAAAATGTGCATCTGCCCGCATCCAACTTGAAAGAGCTTTTGAGGTGAAGAGGTGAGGAGACAAATGGCAGATAATTGCCAAATGTCGATGAGCAAAGCTTATCGCATCAAACAAAAAAGACTTGAGGCTGTAAAGGTACTTCAGCTAAATATTTAGTTAATGGTATGAATACTTATGCAATGTACTTATTTGAGTTTTTTATTTTTAATAAATTTACGAAGTTGTGACAATTCTGTTTTTGCTTTGTCAATATGGTGTATGGAGTGTAGATTGGTTTGCGGGGAAAAAGTAATTTAAAGCAGTTTAAAATAAGGCAGTAATAAAATTGAAATTAATTATAAAAAAATCATACAATGTGATTTTCTGGATTTTTTTTTTATATATTCTGTCTCTCACAGCTGAGGTGTACCTACTTGAAAACTTGAAAACTTGAAAAATCGGCAGTGTATCAAATACTTATTTGCCCCACTGTATAACACAGGTAGCGCTGTGCAATTTGTAAAAATGACTGTCAGAGTCTTGTGAGCATCAGTTAAAACTGTGTTTTGCACCGCATGTCATCAATTTCCAGCAAAACGGTGTTTATGAATTTATAATGGACATGGAATTACACGAATATACAGCTTCCGGCTATTATTGCGATTTAAAAACATGATACATTAACTTTTCCATAAAGTTTTGTTTAAAAACAAAATACAGAAAAATCTGGAAAATATGTGAATATAATTTTAAATATCATTGTAATATATATTTTAAACTGCAATGAAAAATCAGAAAATAGTATAATATGAAAATTCTGACACATAAAACACAAACAATTTATATTTTGTGCCATTATTTTTTCCTATTTCTTTTTAAATAACTGTATTTTGGCTGAGAGGCCAGTACAACAAAATTTGCAGGGCAAACCTGAACATGTCGGGACAACCCCCCTCCCCCCTTTACTTTTACTTTTCACACCCTCTTTTAAGAAATGGTGAAATTACATGAATATGGCTCAGCTGCAAAGAAATGAGCAATAAATGAGATGGAGAAAAAAAAAGAACATAAGCTATTTGTTCTGAGAGCGGACAAGCTAAAGAGCGGCCAGGAAGAGTGATGGATGAAAAGAAGAAGGGGGAATACAGCTGGGCTGAGCAACACTCTGATGAAAGGTTAACAGACTGGCCCAATTCAGTCCGGACAGACAAAGACAGGTCATTACCTGGGAAAGGGCGAGTTTATTAACAGTAAAAGGTTATTCAGCTGTAGCCTTGCCTGACAAATCTCTCCATCCATCCATCCTCGACCAGCCACTGACGAGCTGTTTCTCGCTAAGGAGGCCCAGTGCCCACCCAGGGCTAAGTGAGCACACATTTGTTCACTGCACACTGCATCCAGAAATGTCATTGAAGCTGAAGGAAATGCCAAAATGCCAGAACCCCCGACTGACATGGAGTGGACAAACACACACACAGATAAATGTGCTTAGTGTGTTCAGCTACACCTGTTAATACGCCACAAGGACTGACAAACAAAATGTTAGCTTTCATCAAACTATCTGAATGATTGAAAGAGCACGGCAGCATCAATAAAAGCTAAACAGTCGGGTTCGTTATAATTAGGTAAATTATTATAAATTACTATTAGGCAACACAGCATTTGAGTCTTTCTAAAACATACCGTGACAGTAACAGCTATGATGCAACAAATTTGGGGGTGGGGCTACCTATTCAAACAACCAATGACAGAAAGGGTGAGCTCACTAGAGTTCTAGGAAACCTATTTGAAAACAGTCATTATTGATACAGAAAACACATTTTAGCTATAAAAAGCCATGGCTTATGTTAGCAATACAGTGCACCCACAAAAATATAGTTTTTGTAGATGGTTCTAGAGAGAAGTTTAACACTGAACAAACATCACATCTTCACGTCTTCCTGTACTTCCATCAGTTTGTAGGTAAATACAAACAGACATCCCAGCAGAAAGAGTTTGCATTATGATCACATTTATTTCAAGACACCGTGGACTAATTATTCAAACACAAGAATGAATTAATCTGGGAGGTAAGTCATCTCTACTATTGTCTGCATTCATCATCGGCATCCTTAGGCCACTAATAATCAGTCAGGCAACCAAGGCATCCTCATTATATAAAATGAACACAGAAACAGATATTTGTGCAGCTCTGATGAAGCCTACTGAGCCAGAGAGGAACAATAAGGTGACAGGAGAGACTGGAATGAACAAGGAGTGATGCTAAACCTGGGCAGAAGGGACCGTAGCTCTGAGTTATTCAGCTCTACACTACTGTTCCAAAGTCTGGGATTTGGTACGATTTTTAAATGTTTTTGAAAGAAGTCTCTTATGTTCACTGGGACTGAATTTATTTGATTAAAAATACAGTTAAAGTTATTACAATTTGAAATAAATTTTCTGTCGGTGCTAATAGCCTTGTGGCAGCGCGCCAACATATATTGCGCCATTGTGCTTTGAGCATCCTGAGTTCGAGTCCCGGCTCGTGGACATTTCTCGATCCCGTCCCCCCTTTCTCCCCCTCTTCACTTCCAGTCTCATATACTGTCCTGTCTTTTAAAAAAGGCAAAAACGCCAAAAATTAAGAAAAAAAAAAAAAAAAGATTCTATTTTTTCTATTTCTAAATTTTAAAATGTAGTTTATTCCTGTGATTGACCTTCAGAAATCATTGTAATATGTCGATTCGATGCTCAACAAATATTTATTGTTATTATCAATGTTGAATACAGTTGCTTAATATTTTGGAAACAAGAATACTTTTTTTCAGGATTCTTTGATGGGAAAAAAAAGTTCAAAAGATAAGAATTTATTTGAAATGCTAAATATTTTTACTGTCGGTTTTGATGAATTTGACATTTTCTTTATTCTTTATATAAATTGTTCTTTGTGATTCAATACTTTAATAATTTTAACTTTTTACCTCAAACTTTTGAACAGTAGTGTAACTGTGGTAACTCGCCTTTTTGGTAGAAAAGTATCAAATTATCAAACTTTAAAGTATCATACTGCATCTATGAAATATATTACAATAGTTCAAAGTTGTCTTCTGTAAATCTGTGAATATCTATAGAAATAAAAACTGTAACATAAACAGATAACATAAACGAGTACTGCATCTAGATAAAGACGCACTGAGGTTACGACAGTAACCGAGTGCGTTCCCTGTCGATACTCCACTTGCACTGCGTCTTGATAAAGGCACATATGGGAACTCAATTAAATCACGCCGTGCTATGGTAGAAGAACGACTGCACAATATACCTCCTTAAGCATTCAATGCCCATAGGGAAGCATAATAGTATACTCCAAGGCTAAAACGGGCTAATCTCATAGAGGTTACACCCGGCCTGGGTGATCGTTCCATATGACTCTTACATATTCGGTACTTCCAGGACCGAAAGTATGCAAGCAACCAACCAGAGAGCTGGAGTGCGTCACGGTCAAGGGCTCTCCGTCAGAATTGTAACGTAAACGTAGTGTGTGTGTAGGGGTGGGCGATATGGGAAAAATATCATATCACGATTTTTTATAGAAATATCACGATTCACGATTTTTATCACGATTCTTTGTTAGTTTTACTATTTTGGTTTTACAAGTTGTCTGAGCATTACAGCCAAACTAGAAAGACAAAGATGCATGGCAGATATTTAGGCCAAAGTGGGCGAAGATAAAAAATCTTTGTCATTATTTTATTTTTCTTATTAAAAAATAAGAACAAAGATACACACTACAAATACACATAATATACAAATAAAACAAACAGTGCTTTATTTCCAGGTACAATAGGTGTATTTAGCAGAGCATTCAATGAAATTGAATGAACAAATATAAAAATAAAACACTAGATAGACTGATTCCTAAAGCAACTGTATTAAAGTTTTTCAGTCAAGAATAGTGAGTGATTTTTCTCTTTGCATTTTGTTGTTTTGTTAACGTTAAATGAATAGTTCCCCCACAAATTAATATTCTGTCATCTGTCTGTCAATTCTGTCATAATGTTGTATTTTTATATCATCATTTACTCAAAAGTTGTTTTAAACCGGAATGAGTTTCTTTCTTGTGCTGAACATAAATGCTATTTTGAAGAAGGTGGAAAACCAAACAGTTGCTGGTCCTCAGTGACTTCCATAGGATTTTTCTTTCCTACTATCAAAGTCAATGTGGACCAGCAACTGTTTGGTTTTCCACTGAGTAAATAATGACAGAAATTAAATTTTAGGGTGAACTATCCCTTTAATGACAGTCGACAGCACGTTTAGTGTCCTGTCCCTTTAAGAGCTGCACGCATCTAATATACAGTACAGGCATGCATCCGTTTCTCTCTTAACTATTTACTTTCATTTTAGAGATAACCAACTCAGTCTGTATGTAAACCTTGTGTGTTTTGACAGTATTAGCGCAAAATATAACTTAGTTGAGTAATCAGGCGCTGTTAGACAGGCGTTTTAGTGCGCGTGCTTCAGGTGTATATGCGCTCAGAACAAGCGCACGCCAGACCAGCGCGCGAATTAAACATTTAACCATCAAGGCTTGTATGCAAATAATGTACTTTTGCGATCGCGAATAAGTGCAGTGTCCTGTCTGAGTAACTCTACTGCTGTATGTCGTGTTGTACAGTATATAGAGACGGCGGCGCCAGAACTGTATTTGACAATGTGCGCGGTAGCGCGATACTACGATATTTCTTAAAAAGCAGATCGTGGAGACATTTTTATCGTCCACGATCAAAAATCGTCATATCGCACACCCCTATGTGTGTGCCCACTTAACCCTTTAGGCGCCAGGGTTTTTTGGAAAAAATGCTGGATTTTGACATCAAGATTTCAAAAGCTTGTGGCTTGAAATGGCTTAAAGATAGAGATCTACTGTAAATTAGAAAAATGTTGGGCATGACCGTAAGTTTATGTGGGGTGTAAATATACTCATCTAATTTGCATATTATGACGTCATCAGGGGCGGCCCTCTTGAATTTCATAATATTTAGGAAATAGTAGATATTGAATTGATGTTTGATTTTTTTGTTTGTTTTTTTTTTGTCTTTTTCTCCTCATTCCAAATGATCAGAAAAGAGGAAACCAACAATAAAACAGGAGAAAGTACTAAATTATTACTATATTACTATACTATATAGTAGTAAAACGCATGTGAACAGTAGCCTACTTTTTGATCAGTTCATCAGTAATATTCAGGAAATAATAGATATTGAATGGATGTTTGAACTTATTTGCATGTTGTTGTTGTTTTTTGTCTTTTTATCCTCATTCCAAATGATCAGGAAAAGAGGAAATCAACAGTAAAACAGGAGAAAGTAGTAAATTATTACTATATTACTGTGCCATAGTAAAATACATGTGCCTATTTTTTGATCAGTTGACCAGCTATCTGTCCAATCAGGTATCTATGTGACAGTTTATAGTTCTTGAGAGTATGGTACCTCTCATTGTATGGCAAAGCGCACAGACCTACCCCAAACTAACTGCACCTATACTGTCTGCCGGCAGCCCTTAGAGCGTGCGCGATCAGAACAAACAGCGCAATCTGGCCGATCATCAGAGATCAACAGCTCTCCTATGGACACTAAGACCACGTCCACCCCTGCCACCCCCATCCCCGTTGGGCAAAGTGTTGAAATGATCACTTGTTTGTGCTTTGTGAACGATCGCGCCTTGCGCGCGGCACCATGGCACCATTGGAGAAGCGCGATCATTAGATTAGATTAGATTAGATTAGATTCAACTTTATTGTCATTTATGCAGAGTACAAGTACAGAGCTAATGAAATGCAGTTAGCATCTAACCAGAAGTGCAAGAATATAGTGTTTTATATACATATAAGTGCAGAGTAAATGAAGATGAGATTTACAGAATGTACAGTGGAATTGCTATATACAGTATTGAGTATATACAGTATATAAATAGGAATGCAATGTAGGGATTGTATGTACATTATGAACAGAGCAATGTAGGATTATATACATTATGAACAGCAGAAACGTGAGAACAGTGGTAATAAATAAATACAGCTGGATGAGTGTGCAAAATATTGATAGAACAATGTATTCTATGCAAAATAGCAGTAGTGCAATATTTTATAGAAATAGTTTACTGTGCTTTGTACGGCCGATCGTCATTTCCAAAAGGCAAATATTCCCCTTCAGAGTCAGAATCGGCGAATGACATTTGCAACACATCCTCACAGTACAACTTTTTATTAGCCGTTTGGCGATTTTCTCTCACAAATCTCACAATTTACTCAGACGCTATGAACTGAATTGCTTCCGCATCAATGACACGATAGCTCACTTACTCTGCTATTTCCTCAAACAATTTTGGTCTAGAATCGAAGTACTACATGTCTGCCATCTAGTGGAAGGGAATACAAATGAGCCATTACACCAGATTAGGAACTACAGCCCATTTCATGAAGTATGACGTCTTGTCGCAATTTTGCGACTTTGGCGCTTAGAGGGTTAAGCAGAGAAGACTCTAGCCTGTAAGGCCAGTACGTCCAGGTTATAAAACCTAGCAAATGTGGATGGCGAGGCCCAGCCGGCCGCCGCACAGATCTCTGTAATAGACACACCGCCAGACCACGCCCACGATGAGGCGATGCCTCTGGCGGAATGGGCTCTTACTCCAATGGGGTATTGAAGGCCCAAGTAAGAGTACGGCAGCGGAACGGCATCCACTATCCACTTAGAGAGTCTCTCTTAGGAGTCCGTGACCGGATGCCCTTTGGTGCGGTTACCGAAGCTAACAAAGAGCTGTTCCGTCCGCCTAAAAGAGGCGGACTGCTCAAAGTAAATCCTCAAAGCTCTGACAGGGCAGAGCAAGGATAACTGCCGGTCCTCTTCAGGAGGAGGAAGTCTAGGCACCAGGTAGAGAATACAGACACTTAAGGGCGTAGAGGCATCTTGTTGACGGGGCTCTGGCCTCAAAAATGGTGTTTTAACACTCACTCTGGGAGGCTAGTAGGCGACTGTGGAGGAGAGGAGACATTGCTCCGAGATAACATATCCGCTCCCTGGTTCAGTTTGCCTGGTAAATGTGCTGCTCTCAGCGAGCACAGGTTGAGCTGAGCCCACTCCAGAAGGCGCTCCACCAGACTGAAGAGGCGCTTCAAGGAGAGACCTCCTTGGCGATTTATATAGGACACCACGGACATGTTGTCCGAGAGGATTAGCACATGGCATCCTATTAGGTCTGGCAGGAAGAACTGGTGGGCTCGACATACTGCTAGCTTTTCCAAGCAGTTAATGTGGAAGACTTTCGCCGTTTTCGACCAATGGCCGAAAGTCGGTTTGCCTTCGCACAGCGCCCCCCCAACCTGTGTTGGAGGCATCTGTCGTAACAACCTTTCTGCTGCAAGCCATTACCAGGCCACGCCTTTCTCTATCCAGCGAGGGTTCTTCCAGGGGGCTAAGGCTGTTACACAGGCCTACCTCACCCTGATATGTGGGTGTCCATGACACTATGAATGGGGTGGAACCCGTGGTTTCAACCAGTGTTGAAGGGGCCACATGCGAAGCAGGCCCAGCTGTAGCACTGGCGATGCTGCAGCCATGAGGCCCAGCATCCTCTGAAACGCTTTGATAGGACGAGTGGTGCCGCTCTTGAAGGAGGCCGCGAGTTTCTGTATGGCCAGAGTGCGTTCGAGCGCGACCACTGCTCTCATCTGAGCTGAGTCGAGAACTGTTCCCAGGAACGATACCTGCTGGCTGGAGGACAGCGCGCTCTTGGCGAAATTGACCCTGAGCCCCAGGCGCTCTAGGTGGCTGAGGAAAAGAGTTCTGTGCGATAGTAGCTCCACCTCTGACTGGGCCAGAATGAGCCAGTTGTCGAGGTAGTTGAGAATGCAGATTCCCATCTGTCTTAGAAGGGAAAGAGCTGCATCCATGCACTTCATAAAAGTGCAGGGGGCCAGAGACAGTCCAAAGGGAAGGACCGTGTACTGATAAGCCACTCCCTCGAAGGTGATGGGGGCTATCTGGATGTGAAAGTATGTGTCTTTCAGGTCCAGAGAAAAGAACCAGTCCCCTGTGCGAATCTGCGAGAGGATCTGCTTCACCGTGATCAACCTGTATGACCTCCTCATGAGGGGGTGATTCAGGCATCTGAGATTGAGGATGGGCCGGAGGCCGCCATTCTTTTTGGGGATGAGGAAGTAAAGGCTGTAGAAGCCTGACTCTCTCCGAGTGACTAGCTGCATGAGGGAAGGGCACTCGTGAGGAACGGAAGAGGAAATTTGCTCTCTTTTTCAGAATGTTTGTATTTTTCCCACTATCACAGAGGGTGGTTGCTTGGGCACTTGTACGGGCCCTGTATTTGCAACAAACACATTTCCCTCTGCATCCAGAGATGAATAGGGTGAAAAGAGGTTTAAGAGAGGCTGTTTGGTGGACTTGACCCTCTCCTCTTCCTGTCCTGCAGATCAGGAAGACGCCAGAGGTGCTGGGTCCAATGCTATCTGAGGTCTGGGGCCCTGGCGCTTAGGAAAGAGGTGGCATCTGGCCGAGCGGGAATGCCCTTGTGTCTGCTGAGTCTTGGCAGGCTGAGGGGCGGGGTGGCAGGTGCAGACTTTGCGGGCTGCTGAGTCGGTATAGACTTAAGGCGACTAGAAGCAGCTGCGGAGCTGGAGAGCTTTGGCAGGGAGTGTCGCATGGCCTGTGACGACTTATGTGCCTCCGTGAAGCGTTCAGCAAACTCTTCGACCACAGGTCCACAGAGGCCGTTGGGGGAAATCGAGGCATCAAGGAAGGGGACATTGTCGGCGTCCTTGATTTCCATCAGCATGAGCCACAGGTGGCGCTCGAGCACCACCAGGTTGGCCATGGTCCTCCCTATCACCTGGGCAGTTGTCTTGGTAGCGCGCAGAGCCAGGTCCGTTGCACTTCTCAGCTCCCTGAGAGTCGCAGGATCAGGCTCAGACTCGTCCATGGCAGAGAGGAGTTTGGCCTGATAGACCTGGAGGACCACCACAGAGTGGAGCACCGAAGCCGCCTGTCCAGCTGAAGCGTAGGAGCGTCCAGCGAGTGCTGAAGTGGTCCTGCATGGCTTGGACAGGTGGACGGCCTTTGCCTTCCAGCCGATAGCAGTGGCTGGGCAGAGATGCGCAGCCACTGACTCCAGAGGAGGCATCTTATTATTAGACCAAGATGGCGGCGGAGGCGGAGGATCTTGCGGAGGATTAGATCTTGGAGGCAGAGGCGGAGGATTGTGCATTTATGTAAACAAAGCTTGGTGTACGAACTCTGACATTGTTGGAAAACACTGCTCACCTAACCTAGAGTTTCTCATGGTTAAGTGTAGACCTTTCTATCTGCCGCGGGAGTTCACTTCCACCATCATAACTGCAGCCTATATTCCCCCAGATACTAATGCCAAGCTTGCTATGAACGAACTGCATGCGGCCATTAGTAAACAACAGACTGTACACCCGGAAGCTGCATTTATTGTTGTGGGTGATTTTAATCACTCCAACTTAAAGACAGTGCTCCCCAAATTCCATCAGCATGTCTCCTGCCACACTAGAGGAGAAAAAACTTTGGATCATGTTTACACAAACATCGCTGGTGCTTACATCGCGACTCCCCTCCCCCACCTCGGACAGTCTGATCACCTTTCTTTGTTTCTCACCCCCAAGTATTCACCCCTCATCAACCGTGTGAAGCCATCAGTGAAGACCATCAAAGTGTGGCCAATGGGAGCAGAGTCTGTACTTCAGGACAAGTTTCAACACACGGACTGGAGTATGTTTGCTTCTAAGGCTGCCAGTGGCTCTCACACGGACATTGACATCTATACCACCTCTGTACTGGACTACATCAATACCTCCATTGACAGTGTCACAACAGAGAAACAGATCACAACGTACCCTAATCAGAAGCCATGGATGAACAAGGAAGTGCGGCTCTTGCTGAAAGCCCGCAACACTGCTTTCAGATCAGATGACGCTCAGGCCTACAGCATATCCAGGGCTAACCTGAAGAGGGGCATCAAGAAGGCCAAGCACTGCTACAAGCTAAAGGTAGAGGAGCATTTTTCCAACTCTGACCCCCGGCGCATGTGGCAGGGCATCCAGGTCATCAGTGACTACAAGCCATGCAACTCCACTCCAACGGTCACAGACGTCTCCTTCCTTAACGAGCTAAATGACTTTTATGCTCGCTTTGACAACAACAACAAGGAGACAGCCACCAAGATCACACTCTCAGGAGACCATCAGACCCTCAAACTCACCTCCACAGATGTCTGCACAGCATTGAGCCGGATCAACGCATACAAGGCTGCTGGCCCCGACGGCATTCCTGGACGTGTGCTCAGGACATGTGCAGAGCAGCTCGCAGGGGTCTTCACAGACATTTTCAATCTGTCACTCACCCAAGCAATGGTGCCAACATGCTTTAAGTCCACATCCATTGTGCCAGTGCCGAAACACTCCTCCCCAACGTGCCTGAATGACTACCGCCCCGTAGCACTCACACCCATTGTTATGAAGTGCTTTGAGCGACTGGTCCTGGCACACCTCAAGAACTGCCTCCCACCCACACTGGACCCACACCAATTTGCCTATAGAAGCAATAGAAGCACTGAGGATGCAGTAGGCACAGTACTGCACTCGGTACTCACACACCTGGAAAACAACAACACATATGCACGGATATTGTTTGTTGATTTCAGCTCAGCATTCAACACCGTCATTCCCTCCAAGCTGACCACTAAACTTGGAGACTTGGGTGTTAACACCTCCCTTTGCAGCTGGATTATGGACTTTATTACCAACAGACCTCAGCATGTTAGGTCAGGCCTCACCTGCTCCACCACCATCACACTCAACACCGGCGTACCACAGGGCTGTGTGCTGAGCCCATTTCTCTACTCCCTCTACACCCATGACTGCAGGCCTGTGCATGGATCCAACTCCATCATCAAGTTTGCTGACGACACCACAGTGATTGGCCTCATCAGAGACAACGATGAGACTGCCTACAGGGAGGAGGTACAGCACCTGGCTGCATGGTGTGCTGACAATAGCCTGCTCCTCAACACCAGCAAGACAAAGGAACTTATTGTGGACTTCAGGAAGAAGAAAAGTGGAACGCATGACCCCATCCACATTAACGGGATGGTTGTTGAACGTGTTTCCAGCTTCAAGTTCCTGGGAACCCACATCTCGGAGGACCTGACCTGGACCACCAACACATCCAGCCTAGTCAAGAAGGCTCACCAACGCCTCTTCTTCCTTAGGACACTGAAGAAGAACCACCTGTCGCCAATCATCCAGCGGAACTTCTACCGGTGTGCAATTGAAAGCATCCTGACCAACTGCATCACAGTCTGGTA
Source organism: Barbus barbus (assembly GCF_936440315.1). Classification (NCBI taxonomy): domain Eukaryota; kingdom Metazoa; phylum Chordata; class Actinopteri; order Cypriniformes; family Cyprinidae; genus Barbus; species Barbus barbus. Next base: position 12,196,241 of record NC_136762.1, on the reverse strand, counting down.
TGGGAACTGCTCAGCTGCTGACCGCAAGGCACTACAGAGGGTGGTGAAAACCGCCCAACGCATCACAGGGACACCACTCCCTGCCATTGAGGACGTCCAGAGAAAACGCTGTTTACGTCGAGCTCGCGGCATTCTTAAGGACTCCTCTCACCCTGACCATAGACTGTTTAACTTACTGCCCTCTGGGAGGCGCTTCAGGAGCCTCCGAACAAGGACAAGCAGACTCAGGAACAGCTTTTTCCCTACAGCTGTTTCCCTACTAAACTCTGCCCAATGATACCCCCCTCACACACCACTACAAACTCTTCACCCCTCCCCATCATTAAATCGATTAAAAAAACAAAACATCTACACACTGAGTACTATGTACCGTAAATTTTTATTTCTATGCACTTTCAATGTTCATTGCACTAGTGTTTATATATCTTAATTTATAGCTTATTCATATCCATTTGTAATTATTTTCATAGTTTTTGCTCATAGTGTACATACATTTACTGCACAATCCATCTGTATAGTATATTCATATCACCCATCTGTATATCATACTGATAGTATTTAAAAACTTGTAAATTATGTCCATAGTACTACTGCCTTATCTGTATATTCTGTACATATGTAACATATTATAGGCACTGTATATCCTGTACCTCTGCTTATTGCACTTCTGGTTAGATGCTAACTGCATTTCGTTGCCCTGTACCTTACATGTGCAATGACAATAAAGTTGAATCTAATCTAATCTAATCTTCTCGTACCCCTTTTCTTCAGCGCCGTCAACCATAGCGAGGGCGGATGAAGCGGAAGTACAGGGGCGAGCAGAGTAGGGGGAGCGCCATGATCTCGTGAGCTTGTCGTGAACTTTGGGGAAGTACGGCGAGGATCACTGGCGAGGGGCCTGACGGTGCCCTGGCAGGAACCACTCATCCAGACGGCTGCGAGAGGGCTCCTCTGGTGGAGACCACTCCAATCCCAGCTCTTCAGCCGCTTTTGAGAGGACACGGATAAGTTCCACAACCATCCCGGCTTTGGCGGCGCTGGGTGCGGACGAAGGCAGGAGGACGGGGTCAGTTACCGAGCCCGACAGCTCCTCTGCGTCCGAAGCTGCCAATGACATGCTGTCATCGGCCAGCTCTTCGTCACTCCCACCGAACGAGACCAGATCGCTCGTGCTGGCAGAGGGACGCTGGTCTGGCTGGGAAAAGAGGACGGGAGGAACCCCTCTGTGTGGCGAGAGTGAGGCACGCGGGGCAAAGACTATAGAATACCCAAGACATGTCACTCGTATTGTTTTTAATGGGGAAAAATGCAACACTAAATATGGCCGCTCAATTGCAGGAAGCCCCACCTTCTGAATGAAAGAGCCAATCGCTAATCGGTAAAGTCAGCGCGTCATTGCAGCTGCAGTTAGAAGTCCCGGTTGCTATTGAAACAGTCACTGAGCATGCGCACTGGCTGATCTAGCCTGAGAAATAAGCCTTTATATAACGCTATTTGAGCAAAAGAAACAACATTCATGACACAGTTGTTGTCCGATTTCATTGGTGATTTCAAATATGAAATTTAATCGTAAGCTTTGTGAACAGTTTTGGAGAATTTGATGTTTCCCCATTCAAAGAGATAGGAGCTGCACTTGGATGCCCGAGAGGCGTTTCAAAGATGGCCGCCGAGTGACATGACTTGTCTTAAAGAGACTTTGACGCGGGGTCTGAGCCGACGTGAGCTCGGTCTCAACCAGGCGCTGAGATCCAAAGAAAATGGGAAAGCGCTAGGGGCGGAGACGCTTTCAGAAAAGATAGCTATCTGCGAGCGCAGAGAGGCGAGACTGATGTTCTCGCAATGAGAACAATCAGATCCCGTGAGCATGCATGGGATTTCCCCAGGCAGGAAACGCACTTGCTGTGGCCATCATCGGCGTGAAGGGGAGACCTGCACAAACCGCAGTAATGGCGCGGCATTTGCAACAACGCCGGCTCTTTTAGATAGAGTGTAGATCGCCGGATGGTGGCAGCGAACGGGACCGGAACTGATGCGATGTGAGGAAAAGGTGGCGGATCAGCCGAGCAGATCAAGGTCAGATCAAGGTCCAGCTGCGAGGCGTGTCAACGGCGAGCAAGGCTTCCGGGATCAGAGGAGACGAAGTCGTCGTCGCTGAAGGACAAGAAATCTGAGGATCCTATGGCGAAACGGCCGCTTATATAGCCAGATGGCTCCGCCCATTCTGGCGGGCTCTGGCAGGCTTCGTCGACATATCACTCGAGACTGATATAAAAATTATAATTAAACTTTATTTCTTAATATGACGCTTAAAATGTGTTTTAATGTCACTATTCATGAGAATTGCATGATTTCTGTATAATAACAGTCTTCATATATATTTAAAGAGTACCTGAAGGATACTTGCAATAGTCCACTTTAGCACAATCAAATATACTTTAGTATATCTTTAGTTGGACTTCAGCACTATTTCCGCACAATTAAAGTGCATTAAGCATAAAATTGGTTCCAATTTAGACTTCAAGCATACCAGTTTAGTATACCAAAAGTACAACTGGAGGGTATTTTTATTAACTACATAAATATGTAAATGTATTTGTGGTATACTTAGCATGAAATAAATGCATTTCAATTACATTTTTGTATTTTTATTTTTCACTATGTAGGCAAGCACTGCCTGCTTTCTGTTCGGTCCAAAACCCTATTGAAAATGAAATGTTATCTAGCAGTTATTAAATGTTCTCTAGCAGTTATCTGTTGCTGAGCAGCTCCTTGGGGTGGCACACCTCACCACTGCTGCTGCTTTCTGTCTGTCTTCCAATGGAAAGAAACCTCTTGACCTTCTAGAAGCCATGTTACTGCCATATAGTTCAAATAAAGTTCATTTAATGACAGAATAAAATGCACCTTGACTTCTAACATTTATCCTCTGAATCTGATATAAAGTTGCGATTTTACCTGGTCCATTAAAAAATGTGCATATTTAAACAAGACACTTAGCAAAATAATGAGCTGTGATACATCACCATTTTTATTTTATTTTTTTATATTATAATTTAATATCATCCTTTAATTAACAGACAAATTCTGATATTTGTAGACTACTCTCAGGATGTAGTTTATGTCTACCAATGCCCCATGAATGAATCATTCTCAAAATTTACAGTTGTGTTTACAGGGTCCAATGCACCTCTCAATGCAGACAGGAAATGTATCTCTGAAAAGTGCTGGTCTCTAGGGCAATGACTACATCATGTGCAACAAAACACTGTTAGATATATATATATATATATATATATATATATATATAGATAGATAGATATATATATATACACATACACAAGTGTGGAAAAGGGGTGTGGAAAACTGTCTATATATCAGGCGAGACTCACTGTTCTCATCCTGTAGACTACAGTCAAGAGAACATTACAGCATAACACATTACATCTGTTACACAAGCATCCTTATCATTATATAAAGTTCTCCTTGTCATAGCAGGAAATGAAAGTAGATGAAGTCTGTGCTGATGCTACAGCGCAAGAATATTTGATACAGATCTAATATTACACAGAATACACAGTGACCAGGCACAGGTAATAAATCCAGACGCAATTTAGCAAATACATCAAATGGACTACATACAAGCGAAATAGACAAGGCCCTCCAGCTCTAATCAATAAAGGTTTTAGAAATCAATTTATACATAGTTTTCCCGGAAAATGACAGCGTTGTGCAAATCATTACTTCACAATTTGGTCAATACATCACACTAAACCAAATGTTTAGGCTTTTATTTGGAAGACACAAATGTATATATTTAATGGAAAGAAATTATGTGTTAAATTATTTTTTTATTTAAATATGCATGTGTGTGTTTTATATATATTTATTTTTTTTAAATGCACATTGCTGTTCAAAAGTTTGGGATCAGTAATGCAAGGATCAAGGGTCAAACATCATGTGAGTAATGGCTGACGAAAATGAATCGCTGTGTCACAAATTACTTCACATAAAGTATATTAAAATAGGAAACCAATATTAGAAACTGCATTAACATCTCACAGTATTACTGTTTTTCTGTTTTTTTGATCAAATAAACAACCTTGATGAGCACAAGCCTTGAACTCCATTAAAAAACATAAAAAATCTTACTGATCCCAAAGTTTTGAACGGCAGTGTCATAAGACATGCATGCATGCGCACACAAACACACACACACATGTTGGTTTTTGTGGTTTATGGGGACTCTCCATAGGCGTAACGGATTTTATACTGAACAAACTGTGTGTGCCATTGCCCTACACCAACCCTACACCTAAACTTAGCCCTCACAGGAGACTTTGTGCATTTTCAGATTTTAAAAAAAAATACCATTTAGTATGTTTTTTAAGCCTTTTGAATTACGGGGACATAGGCAGTGTCCTCATAAACCACCTTCATTTTGTAATACCTCTGTCATACCCATGTCATTATACAAATGTGTGTCCTCATAAACCACATAAACATGCACACACGCGCATAAGATATACATGTATGCCCACACGTGTGTCTGTGTGTGTGTGTGTGTGTATATATATATATATATATATATATATATATATATATATATATATATAGCTATAGCCCTATACGGAGTCATGACAAATTTTTAAGATTTAGAGCAACTGCTTGATTTTGGATATTTAAGAAAATAATGGTGGAAAATATGGTGGAAAGAATGTGGAAAAGGTATAAAAAAAAAAAAAAAAAAGAGCGAGAGAGAATCTGGTCAAAATGATCTTTGCCCATTGAGTCCAGAAATAGAGGGCTTTTAAAACGAAAACCCTCTACAACAAAGAGCCCAGCAGACTGTAGCATTCTGTTCAATCCCCATGAAAGTACTCAGCACTAGCCACCTGCTAACACATTCAGCACATTAAACACTTGTCTGTTGTCATTCACATCAATAGAGGCTTGAAATTGGGCGTTTTTGTGGCTACGCTGCATTATTAGGCCTTTTTGTGATTAAAGATTGGGCTTTGCTGTAGGTCTGAACTCTACAGACAGATTCCTTATGATGAACATGTATCTAAATATACTGAAACCAACCTCTCGCCTTGCTCTCCTTAATCTTACTGTGTAATGACCCATCCTGAAGGCTCTTTGACACCTGCACTAGAATGACGGAGGACATGCTTCAACAGGCCCTTGGGATGAATTGCCATCAGACAGTGACGCATGACCAAAGTGAGAGGATACGAGGTCGGTCGGGTGAGATTTAAAGAGACAAATCCCAATTCGAAGCCCAAAAAGGTCATATATCAATGGCATTTCTTGAAACCAAATCTTGGATGTTCACACAACTGCACTACTGGCCTATTTTGACTCAGCAGGGACAGTGTCATTGGTATAACATCTTTGGCTTGCAGTTCACAGCTATCCCAATGGTTATGACAGATTAAGGACGCAGGCTAAACAAGAAAACAGCCAAAGGGTTGCTGGATCAAGACCCACAAGTCTAAGCCACAGCATTTATGACAAGGCCTTCAAGCTGAGTCAATTCATCATCAACAGCGAGATAAACAGCTCTTGATTGGACGCATCAAACTAAATGAGGATTAAATTTGCATAACGATAAATGATACGGCATTAATAATAGGATTAGCAAGCTGCTTGCTGTGATTTCACCATCTTTCTTATGCCGTGATGAAATTCTCCAAGGTTAGCTTGAGAAGGTAAAGCACATGCGTTAGAATAAGATGTAATTTCTTCCATTAAAGTGGATAGTCTACAGTAAAATGCTATAGTGAGATAGCGTGGGGTGATCCTGGGAAAGTCTTGACCACTTATAATTGCTAAAATCTCACTAAGAAGCTGTATGACATCTCATTAGAGTGGTTTCAAACAAGCCATAAATGTTGTTTCCTGGGGGAGTAATCTGACTAATTTTTGCAAAAAACACTTATGGAAGTCACTACAGAGGATATAACATATTTTGATGCAAAACACTGGCCGTCGTGGACACAGATTAAAACATCACAACAAACCGACAAGAAACTTTAATTTATCACATATTTCTCCAAAGAATATATTATTGAGATTTCACCAATTGTTAGAAATCAAGTATCACTTTACAATAGTTTCAATTCCTCAGCCTCATATAATGCATTAAACATCATAAGCTAATGACGAACAACAATTTTTAACCATCTTTTATTAATCTAGGTTAATGTTTATTTTTCAATATAATATTGTTTGTTCCTAATTCATGTATATTCAACATACATTAACTATTTATAAAGCTTAAAATGTATAATATGTAGAAATGAACATTAACCAAAGTAAATTCTGAAACGCATTTAAATACATAATGGATGAACAAAGTTAACAAATTTAGCCTTAATGTAAAGTGTTAGCAAAATCTGAATAAAAATCAAATGCCAAAATAATATTTTAAGATGCTGTGCTCTGAAGAATAAAAATCATTCTGTACTGTGGCAAACACGTCCTTGTTATTCAGCAGAATCAGTTGATGGTTAATAAGCTAATAACTATATCTTGCACATTTTGCTGAACCAAAGACCTGACAAAATTAGGTAATTATGCCTCTAAATGTCATCATGAATTTTACCAATTTTCCCAGCTGATTTAAAGTAGCCCTCTGCAGTCATTTTAAAGCTTACACTTTGTTCCAGGGAACGGCAAAAAGACCACATCTTAAATTATGCCTGTGGAAACCTCAAAGGCAATTTTGCTTTTCAGTTTGCTTGTCTCTGTCCATATAACTAAAATAACACAATAGTGAAGAACAATAATCTATATAATGCAGCCTGTATGCTCTCATAAAAACAATGAGCTCAAGACATACATTATGTAATGCTACTGCATTATCCTGCAAACAGAGATGAACTTTAAGGCAATTTAATTCTCTATAGAAAGACAATCAGAATGACTAATGTTCTGGAACTGAAACTTTAAGCCTAATAACAAAAAATATAACACATAACCATTTTGCAGCCACCTACAATATATACAGTGTTGTCCCTTTTGTTGAAGTAGGCAGCAAATCAAAAGTTTATTCACACACTTTAGAAAAATTATATCTAAAGTAAATAGCTCAACACAACCTTAAATGCATGACAAAGCACTGTAGTTTTACCATTTTATTAACTTTTTCAACAAAACGATTTTTGTACTCACCTCTCTTGGCTTTGGCTTGTCGCACCCTCCATATTGTTTTGTGGATCTCAAAATTGTAGTTAGCTGGCAAAGCCTTAATGGCCTCGTTGAGCTCTGGATCTTTGAGGATCTCATCAGGAATCTGATTGGCCACTCTCCTCAGACCTCGCACTACATCAAAAAGACAGTTAATTCACTTCATTTAAGTTTGCTTTACGCATTACTGAACTCAAGTGTCCATAAAGACAACATTGTGCAATACAGTATGTGCAATTACAAACTAAAAATTGATTGGGCTACAGTCTATATAATAAGACAAGGAAAGCCCATGCACTCTTTTCTCAGATACAAAATGAATCATCACACAATCAATCAGTGCGCCGTCAGAACAGCTGCTGAGAGGTCAGTCATCAGCAGAATGAGCCTGTCAGCGATGTCCATTTATTTTTGAAGTCTATGACAGACAGGCCATCTGTAATGTAAGTTCTGGCTATAGTTTAGTGAATGGCTATTCCTACACTACCAGTCAAAAGTTAGGAATAATTAAGATTTTTAATGCTTATGAAATTTCTCAGCAGCCATTACTCCAGTTTTTATCCTTTTACTACATTCTAAAATATATTCAAAAACAAAATATTTTAAATTGCATTAATATTTTGCAATATTACTGTATTTTTTATTAAATAAATGCAGCATTGGTGAGCATAAGAGACTTCTTTAAAAATATTAAAAATGTTAATAAGTACATGTAAAAAAAATAATAAGTACCTGCAAAAAAATAAGTACCTGCAAAAAAATAAATAAAAAACATTTTACAGCCAGAACTGAATCACAGTAGTATATTTTTCCACTGATTAACAAGAAAATGCACCCAAATGATCCCCAATTGTAGTCTCTTGGTTTTAGAAGTCAGATAAATTGTTAAGTGGAAATAATATGCATATAGACAATGGCTTTCAATTGATTGTAATATAAATACTTCAAGGTCCAATTAATAGTACTTACACAATGAAGAAAAACACCACTCTAAATAGCTTCAAGAAAAGTTCATTGAAAAGGACAAGGCAGGGGTTAGATGGAATATTTCCAACTTATTCAATATCTCTGGGAGTATTACTTAATCAATAATTAAGAAATAGAAAATGTATGGCACACTAAATCTACTTGGAGCAAGCTAGCTTCAAAAAGTAAATGACTATGCACGGAGAAGTGGTTCGGGTGTTTTACAAGTAGGAATACTGGCAAAGAGAAAGTCACTGTTTGAAGAAAAGAAAAGAGTCAAGTAAAGCTCATCTACAAAGTTAATGGGGATATTTAAGCAAAAAATTACATAATGTAATGAATAAATGTAGCATCATTATCTATTTATTTATTTATATATATATATATAAAAAACAGTATTAGTATTGTGCCAAAAAGAGGCATTTAAATAAAGGTTAAATGGGGTGTATAAAAGGGGTCTATACATTTTTATTAAAATATATGATAAACTATAGATGACAGAAAACAACAAATATTACAATCATTATAATATTCTCCTTAAAATAATTCCCATTTTCTGCCAGACATCACAGCAAGCAAGAGACTGAATGCTTACATATCTGCAGTGAGTTTGAAAATGCTGAGGACAGGAAGATGGGTGGGAGTAAGAAGAGGACAGACATGTGATCTGAGAGCAGCAGGATTGATGGGAATACACGAAACAATCATTCCTCACAAGCCCAATGCAGCCAAGTGATGCTGCACCATCTCATGGTCAGTAAAGCTTAAACAAACACTGAAGTTCTCTTAAATTTACAGACTAAAATAGCACTGATGTCAAAAGTTGAAACTATTTTCTAATTACAGCCAACCAGTGTACATACGTGTGTGTAGAACAACTCTATTACAGTTTTACAATTGTGCAGAATTGAATTGTGATATATAACTTCAAACAAATGTTTAGCATGAGCATTGTTTAATGTTTAATAAGCATTTGAAAAACCATGGTACCATATATTCAGAGACCACATAAAAACACATTAATTGCATTTACACATCTATGGGGACAAGGTGTGTCACACATTTTATCTTTAACAGTTATTAGGCAACAATATTTTGTGTATATTACCTTATACAGAAAAAAACAAAATTTCTCTGTTGAGCAACATAAACTAAAGTTTATATAATGAATAGTTTGTGGTGTATGAAACAAAAATACAAAACTACTGCTAAATAACACATTTTAACATTTTAACTTACAGAAACAGATATTTAACCTTTTTCACAACGTCCCTTTGTGACAACTAGCCCCGGTGTTAATATGTATCTGCATGTACACATACTACAGTTTCGATCACATAATAATATTTCTGAACACTTCTGGAGTACTAACATAGTGCAGCAATATCTTATAAGGCATCGTATATTTCACACAGCATCAGACAAAATTAGTGCCTGCAGATTTATCGCGATGTTACTTTTAAAACCCGATCTGGATTTTATAGCTGACAGACATCACAAACACGATGAAGTATTGAAAGAATCTAACTATTAATACTCACCATTTGTTTTTTTCGCAGCGACCACTTCAATTTCGCTAGAGGGAGCCGCCATCTTTTCCCAAACAAGTGCACGTGGAGTGAAACAGGCATTACACATCGAACACAGAGCTGATGTGAGCAAATCAAGTGTCGATGCCATCGATATGAGCGATGTATGAGAGACGCAAGGAAAAAGTTTTCAAACATTTTATGCCAAGGCCCCAAGATGCTAATTTGATCCCATTGGAAGGGATCTCTTCCTAAAATAATAAAAAAGCAGATATGTATTTACATGTGTCAAACACCATTTATGCTGAGTGAGAAAAGTATTTATTAATTAAGCAGCCATTACCCTCCTTTCTATGATTAGAGTCGTGGTTCAGGTTTAAAAAGTAATTTAAGTTAACTGAAAATGTTTCTCTTTAGGTTTTTCTCAGGGAAAAAAAAGGTACAAACTGTCACTGAGGCTTTACAAAAGGTACTATTATTAGGTAATAATAGCCTACTTAAAGTACTAATATGTAGGCTATATTTATGTACCGTTTAGTAGTAGCCTAAAATAAGATGCAAAGATGTATAGCTTTAGTTTTTGTACCTTTGGGTACCAGTCTAGTGACAGCTTTGTACCTTTTTCTTAGATGTGTAAACATGAAGTGAAACATTTTCAGTTCAATACCTTTTAAAATGGAATGCAAATTTAGTGAAAAAAATTAATTGTTTTGTTCTGAAATCTTAAATTTATTTCCCAAATCTCAAATGTTTGCATTATGTAAACTTATCAAATTAAAACAAAGTAAAATCAAAATCTTTTCATAATTATTAAAATATTTATATGTAGCCTATACCATACTAATATTTATAATATACTTTAGGAAATAACATGTAGCCTACCCATGAGGTTTTACTATGTACCCTTTAGGGGTAAATATGGTACAAAGGTCTATCATTTAAAAAGTTTTTTTGTTTTGTTTTTTTATGCAAATTGTACATAAAAAGACACAAGGAGCACAAATCAATATAAGTACAAAAAACACATCAAATAAAAATACACTAAAATAATAAATATTTTGAGACAGAGAGGCAAAGAGTTTCAGACTTTCTATTTAGTTTTAGTAAGTACTTTAGTAAGCTCTGAAACATTTTTCACAAACTCATAAAGATCATATCAAAAGGTAATGACAGCCACCCCCCCCCCCCCCCCCCCCATTAGCCTATATCCATAGTCTGAAACTAAAATAGGACTTTTTAATTAATTACTGTGTGTCATTTTTCTTAGTAAAAAAATACAAATCTACAGCATCTAATAAAATCAAGCTTTCTAAACATGAAAAGTGTTGCTTAGGTGCAGTTGTCATTCTCATAGCCTGCAGTCTCCTCATTAATCAAATTTATAAAGAGTCTTTCATGACTCCTCATCTCCATCTGTGCTCTGTCGCCTGGTGTGTATCTGCCTGTGAATGGAGACAGAAGTGCTATAGCTTGAGTCACCAGTCTCCTTCACAGTGAATGGATCAGTGGAAGCGTTCCTGTGTCTCAGATGCAAGTAAAAACTACACAGAGGTGAAAGAGGCCAGAAAAAAATAAAGAAATAAAATAATACATCTTTAATAAAGATGATAGCCATATGCATGTCTTTACACACAATTTATTTTATTAGGTTATTTCAAAAATACTCCTTTTAGCATGCGTTACCCACCCCCTTTGTCTTTTACCTCAATTTGATTTAGCTCCTCCTCCTAAATTGAGTTAATTTACATATTACGAAACACATTTTGTTTATTTGACAAAACATTCCTTCTAGTAGCACTGGCAAAAAAAAAAATAGTTTAATTCAGAATGAATAATATTGCGATTTAGCTTATATATATATATATATACATATAAATATACATATACATATACATATATATATAAATATATATATAGACTATATTCTTTTTAACAGCAAAGCAAGGTTGTATTCAAGGTCTGCCAGCCTACTAGAGACAGTAGGGGAGAAAAGCAAGACACACACACACAGAGAGAGAGAGAAAGAGAGAGCTCCACACATAGAATATGTCAACCACTAAACCAACACATGGTAGTGTCAGATTATTTTGGGGAGGGAGAGAGAGAAAACAACAGTCCATAAGTGGATTGAGAGCCCCATCAGCTCAGAGGCATCACAGGCACGCGCATCTCTCAGCTGGAGCGCATCATCTGTCCATTCCGCCACTCACTCACCGCGCACGACATGTGAAGGTGTAACGCTCATACGTGTGATTTGCCCGTGTCCCGAGACCCGAGATATCTGGAAGAAATGCTTTCAAGAAGCTGGATTTTTGGAGATTTTGTATGGAGGCGGCGGGACACCTCCCCATAGTTCGGCGTAGAGTCTCTCTGAAGAGTGCGCGAGAGACCGACACCAGAGTTGCCGCGGCTCGGATTGAGGAGCATCTGCTGATTTTCCCCAACAATCTGTGTTTTAGAGGGATAACCTACTTTCAGACGCATCAGTATCTGGCAATAAGAGCTTTTAGTGCTTTTCTGGATAACATATACAATATTGCTTGCTTCGTGGGGGTCGCCGAGACCTGAACTACACCACCAGGTGCCCCCGCTTAATCTATTCACCGGATAACAATTAATACTGCAGAATGTGTTCCTCTCCTTTCGGACTGCTCTCAATTGCATCTAGTCAAATATTTGCTCGAGACCACACAGGATGAAATGGACATCGGCACTGCAATAAATCAGCCAAATTGAAATTCAGCGAGAAGTCTCATCTGAGCTATAGGAGTAGCCTACATACATTTATGTATTCTGATTAAATCAGACAACGTTTGATAGATCGCCTGGCATCTTACTGAGAGTGTGAAGTCTGGAATACAAGAATAAATGAACCTGAGTGGACAGACAGAGAATTAACCATATCCAACATGTTTAAACGTGGTAAGTGCAATTTACAACTTTTATTCCTGCTGTTCTAAATAGACATAAGTTGCATTTTGATTTGAAGAATTTTTATACTTAATTTTTTTTTTATATATATATAAAAATGAGAATAAATATAATCTTGTGTGGAATCACAGCATGCTAGGTTTATTTTAAATAAATGATAAATACTTAAAAATACATTTATTTTTATTCATTTTGTTCTATTTGAGTTTTTCTTCCTTGAAAATTGTTTTTATTATAAAGATGCTTGTTGCAGTTATGCAACAATTATAAAGTGTTATTTTTATACAATTTTTAATAGTTTTTTTAAGCTGTTTGAAATGGAAAATGACACAGGTTTTATATACATATATAACAACAAAAATGCTTGTTGCAGTTGGTTTTGAATGTTTATGTATAGCAGGCTGTTAAGTTGTTACAGCTCTCATTCATGATCATTTTCCCAGAATCATGTGTGTCTACCCCCGGGTAAGCTCAGCGTAAAGCAGATGTGTTTAAAATATTCAGTTTTTCATCAGAAAACATTGTGCTGTCTGCCTGGCTCCGATATATTTCTCTTGGTGGCTTAAACAGCTTTGGCTCAGACGGTCTGTCACATTTATTTATGGACAATGTTTATGATGAAATGATGAAGTGTAAGGAGTGAATAGTAAATCGATAGATTAACTGGTTAGTGCTAAAGCTGTCAGTGGGAGACACTTGAATGACCTGCAGATTATTGCAAAGACTTGTCAGTTTGTTTTCACTAGATCGGTGGTTGTCAGTCCTGGACCTGGAGTACCAGTTGAACCTTATTTAACACACCATCAGCTCATTACTAGAGTCTCCAGGACCTGAGCAGGGTGTGTCAGATAAGGGAGACATCTAAAATGTGCAGTGCCAGGATCAGAATTGACAGCCACTGCACTAGATCAAATCATACGTGGTTAAACGGATCATAAATATGATCTTACTGCCCAGTGTTTACTAGGACATTTCTCTTGCCCCATTTGCTGCACATTTAACCGTCTCTAGACCTTTTGCATGGCACTATCACAGACGCTCAAGCTCTCAGGTTGCTGACTGCATAACAATAGTGAGTCAGTCTTGAAAACCGAATTTCCTCGGAGGAGGCCCAAAGCTTAATGCAGAGGCAATTGTTATTTCAATAGACTTGACGTAGGAACAAAACACACCTATCAAGCCTCTCACAGCACACTAAAGACCCGTTATGAATGCCTGTGAGGAGCCTGTGGTGCAGATATGAGAACAGTGGGTTGGTTTTGAACTGATTTGGATCTGATTTTCATTTACCTCAAAGTACACCGCTACAGTGTGGTTTTGCAGTATCTTTTTGGAGATATTTGATCCCGCATATTTTGGGACACACTGTATTTGTTTATTTGATTATATTATAGTTGTAATAGTAGTCAGTAGAGTTGTAAGTGCAGATGAAAAGTTTTATGAATATTATATATATATAAACTACCATTCAAAAGTCTGGGCTCAGTAAAATTTCATATGCTCACCAAAGATGCATTTGTTTGATCAAAAACACATAAGGATTATTGATCCTTCATAAAAATGTATGAAGGATCAATAATAAAATATTATTGAGCCTTCATAAATACTTCTAATATGCTGATTTGCTGCTCAAAAACATCTTATCAATGTTGAAAACAGTTGTGTGTGTGTGTGTATATACAGTGGTGTGAAAAAGTGTTGGCCCCCTTCCTGATTTTAATTTTCTTTTGCATGTTTGTCACACTTTGTTTCAGAAGTCAGAAGAGTTGCTTTTAGGCTAATGAGGTTTCTTTGCTCTGTTGGGTATTAATTGGCCTTTCACTTCAGAGTGCATCAGAAATTACGAAAAATTCTGCAGCTCTCTGTTGTGTCTATGGTGCATAAATAGAGAAGAGTGAGAAGATACTGAATTTATCAGATGCTATGCACTAGTATGACATTTTCCAGAAACGTCTGGGCTATCTGGTTGTGTGACAGTGTCCTATGTGCCAGTCTCAGCAGGGCTGTGCTGTTTCTGCTAGTAAGAGGTCCAATTTCCTGAAATTTCTTCCTCAATTTCCTGCCAAACTCACTTAAACACACACAGGCATGTTTTGGTCTTGGCTGTTTTAAGAAAAAAAAAAAAAAGGAAAAAAAAGTGCAGCCACACTTATCCTGCCCATCTCTTAGACTGCCTCCTGTTTCTCTGTCTCCGTTTCTTTCTATCTTTTGCTTGCACTTCACAATTTCTGACAGGCATTTAAATTGAAACATGTATATATGATGCGACACTTATCTGAAAGCAGTGCTTCAGACCATAATTGGTTTGTTGTGCTGAGTTATCAGTATAGAGAATGGCCTCGTTTTAAAATTCAGCCTTGAAACGTTGTCAGGCCCGGAAATCTACATCCGGTGACAAATATATTCTGTGCTCGAATGGATCCAGTTTGTTTCTGCTCAAAACATCAGGCACAACCCACACCTGCAATTGAACCAGAAAGATTTTCCCTGCAAAACCTCTGCAATGAAATGAGAGAAATAACTCTTTTGTGGATTAGCTATGATCCAGACGTATTCAGACGTGATCCTAGACAGCGTTGTTATGGGCAGATGGATGGGAAAGGAGAGCGGCAGTTGGTAAGCAAAAGTGGGAACACCTGTGGCCTGACACAACTCTCCTGCACAGCTGCTCATATTCCCCATTTCTGAGACCTTCACTCATCACCACAAACACTCTCAGACTGAAATACAGAGTAACTAGAGACAACCTTTCCAGCCTGCACCTGCTCATTACTGTTATTTGGGCTACAGGATACCCCTTATTATTTGTAAAAGCCTGATAGTGTAATTTCCAGCACCAAACATAATGACTGTTTTCAAACAGGTTTCTGAAAGACTCACCTTTGTTAAGTCAAAATGCACACTGCTGGTTGAGCCTGTTTGTGATAGCTTACTTATAACTGTCACTTTACAATAAACTGGGGAAAAAAAAAAAAAAGTTTTAATTAATAATTTTTTTTAGCTGGGTGATGAAACATGCTTTGATCAAACTTGCATTTTAGGAACTCATCTTAAAGGAATAGTTCACCCAAAAATGAAAATTCTGTCATAAATTAGTCACTCATATAAGTCCTTTGTTCATCTTCAAAACACAAATTAAGATATTTTTTATGAAATCCAAGAGCCCAAACATGGTTAAAATAATTCATGATATCAGTGGTTATAAGAGAAGAATACAAGGGAAGAATTGTTGAATCTAGTAGTCTTTTTTTTTTCTCTTTGCTCACAAAAAATATTCTCATAGCTTCATAAAACAGTTGAACCACTGATGTCACATGGACTATTTTAATGATGTCCTTACTACCTTTCTAGGTCTTGAACTTGGTAGTTGCGCTGCTGCCTATGCAGCGTCAGAAAGCTCTCAAATTTCATCAAAATTTCTTAATTTGTGTTCCAAAGATGAACGAAGGTTTTACACGTTTGGAATGGCATGAGAGCGAGTAATTAATGACAGAATTTTCATTTTTGGGTGAACTATCCCTTTAAGTAAAACACATTTTTTGAGCTCAGTGTAATTTGGTAGTTTTAAGTAGTAATATACAGGCTCTGATAACATCACTGGACTTCAATTTCCACACAGTTATGAGACATGTCTCAGACCTCTCTGCATGCCAAACAGCTCATTTCCTGAAGGACACTCACTGAATGACAAAAGGATGAGCGTAGAGGCCAGCAAGCGCCATTGCCTGTCATCCTACCCCGTCTCAAGGGAGATAAATTCTTATTCCAGCTTTCTGTAATTATAAGTAATTAGTAGCTCAGGAAGTGGTATTTTAATGAGAGTCATTCTCTACTTATGTCCTCATCTTTATGCACCTTTTGACCAGTTCAAACCAAGCACAGTATGCATTTGGTTTGGACAAGGATGGATGTTTTATTCATATATTATCTGCTTGGTTTGTTCCCACATGAACATTTGAACCCAGTGTTTTGTTTTTCTTCTCCATAAGGCTGACTTCCACTGGTATTAGACTGATGGCAGTACATTGTAATGGTTTAGACGGAATGAGTTTGCAATCCGGATGCTTGTAGCTGACATTTCATCTTGCAACAATGTTCTCATTAACTCATCATTCATACACAAACTACAATTAAATACACATTTTCTGGCTGCTGTGGTGTCCAGAAGGGAGGAAGTCTCCAGCGTAGCATGTGGCATCTCTAAATGCCCTTTACCAACACCTGAAATCTCAGCACAAATATCTCTCCTCTGTCTTTGGAGTGGAAATTAGATGCTGGCTTGGTCATTAGTGGATGATAATGAGGTAAGAGAGACAAACAACCCTAAGCCCTGTTGGTTTTGTTAATATTAATAATTAATTTCTGATTAAGTGGCTAATTGCGGTGGAAAGGTCAATGTCAACGTAAGGTCCGTTGATGTTAGGAGATGAGTAGAGTAGAAAGAAAGGGAGGTATCATCTTTTTTCAACTAAGCCACATACCATCAGATTGTCACGGGTTGGTGAGGCACAATAGCACAAAGACAACAAAGATAAACAAAAAGGTATTTGAATTAGCAAATCCAGAAGACAGGCAAGTAAACCAACATAACATAGACGAGAACGGACCAAGACTAAGGGAGAACTGAGGACTTATAAAGCATGAACCAAACAAAGGGAACTAATGAGATAGTTAAGGCAACAAGTGTACTGAATGACTAATTAAACAGAATGGGGAAAACTAGGTCACATAGAAAACCACATACATAATACTGATATATTTTGGATTTATTTAATACAAAAAAGTTTATTCAAAGTAGATTGGATTTTTTTTTTAAATTCAGCTTAATGTTACATAAAAATTACATTTTATATAATATTTAATGCAACTATAGAACAGGATATAGTGTATATAAACCCAAAATATAGGCTACCCTGCAGTTTAAAAGTTTGCAGTCGGTGAGATAAAAAAGAACAATAAATACATTTAAATTATTATTAAATTTAAAACTAAAGAAATTAATACTTTTATTGAGCAATGACAATTCAAACTGATCAAAAGTGACAGTGAGACAGTAAACAAGATTTCTATTTTCAAGAAATACTTTTCTTTAGAAATTTGTATTCAAATAAAATCAGATTTTGTTTCCACAAACATGATTTCTGAAGGATCTTGTGACACTGAGGGCTGCTGCTGAAAATGCAGCTTTGCCATTACAATAATTCATTTTTTAAATACGTTAAAGAGAAAATATTTATTTTAAATTGTAAACTTTTTTTTTTAAAAACAGGTAAGTTGTTTCTTTGGTCATGTCTTATCTGGCCTAGGGCAGTTAGTAAGCCAGAATTATCACTGGTGCCCCTTCAGAGAAAAAGTGCATGATGCCCTGAAAGGATATTACCGAGCAACAGCGTTGACAGTCGTCCAAAGCGTTCCAATGCTCCATTGACAGACCCACCTGAGAGATGCTTTCATTCCCATAGTGCCATGACCAGTGAGTCCTAAGACAGGGATGCTGTCCTCCCGACAGGCTTTGGCTGGCATCTGTCACATTGCACTACTAACACATGACATGTGGATGGCGTTGGCTGAGGAACTGGATAATCATCAGGGAAACACGTAAATTCCAGAGAGAGTGTGTGCGAATTGAAGCAGCCATGCAAAGATATACGGTACACTGCATAAACCAATGTATATGCAAGGGTAAACTCACACACAGCTACACGCCTGAATCATGCTTTCTCTTAACTGTGCTCTTAATGTGACCTTCTGAATCTGTTCATTTTCTCATAGTCCATAATGCAGGTTCCCGCTGCGTTTAATGGAAATTATGGAAACAGTATGTATCAGGAGTCTAGTCCATTTTGGTAAAATCTTTACCTCTGATTGAAGTCTGCTTTATGGGTTTGTTTAATTATAAAACTCTCAGCATGGAGCTTATAATAGCCATAAACTATGATCTGACCGTAATCTTGCGGAGTCATTTTTAGGCTCCCTCTTGTTCTCCTGCTTTACTTTTTCTCTGCTTCTCTCCTGGGTCTCTACTTCTATACCACACTTTCTTCTATGAACTAGTAATGGGACATAATATAGAAACTAGAGATGTGAATGGGATAATAGTCACTTTCTTTATGTTGAGACAAACCCGATCATCATCTTGGATCAAAGCCATAGAAGGAATCTCTGTCATTGCTGGGCATATTTTCACATTTTACTCTCAGCTCAGATTGAATGAGAGATTGAGGTGCTGAGAAAAAGCACCAAATAATAGACAATTCCTCTGTGTTATAAGGCCTTCTCTTGCCTGCAGGATCTTCATTGTATGATTGAAGCCAATTCAAAGATCAGCATTCCCTCCAAGATATTCTATCAATAACTCAACAGTGGGGTGTCTGGCACACAGTCCTCCTGGGGGCAGAATGAGCCTGTTTATCTCCAGTTAAAAGCTAATATGGCCATATCTATGTTTAACCTTATGCACAAAGGAAAATAGCTGTGCGAAAGAAAAAGCAGAAGTGAGATCCATTTAAAATCTCTTATTTTTTTTGCCTAGAATTTCTAATTTCTCAGAAATGAGATTTAATAGAGATCAATTGGAGAATTTTTATCCAAATAAACTCAATCTAGAGCAGTGGTTTTCAACCAAGGGGGCGGGGCCCACTAGGGGCATCAGAAAATTTCCAAGTGGGCCACACACTCAAAAAAAAAAAAAAAAAAAAAAGAAAAAAGGTACAAAATCTGTCACTGGGGCGCTACCCTTTATTAGCACCTAAATGGTACATATTAGAAAAGGTACTGCCCAAGTGACAGCTTTTATACCTTTTTTTTGAGAGTGAATGAACTGTGGATGAAATATATAAATGTATGCTCCCCATTTCCGTTAACAGAAAAGCTTTAATGCAATCAATATTGTCATAATTATGGAAGAGATACTGCAAGTCTGGGAATAGGAGTTCTTTGGATATTGTTTTGGAGATATGAGACCTTCAAATCATAAAGGACCACTTCTCTAGAAGTTTAGAAAAGATTTCAACAACATATCTGTGATGAGAGGCAAGATCTAAAAGCAGCTATTTTAATGATAAATGAAAAAGAACAGAAAATCAGGGGAACAGGAATTCAAAACACACAAACCTCAATGAAACATGGGGAAACCAGGCCTGTGTTCAGCTCCGACAGAACGGTGCAAAACGTTTAAGAGTTGCAACTATGGCAGCTGAGAAGGCCATTCTTTGAGTTCTTTTTGAAGAATTTTCGGAGCCTGATGAAATCGTATAAATGCATGTTTAATACTGCAAAATACGCTCGATGTTACAGTCACTGCCCTTCACGTCCAGAATAAAAGAGAACATCCCAATCGAGTGAAAGGATTTGTGCAAACTGTGGTTCCTAATTATTGTGATCCAACATTTGCCTCACATTTCAGGATGAAAAGACAAACATTTCAGGTGAAGGATAATTCACTTCTCACCTCAGAGACTGTGTTATGATCTGTATGACCATGTTATTTTTATTGTGAGTAGCCTATTAGGCTTATCATCACTGTTGTTGTGCTATGATATTGTAATATTTACCAATATATAATTTGAGTAGCATAGAAAAGTTTATGAATGTGTCACTCCACGATACAATAGCAAAATATATCAATTTTATGTTACATTAATCAGTGTCTAGCACACCTTCCTAAGGAAAGGATATGGACCAGAAGACATTGCAATTACTACATGATATTTAGACTTAAAGAAGTGTTTGGATACTCCTTGGATTAAAATCTGCAATAAAACATCTTGTATTTTAATACGAACTCAAATATTTCTAATCAAATTCTTCCAAAAGCATAACTGGAGTTAAATAATGCACATTCTCTTTTATAGCTCTGTGCTCTTACTGTATGTCAACAGTAGTTTCAAAATTAATTTTTGGCGAAACATCTGCGACTAAGTTCTCTGTTAGATTCCAAGTTTTCTGGAGATATGAAAGAACAGTCTTTCAGAAATAAAGTTTCCTTTGGGTATCTATCCGACATTATCACAGGTTTTTACAGGGGCTAGATACACTTTGCTACATAAAAGACAGAAACACTAATATATTTACTTCAACAAAGGTACTGCTGCAAACATCCACTCCATGATTGTCTTCACAGGTCTCACACGTTACCGTTTTGACATTAGGGCAGGTCATGAAATGTTAAACTGCTTCCTGTGCAAATAAACCATAGATTAAATCTCCCAAATCACATACTGAGTTTGGCAAATATTGTCACTCAAAACCAAACCCCCTGGAAACCTCTGTGCCCTTTACACACACAGCTGCAGTGTTCTGTTTCAAATATGTTCTAGTTAAGATTTTAATTTGTATTAATTTCTGCATCCTGTTTGGTACCTTTGCTAATTTAAAAGACATTTTAAATTAAATTCTGAATGCACAACCCTGGCCTGAATAAGTGTGCATGATGTCAATGTCTGCTTCTGAATTAGCCTCTCAACAACAGTGTGAAGGTACACATGTACAGATTTCTGCATACGATTAAAAAAACAACAAAGAAAAGATGGTCTGATTTACTATAGACTCAAAATACAACTGATGAGTACAATTATATTTTTAGCCATGCTCTTGACTCTTAAAACACACATTGCTGTATGTCAACAGCGAAAAAGATTCCTCCATATTTATAGACAGCAGAAATTCATTTTTACAATTGGACCTTGGCCGGTTTTCAGGTTATTGCAGTTTCATCTGTCTGTGTGCTTTGTTCTGCATATCTAATATATTGTATCCCATTCTCTTTATCTCTTTAACTCTGTATCTTTGTGCACTCTCAAAACACCTATTAGCTTTTAGTAAAAGATACAGCAATGTCAGCCTCTATGATGAAAATCCACATCTTACATCTTTTCATCCCAAACTGCATAGTTTTCAGAACAAAAAGCCATTCAAATGAAACACATACATGCACAATGTTTCTTTCCCTGGATATGGAGTAGATTGAAAATGATATACAGACATGAAATCAGCTTTCTTATTAACACAGGAGACTCTGAGTGAGACTGCTGTAGTTGCTAGAACAGTGTGAGACATTCAATGCACACAGTGCTTTGGGAGTGCAAACCTCCCAGTGCTACCTGCAGCCCACCTTAATTGCCATCCATATCTGGTGACCACAAAAATCATAGAAACTTGTGGATTGGCTCTTTTGTCACTGGCCAGCAAGCAACCCCATAGAAATGCACTATTTTTATTTTTTCAGAACACCCTGACAGCCACACACAACACGCTAGCATTGTGCAATATGGAAAAATCAACTGCTGTTTTCTTTAAAAAAATGTCAAAATCAATTTTAAAAATAATTGAATTTGATAATAATAATAATAATGAATGAATAATAAATAAATATTTTAAATTAAAATTGTATATATTATTTTAATAATTGTATGTACATAATTTAATTTAATTTAATTTAATTTAATTTAATTTAATTTAATTTAATTTAATTTAATTTAATTTAATTTAATTTAATTTAATTTAATTTAATTTAATTTAATTTAATTTAGAGAATATACTTCGTGTTACACACTAAGGCTCAATTTTCAATACTATAAAAAGACATGACCTAGATTGCAGCTGTAATTGATTTGTCCAGTAGTGAAGCTTTTTATTTACTTTCATGACTCTGAAGTCTTTATGTTCTATTTCAGAAAGTGTGATTGAAGCTTTTAGTGTCAAGACAACCTCTGGGAGAGCCGTTGGTTTAGCAGAGTTGCCCTTTTCTCTTGTAGCACAGCCATGTCAGTAATTCATCTAGTACAAACAACAGAAGAGCAAGTGAAGTTCATTTACACTTCCATATTCCCCTACGAATGTTGTGCTTTTAGGCCACAATAAACCCTATTTCATCCCCCATCTGTGTCTCTTCATTTAAACCACATACTCCCAAAACCGCCTCACCAGAGCAAGAAGCATTGTAATGCAATGAAAGAAAAACATTACAACAAAAGAGAGATGCCACAGAGATGCATATTTTGTAGTGGATTAACATATTTTTAGAGGAGACGAGGAGAATGTATGTAAAATGTAAATTTAATGGAGAGAGAAAGGAAAATGAGGTATAGGCTGCAGCTGCAATGAACTTATTTCAGGATATTAAAGGGGGGGAACTGGTTTTCTTTGTCATGGCTGCTCTGTCCCATGATAGATCAGGAGGTTTTCTGAGAAGCCCAGCAACCAACCTCAGTCGGCCAATCAGAAGGTCATACTCGCTGATGCCTTTGTGCCCATCTTTGGGCTAAACATCAAGACCTCACATTACCAAGGGAGCTGGAACTTGATTTCAATCACTTTGATTATAGTTGCATTTTACTTTGCTTAATTCAAGTCTTTGAGAGCCTACTTTAAAAGCTCACTGCACAAAGAAATGATGGAAATTCACTGGAGGATCTTCCATCAATGGAGATTTAAAGGCAAACTGCTGGAAAAATCACTGGAAAGAAGTGGAGAGGAAGTTCTGATTACAGTATGCAGAGGCTGATTAAGGAAGGACAGATGGCCAGTTAAGGCTCTATTTATACTGTCAGTTGGTTAAAATCATGCAGGACGTACCAGCCCAATATTTGTATTGGTATGCAGTATATATATATATATATATATATATATATATATATATATATATATATATATATATATATATATGTAAGTGTGTGTATAATAGTTTTCAAGATGGCTGCCAAGTCAACTGTAAGCACACAACATAAAGCAGGTTTAGTCCTGTACTTCAATGAATTGAGCATATATTCTTTTCCTCCAGAGAAGAAAAGCTGTGTTTTCTATCCTCCAGTCCTTTCAAGGCCACATTTTTCTCTGTAACAGTTTCATTATTTAAGCTTCCCTTCTATTCCTCTCTGCCTTTGGCGTTCAAAAGAAGTGTACAATGCTTTAGTAAAAGAAGAACTATACCTTGTGCTTACTCTGAAACTATACTATACATTATTCACAACAGGTTAGGTTCATAGAAAGGGGCCGTTTAAGCTTTTACACGCAAATGGAACCAAGATGTGACAAGGCCTTCACAGTTCAAAGACTCTTTTCCTTTATTTTTCAACATTAGCTTCAGTTTACAGTTAGCACGGTGCTGGTGGTCACAGGAAGTAGTGTTAAATCAAATAATTAATTGCTGTGACATTATTAGGAAATTTTGATCCTCATTACTAAACTGCAAAAAAGCTAAAAATAAATAAATAAAAATTATCTGAATGTTCAAAACATCCAGTTTTTTAAACATTTTAAAAATATTTTTTGGTTAACATTCCATTTTAGAATTTTGCAAATATTATGAGAATGTTACTTTTGAATGCTCTGAAACAAGTTCTGTAGAAACATAAAAAAATGTCCAACTAAAATGTTTCAGAAATTAAATGCTCCATGAACAATAAAAGAACAGCTCTCTGAATGTTTAAAATGTCCAGTTTTATCTTGGTTATAAGAAAATTAAAGGAACATGCAAACATTATGGGAGTGTGATTTTAAAATGTTATCTTTACAATTTGTTGTAGTAAGTAGTAAGTAAGATTTAAAAGAGAAATGTTAGATGAATATTCAACTAACATGTTACAGAAATAAAACCTTCCATGAACAATGTATAAATAACATTGTGCTAACATTTTGAGAACATTATTAAAGACCAGATAACTCTGAACAAACATTACATCACTAGAAAAAGGTTGGTTCATAACTTTGAGAACCTTGCAAGAATGTTGGCCAAAGTTGTAAGAATGTTCCTTGTTAACTGTGTAGCTAAAACCAGTTTACAATGCTAGCTGGTTTTATAGTTGAAGCTGATTGATCAGCTAACCAAATGGGCTAAAGTCATCCTGACAGGCTAACCTCCCAAATAGCACATGTACATCTGCAAGATGTCTGTTAAAAAGCGCTTCATCTGGAAATCATCTACTGTGTACAAACACATGATAGACATCTTTAAAGGGTTAGTTCACCCAAAAATAAAATTTTTGTCATTAATTACTCACCCTCATGTCGTTCCAAACCCGTAAGACCTTCGTTCATCCTCGGAACACATATTAAGATATTTTTGATGGAATCCGGGAGCTCTCTGACCTGCCATAGACAGCAAGGATATTACCACGATCAACGCACAGAAACGTAGCCAGGACATCGGCAAAATAACTGTGCACAAAAAGTATTCGGAAAATTACGGTTGAACCTCTGTGAGATGCCAATTTTACATAAATTCTAAATCGTAAACATCCTAAAACAATACGTTCTCACTCCCAACTCGTCACATATTGACGCTTGGCCAGGACCCTTTGTTTTACGTTTTGATGCACAGGGTACCCATTTTTCAACGTGCAGGGTCTTCCATTGCTTTAAATAAGAAAACCTTGGCGTCAATATGCCGACGCACAAGGTACTGGGAATTTTATCATCATGGTTAAATTATATATTGGCTAATAATATTGCCATAATTGCAAATATGTTGGGGTGTCACAACAGTTTTATTTATATTACAGTATTTACACATTTATGAGCAGGTAACCCAGCCCCTGCCCCTAAACCTACCATTTGTCAATAAAACACAAGATATAACAGGCAGATACAACTACCGTCATAATTTATTCAAAAAGTATTAATATTCCAAATCTTCCGAGGCAAAACAATTGATTTGTGAATGGAATAGATGTGATCGGCGTCTCCGTCCGCCGTAAAGCTCATCCTGTGTGCTGCATTCTGTGTGCAAATTAAAAAAATGCCACCAGAAGAAGCCTTATATCAGCCTTGGTTGTGAAATACTATTGAGTCTTGTATGTCTCGTGACCGATTGTGCCATGCTACAGGATGGGAGTATCTTTTTGAATCAGATGTGAGCGCATTAACGGAGCAGGATCATTTTCAGCAATTAAAACCTTATGTTTTACACTCTTCTTCGCATAAAGACATCGTATGGCTTCAGAAGACTTGGAATGCAACACAACTTGTTTGTAATGCTTTTATACTGCTTGTTTATGGTCAGTTTTTGCAATAAATACATGTGACTGCACTTATATTTGCCTGTTACGTGTTTTCTATTGTTCAGAGGTGGGTAGGTTTAGGGGCAGGGGTGGGGTTTGGTGCTCCAATGAAAGTATTAATTTATATAAAATTATTATTATTTTTTTTACAAATGCATGCAAACCATTAAATTAAGACAAACAACTGAAAACAATGGAGGACCCAACGCTACAGGGGTACCTTGAGCGTCAAAAAGCGACGACAAGTGGTCCTGACCAAGCTTCAATATGTGACGAGTTGGGAGTGATAACGTGTTGCTTAAAAACAACTTCCAAATTTGACATCAGATAGGAAACGTCCTAAAGATGTATTGCAGATGAGCAAACACTCTGAGCAAATACGTCTTGCAGATGGAAATGCAGATGTCAAATAGACGTTTCTGTGATGTACTTGTACTATCAGGGGCTGGTTTACCATGTTCCAAAACATAACTTGAACAGGTTGACTAGCTTTCTTGCATGGCATAGTATTTCTGTAAGGTTTATCATCCTTCAAGTGAATTACAAATGATTTACATTTAAAATGCTTATGGTTTTCTAAGATATTGTTCAAAACCTGCTAATATTGTTATGCTAATAAACTCACACAACCCCTAAAATTCCCCATGTCCCATATCACTCTTTTCTAAATACCAGCACAAATAAACAGCAAACACAATAACAACCAAGACAAAATCCCAGCAGAAGGGTGTGGTCCACACATGAAGTCTCACAACTCTGCCGCAATTATCTTGCTGATTGGCAAGGTTGGCTTTATGCAGATGCAGCTGTGCTGAAGCAGGTGCATTAGCTGCGTGTGTGCAGCTGCACTGGTATGAGTCCGTCCACAGGCCCCTTCTTCTGCAGAACATGCCAGAATCATAAAGCAGACACCGCAGACTGCTGCTACTCTCAGAAGCCGCCACTTGGACAGGTGCGAGCTGAGTTTAACGTAAACAAATGCTTTAACCTACTCCGTCATATGCGGCTCACCCTCACTCGTTATCCATTAACAGATGTTTTTGGACGTTTTTATTGGGTTCCATCCAGCTGCCTACATAAACAGACTTTCAAAGACTTCAAGAGACGCCACTGCATTAAAATTTAAATTGTTTCAAAATGTCACACTGTGACAGTGAGCTTTAGAAAGCCTTGTTTGTGAAAATCTCCCTTTAGCCTGTGCTCATTAGCCTGTTTTAAGGTTACGCATACGTTTGCGAAGTTAACTTTTGCTTGAGAATGATCCCTGTAGACATCATGGTGGGGACTGTAGACTATTAAAAAAAGATGGAATGACGCGTCAGAGAAATGGCTGCTGTCATATTGTGCTAAAAACATAATTTGGAGCCAGAGTCTGTGCTGTAGTGATTGTGAGGTGGAGCCGCGGTATCAAAGTCCGACCCAGACTCCTGCAGACCCAATCACAAGTATACATTCATGATGACACACCCCTTTTTTTAAAGCATCAAGACTAAAACCAAATGAACACTTGAACATACACCAGCATGATAAGAACAACTTAAAATGAGAGAAAGCATCGATGGGAAAAGTAATTTTTTTGAAGTGCAATTAGATTTTTTAGTGTGACTCACATCCCATTAATTTAGATGGAGAGGGCGGGGTTTATGACCTATACTGCAACCAGCCACTAGGGGCAAGATAAATGTTTTAGCTTAACATTTCAGGATGTGTGCATAACGCTTGTTGGAGACGTCGGGCGCGATTATAGCTCTACGAAAAAGCTCACAGTAGGGATGTATCTAATACAGAAGAAGCATCTTCGATTGTCACTTCATTGGTGTCCATTAAAAGATGCGACACTGCTGGAATGTCTTGTTTTTAATGTTTTGTTGAGTGATGGTTATGGCTGTCATGAAATTGTATACAGTGTCTAAAACTGATAACGGCAATGTTATTTCTAGAAGATTCTCAGACACACACTCTACTCTTTTTTCCATTACTCTATTTGTTCTGGTGAAATCAGAAAAAAAAATCCAAACAAATGTGTCAGAAAGTTATATTAGAATGGGTTAGAACTTAAAGTGAGTTCTGAGTTACTTTATACTTAATTATTATTGCAATATCTGTCTGTCTATACATTTGTATAAAAATATAATATAAAAAATAAATAAAATTACGCATTCTTCACATTTGTATTGACTTGGAAGCATTTAACTACATACCTGTTCTCCTGATAAATGCATTACTTTACACCCCTAAAATGGGTTTTTCACAGCAGCGCCATAGAATAAATATTCTGGGTTTCCCTAAGGAACATTTACATCAGCTCTCACAAGAAGAACATTTTAATAACCCTTTTTTGCTATAGGAAAGTTCTATGGATGGTAAAGTCTCTTAAAGAAACCATGATGGCAATTAAAATACTTTATTTATGAGTGTAGATTATTTGTTTATCAAAACAGTAAAGGATCATGGTAAATTATTTAAGCATAATTAATATGCATGAGATAAACCCTCTATTTTGTATTTCTCTCTTTCTACTTGTGAAATCAAACAAAACCAATCATGTTACATTTTAATCTAAAGTAATTAATATTTTGATATCTGTCTATTTACATGAAAGTTACATAATATTAAAATATTAAAACTATATAAAATTACACAGTGTTCACATCTACGTTTTTAACTGGAAATGTGAAGATATTTTACTGCTTGTTCTCCTGATGAATACATTACATAGATCAAAAACATAAAAGATCATGTTAAAATATTTTAGCATAACCTAATTAATATTCATGAGCTAAGCCTTCTCTATTTTGTGATATCACAACCAGCACGTGTGCTCCCTCTTTCACCAACTGTTCCCTCCACTTTTTAAAACAAATTTCCTACGATCTTACACAGACAACTACCACTCCTAAGAAAGGTAATCTTCTCCTCTGAGTAAAATAATGTGTGCTAAGCAGTTAAACACACATAAGGTTTATGTCAAACTGTCCAAAAACGCATGGTGGCGGAAAACATCTGTCACTGTGGATAGCTAATTATTGTCTGAACGTGCCTGAAGGTGTGTCAGAAACTCTGTGTTATCTTCATAAATGATTGCCAGCATGTCTCCACCAAGAAACACTTGACAATCACCAAGTAAACACATTGAAATTCAAAATGATAAATGGCCTGAAACAGAATAAAAAGGGAGCGGAGAGATGCGATTGATGCATTAATCAGCGCTGTACAGACACATCAATCTAACTGAAGAACTGCCCATTAATCCC
This sequence comes from Barbus barbus, assembly GCF_936440315.1. NCBI lineage: Eukaryota > Metazoa > Chordata > Actinopteri > Cypriniformes > Cyprinidae > Barbus > Barbus barbus. Next base: position 12,167,372 of record NC_136762.1, on the reverse strand, counting down.
AACCTTGATGCCTCTATACCCAGCTCAGGATTGGGATAATAGCAGATGGACTGTATGGCCCATCAGGCCTAAAGTCTTTATGGTAGTGTCAATACTACTGGAGTCCCTTATGCCTTCAGAAGTAATGAGACAAAAGCCCCAACCCTGAAAGAGTAATATCATTCATTATCCATGACTAACAGGCTGTCTCTGGCTCCAGTGAGGGGCTGTTCCTGCATCCTGAAGTTTACTGCCATTAGCCAGATGTCTTCATGGACCCCTGATGCAGAGACAGCATCCGGACGGTGGAGGATGTCTCCATGTCTCTGGAGGGCTGGACTGGAAAAATGGGTCCAGACCTTTGCACATGGTGTCCATGACTGCAACTGCTGCCTTAGTACACAGCAAAAAAGGTTTTGTCACCTAAAATGCACTTCATGTGATAACATGAATTCATACAGATTTATTTATTACCTCACTGGAAAAAAATGACTCCTTAATAAGCTTTAGATTAGTCTATTTTGACACGTTTTCCTGCAAAAACATAGACATTTCTAAATTTAATTGAGAATCAACACTGCCTACGGCCATCACATGCACAAACATGACTTCCCGATCCCATTGCAGCGATATCTGTTAGGATGTAGGCCTAGTGTAGGGCCATTTCCTTACAAGGAAAGACACAACTGCTCATTTTCAGTATTTACAGCAAAAACACAAACATAAAAACACAAATTATGATACTACAGAAGCATCCCCACAAAACATGCAACCCACGTGCTTGTAAACCTTCGGGGAAGACCTCCCACACGCATACCCATGCGCACACACTCTAAAGCACAGTAGGTGAACGCTAACCTCCGTGAACATGCAGAGGTGCTATAAACATTTGCACCCACTCATGTAAGCAAGCACACAGCAGTCTGGCAACAGCAGTCACGTGCACTGCTTTGCACTGATAGAAAATCAAAAGGAAACTTCTGTCCCTTGACCCATGTATTTACATGTGTCCTTCACTTCAGTGAGATGTTGCTCTCATAATGAGCAGAGGTTAAGAGAGACATACAATGTAAACATGGATGTATATAGGGCCATATGTATATAGCGCCATATACAGCTTAGCTACTTCCTTCGTTTCAAGGCCTCCTGCAGAGATATCGTGTGCATGCATGTGAGTGAGTGAGTGTGCGTGTGTGCATGCGAGCATGGCCTCGGAATAAATAATTGATAGAAAAGGGAATTGTTAGCAAGTGCAGGATAATCACAGGGGCTCGGACTAATTGGAGAGTGTTTTTCACCTTGTTGCTGGTGCAAGAGCATTAAAAACTGCAACTGGAGGGGATGTGAAGTATAGACCAGAGACAAGGGAGCAAGAACAGGAACGCAAGACAGATTGTTCCATTTATGATAAAATTCAATTAACGTTAGACTTCCTTCAGAATGAGGGGAAAAAAATAACAGTCACAGATGAAAAGCGAAACTGAGCACTCCAAGACCCAAAAGACTTTAAGGCGGGAATTCACTAAAAATCAATTGCGCCGTTTATTTGCACACGCAATCTGCATTGTTTTAGCACCAAATTCACTAAATGAATTATGCAAATAATTTAAAGGTGCCAAAATGCCTACTAAATGTCAAAGACTGCAAAATGCAATTTGCATGTTGCAGACTATCACAATCTGCCATACTTTACAGTTTCACTCCACTACTGCAATCCAGACACCTGAATAAATATTAAAATAATAATAAACAAAAATTAAAATTAAAGAACGCTATGTCAGTCAATTAATTCAGGTAAACTGGCACATTTTCCCCAGACATCTTAATGGCAAAAACTATTCAAATTTACCCCTACTTGTTCTGCACTAAACATATGCATTATTTTAAAGACATCTCAACTCATATTGTAAATGTGTTAAATGTTTTGGCACTTGGCACAAAAATATCAAAGTACAGCATTTGTTCAATGAATTTGCTCCTTTTAGACACATTTAAAAGTGCTGATTTGGGTGAGAAACTGTTATATTTGTATCTTGTAGTTTGATAAGATTAGTTTAGACAGAAATTGCCGTTATGAAGACATCGAGTTTTGACTGCTTGAGATTTTTTTTGACGTATGTGATGAAAATCTGGCCTTCATACGTAAGCATAGCTTGCAGTGCATGTTAGATACTGTGTGTACTCCATTTTCACTGAGAGTAGGAAGAGTGTGCTATTGTGTTATGGGTAAACTACAGTATGTGCCCCTGAGAGTTCAGTCGAACAGTTATTGTGTCCTTTGCATTTAAGACAGCTTGTTGATATAGAACGTTCGATGTTGCGAATAGAGTTTTTCCATTTCTGTGTTTTTAAATCTGTGCTTATGCCACTGCCTGTTGGCTTGCTGCAAGATTCTCTCTCTTCTCTCCTCTCTTCATGCTGAATTATTAAAAAGTGTTTTGATTCACTGAATGATTGTGAATCTGGGCTGCGTCTCTCAGCAGCGCAGTCGCATCACTTGTTTTTCGTTTTTCAGCTCCCCTGCTTTCCGCACCCTGTTTAGTCACGAATCAGCCCTCTTTTTCAGTGAACTGCTACCTGTCGAACGGGGTAGGCGTTTTCCCTCCAAAGATATACCCTGATGTCTACCCCCTGCCTGCGCGTTGAGCTATTTCTCTACATCTACATTCAGGTCAGCCTATAGTGAGAAATAAATAAATAAAACAAACAAATAAATAAAAAGTGAAAGAGAGAGATCTTTTCATTCCCAGAATGCACTGGGAACTGCTTCCAAAATGTACTGTCCCTGGGGATGTGAAACTCCTTCCCAGACTTTCAATGAAAAAAGAATGGAAAATAGCCTCAAATATTCCTTGCTTTCCCTCTGTGAGATCTATATATCTATTTCTCTCTCTCTCTCTCTCTCTCTATATGCACTTGAAATCAAATATTTTAGAAATGCATATTTTCAATTTGCATTTTTACAATTGTCAACACATAATTGCAGGCATTACTAGACTCTTTTTAAATACTGCTGTGCACCAGTAAAAGATTATTGATAAATCTATTAATGTGAATGACAATTACAATATACCAATAATTACCGACCTGAGAATCTCTGATAATATTAAAATAATCAAGTTGTGTTTTTTTCTAAATCAGTACTAGTGATGCCAGATTTGAATTACTCTTTTTCATTTAATCTGTCAAACAGTTTACAGAAAGGTCTGATTTGTTCACTTTTCAGTTTGATTAATTCGCATAATTCACTCATGCACTGGACAATTTGGAGTGGTTTCTCAAACCAAAATAGTAATCAGTTATTTTATGAGACAGAAAATAAAAATAGCACTGGATGAGGTGGATATTTATACAAAACTTGCTAATGTCTATATCGTTTGTCAATGACGCAGCAGCTCATTATTGCGTGTGCAGCTTGTGAATGACTCTGTACTGCAGATAAAGACAATTTATATCCATTTCAATCATGACAACTCTCTGAAGATTTTAGCATGTTGATGGATATGACAATGTTAATGTATTTGGTCTTGGCGGAATAGATCTGCTACGGTGCTGCTGCTGCTGTTGGTTATTGCTGAAGTTGTAGATTATTGCTTCTGCTGCAAGCAAGTACACTAGGAACTTGCTATTGCCAATGCATATGGCGATATGGTGCCGTGAGTATTTAAGACATACTGCTGCTGCACAAATAGCATATAAAATAACCCGTAGCAGATCTACACAGGTGGAGCTGGGGAAGGTGGAGGGTGTCCGTGAATGCTAGTGAATGCTAGCCAGCCATATAAATTCAAGGCAGTAAGCTCATTGGCTGCATATTCAGCATGAACCAATCAGCTTGTGCCAAGTCATTTAACTCTCTGAATATCATCAGTTACGTTAACAACACATCAGTCTGCGCCATCTAGAGTTTCATGACTGAACTATATATTTATATCCAAAAGAGTATTTAAAAAGAGTATGGGCACAATTTTGGTTGATACCCCTGGTTGACATCATCTATCCAGTTGTTCTGTATAACTATCTGTATAGATAACATTTTGAGTTGTAAAAACATTTGTCTTTGTTGCAACTGTTCAACTGGCCCCCATGGACAACACCACCTGGCTGGTGGCCCCAGGTAATTAGAGTTTGAGACCCCTGGCCTGTGATCTTCCCTGAACTAATGCAGAATGCTGCCTTGAGCTTGATCAAAGCTGTGAGCAGAGTGATGTTATTTTTTGTTGTCTCTGGTGCTCTCCATGCTTATGCTGTATTTATGTCAGCACAGGGAATAAAACAAGATCCCTGTATACACTATGATGGCTAGAGTTAAACATGAATAACAGAATGTTGTTACTCACAGATGCTTGTACGATACATCATGAACTCAAAGCAACTTGTTTGAAAAGCAGATGCTGAATTAAATTTACTGACCAAATTAAACGCATCTGTCACGTAATGGGGAAAGAAAAAAGGCGTGATGTGAGCAGCAGTGTTGTTTTATGAGGAGACTGGTGGCGGTAGCGTTTCCTGATATTTCTCAAACATGGCCTGAGGCCCGTTCTATTGCATTAACATGAGGCAGTGATATGTCACGTACTGTAAGAGTTCTCAAGGGGACAGAGGCAGCACGGAGTATTCTCAGTCCAGCCGATGACTTCACATGACAGTGACACAGGTTCTCCTAAAGCAGTGGTTCTCATTTCCAGTCCCAGCGCCCCCCTGAGCTGCACATTTTATGTTTGTCTTTCTTTGCTTCAGACGGTTGTTCTATTCGAACGTAAGTGCCCTGCGAACTGGACATCACAGGAAATTCCGCCATGATTCCAGTTCGAAGCGAATGTATGTTCCATTTAAAGGTCATTAAAGTGTACGAGATATGAATTTAAATTGTATTTATTTACAGATGCATTTATGTCACACTCTAGTAATTTTTGTCTGTGTGTAAAGATGCTGCAGGCCGCGGTGTAGCGTAAAAATGTGAATGAATGTTCCGAAGTGAAGTAATCTTCAATGGATTTCCCCTGCTCAGGGAGTCAGAAGCAATGCACACTGTGTAGGGATCATGTCAATCGGAGCAGAGTTCATGCACTGCTGCTCACTTCTAACGAGCTGGTTATCTGAATATGCAGAATGGTGGTGGTGGGGGGGGGTTACACAAAGTTTTTTTGTGTTGACCTGATGAGATATTTGCATGAACTGCCTACATTTCCACTGGCCCAGTGTTTTCAGCATTCTATATATAGGATACTATATATACTACCATTCAAAAGTTTGGTGTCATTAAAATTTAATTTTGCACCTTTAATTATACAGTACAGTGTAGATGAGACAGGAAACAATAAAGTTATGATTTGATCAAAAATACATGAAAAACTGTAATATTGTGACATGTAATGGACAGAAAGTTCAAAAGAATATAATTTATTTGAAATAGAAATGTTTTCTAACGTTACAAATGTCTGTACTGTCACTTTAATATGTCCTTGCTGTATAAATTTACATAAAATGTCTAACTTACCCCAAGCTTTTGAAAGGTAGTGTGTAATTATATTTCTATAATATATATTTCATTAAAAGTTATATTGTCTCCACAAAAATAAAAGTAGTTCACCCAAAAAGGAAATTTCCGTCATTACGGATTCACTCTAATGTTTTTACAAACCTGTATGACTTGCTTCTTTCTGTTGAACACAAAAAAATATTTGGAAAAATGTTGTCTTGTTTTGTTCATACAATGAAAGTAAGTGGGGTTAAATGTTATTTTAGACCCCATTAACTTTCACTATCCAGGTTATCCTTATTGTTGAGCCCTGCACTTATGTTCAGCATCTTATTAGCAATGAAAACACTGAACTCTAACGGAGGCATTAAGGTCAATGACCCTGCTTTTCTCAGTCAATATAAATCCCCTCTCTTGGGCCAGCCTTTACTTTCTTGGAACTTCTATGACCCATCACTGTCTCCATTTACTAATCAAGCCTATCCATTCAGACACCATCTGCACTCTAAAAAAAAGGGGCATTTAGCAAAACAAGGCTTTACTCTTCTTTTCGACAAAAAAAACCCTGTGTGCTTCTATTCACCATTCATTCAGTGCTGCTCAGTGATTCTAGTGTGGTATGACAGCGGTGGGCTTTATTCATCCCTGCATTGGGGAATGTTTGAGGGCTGGGTAGTCAAAACTGAGTCACACACAGTGTCCAAACATCAATCGGAAATGCAGCTGTAAGAATGGATGTGTTGTCTTTCTTTAAAAGAGCTAATGGACTTATTGGTCAAGGCATCAATTGATCATTAGCTTGACCGCTCTTTAACATGAAGCCACTTTTATGATACCATTGCTCTCAGATTTTATTAGAGATTTGCCTTCAAGGTTTAGCGGTTTAACATGGCCATGCTAGCCCCTGCTGGTAAGGGCTGTAACTACACAATTTGGCTATTTCTGTCATTACATACACGTTTATTCATTTAGCAAGTGCTTTTATGCAAAGTAACTGGTGAGGAACAGCAAAAGAGGAATGTTACCAGCTATTTGTCATTGAAATCTTCATTGATGGTCATTTAAAAGTTGGCATGCATTGTAATCCTTTAAAATCTTGGACTTTTATTTTTCCATCTGCCATTTTTAACATCATAAGCAAAGCTGGTGGAGCCAAGCATCTGCCATTGAAATGAATGGGAAAGGATAGATTTCTGCAGGTATTACAGACCTCTTTGTACTTTCTCTATTAAAGCAGAAAGGTGTTGTATGACTAGAAAATAACTGCCCTGGGGTGTTCCCAACATGTCTGCGAAGTAAACTGACTTACCATTTAATAGATTTTGACTGAATTAGCATGAGAAATATCAAAATACATTATCAAACTCTGACCTGTGGTCGAGGGGATGTGCATGCAGGGGTTTCTACAGCCATGTGTTAAAAACTTTGAAGCAACCTGATCGGCGGTCTGTCTGATTGAAAGAGAGAGAGCAAGACAGATTGTCCTGCTGTAATATAAACTGCTTTTTCCCTCCTCACAGTCACACAGTCATACACATTACAATCCAAACGCTTATTTTGACATCTGACAACAACTGCAAATATCCAAGATGTCAAAAGACTCTGGAAGACCGTTAATTTATTTTGAGTGCATGAACAAGAGAGCCAGCGAGTAAGACAGGAAGTAAAGTTTATCTTGGGGCAGTATGGCAATAGCACAGAAATAAATCACAAGAGTACAATGACTTTACTGTCGTCATGGTCATATATATACAACAGTAAAATATCACAGAACAAAAACTCTTTCTTCTGATCCTCCTTTGACAAAGATCTTACATGAGCCGAATAGCCTCTTTGATGTTTCCTGGGAGAAAAGATTAATAAGACGGGATGTGAAATACATTATTCAGTTCTCCCAAAATGCCTTACATGATACATTAGCATGCTAGGTAGCACCTTTACATGTCTTGTATGTCTACTGTTGCACTGGAAATATTTAACAGACGAAATTGGGAAACAATGGAAATTCTGTCTATACTTACTCATCCTCATGTTGTTTCAAACCTGTATGACCTTCTTTTTTCTGTTAAACATAAAAGATATGTCTCAATATTTGTTTGCTTGATTTTTTTTATACAATGAAAAGGTAACTGGGGGTCAAATTGCTTTAGATCCATCACCATATGGACAAAAACAGTCAAAACATTGTTCAAAACAACTTCTTTTGTGTTCCACATAAGAAAGTAAGTAATTCAGGTATGGAACAGCATAAAAGTGAGTAAATGACGACAATATTTTCATTTATATGTGAACTAGTTAACATTTTGCCCGCATTCTCCACCATTTTGGATGCCTACCTGGAATGGCCCTCACATTGGGAGCATGCCTATAACATCTGAAAATGCTTCCTGCAAAAGGAAGCTCACTAGGTTTTGGAACAGTGCTAATGTTCAGGCACGTGCAAAGGTAGGGCTCAACCGGTGCAGAGCACATGCCTTTTTCTTTTCTTCAATAAACCAATGCTATTGGTCACCCTTTATGTTTGTCAGTAAAATTTAATAACTCCACCCCCTCTATCTTGACTGAATGATGAACAACTGAAGTTCCACAGCTGCTGAACGAACTCTTGCAAGGGTAAATAAAGATCTTGTTGTTTGAATAAGTACAGCGTTTTCTTTATGCTAGAAACACTGTCTATAAAGGCTCATATTTTATGTATTTTTAGGTCTAAGACATTGTGGGACCGGAGAGAGAGGGCTAGCATTTGCCATCTAGTCATAGCCAATACACTTAAATAGCCTGTGCATACAGTAGCATTTAATCTCTTTTATAAAATTAGATTTTGGCCAAATGTACTGAACGCCCATATACAGTAGCTACAACAAACTTTGTAACCTGTTGTTTAAATGTAATGTGATGCCGCCATTTTAATGACGAACAAAATGCGCATTTGCACACATTCACTGATCTAAAAACCCTGTAACTGCATTTGAGCTTGACACAAAGCACAAAGTGATCCTCGTCACCTAAAATATATTGCTAAACAATTTATTCTTTAGTGATTGCCAATACACTTAATTTATTAACATTTAATAATATTATACTCATGGTTCATGTTTACACTGTTAATATGCAGGTATTCTCTAGCTCATTTCTTAATCTAGTATTCTATACTCCACTCGTCTTAACATATAAACGTAGTAAAACATGGTTTTAAGTAATGTTTTTGTAACTAAAAAAAGCATTACAGAATCAGATCACTGTGAAATCTTTATTTTATCATGCAAAATGTCATATTCTGTATATATTCTGTATACATATATACATATACATATACATATACATACATATACATATACATGTATACACACACAGTATACAGTTGGGCAAAAAAGTATTTAGTCAGCCACCAATTGTGCAAGTTCTCTCACTTAAGAAGATGAGAGAGGCCTGTAATTTTCATTTTCATTGTAATGTTACTTATTTTACAGAGGAATTTACCAATTAATTCATTAAAAATGTGACTTTTTAATCACTACAATGTGATTTCCTGGATTTCCTCATAGTTGAAGTGTACCTATGATGAAAATTACAGGCCTCTCTCATCTTTTTAAGTGGGAGAACTTGCACAATTGGTGGCTGACTAAATACTTTTTTGCCCAACTGTAAATATATACTGTCCTCAACAGTATCAAGTTTTTGCCAGGTAGGCAGATACATGTTGGACATGCTATATGGCAATAGTTTCTTATAATCTTCTATTTTGACTGGAATTGTGTTGGACAAATTATTTAAATTATATTTCAAAATAGTTTGGTAAAAATACTTGACTCAATGTTTTAGCTTCCCCTCATGTTGTTAATGACATACATAAATATGTTAACCAAATAATGCAAATTATAAAACTAAACAATAGCTAAAAAAAAAATATTATTATTATTATTATGGTTATTAATCGGGAATAAATCTAAAGCGTTTGAGACTATTATTTTGTGTTATTTAATTTGTCATTAAGATGTGACCAAAAAAATAATAATAAAAAAATGGGAGGGGGTGCACATTTTCAGTTTCAGCACATGCACCTCAAAAGGTCTGTGCACAGTCCTGCCAATGTTTGTACCGTCCTGCTTGTTTACCCAACTTGGCCCCATTTCAAATTCACTAAATGCAGCCCTTCTTGCCGCTGCTTCTTACCACTGCCTCTATCCTCACGAAGACACACATTTAAAAATAGCAGCTGTCACCGAGAAAGAAAGAAAAGAAGGATATAGCAGGAGACAAAAAAAGAAAGGGGAGCGAACAAACACTTTTCAGATTCAAAGCAGTGCACAGGGTCCTTCTTCAACATTGGAAGCTCGCCTCACAAAACCGAAGGTTATTCAAAGACGACCGACCCTCTGGGAACAATGCAGGTATTGTGAACAGCAAACGGCACACGTGAACACGTCCAGGACCCTGTAGTGCTGATTAATAGTGAAATGGCAGAGAGAAAGAGACACGCAGATGCCATGATGAAGTGTTGGCGCGTGTGGAAAGGGGCAGGCACCTTCACGCATGCAGTGCCAGTGTGTGTGGCGATATCCTTGAAGCAGCAGGGGAACCGTGTCAACACCACACTACCATTAATCTGTTGATGACCTGACTCAGCCCATTTAATGAATCAAAACAGCTCACTATGTGTATGCGTATGCCGACAGTGGTCCCCACTTAAGACCCTTAAGTCACACTTAAAAATGTCTGAATGTCATTACATTAGATACTTAATATCAAACCAAATGGAATCTGTAAACAATTGATAAAGGCATTTATATTTCCACCCACTTCAGATATTTAAAGAGAAAATGAAAATTGTTTTACTCATTCTCATGTCAACGCTGTACTACTTTATTTCAGTGTTTTGAAGGTTTATATTTTATTTTAGCTTTATTGCAATTACTTAAAACATTAAAGGGATAGTTTACCCCAAAAATCTAAATTCTGTCATTAATTAACCTCCATTCATTTTTGGAACAAATTAAGATATGTTCAATGAAATCCAAGAGCCTTCTGACCCTACATAGACTGCAAAGGAACTACCACGTTCAAGACCCAGAATGGTAGTAAGGACATTGTTAAAATAGTCCATGTGACATCAGGGGTTCAACCGTAATTTTATGAAGCTACAAGAATACTTTACGGATGCGGCGTGGTACTCTCGTGAATGCATGGTGGAGACTGACACAGAAGAGAAGAATTGTTGAATAAAGTCGTTATTTTTGGTTTCTTTGTGCAGAAAAATGTCCTTTAGTTTTACTTTTACTAGTTTGGTAACAATAACAGTATTGTATTAAAGTATAGTGTTGTTCTTCTGTCTTCACCTCTACTATCAGTTACGTACGAGTTTCCATTACAGTTAGGATACTGCCTTGTAAGACAGCTGCTTATGTAGGCAGCAGTGCCTCTCACTGGGTTTTGTTCTCAGGTCTAGCTAAATAACTTTTGCTGAAGATACATGTGCGTAATGGCTGGTCCGTTGTGGTACATGTTGTTGCTTGACGGTGGAACCATGTAACATTGTTTTTTGACAACAATACATGTTGCCATCTGTTTCTAAATACAACCACTAGCAATGTGTTGAGCAGATAAAGGATGTTGTGACAATAAACAATTGAGAAACTCATCATAACCAGTGACAAACAGGACAATGCTCTGTAAATGAGCCGTCAAGGGCTTTGAAGAAGGTTGTCTTGTACTCCAAAGCTAATTTGAATGCAGCAACAAATGACTGTAGGTGGAGTGATAACTCAGACAGGGTCACTGTGTACATTGCTCTCTCTCTGAGGTCGTGACTGTGAGTGGGACGGAGCACTAGCAAACTTCCTATCCATAATTTAGTCTCAGACTGAAGCCGGAATGAAGTGAGAGATAGCAAAAGTCTTATTTCTCTTTTAAAGAGGTCAGACTCAGGATGACAAGGCCAGAAGCATGGATATTTTCTCCTTGTTGCAGACAGCACTTGCGCCTGTGTGGGTACCTGGCTGACCCTAGAGGAACAAGAACACAATAAAAGAGAAAAAGAGGGAGAGAGAGGATATAAATACAGAGAGAGGAGAACCTAAGTGAAGGAGCAGATGGCACAATTAGTCTGCCAAGTCTGTGTCCTCCCTGCCTCAGTGTGAGGGAAAACAAGAGGACATCCACGGCGTGTGTGTTTGTGTGTGTGAAGGTATGTCAACAAGCCTTGGCTGAGAGTAATTTTAAACCCATCGACCCCTAATCTCACGAGCCAGAAAGAAACCTACCAATGTTTCACTTCTTTAAGGGACATTTTGCCACTCAAATGACAGTGACTGTCTCAGAGGTTACAGGAAATGACTGATAGAAGAGTGAAAGGTAGGACCGCAGACAATTTGAACCCAAGGTCAATCTTATAAATGACATGTTCTTGTCCTGCAAATTTCACTGCATAATTTGGCTCCTGTTGTTAATTTTTAAGATCTATATTTTCATAATGTACCAAGTTAAAACATTCCCTGTATCAGTGTTTTCTGCAACACTACTGAGTTGTGAATGTGAGTTTGCAGACTGTATTGCATGTAATGTAATGTAATGCAATAAAAAGACATTGTATTACAAAACAGTTCTGCGCAGGCTGCATGCAAAAATAAACCATTGAAGGTTCTAAAAGACCGGTGTAGTCTGATTCATGTTCAAATATATATTTTGATCACATTATTTTTAGTGAATCAAAAGCATACAGCGTGACCAGTGTAGTTTGATTCACAAACAAATAATGCTTGTGAACTACAATAGTTCTTTGTAGTGAATAAAAAGCATGCAGCACAGCCACTGTAGTCTGATTTATGAACAAATTACTCATATGAACTGGTTCTCTTAAGTGAGAAACTTTTTTTTCCTTTGAACAATTCTTTTTAGTGAATTAAAAAATATAATGTGAGCAGTGCAGTTTGATTCACAAACAAATGAGGTTTATGGACCAGTTCATTTTAGTGAATCAAAACACTGTGACCAGTATAGTCAAATCAGTCATGAGCAAAATACTAATTTGAACTGTTCAAAAAATCAAAAACACAGTGTGACCAGCATAGTTTGATTCATAACCAAATGACTCTAAGCATATTTTAGTGAATCAAAAACATACAAGGTAGTTCAGTTCCAGAAAATAATTGACAAATGTTTAAAGATATATTTTGGTGTTTATTGCCTTTTATTAGGGCAGGACAGTAATTTAGACAGGAAGTGAAGTAAGAGAGAGAGAGTGGGGTGGGATCGGGAAAGGTCCGCGAGCCAGGACTCAAAACTCGGGACGCCTGAAGCACAACAACACTATACGTCACCTCACTGCCCATGAGGCGATTGGCGGTCAATGATTCTTTTAATGAATATCTCCAAAGACAGATAGTAAAACACTTCCCTGAATAATTTCAGCACACATATGTGTTCCATACATATGCAAGTAAAATGGGCTATAGGCCTATACTGTAACTGAAAAAAACAAGTGAATCAAAATTTGTGAATCGGATTCAAATCGATTGATTGATTTATTTGAATGATGCAGCCAGACTATGCACCGCCTCTGCTGGGTATATTTGAGGAAAAACAGAGGACGGATGTAACATATTCTAGGAGTGAGACATGCGGCTTGAGTGTGTGGTTATGTTGTCTAATCAGGTCTATGTGGAACACTTCAAACATTCCCTCTCTCTCTCTCTCTTTGTAATCCACTCGCTTCCTTGATCATCTGCTACGTGACAGTACTGAAAAGTGGAAGGGGGTGAAATGTCTCAAACGCACATTTTGCAAGCTCCCTGTTGCGTTCAACAACACACACACTACCACCGAAGGAAAAAGCGACTCAGCCTGGTGAACTTCACATGTGAGGCTGTAGTTCGTTCAGTGCTCGGCTCTGGAAAGCCGCCAGGGTTACAGTATGCATAGAAATCCCATTCCCTTCCCACTGTAAGCTCCTGGGCACCAGGCCTGAATGCACAGACCGCTGCTTCCTGATCCACCGTAATGGATTTTTTGAAGCGTGCACCGGCGAGAGGATGTGCAGCTGCCCACAGTCATGATAAAAACAGGAAATATGGAGCCACGGTGATGATCAAAAAAGTCCACGTGAAGAACATATACACACACACACCAACAATCGCATAAACATGCATGCATGCACACCAGCAGGGGATTTTGACGGAAAAAGTGAGTATGTAGGCGGAATGTGAAAGGAGTGAGGCACGGAACCGTGAGAGAGAGAAAAATAAAATGAGGGAGAGGTACGGGAGCAAAGAAAGAATACAATCACAGGTAATCAATGCATGCACTTCAAACAAGCCAAGACATTTGTTATTATTTGCAGGGTTCTTTTCATCTGTTTGTTTGATACTTGCAGGGTATTAAAAATGATTCGCCTCGATCACCAAAGGCAATTTTCCCAACATACCCTTTCATTTCTGATGACTATGAAGCTGCTCCTCCAGTCACACCAGGGAGTTGCTGGGGCGAGTCTTAATGTGTGGGGTGAGACCCTCGACGTACCCTTTGATCGGCAACAGCTATTAATTCAGTAATCAGCAGCAATCAACACACAAAAATACAGAGCAATTATTGCACCGCATGACCCCAGAAATCTCACTTTTAATGACTATTAGTCAATAGGGGGATTAGAAATAATCAGTGCCACTCTCTATGTTATTTGTTTTATATCACATTTTGTGTTTACCTCATAATGGTGTCAAAACACTGGAGAGATATGCGTGGGCAGGTAACCCAAAAATCTGTGTTCGACAGTTACAGGATTTTGTGAATCACAGGTATGGAGTGAAAAATGTGTGCATGTGTGAGAGAAAGACTTAAACAGATAGACAGACAGAGGGAGAAGGAGGTGCAGCTGGCATTTATTCAAGCAGGTGTTCTTGTGTTAATCTGCCAGCCCACCTGATCAATGACAGAGTTCTGTGTCTTGTAGCAGACGACCCTCAGGCTGAGACACATATTAACTTCAACTCCCTCGTAATAATGCACTACCTTAAACACACACACACATTTTGTTTTTTGGTTTTTGTGGTTTATGTGGACTCTCCATAGGCGTAATGGTTTTTATACTGAACAAACTGTGTGTGCTATTGCCCTACACCAACCCTACACCTAAACTTAGCCCTCACAGGAGACTTTGTGCATTTTTAGATTTTCAAAAAAACCACCATTTAGTATGTTTAAGCCTTTTGAATTACGGGGACATAGGCAGTGTCCTCATAAACCACCTTCATTTTGTAATACCTCTGTCATACCCATGTCATTATACAAATTTGTGTCCTCATAAACCACATAAACATGCGCGCACACACACTGTGAAAAGTGGGGACATCCCATAGGTGTAATGGTTTTTATACTGTACAAACTGTGTGTTCTATCCAACCCTACACCTAAACTTAGCCCTCACAGGAAACTGTGCAAGTTTACTTTCTCAAGAAGAAAAAACAACCTCACTCTGTATGATTTATAAGCGTTTTGAAAAATGGGGACATGGGGCAATGTCCTCATAAGTCACCTTCTCCTTGTAATACCTATGTCATATCCATGTCATTATACAAATTTATTTGTCACAAAAATGCACACACACCACATTCAGCACTCTCTCAAAGAGACTGGGGAAGTGCAGTCACCACAAAGATTATATATTTATTTTAGCAACATACACAAGCACAAAGAAAGTCAACCATAAAAACACAAAATTGATACTATTATTATTGCTATTTATCATCTTCCTCGCCCTCCAACTTTCCCCTCATTAGGGGAAAGAGTTAATTACTATCAGAGTTAATTACTATTATTATTATTAATATTATTGCTATTACTTATCACCTTCCTCATCCTCCATCCTCTAATTTTTGTTATTAATGCCATCATTATTATCATTATTATTACTGTCATTGTTACTATTACTATTATGGTTTTCTACTAATGTTATGTCTGTTGTACTTTTCTACATGTTCGTTTGTTTATATACTTCCACCCTCCACACCCAGTCACACCTACACACACACACACACACACACACACACACGAGTAGTAAAAAGTAATTGTGACTTAGTGGTATTATTTCTTGCAACTTACTTTATTTCTTACTTCTCACCTTTATATTATTTCTCATAATTGTGGCTTCATATCATGCAGTGAGAGTTTAATTTGTACAATATGACATTGCATCTCTCAACATGCCTATATTTTTCAACTTTTGCAACTTTATTTCTCATAATTGTGGGTTTATATACCACAATGTGACTTTACATCAAATAATGTGACTTTATTTCTTATTTTAAACTTCATTTCACAATTATCTTTTTATTTATCTTCTGAAACAGGATTCCATATCTATGCGTTGACCTCCTGTGTGAATGGACCTTCTGAAAGCAGACGGTCTTATTTATTCAGAGTTGGACTTTCTGCAAAATCTCAAAACTAGGCTGCAGAACCACTTTATGGCCAAAAAAGACAGGGAGAAATTGAAAATACATTCCAGCCCGGACATGATTGCTGTGGACAGCACTCTCTTTGATGCCAGGAAAGCAAAGGTTAATCTAAGGCGTTCTCACCTCCTGTTTACTCCACTTCTCTCTCGTTCTCTCTATTTCTCTCTTTCTCATGCTGCTGAGCCATGCATCTTGCCTTCATAACACACTGGACATGCACTTAATAAAGCCTAGCCTTTTTCTCGTGGGTGAGAGCCTTCATTACTCCAGAGATGTATGAGGAATAATGATAGAGCTCTTCAGACGGGGATCTCAGAGTAAAGATTCCTAAAGCAGAGGCTTTATATACTGTAAAATGAGTTATGATCAAGTAAATAATGCTGAAAAATAACCACTTTATTTGATTATTGTAGATTTTTAGTTTACTTACTATTTCAAATTTCTGACATCTTTCAGGATGTAATGCATCTTCATGCAGCTTTTCTATTATAAAACACTTCAGCATTTCAGGCCCATTTACCCTATTCCCAGCATTCACTATGAAATAATTAATATGGCATTATTGGCATTATTGCCCTTTTTTAATGGCACAGTTGTTGATTTTGTTGTAATATTTCTAAAGAATAAATGTTTCGGATGTGATGCCAGGATGCATTTTTTTCTGTACTTGATCAATTAAATGATCAGATGTTTGTTATCTTTGTCAAGTTACTTGTACCAAGTGTCGAGTTTTATATGGGTTTAAATGAGTGTTCATGTGATACGTTTTAATTCATTATTAAAAATTAAAATTTATAATTAAAAAGTTTCATTTAAAAATTAAATTAAATTAAATTTTCAATTAAAATTAATTAAATCTGCTTTTTTAAAACTGATTCAAATCATCTGAGAGTTATGTAATTTAGAAGTTGTTACTATGGCCGATTTTAAGTCCTGGAAAGATGAAATTTTAAGTTTTCATTGGCATATAAAAGTTTAGGTAACACTTTAGAATAGGGAACACTTATTCACCATTAACTACGATTTGTCCCTCAATAAAGTCCTAATTTGCTGCTTATTAATAGTTAAGGTAGTTGTTAAATTTAGGTGTTGGGTAGGATTAGGGATTTAGAATAAGTTCATGTAGAATAAGGCATTAATATGTGTTTAATTACCAGTTTTTATATAAAATTACATTTATAGTACTTGAAAAATGAAGGCAACAGTTTCATATATACATTTATTTATTTATTAATTTAAATTATATATTTTATTATATATGTGACCCTGGACCCTTCATGATCCATGAAGATATTGTCAAATTACCGTAAGTATATTAAAACCTAATTTTTGATTAGTAATATGCATTGCTAAGAACTTCATTTGGATATTATACACACACACATATACACACACATGCACACGTGTGTATATGCACACATACACACACACACACACATATACACATACATATATACATATATACATATACACACATGTAATATATTATATACAGTATGTATAACTGTCATTTTTAAAGTACTACAAATGTCATTTTATAGGCCTTACTTTCTATGCATCTTGTGAAAACGCAGAAGGGTTAAACTTGACAGATGTGGGCTGCAGCAGGACCACAGGTGCAGGGTTGTTTTAATAAGATGGAGGAAGCTGTGTGGACTGAAGATCTCGCATTTGTTGCCACTGCACACTGATTGGTCATTTAGTGGTCATTACGCCAGAGCCGCCCGACCCCCACCGCCTTGGTTGGCAATGATAATCTCTCCCTGTGATGAATCTTTCACATTGGTGGCTGTCTGAGATATCGGAGCAGAGTTGCATTTGGCAGCGTTATACAGAGAGGCAGGAAAGGGAGAGAGAGGTAGGCTGCTGTAAGTCGCGTCAACACTGTCGCAGCGCATTGACCGTCTCTGTTTAAATGCATTCACCCCTTGCACCTTAAATTGCTTGAGTCGGCTTTGCTGACCCCCTGTGCCCAGCCCTCTGAATGGGAGGAGAGTAATTACTGTTGTCTAAGTGGTAATGGAAAATCTGTGTCACACACACATGCTCTGCACATAAACTCACATGCACTGAATCGCTCGGCTGCAATCGGGAGACCGT
The DNA here is from genome assembly GCF_936440315.1 of Barbus barbus. NCBI lineage: Eukaryota > Metazoa > Chordata > Actinopteri > Cypriniformes > Cyprinidae > Barbus > Barbus barbus. Next base: position 12,149,363 of record NC_136762.1, on the reverse strand, counting down.
AATCAGTTTGGATTTGCCATTACGTATGCTCTGCACTTCAGTGGGGCCTGCTGTGCACCTGTGATATGGATGTCGGTTAACAGCAGTGTCCTTAAAAACAGCGATGTTCTGGTTCTTAGCTCTGTTTGCCTTGTTTTATTCCCTCGGTGAGCAGATTGTGCCACCATCCAATCACATCCTCTCAGTTTCCCTTGTACGCGCCGGAGTGACAAGCAAAGGCTCTGTAGTGGGCTTCAAAGCACTAGCGAAAACTGCATGCAAGTTTTTTTTTTTTTACTCCTGTTTGAAATGCTTCCTGTTTGGCATGGCCAACGTGCTTAGGCTGCAAAACAAATTGACTAAGTCCTGGACTTGTTGCATCATGCATGCCTGTGTGTGTAGAAAGATTTGCCTATTCTGTCTGGTCTGTGAATGTAGATAATGATTCTTGGGCCTGTAACGCTGCATCTTGCTAACTGTTCTTGTTTTTGTGTTTGTTTCACATCTAATTAGTCATAAAATGTCAGTACATCCCGAACCTGCCGAGCCCCGCATCTCTGGACAATTACCATAAGTGATTTCAAGAATGTGGATGCTTTATGTAGCTCGAACTCTCAAAACAACTAAAAAACGTTTGTTTTGGTGATGTTACATGATGGGTGATAGAATCAATACAACAGTTAGCATATAAACCTGTGTGTAGAGTTAGAGTTGTAGGTCCTCACATGCATGTTCACAGATGTGGATGACAACACCATACTAATACGTAAGTGACAGTGTTTCCTGGACTGTAAATTTATGGAATCAAATGTAGTCGATTGGTGAACAAATGACTCTTATCGACCGGTTCTTTTTAGTGAATCACAAACATACAGCACAGCAATGTAGTCGATTGGTGAACTAATGATGAGTGAATCAAGACCATAAGCACAACAAGTGTCTACAAATGCACAACCAATCTCTAAAATGACTCTTGTGAGTCAATAGTGCAAATAGTGACCATATGTGCAACCAGTGTAGTTTGGTGACCAAACTATTGCCTTTTATGAGCCAGTTCTTTTAAATAAATCACAAACATATGATGCAGCTAGTGTAGTCCGAACAAAAAAAATTCTAGATCAAAAATGTGACCTGTGTAGTCCAACCAGTCTCTGAATAAATTACTCTGTTTTTTTCTTTTTAGTGAAGCACAAACATACAGTAAAACCAGTAGTTCGAATTACTCTTATTAGTCATATAGTGCATATAGTGCAGCCATATAGTGCCGAACGAATGATTTTTATGAGCTGGTTATTTTTAGTGAAACAAACATATAGCATGAGTGATCATAGTCTGACCGATTCTTGAACAAATGAATGGGTTGCCTTACAAATCCAGTTACCTTAAGATTACTCTTTTAGAAGAGACACTTATGGCTTAATAACCACATTTTCAGGCAAGGCCAGGTTCAGACCGTAATTTAGCATTTCATTCTTCCCCTCTATCAGCAACCACAAGCCATACACCTCTGGCTCCAACTGGAAGACAATAGCAGAGATCCTGTGAAAGGGTTGCGGGGTAAAATTACCGGCTACGAACTGGCAACTCTCTGGCAGTTCCACCTCTGCTGCTGTGCTGACAGACAGTCACCTGTGTCTGCCCGGGCTTATCTTCACAATGAATGGAGATGATAGGAGATCAGAGCCAATGGTGGAATATCAACAGCAGCCAGTCCGCACTGCCAGTGCTGTTAATCTGCTAAAGGTCACAGAAAGCCTTCAGGCTGATCACACTGAGAGTAGCTGGCTCTCTGATCAGCTTCACCACCAGAGAGTGATAGAGAGAGACCACACGCTTATGATGACTATCGGACCCCAGAGGCTCTCTATTGTGTTGAGGGGCTTTCAGTTCAACCTACACTAACAGGTACTATGGACTATAATCTCGCTGGGGCTGGATGAGGGACATGATGTAGTCCTAATAACAGAAAGGTCTACTTTAAGTGTTAGATACACTGTGTGGGGGTAATTTGCTAAATGAATCATGTCCTCTGATGCCTGCCTGTAGTGTCAGGTGTTTTATCATAAGAAATCACATAAATAACTTTTTGGAGGTTTTTGAATAAAAAAAACTGCAGTTTAGTGAATTAGCATATGTGTTTGTGCACAAAACACCATGTATTTTTAAAATAAATTTTCTGCTGGTATGAAGTGGATCTGTCCGATTCCCAGAATGAATGACTCTTCGATTACTCGCCGATAGGTAATTATTTTCAATTAATCAAGGCCATAAGGGTGATGAGTGTAGACCAAGCCATATCTGAAGGAATAAGTCTCATGAACCAGTTATATTTTTAGTAAATCACAAACTTACAGCACAGCCAGTGTAGTCTGATTACCGAATGACTTGTATCAACCAATTCTTTTTAGTGACTTCCAGTGTATTCCAACCAATCTCTTGAATGAGTCAGTTGTTTTAGCGAATCAAGACAGTAAGTGCAACCAATGGCCCAACTAATGACTCTTGTGAACCATTTTTTTTTAGCGAATCACAAACATACAGCTCAACCAGTGGAGTCCAACTGCTGGAAGGTCTTCTTGAAGGTTAGGTAAACTGTGTGGGGGAATCCGCAAAAGGAATCATGCCCCCTGATGCCTGCATGAAGTGTAAGGTTTTTTAGCATAAGAATCATGTAAATAAAAATCTAATTTGTAAGTTTGTGAATAAAAGTTGCTATTTAGTGAATTAGCACATGAATTTATGTGCACACAACACCATGTGTGTGCTTTGAAATAACCTTGCCGCTGTAACTCCAGGTACAGATGGCCTGTGTGTGCCCCAGTGCCCACGGTTCAGGTGCACACACGGTTTTGAAAGGCAGAGATAACACCGATGCCACCTTAGCCAGCATGACAAACCGCTACACACCCATCCATAACAAATACACATCCCTGAAATATATCTCAGAGACCTTTCTGCATGGAAAAATACACTCTGTGCCAATCCCAAGGGCAAAAAAAAAAAAAAAAAAAAAAAAAAAAAAAAAAAAAAGAGCGCTCTGAGATATTGGCTCTCTTAAATTGTATCTGTGTACTTTGTATCCGTGTCTATGCTTCGAGTACTTTTAGTTTAGATGGGCAAAAGAGCTTTACATGTAATCTGTAAGACAAAAATAAACATAGTTCACCCAGAGATTAACATTTGCACCAAATATTGACCAATGTTTGCATTCATAGACTACATATGACGTAATACTTGGTCACGCAGCATGCAAGAACTAATAAGGTTTAACATTAGTTGACACTTGTGTCACCATTGGTTGCGTCAAACAATATTTTAATTTGATTTTAGGGTGAACAAAGGTTTTAATTTCAAAGTGAATATGTTGCTTCAGAAAATTTACAGTATCCAGTTTCAGGTGAGTTTTATTGATTCATTTCATGTTACTTATTTCCTTGAAAGTTCTGGGTCGCATTTACTAAATATGAACAAAAATAGCTGACAGTCTTTCTTTTCTTTTGTGCTTTCCAGAAAAATTTGTCCCTTTAAAAGGAATATTCTGGCTTCACTATTAAATTTTATAACTTTGCTTCCATGACAGAACACCATAAACGCTAAAACAGCTTTAAACAGATTTATAGTTCAAATAATAGACATTTTAACAGAACTATTAATGTAAGTGCTTTTCTCAAATTATAAGGTTTGTATTTATGCTTTTAAATCCTTCAGAAATGGGCCCCATTCACTGTCATTTTAAGTGACTCACCGTAACCTTGAATTCTGATTTTGAGAAGGGGTCAAAATAATGTTTTTGCGGTAATCAACATTAATCCATAAATGCCGTCAATTGAGCTCAACTTGTACTGAACCTGGAATATTCCTTTAAATACAAGTGTAGGGCACCACTCAGAAAGCTCAATTTAGAGAGATACAGTCAAAACAGCCTCTTCACTTTATTAGATAATGGCTACAGATGATTACACTGTAATTACATAAATCACACACTCTTATGAACAGACACACACTTTTGCATGTAATGGGCAAGGTACTACTATAAAATGGAGCTCTTTCATTTCTAAAAGTGATGCTAATAATCACTCCGAAACTGAAATCTCACAAAATCCATTTTTCGAATGCATCGTAATTGCATAGTTCACATAATAACTTCGCTAGAATAAGTAATGAGAGAGGGCTCATTTTAAACAGCGCTGTTGTGTTTACTTGATGCATTTGAAATTGTGTGTGATAAAACACATACATTCACCCCCCACTGAAATCAATCACACACACACACGGTCTGCCCGATAGCGTTTACTGTCTATCACAGCAGCATACACTGAAACAGCGCTCAAAGAAAAACAAGTTTTCAGATGAGCACACTCAGCTGCCAAGTGTACAGGCCCTTGAGCTGCAGCTAATGCCACACAATTGTAAGCCTCTTTCTAAAACCGAAACAATGACATATAAATAACTTCGATGGAATAGAAAAAAAAAAAAGAAAGAAATGTGAAACCATGCAGGACTGAGATAGTCCTGCAGAGTACTCTGACTCCATCCTATGCAAGTATCACAGTGTGAGTCGAACCTATTAAGCAATAGGCTCTATTAGAAGTCCATAGTCAAATGGGACGGTCTAGTTCACGTTATATAGCCATTACGGACCCAGCATCCAGTAATTCCCCAGGCAGATGTGATCTGCCAGCTTACATTCATGAATCCTCCACCCGCTTTCATGATGGAGAGGAGATCAGTTCAAACCATCCCGGCACTGCCACTGTTATTAATAGTCTCCAAGCTGACATTCAGCCAAACAAAGGGCATGTGGAGAATAGACTGCTGATGGAGTGGATATAGAGACGAGTTGGTGTCAGTTGCCTTGGCGTTCATGTTTGAACAAGGTTTGTGTGTGTGTGTGTTGCATGTTAATTCACTCCAAAGTAAAGTGATTCTCATTGTCTTTGAAGATGTCAGGAGGAGATGAAAGATCTCTCAAGCTCCCTCTCTCTCTTTCTCTCTATCTTTCTCTTTCTATTTGCACATATCCCAACATTGGCATGTGCTGTCTGCAGCACTGTGTTCTTTATGGAGGATTTTGCATAAGGGACTGTCTGCACTCACTTTGGCCAGGTGTAGGGATGTGCAAAAGGACATTTTCAAATCTTTATTTTCAATTCCCTTGACCCTAGCCGGACCCATTTCTTAGGAGGCCATTACCCAAAACACAACGGTAACACTTTAGTTTAGGGACCAATTCTCACTGTTAACTAGTTGCTTATAAACATGCCTATTACTAGCATATTCCATATTTATAGCATGACCATATTTTACATCCCTTAATCCAAATTTAACAACTTCCTCACTAACTATTAATAAACAGCAAATTAGCAGTTTATTGAGGCAAAAGCCATAGTTAATAGTCAGGTAATAGTGAGAATTGGACCTTACAATAAAGTGTGACTGACACATTTAAAATCAGAACAAATAAATTTGTGTTTTTAAAATTTTGTAAATTAATTTGTGTGTTTGTTTTAATCAAGTCTTCTGACACAAATATTCTTTCATATTAATTAATTTTAGCCAATTTGATATATTTTTTGTCTTTAAAGTAACTGTGAGTGCATCAATATTCTGCAGTGTTTTTTAACATAATGATTAACACAGTGCAAGGACAAGGTCGAACTCATTTTTATCTTCATAAAATGCTATCATAAAGCAATAGTTCACTCAAAAATGACAATTCTGTCATTATTCATTTCCCCTTCTGTTTTTCCAAACCTGTATGACTTTTTCTTCTGTGGCATACAAAATAATATTATTTGAAGAATGTTTTTTTTTTTTCACAATGGCAGTCAATGAGGTTCAACATTTTTCAAAATGTCTTTTGTTTTACACATAAGAGAATCATAAATGTTCAGAATTTTCCTTTCTTTGGGTCAACTTCTGTAAAAAATGCAATGTTTTCCTCAAAAACGTACTGACAAGTCAGGTATCATCTAGTCAACCATCCATAGGTGTTTCTCAAGGTACTTTTGGCAGATGTTTCTTACCTCAAAACTGGCAACCGAGTTCAGGCTTTGCAAAAACCAGCCCACTCTCTTGCTTATCATAGTAGACAACACACAAACATAATTTTCACGTTGTATCAGCCAAAATTAGCACGTTCACCCTTGTCACTTTTGATTCATGCCCATTTTTCAACACATAAACAGAGGAGGGAGAAATTAGAATAGGCCTGTTCTTTGCCTAAAATTGTGCCTTGAGTGTCGCTGGTTGTGTGTGCTTTGTCACTTTCTCTCCTGCACGATCTCTCTCAGGGGCCAAATCCTAATGGGGAGAAAAAGCCGGTTTTGGCATGCTGTGCTGCACTAATGCTGGGCCAGACATTTGAATTCAGAAGTGGTGCCAGTCAGAATGGTGCAATGGAGAGCAATAGATGGAATCAGATTTAAGCCTCTCATCCACTTGCCCAACAAACTGCTGGGCCATACGGCATTCTGGACCGCCATAGTACGAGTTACTTTAAGGGGGGGCAGACATGACGCATTACATAGAGCCTACGCTTATTGGAGAGTGTTTAATTCTCTTTTTGCAGTAGTCAATACGCTAGTATCAGTTCCTTAATTTCTCACTCGCTCCCTTTATTTATCTCACATATTGGAAAAAGGAATATCATGTGAAAACCATACTATAGCTACCAGATACATACTTACAGTTCCTCAGCTCTCATCTCTATAGGTCCTCAAGTCGTCAAAAAGGACAGTGGGAAGTCTCCGAGTTTAATTCGATAATCTGTCTGCCTTTTGTCACTCTGAAAAGGGCGATCATTAACGTCCCTGTCTTGCTCACCACGCTTCAATGAGGATCTGGTGATTATGGACGTCGTGATGAGAGACACAGTAGCAGTGGTCATGTTTTTTTTGTCTCTTAATAAGCTCTGCTGATGAAACCCTGCACAAAGCTGTGCTGCAACACAATACTTAGAGAGGAACCAAAGGGGACTGCCTTGGGCCTCCCGGGGTCATTTAATGGCCATACCAGGTGAACGGATGACAAGGAGGAAGCGTATGACATACCATAATGGGCTTTTGCTTCAAAAATGTCTTCTTCGATTTCTAATTTCTGGCTGGTTGGTTTTCAGAGGCTCTGCTTATTCTCTAGCTCCTACCTGGTGCTTAAATAATTTATTCTGCAACCTACAGAATACTGCTACTCTCTGCATTTGAAACATCCTGGTGTTCCAGTGCAAGGTTCATAATGCAGATCCAACAGGACGACTCTTCCAAGGTCAATTAAAACCAAGAGGCTTCATAGCGGAGGAGAGCTAGCTAGCATTAATCATCATATTGCTTTTCAGGCATTTCAGCCTCCATTCCCAGACCAATGAGTAGAAAGAGATGCCCAGGGAAATCAGATGCTAGATACAAAACAGCTGTAGATAACCCTGCTGGAAAATGCAGCTTACGCTGGCAGATGTATTATGGAAAATGGTAGCTTGGACCAGCAACAAACCAGCTATCATCTGGTCATTCATGGTGGTTTTTGGAGATGGTTGACTAGCTAACGACCAGCTTGGACCATCTAATGAACAGCTTTGATCAGCTAGAAATTAGCTACCACCTTCCAAAACACTGCTAAAAACTTTAGATGGATTAATCAACAGGGAAGTTTCTGTCTGTCTGTCTGTCTGTCCATCTATCATATACATCTGTCTGTCTGTCTATATGTCTATTTGCTTGTCTGTCTTTTCAATGCTTTTTTAACTTTTTAAACTCTGTTTCTCTTTCTTTTTGTCCTCTTTCAAATGTTCCTTTTTCTTTTAAGTTTTTTTTCCCCAAAACCTTCAGTCAAAACTTGATCAAGCCAATAAAAGCTATATGCATTTTGTTTAATTTAATTTTAATCAATTTTTTTCTACTCCATTTTATATTCATTGCAGGATTTTGCAATTCACATTTATGATTTAAATGCACTCTTAGTTAATTTCTGAATGGCACACAACCCTGCAGTAGAGGGCCAATTGCTGACAGTATACCATAGCGGTTTGATTCAGCATCGCACCTGTCACAGGATCACAGATTCACAGTTAGCTCTCTCAGGGCCTGGTGGTATAGCAGAAAATTGTGTTGTGGTTTAGCAGGCCTAGCGGGAAGCTCTATGAACGGAGGCTGCAACGGCTACTATGGTTTTATGGAGCGGCGGTCCTCTCCCCAGAGGCTGTGTGGTGTGAGCAGCAAGCACAGTGTTAATTGAGAGGGAACTCACATAGCTGTTGCTCAGCAGGTGTGATGGCGAGAGGAGCTATTGGAAGACGGATGATCTTGTATTTCAGATCTCAGGTTTGTTTTTAAAGTCTTGAAATGGAGACAGCCATGGAATCTGGGGAAAAATACATCTCTTTCTTGATATTTTGTCAATGTTCGATTGGACTCCAAAGCACATTTTTTTTACAAAGATCATGTCAAAAATACTTTAGAGGTTTGTAAGCTGGCAATACATTTTCGGTGTGTTACCTTTTGAACTGCGTCCAGTACAATAAGGAAAAACAAGTATTTCTATGGTTCATACTGTAGACGAATTTCTTAAAACACTTTTGGCTTTATTTCAAGGTCCAAATCTTGATATTTTACCAACGATTAACTACAACCTTTGCCTCAAACTCCTTATTTGCTGCTTATTAATAGTTAGGTATTTGTTAACTTAAGTGTAGGTATTACCAGTAGGTGTTATTAGGGATGAAGAATGCGGTCATGCAGGATATGTGCTTTATAAGTATTAATAAACAGCCAATATGCATGCTAATAAGAAACTTGTTAATAGTGAGAATTGATCCCTATACTAAAGTGTTACTATACTTTCTAAATGACTTCCCATTGACCATACAAGATGCATCTTTGTCCCTCTAGATTAGAAGATTGATTGAACACATGACTGTTTCGCAAATTCCTCTAAAAGCTCAGGCCATAAAATAGGATACAGTTCCTCTGAGGTGCTGCAACACTAATCCACTATTAAATTAACTATTAAATATGATCAAAGACTATTAAAATCAATTTCCAAACTCAGTGTGCTCAAATGTACTTCCAACAAGCTGCTCGCTTCTGTAATAAGGTAGACGTATCTGCGTGTGAAATCAGATAATTACTGCAGAATGGAGCGGTCTCGCTTTAATTAAAGCGCAGCGAGAACACGCCCCGGCTGATAGAGGGGGCGGCTGCAGAGGTCAGGTTGCGCAGCCTTAGCAGTTAAACTTGTGTCTTACCCCACACTGCTCACAGCGCAGGTGACATTATCAGCTACTTAATTGGAAGCTAGTTTTGATCTCCTCTGAGGATTAATTTGGGCCCACATTACAATTTGTCAAACAACGGGCTATTTTCAATTAATGCAAAATTAATCTTTGATGCTGTAGCCACGTGTTTTAGCAATGTGAGTGTGGCATGTTTCTGATGTCCTGTTTGTAGTGCACACTAGAAGAAGGGTAGTAATTATTCCACTACAGCAGTTCCCAACAGAGAGGGAGCGGAAAATACGACTGCGTGATGCTGTTCTGAAGTGCCGAGTTTATGGCAGTAGATAACACTGCGACAGCGACATTATTTAGCATCGTGGGGGGGAAATGATCACATTAAAGGCGCGTTGCGCAAGGAGCCTCGATCCATTGAGCATTATGTGAATGAAAACCAGCCATGTGGTCTTCAATTATTAAATGTGTTGTAATAAAATGTTAAAATAAATCTGGTGGCGGATTGCTGCACTATGATAATATTTCTGTCTCAGGGATGCTCAGCGACTCTGTAAATGCTATTATTCTAGGGGATGCTGAGAGGTAAAAAGAGGTAAATGGTTGTGCTCGTAAATAAGAGGAGATGACCTTGGACTCTGGCAGGATCTGAGCTGGTCCTGCTGGGTCCTTAAAGAAGAGCGGATGGGACGGTGTGGAAGAAAATCCTGCACAATCCTGTCCCCACTGAACTGAAAAGTGATTCTCTCGATTAAAAGAACTTTCTGGGTACTCCAATTGGTGCCTGATAAAAGTCCTACAAATGGTATGTTGTCTTAACTATGTAAATATGCAAATTAACATTTCAAAATAGATCACACATTAAATTAAATGACTGAATCTAAACTGTCAGATTAAACACGTTTTCCCCCCAGCCTGCTAGCAAGCCAGCTACTCACTCAGTATACTGCTAACTAGTTAGCCCGCTAGCCTAATAAGTTGTGTGTGTCTGCTTGTTTAAATTTGTATACTGACATGGGTATGACATAGGTATTACAATGTGAAGGTGATTTAGGAAAACCCTTTCAGTGTCCCCATAATTCAAAAGGCTTTAAAAAAAAAAAAAAAAAAAAAAAAAAACTAAAACATACTAAATTTTTTTGTTTTTTTTGGAAAATCTAAAAATGCACAGTTTCTGCAGTTTGTGAGGGGTAGGTTTGGTGTAGGGCATTAGAAAATACAGTTTTTACAGTATAAAAACTATTACGCCCATATAGAGAGTCCCTGTAAACCATAAAAATCAATGTGTGCGTGCGAGATATTAAGTTGCAGAACTGTTTTCAACACTGATATTAATAAGATATGTTTCTTGAGCACCAAATTAGCATATTGATTTCTGACGGATTGTGTAATACTGAAGACTGAAGTAATGTCTGGTTTTTATATATTAAAATAGAAAAGGGTTTTAATTTGTTGTAATATTTTACAATGTTACGATATTTACTGTATATTTTTTATCAAATACAGACACAGAGATGTGTATTAGTAATATTTACTAATAGCTTCAGGAATCGAAACAATTGAATATTAAAAAATTGTTTCACTAGTACAAGATATTGGAATAACATTACTTTTTTTTTTTTTTAATCAAGCAGCAGAGGTGGCTACCATGTGGGGTCTAAGGGGGGTAGAATCTTGCACTGTTGAACATCTTGCTTTCAGTTTTTCCATCAAAATATTTCCTCCTTTTTCCATGTTTCTCTCGCTTTATTTCTATCTCTCTCCATGTTCCCTAGTGGGGTTCCTCTAGAGGCTGGGTGGGCTATTAATAGCAGGGCAGTGCAGGGAAACTTGGCCTAACTCAGAGTGGCTCTGAAGCAGACACTGTGAAGCTTATTGCGGTGCAGTCCTATACAGTTCAAGCATTTTATGTTCCTCAGGGCTGAGCCATGCCACGCGCTTACAAGACTACAGACCGCCCCATTAGAGCTGCCTCTGGTGGTTGGTGTGGATTTAGCAGTGTACCAGTCTAAATTGACCTTGGTCACTGTGACATCCAAGATGGCACTGTATCACTGCTTAAACCCTTGGACAAATAAAATATGCATACAAATCTGCATTATCAAGACAGTTATTGAAATAAAAGTTATTGGCTCATTTGATACATCCCAGATTAAACCTCATATCCATTAGAGGCAAAGAGATGTAATTCACTATGAGAAAAACTCAAATATCCATGGCTGAGCAATTGCATTCGGTGTAAGACTGTTTCAGCAAGCGATTAGTTTGTAATTGCCTGTGCTAAGAGGTTATCGTGTCGGAGCAGTCATTGTGTGGTATACTCTGGCACAAATAATGAAGGGGTTTACATAAAGTACACATTGAGGCCGAAAAAAGAGGCACTGTGAATGGAGCTCATCGGTGCCCTGGGATCAGCCCGCTATCTGCTGCATGTGGCGGCTCAGCTTGCGTTTGTGATTCGGTAATTTGGGGAAAGGATCAAGTACTCTGAGTGCCTGAATGTTGCAGCTTAAAATTAATTGGGTTTTTTCTTGTCTATTCCCCCCACCAACCTCTTTAGAATTTTACTGTAGAGACAGAGAGAGAAACAGGAGGGGTATGAGGGTGTAATTTTTCTTCCACTTAGTGTCACAGGTGAGGAGGGGAATGCTGGGTAGAATAATGATGCCCAATGGGTAGACTGAAAATACAGGGGATAATTTCTTGCAGTGTTTTATTACAGAAATGCATCTGGGGTTACAGAGTTCTGCACAGTGATATAAATGTATAAACGAGTGAGGGAGAGAGCAGAAAATGGTACCTATCGTTTGGCGTATGAAAACACTGTGCATCCTTTTTAGTGAAATAAGAATAATATACAACCAGCCATTAATTGTAGCAAAATTAACTGAGCCAAACTGGTTCGACTCTGACCCCAATCCTTAAAGGGGTTTATGTAAGGCATAATGACGGGTCATTAGGCAAAATGAATATGAAATAGATGTTTGTGTTGTGAATAATTAAAAACAAGGTTATTGTTTGCTAATTTATATTTTATTAAATATTTATTTTAAATATCTTTTGTTTAAAAATATATGACAAAGTCCGGCTGACTGTACAATATCCCAGTTATGCGACTGGTCAGAAATAAAGAAATAAAATAAATGGAAAAAGTTGTTGGACATAAAATATTGATTTCGGTTCTTTTATTTGGATCATTTTATAATCTCATCTGTATATTATCTTAATGCTTCCACTAAAAAGTTATCTACAATATACAATACAATCAGGTTAGCAACAAGACAAACACTGTAAGAGGTAATCAAGTGGTATTCATCTGTTCAAAGAGATACGTAAAATGACACTATATTATCCTGCTCTTTAATGAATTAATATGGCAATTTAATACACTGCTGTTCAAAAGTTTGGTATCAGTACTTTAGAAGTTTCTTATGCTCATCAAGGCTGCATTTATTCAATCAAAATACAGAAAAAAACTATTGTGAAATACTTGCAATTTAAACTGTTTAATATAATTCAAAATATAATATATTCTTGTGATGCAAAGCTGATTTTTTTCAGCAGCCATTACTTCAGTCTTCAGTGTCACATGATCCTTCTGAAATCATTCTAATATGCCGATTTGTTATCAATGTTGGAAACAGTTGTGCTGCTTAATATTTATTTATGAATGAAGCCTGTATTACCTTTTCAGGATTCTTTGATTAATACAAAGTTAAAAAGCATTTCTTCAAAATAGACTTCTTTTCTAACAATATACAATCCCATTCAAAAGTTTGGGGTCAGTAAATAGTTTTCAGCTTTATTTGTTTGAAAAAAAAAAAAAAAAAAAAACTTTTATTCAGCAAGGATGTTTTAAATTGATAAAAAGTGATACTAAAGACTTTGTTAGAAAAGATTTCTAATTTGAATATATGCTGTTCTTTTTAAACTTTTTATTCATCAAAAAATCCTGAAAAAATTCCACAGGTTCTAAAAAGTATTATGCAGCATAACTGTGTGTGTATGTGTGTGTCTGTGTGTGTGCGTGCGCGTGCGTGTGTATTTATGCACCTGTCACCTGTCCACCACTGCAGGCTACAGGGGAGAGACTGGTCTGCTCTGAGGCAGAGAGTATGGCAGGCAATGAGAGGCTGTCACTACTATCTCACTACTCACTTCAAACACACTCCAGTCTCTTTATATACCTGCTCTCTGCTCTGTGCTGCCCACTCTCTTTGCTCTCTCTGCCAATCCTGTTCATCTTTCAACTGATTCAACCTGATAGGTCAGATTTTTTGCTTCTGACTTGTAACACTAAATACTAATATGCATCTCATTCCAATTTAACCACTAACTGCAGTTTCTGGCTTCAATGCTATGGGATTAGATTTGTATCAGAAGTATATTGTCATGGTACCAATATTTCAGCAGGCCAGTTGAAATGTCAATATTTTCAATATTGCTGTAAGAATGAATATCCTATTGAACATTTCTTTAGCAAAAAATTTCAATATGAATAGAAAACTTTCTCAAAAATTAAACATTGTTATGTATTCAAGTAAACCGTCATAAATCATCAAACAAGTAAGTCACAAATCATTGTTTGTTCTCTTTTTTCAGTATTATATGATTAACACTGATGATATTAAAAGACAATAAGTCTATTATAAAACATCTAACCTTTCACACAAATGCAAAATGATTGATAGTATTTCTATTATTATTATTTGCTTAAAAAATTACATTTTATGCTTATATTGGCCTGGTACTATAGTACTGGTACTTGACATCTAGTATTGTGTATTGACTGAAGTGTTATAAATTGAGAGAGAATAAAAACTTTAAATCAAGAGGAAAAACAAACAAACTTCGAACTCAACTCAAAAAACTTCCTTTGTTAACAGGTTTCCTGATTTCAGAGTTTTCATTTACACTTCCAAAGTCGTTGGGTGTTTTCATTCTCTCAGAGTGTATGTGTATACACCTTTAATACTTAAGTTACGTTCAGGCACAAATCTAATCCCTTTCAATGCTGTTTCCTCTTTAATGCTTGAGCTTCTAAATTACTCACACTATTTAATAGAAACTACTACTTACTAAATAGGTTGCCTGGTGTCTTCCAATACTAACAACTAAACTTCTACTAACAACTAAACTACTACTTTGAACATCTCTGAATATGTTCTGATGGTCACACTTTATTTTGAGGACCAATTCTTGCCATTAACAAACCATTACCTACGACTTTTGCCTCTATAAACTCCTAATTTGCTGCTTATTAATACTTAAATTTAGATTAGTAATGTAGAACATGGTCATGCAGAATATGTGCTTTATACTATTAAACAGCCAGTATGTTAATAGGCATGCTAATAAGCAACTATAATAAAAAGTGAGAATTGGTCCATATAATAAAGTATTACCGTTCTGACTAACCCACTGATACTAACAATTATATTTGACTTAATGGAACTCTAATCTAAAGTTCAGGAGAAACATGTTCATCTAATCCTGTCAATCACAATACAAGGGAATATAAACTCCTGCTTACCTTGCTCCAGTTAATACGGTATCCTCCACTATTTCCTTTATTTCTATTCATTTCAATTATGCATTGGGGTCCACAAGACCACTAGTCCAAGTTTTTCTATAGTAGTTTCATACAATGTTTCTTTGTTGTAAATTCTTCTCAATCCTTAAAATTTTGTTTACTTCTAGGTTTAATTAGATTTTCAGTCACAGATTTTCTATGTAGTCTCAGAATGTGGGAGCCCACTTTTTTATTTGATATGATATTAAATTAATTAAATAGTCTGGAGGGGATTTAGAGCTTGAGTTGACTCTCAAGCCCTTCATCACAGACGGCAAGCCAAATATGTTTACCTTCATCTATCTCAAGGATTATATGAAAATGTGAACTCGTGAATTGCATGTTAACAGCCGCTCTCACCTAACACTTACAAAAAAGTGAAGTGATCTGCATTCTAAATGTCTACTAAATCTATGATTGTGTGCTTTTCTTTCTCTTAGCCCTAAATTATCATACCTGATTAATCCATAGCACTAATCAAGATGCTTGTTGATGAATCAGCTGTGATCATTAGGGGATAAAACAGTCTCCCTGCAGAGCATTTGCAAAACACCAGATTAACACACTGTCGGATCATCTGTCACAGTTTCACCCTTGCTCTGTTCCAGAACCTAGTGAGCAGTCTACGGAAGCAGCATTTTAAGGCATCATTTCACTCTCTATGAGAAAGTTGTTCCAAAAGGTTGCCATCTTAATTTGTGCTGCCTCGTTAAGGCCAGATTTTAAAGCGGCAGCCCAGAATGCATTACAATACCTTCAGTGAAAAAAAACTAAAAAACATAATATTATATAAATATTGTGTTTATAATATTATATTTCATTAAGTACAGAAAATAATCTATAAAATGTAAGTAAAATGGATTATTTGCACAAGGTTTGATTATACTATGCATATGCTTTTAAAAGTCTTGCGCCATCATTTTAGCAAATTTAAAATGAAGTAAATTCTCCCATATTGAGAACATTGCCCATGCAGTGTGTTATAAATTGGTCACTCGTGAGGTTGCATTACAGTTTGAAGGCAGCTACCTATGTAGGAAGTAGACAAGACGACAACAAACTAGGTTTTGGAACAGGGCTCCTGTGATTTCCCTGAAGCACTTTTTCCCTGAAGCACAATTTTACCATCTTTTTTAATATCTGCATAAATGCGCTGCTCTCAGATCAGCTCTTTGGCTTTTTTCCTGCACTCCTGTTGTTTCCATGTATGCTAACACACATTCTTATCTCTGATCGTGCAAACTAAAATAAGACCTTGTATCACCTGCCGGTCTCTCTCACACTCAAATTAGCAGGGAAACGTCGCTCTTACCGAGAAACACGTCGCTGTGCGTGCAACTGACATCACCGGCACGATAATTGCACGGCTGCTTTTCATGTAAAAGACTCCTTAACACCTGCATGAATGCAAAGAGAACGCAAGCCCCGCCCAGTCTCGATATAACATGGATGATCACAGGATGTTGAGAGCAACTGGTGTTCTCACAGTCGTTTATTTTTTTAATGTCAATGCAATCTGGCCAATTAAATGAACCTACCCATTTCCTCTCACCTCACATAAAGAGTTCTGTGGTGCTTATTATAGCACCAAATATGTATAATGATAAAACTGAGGTTAAAGCCATTTTCAACCCATCGCAAGTGCTTTTTTCTGCATCACTGGCAGAATAGTGTCTATGTGTATGAGAAAGAAAGATTGTATAGTACAGCAGCTGTCACAGTGCCATCAACAGTGTGAAGTAAAACCATTGAAGGAAAATATATATTTCTGAGGCAGGCTATAAAATGTCTCTTGTACTTGCTCTATAGGGAGCTGGGGGTTGGAGCCACCGACTCCAGAATGGAGATAATATAACTGGAAATGTGACAGGATGGGTTATAGGAGCAAAGCATCCAGCATTATAGACATAAATGGCTATGCGTCATGGTGCAGACACATTTGGCTGTTGTGCTTCGCCTGACATTTGTAATGGCTTCAAGACTGTTTGTTTAGACTACAGCGGGATCAGAGAGAGAAAAACAGCAGCCTTAACGCATTTCCTTCCCATCAGCCTGCGGATTACCCGACCGCCATTAGAGTAGATTGCAATGGCGTAAACACAACTTCATAAGATGGAGATCAAATGCACGCTGCTATCGAGTTGATTTTGCCGGTTTTTGTGCATAACAGGGCACAGCTACAACGAAAGCTCTTGACAGTCACGCTTCTGCCTGAACTATGCAGGGAACTGTCCGTGGTGCTGACACAGATGAAAGCTGAGCTTTGGCTGTTAGGGGGCTTCAACCAAGCTGAAGAACACTAGCCTGTCATACTGCGGTGGCATCTGTTGCGAGAGGCTTTTGAGTGGCGTCGCTGATGGGGACGTTGATAACCGGGCTCTCATTCACTTTCAGCACCATTCCTCCAACCATACCTGTCACTGTCAGTGGCAATAAAACTAGGCTTTGGGGTAACACACTCAGACATAATATGATCAATTCAGTGGGCAAACAAAGTCACTTGCCTTATCGAAATGGCTGCCAATTCGACAGCCGTCTGCGTGTAATTCAAGGATGTGAATCACAGAGGCTGACAGCTCGCACATACGCGCACGCTCGCACCTGCAGACATATATAGCAAACTTGTCGCCTGTACTCTCTGCAGATATACACACCGCGATTTAAGTGACAAACAGATGCAGTCTTATAAACAAAACTCACTTCGCATATTTAATCTAACTAAAGGGCAGCGGTTTTGAATAATATATGAGCGATGTCCCTATAATGGCGAGGGGACAAAACAATCAATTTTCTTTATGAAAGAAGGATGAAAATGAGTCAGATTTATCCCTGTCATTATTGAAGATCAAATTAGGAGAATGAGCGTGAGCTGGCAAGGGTAATTATGGAGTGAAAAGATGGAGGAAGACGTTTTTGGGGGGAGTAACGTAAGGTTTAATAAAATGAAGATTTTGTCTCCATTATCGCTATGAACATGAGGGAAATAAAGGGAGTTATGCTCACAGAGGCGAGGCATTGTGGAATTTTTGGGGCTGGAATGAGAGAGACAAATGAACGGAAGAGAGGAAAAAATAGGAGAAATATCTGTAGGGCCCTCGAGGGAGTAGAGAGAGATGAAAAAAAATGACAGATGGACAAGCACTTTCTTTAAAGCTATTAGAGTGGGCCACAGCCATGCAGTGAGTAAATGTCAGAGAGGAGTTTGATGAAGATAAGCTGAGGGAAGATTTACACAGCTAGTTGAATAGGGAAGGAACCAATGTCCACTTCTCATCACTGAACCCTCTCACTATATACACATCTCGGCTTTCTGTATCTATATCGGACTCACCCAAGTTACGTATCTCGCAATCTTGCCTCAATCTACACGACTGGCTACATGCAAGGAGACCATAGGGACTGGTGAAATAAAAATAGATCCAGACATAAAATGTTATGCTAATGGTTCCTGGTGTAGCACAGTAAAACAGGTTTGTACTGTCAACGTAGCAGCAGGGAAGGGAATGAGTACTCCAGTACTTGGAAGTGACAGCAATGATCAATCAAGAGAAATACACTAATTGTGTGACTCTGTCAATTAGAAACATGTACTTTTTAATGCTATAATGGGTTACATTGACAATTTTAGCACAGAGGAGACTGGGGGCAATTGTAACACTCAATTCCTCCATTCAGAAACAAGCTAGAGTGGTTATATTTAATCTGCACATGCCAAGTGGGATTCTCTCTCTGCCTGTGAAAAATGAGTACAATCATTTCACCTCAGCAGAAGTTTTCAACAAAATACAGATTTTGAGGTATAAAAGTTACTTTTTGGATGTACAGCATTTTTCTTTGAAAGAAAGTGCAGGAAATTGTCCCCGGTCTCCCCTAGTTTGATTGGTTAAAACTGGAACCACCCATGCCATTCAAAAGCAAAATGCAGTAACTATATAAAAAGACATTCAAAGTTAAGTTAAAGCATTTTCCAAATCGTTTCAAAGGTCTCAGGTACGATTTGTATTTGATATAAATTTAACACATCCTAAATCTCAGAGCAGAACCTTCACTTATGATGTATAACTTGTCTCTTTGTATGCACCTGGATACATTCCTCATACCTGCTTGTCTCAAAATAAATAGCCTTTGAGAGCATCTTGTATTCTTTGCATCTCTTGCAATACATTTATGGCAGACAAAAGCTAGTGGCACATCCGAAGCAACAAATACATAAATAAAACAGTGACTGGCACTGCATGCTGTATTAAACTAGAATTAAACCAAATGTATAAACAACTCTGTTCTCTGACATGCCGGTTTGGCTGAACTATGCACAGATTTAGAGAAAATTCAGTGTGTTGCTATACTGCTAAGATTTTGTGTTTTGTAGGGCACAAACAGTTGTACTTAGGGACTTTCAGTCTGGGGCAGAGACAGCACTCAACACTCTTTGGAGACACACAAGACACATTTTTGCATTCAAAAAACATCTAGATGGAGCTCAGCTGATGGACTGGAGTGCAAAAGAATGCAGGGGTCTTTAAAAGCAGAACTATTTTTAACTTGACAGGCAGTCCTAAAAACATGAGATATGGAGCAAGATGCTATACTGTCAGAAAAATGTGTACAACAGCTTGTCACTGGGCCAGAACCTTTAAAGTGACAATTTTGTAACTTGTCTTCTCCTAAAAGGTGCATATTAGTATGATCGAATACTACTCTAACATACACTGTGAAAAAGCAATTACATTTTAACAGTGTACTAATATTCACCTTTTAGTTGTACACCGTTACTACTACGAACCTTTTGGAGGTAAATAAGGTACATAGATCTCAAAGTCCTTTTGAGGGTACTGTCTCATAAGGTACAAGTACAATTTGTGCATGTTTTTGCATGAGAGGAGAGTGTAAACATTAGAGCAGACATCACCTGCTGCCTGGCCCCAAGTACTCCAATACCCGAGCAGTCAAACTGACCAAAATTCACAGTGGCAACTTCGGTGAAAGCATCAGTTAGTTGTTCAGATAATACTAAATAGCATTTACTGCAGCAGGTCTAAATCCATAATTTCTGGACCCAAAGGTAGTTATTGTACCAAGTGAGTTTAGTATCTGTCTTAGAGCACATTTAAAGGTCAGGATTCGGGCAGTGGAGAGAGTTGGAAGACTGCTGGCATTTAGGAACAAAACAGAATGTTGGTAGAGTGTTGCGGGGCAGGACTAGAAAGTAGAGTGCGCTGATGGGCTGACCCTGCCCATGCCTGGCTCTCCATGCGCTCCCTGGCCTCCTGCTGCAAGCAGGATTGATGAGAGTGGTCTGGCCACCAGACACCGGGCCAGATTACAAACATAACGCTTTGTCTTTGTACACCACAGCTTCTCAGAGCATGGAGGCCCCACATTAATTGGTAGCAGTCCCCCATTGAGAGAGTCCCCAGCTGTGCGATTCACTTTCACTTCTCTCATTCACCAACTCCTAGTGCGACAGTGTACGAGTAACAGAGGGAGGCAGTGAAATTGTGTGTGTACATGTGTAGATATGCAGTGGGAGCATCTCTGCATGCAACTTTGTGAATTCTGCAATGTTAACAAGATATGATGAAACACTGTGTATATCTGAATCTCACACAGGACAAAGTGACAGGAAAAAAAGGCTTTAAGGTGCTGTCAGTGGCAAGTAATTTAAATGCCAAATATAAAATGTTCCTACTAAATGACAGATATCACTAAAATCATTGTTCTGAGAAATAACACCTGTCTTTTTAACAACCCTTGGCTCTTAAATAGATGGTTCAACCAAAGATTATAGTTCACCCAAAATTGAAAATTCTGTCACCCTTTACTTACCTTCATGTCATTCCAAAACTCTTTTAAAAACATCTTATTTTATGGGCCACAGAAGAAAGAATGTAATACAGGGTTGGAACGACATGAGTGAGCAAATGATGACAGAATTTTCATTTTTGGGTGAACAATACCTTTATCAACATGGGGAGTCCGCCTTTTTTGGCCAGTCAGAAAATTTGGAGCTACTTTCTCCATCAGTCAGTTTGCATGTTCAAGCTTCCTATCATTAGAGGTTTGGAAGGAAAGGATCTGACTGAAAGGATCCCTCTAATTCTAAATCTGAAAGAAGTTTGCCATTGTTTTACTACATATTTGTAATAAAATGTGAATCAATCTAACACTAAAGCATTATTACTGTTGTAACATCATGGTTAATTTGCTGAGGCATTGTTGTCTTATAAAAGGTTATACAAAGCAGGCAAAGTGTTTTGAATATCCTGAAGGCCAGAATCTTCATCAAATTACAATGAGAATAAGTAGGGCTTGTTCCTTCTCTTATTTAAAGCATAAAATAAAATAAAATTAATTAAAACAAACCAACAAACAGAAAATTCTGGGTTCACCAACAGTGATGCATTATCAGTGTAAGTGAATAGAGCCAATTTATAGACAATGAATCAACTATTTCAATAGTTCAGCCACAAGATGTGAACAATATGTGTGTTAACACTATTTTAGTGTGGAAAAATTGCAAGATATTTCTGTGTAAAATAATATCTAGTTTTAAAAAGTCTTTTTTTTGCTTTGTTGCGATGACAACGTAATGCCTAAAACTATCATAAAAAGATGAGAACAGCTTAATTTCCATTAAGTTTAAATAATAGAAGGATTAATGTGCTTTTATTAAAATTATATGCTTCACATTAATGCTTTTAAATTCTCAAAAAATTGCTTCCTTTCACGTCCATTATAAGTGACTAAACATATCCTTGATTTGTTTTAGTTTTTTTAAGAAAACTTGAAAAAACCTTGACTTTTAAAAAAAATAAAGGCAAGGTTTGTGTGTGGTAATTAACATTATTCCACAAATGCTTTCAACTGAGTCAATTGTACTGAATTACGAATATTCCTAAAGCAGTTATGGGGCAGCAGGGAGTGGGCGAAAAGGGTCCAAAGGACAGCGGTTGGAGTCAGAGGTTTGAGAAGGATTGTGCTGCCTCATTTAGAGTCAGAGCTGGACTAGTCAGCTGTGGAAATCATAGATGTGCCAGAGCAGCAAGTGCTCTGCGAGGTTTAGGGACAAAATGCACCTTGATGCTCTCTAGCCGCATTGGTTCTCGTGTCGCATTCCTCCCTCCCTCACGAGTGGTCGCTTTGAGCGCCATCCAGGGAGCCGGGAGAAAGAAAATCGCCTTTGAGCGCGAGTTCGCAGCAGGAACCTGTCTGCGATTGTGAATGTATGTGGACTCTAGAGAGGCCCGGCACGTTTATTATGCTAAATGTGACTCTTGAATCACAGCGAATGGCTGCTAATGAAGCACACAGGGTGCCTGGGCTACAGTAGGGTGAGCTTGCTGTTGCAACTTCTCTCTGGCTACATTTATATTAATTAGTTTTTGCTTTGCAAAGATGGTACAGACGAGTATATGGACTTATCAGTGGGCTGGATCCATGCTTTCATACAGATGCTTGCTCTGAGGCAAATTAGGAGGAGGACATGAAAAAGCAAGGTAGAAATTAAACAAATATATATATAATGATTATCAACAACAGGAGAAGAACTAGGATAGATACAGAAGCGGTATGCAAAACGAGACTAAATGCGAAGACGAGAGCGAGAAAAAGGCGAGGCAGAGGAGGAAAGAGAGGAAGAGAGAGAGGTTGACCCAGTTTGCAGACACCATGCTGAGCTCCCAGCCAGCCCTGCAATAAATAACCGGCTGCTGGCTGGCAGAATCTAACAGCTGCTTGGTGGCTGTCTGTTCCTCCAATGTCTCCTTTCGTCCCCTACTGCACCTGCCCTCCTCCCTCACCTGCAGAGTGCGTGTGTGTGTAGTCATGTGGTGGTCTGTGAGTCGATAGTGATGCTAAGCACTTTGTCACCCTGCTTTAGACTGATTAGGACGTAACCAGGAAACAGCAATGTTCATGGGACATGTGCAACATCTACACATGAGCCTGACCTACTGAGAGTCTTTCAGGCAGAAACAAGAGATGAAGACACAGCTTTGAAGAAACTGATAAACAATATGAAAAGGATAATATACAGTCATTATTGCAAAATAAACCCAACTGGATTATCAAGACACCAACACAATTGGGTTTATTTTGAGATAATGTTAAGCTGACTGCACGTTATTTTACCTAATACTCCGCTACTTACAAAATATTAAACATTTTAAGAGTGAGTGCTAAAATTAGTAGTTGTTATTGTTAATAATGATTTAAAAAAAAAATCTAAATAATAAAAGTACACATAGTTATTATTACTATTTTCATATGAACATTCTTTTTAATACTTTTATTCAGCAAGGATGTAGTAAAATTGAGCGACAGTAAAGACCTTTACATTGTAACAAAGAATTACAGAATAAATTACATTAAAATGTATTAAATTGTAATATATCACAATATACTGTTCTTATTCAGTTTTTTAATAAAATAAATGCAGATATTTTAGGCATAAGACATTACTTTCAAAAACCTTAAAATCTTACAGATTGAAATATTTATCAATTTTTAATCAATTATTATTATTATTATTAGTAGTAGTAGTAGTAGTAGTAGTAGTAATAATTTCTAACAATAATAAACATATACAGGTATATATTGTAACGGAGCCGCCGAGACGTGCGGATCTATTTGCAAGCTTTTATTAATAAAGCAAAAGAGTATGGCACGGACAAGACACAAGAGTAATCCAAGGGCATAAAATACAAGGGTGGGAAACAGGAAACGAGAATATAAACAAAACAAACTAAACTTAGAGAACACAGATGGCTCGGTAAGGCAGCTAACACTAGGAGAGTATTATACGCAGAACGATACTCGGCAAAGACAGACAGGAAGTTCAAGGCTTATAAAGGTGTGTAATCAGTGCAATTCAGCTGTGTGATCAGAGCAATCTGAGATTAGGTTTGTTTGAGATGAGCAAAATCTGCGCAGAACCGATCACCGGTGATCAGCGCGAGATGCATGCCGGTTAGAAATGTGTCCGAGTGCGGTCCGCCTTGCTCTGATGTCATGCTGACGTATGTCAAAAATCTCTCGCGAGCGCAAGGCGCCCGTGTCGGATTCTGCAGTCGAGCGCAGTTGCTCTCCACCGACTGCGCTGATCAAAAGCATCATGGGAAACGACTTGCTGACGACACATCTTAATGCTCATTGGCTGCGAATGTCAGCTGATATTTTTTCCCCTTAATCCTAAGAAGTCCATTAGCTATAGCCTAATACTATTTACTTTTTCTATAGTAATTTATTAGTAATTAGGACACGTGCTTTATTTATTTACCCTTTTATTTTTATTTTCTTGGTTTGAAGTCCTGTTTGTTGTAATTTTCTCTTTATGCATTGTATGCTGGTGTTAATTTTGTACATTTACATTTTTGTACAACATTATTCCATTAAATAAATTAGTCAATCCATCAATACATGCATGCATAGGCTACATCTAATGTGACGGTTTTGCAATTAGGCCTCATGTTTGTGTGTTTTTATCTGAGATCTTTATCTGGGTCTTATTTCAGGAGTGCAGTAAACAAAGCCCACACATGCATGCTAATTTCTTAATTTAAAATGTGTTTTTGTTTCATATTAATTTTGAATAATAATTTGCTGTACACACTTTTCCTAATCATTAAACATGAAATTCAAATTTACATTAAGGTGACAAACAATTGTGTAATATATTTATATGGAATATGTTTCATGTAAAAAAGGGATAGTTCACCCAAAGATTTTTTTTTTGGGGGGGGGGGGGGGGGGGGGGGTAAACTGTCCCTTAAGTAGGATACACATAATTAGGTTAATCAGCTGTGCCATATCCCACTCTGAAATGTTTAACCCATAATTAGGGATAACAGTGTAAATTTAGTGCAGCATCTGTGTGCTCCTCATTTCTCATTATGGCTTTGATTATAAAAGGCATCCACAAAGTGCAATAAAGAACGCGAACGCGATCTCTTCCATTGCTGACGTTTGCAGTCCAACAACACAACGAGATTCACGAAGTGTCCGGCTTGCCTGCACTTTTTTCACTCCTCCCCTCACTGCAGCCGCCTACTCTCGACTAAATTACAGGCGAGTCAAGGCGCATCTCAAACAAGCCTATTGGTGACAGCTGTGTGTCATCAGTGCAAAAGATGATGGGAATTGTAGTTCGTGGGTGAAGTGCAACAGTAGTGTGGTGCAAAAGTCAATGTGATGGAGGAGGGACCTCTGGTGGTGAGTAAATGGAAGTCCACAGACCAGATCCGTGACAGACAGACAGACAGACAGACAGATATTTGTGGTTCGCTTCAGCTTGTGGACTAGAAAACAAACAAACCCTATGGCAAAACCGCAGACTTGGTAACCCTGATAGCATATGCAAACAATGGGTACATTTTTAGTTATACAGTTTAGCAGTAATTATATAAAATATTTAACTATACATTACACTATACAAAAAGCTGTGCAATAAATATAACAAGCATAAAGATATCACACTGATGACATGAAATCCTGTCAAAGTGTGAATCTCTGCCCTTTAACACATGCATTGCCATCAAATAAATATTCATAAAAGCTCAAGGACAGCTCGCCCATATAATCCCATGCTGCATGTTGTCAATAGACTGCATCTACACACATTTTCCCTCCTTTTCAGGCCTCGTTTCTCCTGCTCAGATGAGCAAGATGTGATTGTATTCTCAAAGTCAAAGCCACTATTCACCAGGGACTCACCAAAAGCTTGACAGGATTGTATGTGCTACGTGTGCCTATGCATTCAGAAAATCGCGTTCGGTGTGAATACGCGTGCTGGAATGTCCTCTTGCCCTTGTCGAGGGTCATGCCCCACCAACAATCAATCAATGAGCCCTTGATCATAGGGGTTACGCAGCCCACATTCCCTGTCTCCTTCAGGGAAATAAGGACGCATTGTTCCCAGCACAGAAATGCACAAACACAGCAGGCCCAGATGTCCTATACAGCTACCGCATCCAGTAACACCCACCAGTGGTCAGTGCTTCTAAAGTGGCTGTGTGCATTACAGCTCACTAGGATTTGCTGTTGCAGTACACACTAGTGGTTTAATGTTTTAGTGCTTGCTAGAGGTCTAATGTTTCAGAGTTCATTAGAGCTCTAATATTTTAGTACCTACTAGAGGTCTGATGTTTTATTGCTCAGCAGTAGTCTAATGTTCTGGCGTTTTAGTACTCATCACAGGTCTGGAGTTTTAGTGGTCACTAGTGGTCTAGCATTTGAGCACTCGCTAATGGTCTGATGTTTTAGCATTCAGCAGTGGTCTAATGTCTCCAGCATCCTGCAACATAACTTTAGCATAATAAATTGTAATTGCATTAATGTTTTGCATAATTTCCATTATGGCACAATGATTATTGCAAGATAAGAGGAGAAAAATTAGAAAAAAGGAGAGTAAAATCCAATATGTCATTGAATATTTTAGGTTGCCATTCATCATGAATTACATTGTGGTGGAGGGCTGCACTTTCTGAAATGTCAAGCATGGCAAAAGCAGGTGGGAGCTGACTGTGATTAATCGGTTTTAACCAAAGTAGCATTCACCATTGACCCTAAAGCAGAGAATCATAGGCTTTTAGGCGGTTTTCACACTCGGTTTGATTGCTTGATCCAAACTCGAATTCAATTCCACCCCCAAAGGTCACTTATTACAATGTATTATTTGGATTCAATCCATGGTACATTTGCGTCATATGTAAGTACAGCCGTGTGTACTAATGGCTGGTGCTTGCTACTCTGGCTAGGCAACAACTAATACAACTGAAAAATAAACAAATACAACTGAGAGTGTTGCTCAGGCTAGGCAATATACATTTTAAATACTGCATTGATTTTAAAGTTCTCATCAGTATTAAAAACAACATAAGTTCAATTAATTTCTTTCAATCAACTCTGATTGATTGATTGAATGATTGATTTGCATCATTACTCAGAAATGTTAATGAAAGCTTTTATGAATTTTTTTTCTGTTAATATTTTAATTCGTTTTTATTAATTTTATTTATAAATATATTATAAATACAGAAATGACATGACTAAATAATAAATAAATAAATAAATAGTAATTAAATTAAAATAATAATAAAATAATTGTTATATAAATGCAATCATTTTATTATATAAAACTATATATTTTTAATCATGGAAGCTTTTTGAATTGCTATTTTTTCTAGGTTAATGTTTTAATGAATGATTAAAAAATAAATAATTATATTAAAATAACAAAATCATATGTGTGTGTGTGTGTGTGTGTGTGTGTGTGTGTGTACACCGCTGCAGATATACGTACATATATAAACGCATCATACAGGTGCATCTCAATAAATTAGAATGTCGTGAAAGTTAATTTTTTCTTGTAAGTTAGAAACTTTAATACATTTTAGATTCACTGCATGTAAAGTAAAACACTTCAAAAGTTTTTTGGTTTTAATTTTGATGATTAGAGCTTACAGCTCATGAAAGTCAAAAATCAGTATCTCAAAATATTAGAATATTTACATTTGAGTTTCAATTAATGACCATCCCTACAGTATAAATTCCGGGTATTTCTTGTTCTTTGAAACCACACTAATGGGGAAGACTGCTGACTTGGCAATGATCCAGAAGACGAACTTTGACGCCCTCCACAAAGAGGGTAAGTCACAGAGGGTCATTACTGAAAGGTGTGGCTGTTCAAGGAGTGCTGTATCAAAGCATATTAAATGCAAAGTTGACTGGAAAGAAGAATTTGGGTAGGAAAAGGTCCACAAGCAACAGGGATGACTGCAAGCTTGAGAATACTCGTCAAGCAAAGCTGATTCAAACACTTGTGAGTGCTTCACAAGGAGTGGACTGAAGCTGGAGTCAGTGCATAATGAGTCTCCACGCTCAGACATTTTCAGGAAAAGGGATACCAAGCTACTTCTGAACCAGAGACAACGTCAAAAGTGTCTTACCTGGGCTGTGGAGAAAAAGAACTGGACTGTTGCTCAGTGGTCCAAAGTCCTCTTTTCAGATGAAAGTCAATTTTGCATTTCATTTGGAAATCAAGGTCCCAGAGTCTGGAGGAAGAGTGGAGAGGCACAGAATCCATGTTGCTTGAAGTCCAGTGTGAAGTTTCCACAGTCATTGATGATTTGGGCTGTCATGTCTTCTGCTGGTGTTGGTCCACTGTGTTTTCTGAAGTCCACAGTCAACGCAGCCATCTACCAGGAAATTTTAGAGCACTTCATGCTTCCTTCTGCTGACAAGCTTTATGGAGATGCTGATTTCATTTTCCAGCAGGACTTGGCACCTGCCCACACTGCCAAAGGTACCTGTAAGGGAGCCAGTGGTGTGTCAACTACAATAAGAAGGGCTCCGAGGATGTTCTGAATAGTATAATCACCACTGTTCCGAATGTACCGGCAGATGGAGGCGTAAAAATAAGGTGACGTGACAACGGAGTCAAAAGTTCAGGGTGTTTATTCCCATGAGTGAAAAAAATGGTCCCCATCCTTCTAGTGTGATAAAAACGTGCACAGTGCAAATCCAAAAACTAAAAATAAAACAAAACAATAACAAAAACTGTTCAAACAATCATTTGGCTATGTCAACAAATTGACCCAAAAGACAGCGACTCCAACACCCTCTCACAACTCACTCTACAAGTCTCCACAGAACCTGAGAGGCCATCTTAAAAAGACAAAGCCCCTCCTACTTGGTCTAAACCATTTTGTAATTAAAGGTAATACAAACAACTCAAGAAAACAAATAAATGTACTTTAACAGTAACAAAGAGATAATCTGATATTATAACACAAAACACAGAAATTTGAAACAAAACAAAAACGCAATCAATTATTAAGGCTTAACAATGCTCAACCCAGAATTAAGCAGATCACCTACATCCCCCTTCCTACTTGAGTACAATTAACCATGCCATCTATTGGCGGGAATGGGATCTTCAAAATGGTGAGCATTTACTGTGACCGGGTTTTGACTGTTTGACATGAAAACTGTTCCAGTACATAAGTATAGCTATTTATAATATGTAACTTGTTATACAGAAACAATAAACATTTAACTTGATCACCGGTCTCACTTTACTTCTTTACTCAACACAACCAAAATACATAAACCAACCTGAAATTTATGACTCATTAAATACCAAACTTTGAAAGGAATGACTTGAGGACATGAACAACATTACATACCACATGATCAATGACTAACATATCTGTGTTAACTGATGTTCAGTTTGTGTGAAACAGATAGGAAAGTGGATGTATGTTCATAGTTCCAAGTCAATATAAGAATCATAAAAATCTCTAGTCACAGAGCC
Organism: Barbus barbus; assembly: GCF_936440315.1. Taxonomy (NCBI): domain Eukaryota; kingdom Metazoa; phylum Chordata; class Actinopteri; order Cypriniformes; family Cyprinidae; genus Barbus; species Barbus barbus. Next base: position 12,120,281 of record NC_136762.1, on the reverse strand, counting down.
TCTCTGTGACAGTACCAAAAGCTGATTCAATGACCATGGTGTTACTGTGCTTGATTGGCCAGCAAACTCGCCTGACCTGAACCCCATAGAGAATCTATGGGGTATTGTCAAGAGGAAGATGAGAGACACCAGACCCAACAATCAATATAGATGACCTGAAGGCTGCTATCAAAGCAACCTGGGCTTCCATACCACCTCAGCAGTGCTACAAACTGATCACCTCCATGCCACGCCGAATTGAGGCAGTAATTAAAGCAAAAGCAGCCCCTACCAAGTACTGAGTACATATACAGTAAATGAACATACTTTCCAGAAGGCCAACAATTCACTAAAAATGAAGTATACTAATGAAGTATTCTAATTTGTTGAGATAGTGAATTGGTGGGTTTTTGTTAAATGTGAGCCTAAATCATCACAATTAAAAGAACCAAAGACTTAAACTACTTCAGTCTGTGTGCATTGAATTTATTTAATACACGAGTTTCACAATTTGAGTTGAATTACTGAAATAAATGAACTTTTCCATGACATTCTAATTTATTGAGATGCACTTGTATAATTATTAAATATTATTATATATTTGTGTTTATTTAATGAATATATAATATAAACATATAATGAATTCCATCAAATGGTACATTGCCCAGCTTTATTGTTCACTTTAGTTTTACTACAAAAGTATGCACAAAACAGCACTTGAATCCGCTGCCCACCCAAAGCAATTTCTGCAGAAACAAAGCGCAATTAATATGATCATAAATTATATGTCATCAACAGTGGTTCAGTTCCACAAATTATATCTGATTGCTTTCACACCAATTAAAAACTATACTGGCGTCCAACACTCTACACCAACAACTTTGTGAAAATGCCCTTGAGAATGAATGAATAAACACAATGACACACAGTCCCACTGAATGAAGGAAATACATACACGTGTGTGCTGCTTGGCTTGTGCAATATATTACAGTACACCTAATGAGGAGATAATGCAATATGGGTCCAGATGTGCTCATTATCAACCTCTGTGCATGCCAAATATATACTCATAGGAGAGCAGAGAGAGGAAGTATTGTAAGCAAATGAGGACACTGATAGCATGCATCAAAAGAGTTCTCCACACGAACAGTCTGTTCCAGAGTGCATCTTGTAAACAGTTTTTCGGTGTGTTCAAACTAGATGTGAATCTGTGTCTTTGGCGTGTGTTTGTGTTTCGGCTCGAAAGATGACTCTTCTCTCAAAGGGCATGCTGGCATTGATCCTGTCTGGCTATGTTCCACTGGCAACATCATCAACATACTTTTATCTCCTAGCCACTCGTCTTGATGGATGACTCTCCAAATGTTGCTCTCCAAATTAAATCCTTTGAAATCTCTTTGTTGACTGCTTTATTATTTTGACTCTCTGGGTCTCTAGCAGCATTAGCGGAATAGCTCACTCAAAACTGGAAAAAATGGTCATTTACCCACCCTCATGTTGTTCCAAACCTGCCTTTTCTGTGGTGCCCAGTGTTTTTTGGACCCCATTTACTTTCATTGTATGAACAAAAACAGTTCAAAAACATTAAAAATGTCTTCTTTTGTGTTCCACAAGTCATACAGGTTTGGAAAAGCATGAGGGTGTTAAATAGTCTATTTATTTCCCTTTATCACAGATATCACAAATAAATGCAGAATAAAATTAAAGCTGACAAACACACAGCCATGTAGATCAATTGCAGTCTGCATCCTCGCATGCTCAGTAACTCATTGATGTATATGTTAGCCAGTATATGCACACATGAGATAGCGAGATAGTAGGTAGAAAGAACCATATGTGTTGTGACACCCTGTCACCTCTGCCTGCCTGAAAGCAGGAGATAAGTGCAGAAAAATTATGGCTGGAGCTGGCGGAGAGGTTGGCGGAATGGAGCGAGAGAAAGTTAGAGAGACAACAGTGGCTAAAGCCATGAAGACACAGACAGATGTACAGATAGAGTGTAGCGTGCCACCTGTGTAATGCTTGGCAGCTGAGAGCTGTATTGTGCTTCTCTCTTTATTTGTTTCCTGAGTTATCTGGAGAGCAGATTTTGGAGGTTCAATTTTGCTGATAATAAAGGGAGGTAATGAGGACTCCAGTAGCAGACAGCTGCAGAGCCAGCAGTAGAGCACATGGGAGCAGACTCCTTAATGCTGTCAGACACATGCTGAGAATAGTAGCACGCGTGGTCTACTTTCAGTCACTGGTGTTCAACTGACTACTGGACTGTTGGTGAGTTATGGTTTACACTCATTAGCTGTGTTCTGAAACCTCGGGAGCTGCTTCATGGCCCTATGTATAGGCAGTACCGTAAACATCATGAAAAATCATAAATTACTGATTTGGATGTTCAACATTGGCGGTATAATTAAGATGCCTAAATTTTGGATTGGAAGTGTACCCATTATGCTACCACTGTAGGCTCACTAAGGTTTAGAATAGAGTTTAATATTGAATGCTGAATGTCCAAAATGACACATTTCAAATAAGAAAAAAAAAGAGAGACATAACCAGCCATTTTCATATATATTTGAGATTCTGAAACATACAGTGTCCTCCAAAAGTTTGTAAACATTTAAATAAATATACATTACTATCCAAAAGTTTGGGCTGAGTAAATTTTTTTGTGTTTGTTTTAAAGAAATTCAGCAAAGATGCATTAAACATGTCAAAAGTGCCATTTATAATGCTTCAAAACATTTCTGTATTAAATAAATGCTGTTCTTTTGAGCTATTCATCAAAGACTCTATAATAAAAATAAAAATCATGGTTTCCACAAAAATATTAAGCAGCTCAACTGTTTTCAACATTGATAATAAGTATTTCATTTTCCAGCTATTGTTCAAAACCTCACTTTGCCTATAGGGCATTTCCAATCTCTTAAAGGGCAGCGTATATTGAATTTGTCTCATAATGGAAGAAGCAGTAGATATAGAAATATATTAAATGTGGTTATAAATCAAAACAGACTTAAAGGGTTGACGCTGAAACTCATAAAAACATGATGGATCTTGATTACTATTCTATGTTGTGGTGCATCACTTGCTCATATTCACACTAATGTTACTTTACATCCATAATCCTGAAAGCAGTGGCCTTGTGCTGAGTGCAGACTGGTCTTTAGGCTACAGACTAATTGTAGGCGGTATTAGGTCTGTACAGGCTTTCTAGGGAGCAGGCATTAGTGAGGCTAAGAATCTCCCTTCGCTTTAATGCTGGACTCGTTCCAGCCCTCCTACCCCTCTGACCGGAGACTTTGCTCCACTTCCACTTCTATATTTAGAGGCTGCTTAAACAGCAAGACTGTGTAGCCTGACCTCAGTGAAACAGGCTAATATGTACAGCAAAATATGTACAGTGTTGTAATGATGTGTGCCAGACAACCTCTGCAGAGATTGTGTGTGTGGTCCTATGCACGGTTTTGACGGCATTGTCGGATACATGAAGACGGCACAGCTGGACTCGGATCACACGTCCCGGCTAAGTGAGATAAATGGCGCGGTATTCACTCCTAACTGGGAGCGCCGCTAAAAGGCCTCCCACATGCCGTACACTATGTAATGATCATAAACTCTCGCCCCCACACAAGTACGCTTACTCGGCATGCTCACCGGTGTGTGAAGGCTCTTAGAGTGTAAAGTTCTTTTAAGGGAACCCTAGGGAGACAGGTTCATCCAGAGAAGAGATCGCTTTTCCCATAATCCCCAGCCTCTAATGGACTTGTTGTGTGATGGGGTGAGAGGGGCCCTTGGAAGTTTCCTAGAAGCATCTTTTCCTGGAGCTGAGGACTTCAAAGGTGCCCCAAGCTGTACTGGTCTTTTGGTGAAAAGGTTAAAGCTGCTGATAGGAAAAAAGAAGGAGAAGACAGATCATTGGATGGGGAAAAGGAATGCTAGGAGGACTGAACAGGTACAAGACCAAGCTATGCAAGATATTGTCATGTCCACTTAAATTCATCCCAAGCTTGGAAAAATACGCCTGTTGGCAACATTTCTACAAAATGATATTACGCAACATTTCCTGACACTTTCAAAGTGAAATTTCCCGTGAGTAGCACTCTAATGGACCATGTTCAGTTTTGTCCAAAACAGAGTAACTTGAATGTTGCAATTTTGGTTGTTGTACGTATCGTGAGTGGTGCTTAAAAGGTTAGTGATCTATCGTATTTGAAAACAACTTACCACCATACCCTAAAACTAACCAACACTGTTAACAAAAGCCAACGTGAGATAAAAATGAAGCAACTATGCCATTTCAGTTTGCTTTTGCAAGCTGTTTTGTTATGACTTGTGTTTCATTGGATTTTGGCATCCCAAGTGCAGCGCTGTACCAGGTGCGCTACCGAGCAAGTTTACTACACCAGAAAAGCCATACATATTGACTGGTTGTGATGCAAATGTCAGCATTTATAAGTTTACAAGTAATTTACTATGGTTATACAATATTGGGGTAATAACATGGCATTGTGCAAGAAGCTTTGCATCCTGGTCTTTATTAACTGATAATCAAAACTTGTATGAAAAAGAATAAAAATCTTAGGTGTCTTACTGCCAATAGTCTTCATTTCAGCTGGAAACTGCAGTTAATTGTTTGTATGTTTACAAAGCCTTGAAAAAATGTAGGTAGAGGGATGTTTTTTCAGTGAGTCTGTGTTGCTTTAATTATGCTTGCAAGACACTGAAAAGACCAGCAGGATATTCAAAGAGTGATAACCTATCTGCTTTTCCATTAGATACAGTGGTTAGAGTGGGACAACTGGAGAATGGGAGCGACAGGGAGAGGCAGACACGTTGACAGAGACCTGGATTGAAAAAGAAGCATATTGGAGAGGCAATCACAGAGGGACAATGAACGTTTGAATTGTTTATTTGAAATTTTATTCATTGGAAATGGGATGATGGAGCAAAATAGTCAGAGAAAAAGAAAGACACTTACAGATGGAGAATGATGCAGCAGTTTAGGTTCTTGGCTCATGAAAGACTGAATTTCTGTCTTCTTCAGGTGTACAGCTGCCAGGCTATTTAGCATTTAGCATTAGCATCCAAATCAGCCCAGTAGCACTATGCAAACTTGCCACATATGGCTACCGACACCCTTTGAACCAGCTGCTTAGCTGCATAGCACACCACTATAATTAAGGGATAATAAGTTTGCATAAAAAGTCATGCAGCAGCATTCCTTCAAGGAAGCGCAGTGTCTAAATGTAAATGTGTAAATTCTAAACATGGTTAAATATATTTATGGATTCATCTCAGGTCAACGAAGACACACACATACACACACACACACGCACACACTCAGAGGTGCTGAGCAAAAGGGCTTCTGAGTGCAGTATTTTTGCAGCTTTAAGCAATTCCCAGTCCTCTGTCATGCTTAAATACTTTTTCCGTGTAGCTACTCCCTCATCCTCCAGGCACTTCTAGGAGAAGGACAACATAAAATGACAGAACATTCAGATCCGGTGTGCTATTTTAGACCCCTAATCCAAAGCGTTAGTGTGGTGTAATACACCGTTCTCTGCCCAAAGCGCAGTGTAAAAGTAATGACATTTGGCTTATAGATGAACCTTAATGTGTCTTATTTAGATTTTCATTTACTCATACATTTATAATAATAATAATAGCTTATATAGATTTAACATTCTGTACATTACTGTTCAAACGTTGGTTGTCTGTAAGAATTTTGAATGTTTTTGGAACATTTCACCAAAGCTGGATTTATATGCTCAAAAATACAGTAAAAACTGTAAAATTATGTTAAACTGTTTTAGAATATTATTGTCCTTCAGAAATGACTCTAATGTGCATTCCTTATTATCATTGTTTAAAATAGTTGTGCTGCCTATTATTATGGTGAAAATTATGTTTTTGTTCATGATTTTTTTGGTGAATAAAAGATTCCAAGTAATTTTACTGTAACTTTTTATCAAATATTAATGCATCATTGCTGAATAAAATGAATTTATTTAAAAAATAACTTACAAATTTTTTTACTTTTGAACAGTAGTGCATATATATATATAGTGTAAATATGTATAATTATTAGATTTAGCAGTTGTTTGCATGGCAATGTTTCATTTCTTTTTTTTTCTGTTATAGAAAAAAAGTATAATATATTTAGTATTCTTTTTTCTAAAGACAAAAAGTGACTTTGTGTATGCATTTATCTTCAAAGACACACACGCACTGCAAAAAAATAACTGTGTATATCTTTTGCCGTGCCTGTACCTGCACTGCGAGCTATGTGTAGCTCATCACTGCCGCTCCACTACTTCCAGTCTTGTCTCTATACAGATGTTACCATGGAAATTTCCAGTAGGGTCACAGTGGGGTTCATCTCTTCAGGGAATACATCTGTTAGATGTCAAGGTCAGCGTGCTAAGCACAGGTCATTGACCAACTGTTGCGTGGCATTCTGAGCAGGCATTGTCAATGATGGCATTTCTTCCGCCTCGTTTGCTTGATGCAGTCATACAGGGGCACAGAATTGCACGAAAGGTCAAGAGAGTGTCCTCATGTATCCCTAAAAATCACCACACTTATCTGTCAATGACAAATTAGAATGAGCAAGATTATTTAAAGGAAAAGCCTTTTAAACATGTAGTTGAAAAATTGTGATTAAGTTCTTAGAAATTTAATGATTGCATTGATCAGGTTTTATACAGTTTTCAGAATTTTTAGATACATTTCAACCAAAGTTTTGATGTAGGAAAAATATTAAACATGATAAAACCATCAAATGAGAAGTAACATTTTTCCTGACAACATAAACATTTTAGCAACAAAAAAGTTTATGTTTGAAGGACAAGCCTTAATTGGATTTTTTTCCCTCAAGTGCTCCAAAACTCCATCTCTGCCTTGCACCTTGAATATGTTTTTTTTAATGCCACCCTGACATCTTTTACTTCATGACCCACAAAAATATCAAAATGCATTTTAACTTAGAAACTGGTCTGTTCATAATTGTGCAAATTACACTTACAACAATTAAATTGTTATTTTAAGGGATTATACACTACTAAATATTTGGGCTCAGTTTGATTTTTAATACCTTTATTCAGCAAGGACACATTAAAATAATCAAAAATGACAGTAAATACATCTATAATGTTACAAAAGATTTATAATTCGAGTAAAGCTGTTCTTTTGATCTTTCTATTCATAAAAAAATCCAGAAAATACATATGCCATAGTTTTCATGAAAATATGTTAAGAAGCCCAACTGTTTTCAACGCTGATGATAATAAGAAATGTTTCTTGAGCACCAAATCAAAATATTAGAATTTGATTTCTGTAGGATCACTGACACTGAAGACTGGAGTAATTGATTACTGACAATTTAGCTTTACCTTCACAGGAATAGATACAATTTTAAAATATAATACAATTTTTTATGGTTTTCTATTTCATTATATTTTAAAGTTGTATCTATTCCTGTGAAGGTAAAGCTAAATTGTTATCTATGCCTTAAAAGGTAAAGCTAATTACTCCAGTCTTATTATTTTAAATTGTAATAATATTTCAAAATATTGCTGTTTTTATTATGCTTTTGATCAAGTAAATGGTGAGAATTAAGAGATTTCTTTCAAAACATTTATATATCTATCTATCTATCTATCTATCTATCTATATATATATATATATATATATATATATATATATATATATAAAATTCTTCAAATTCCTGATGTGCGGTGGGTTGGGGGGAGGTTGTGGGGGAATTAGTTGTCTGGTACATTTTCTTGTTTGTTGTAACCTACATGCTACTTTGAAAATAAATAAAAACACTGAATTACAAAACATTTTTATAAATCTTACCAAATGATTTAAATGGGTTAAATGTAATATGAAATTCAATGTAAAATTATTTGGGGCACAAAGTGCCAAAGTTACTTTTGACCTCTCAGCACAGTTATTAAATTAAAAGACATATTTAACAACTTTCTCCGTCCATTAGCATATATTTTGTGACACTTATTATAATATAACTAATTAATGAAACCTTTGAAAACCTTATTAAAACCTATATATACTTAATCACATTTTATTCTACAAATACATGCTTGTCTTTCCAATGCTTCAAAATCTACAACACTCAAACTTTTCAGAGGGCTTTTTTTTTTGCTTCAATGACTGTGCAGAATCTTTCTATACTTTCAGCAAGTCTGTTTGTTTTCTGCCTGTCTATAAACATCTCTGATAAGGCCGAGAGCAAGGTACTGCCTATCTCATCAAAGCCTATGCTATTTAAATCAGCCCTGCTCTCAAGTACCCAACTCATTCCGCCCGAGTTGTGCTTTTCTTCGCTGTCATTTTGCTCTGCTCCCTCTCCTTCCCTCCTGGCTCCTCTGTCTGGCATATGACTCACAAGCAGTTGGCGCGAAGTGTGTTAATCTTTATTGCCCTCCCATCGGCCCCCAGTGCACTCGGAGTTCTGTTCTCTTTATTGGTGCGTGGTAAGTGTACTGTGTGTGCTTTCACAGTGCCGATAGATGATTTTCAGCCCAATCCCATTGCCCGCTCCATATACAGACACACACAGAAGTCAAAAACACTCTTGCAGGTTTGCCTTCTTGTCAGGTGCACTGTTTGATCCTCCTCATACAGCCAGCCATGCACACTCCACTTATTTCATTCATCCTATTCCTCCCAGTCGCAACTCTCAAACCCTCTGACAGCGATGTTCCCCAGGGCTCTCTATCTGCCATAGTCTGATCTCATTTTCTTTCTGTCCTAAAGCAAAATGGATAATAATTAATTGATAACAGATGGATGAGTTAAAACAATGGTGGGTTACAATAAAGCACCTCTCCGTCAGCTGCTGTCACACGCAGCAAGGAAATGTAGAGGGAAGCCAGACTCCCAGAGCCCCAGGGGAACGTGAACTCAATGATGCATCACGTCCTGGACAAATGACTGCCCCCTCCCTATCACATTAAAAAAAATAATAATAATAATTACACAATAAAATAATAATAATAATATTTGACACACATATACTACCTTTCAAAAGTTTGGAATCGTTAAGCAGTTTTTATGTTTTTGAAATAAGTCTCATATGCTCAACAAGTCTGCATTAAATATTATATTAAATATTATAATAATTTAAAATAACTATTTGCTATTTTAATTTATTCCTGCGATGGCAAAGCTGAATTTTCAGCAGCCATAGACCTTAGCCAGGGTGGCGTTACTGTATTGTACTGTTCTTTAACAACGTACTAATTGTTACGCTGAAAAACGTCTTTCTGAAAAAAATCAGTAAACAAAAACGCATTAAAAGTTTATATAGTGCATGTCATTAGTTTGTCTCTCGCAGCCATTTTTAATCGATGTTTAATTCAATATGGTGTATAACCTGACTAAAGTTTATTACACCAGTCTTTAGTGTTACATGATCCTTCAGAAATCATTCTATTATCAAACATCTCTATTATGCAACTTTTGATCAATTTAATGCATCCTGTCTAAACAATAATTATATAACAATTCCAAACTTTTGACAGGTAGTGTTCATCCCCATTTCTCACCTTCAGTCACACAACATGATTTTCTTCTCTACAGCCACTTTATTTGCCTGTTTTACTCAGTGTTTGTATTTGCCTGTTCATTTAACGTGGTCAACTCGCGCACCCCAGTCCTCATTATGTTCGCTGTAGGCCGCGTGTATGCACTTATCAAGCTTGAGAGCTCATTAGATAAATTTGGCCTTTTTCACGGACGCTGCTCTCACTGTCTGAGAACTGTAGATAAACAGTGGGCCACGGAAGATCACGGCAAGCATTGTTATTTATAACAAAGGTCACTTGAATCAACAAAAATGCCATTGCAAAGGCTCTCATAGTGCCCTCCAGTGCCAAAGGTTGCAGCTACAACAGATTTTACCAGATACACATAATACCCATCATGCCCTCTGCTCCTTCTGAGTTATTACTTTATCACTCTGAAAAAAAAAGCTATTAGTTTTATTCAGCACACTGGGAGTTCTGAGTCTAGAAAACGCGGATTACTTTGAATCTACTGTAAAATACGTTAGATCAACAATATTCTTTAAAAGTTGTTCCAATTGGTCTAACAAAGTTGTCTGAACCAACAACTGCATATTGCTGATTTGTTAATGTACAGATTGCATTACAGCATAAATAAATTTAGCGGGTGGCTGTTTTAGGATTATTGTTGTGCTGTTTATTGACTTTATTTGTGCTGCTGCTGTTGTTGTTTTTGTCGTCACTGTTAATTATTTGCAGTCGCTCCAAACCTCTATGAATTTCTTTCTTCTATGTAACACAAAAGGACAAATTTTGAGAAAAAAAATTATAATATACTATATATATATATATATATATATATATATATATATATGTGTGTGTGTGTGTATATATGTATGTGTGTGTGTGTGTGTGTGTGTGTGTGTGTGTGTGTGTGAGAATGTACCAATTAAAACAGAAATGGCATTATTCTGAGTATTGTCAGCCATTTAATAATATTTTAGGCACAATGTTAAGTATGCAACTATCTTTTGCTTTCATTTTTGTGTGAACTATTCTTATCTATCCATCTATCTATCTATCTCTCTGTCTGTCTCTCTGTCTGTCTGTCTGTCTGTCTGTCTGTCTGTCTGTCCGTCCGTCCGTCCGTCCGTCCGTCCGTCCGTCCGTCCGTCTATCTATAGTGAGAAAGGCTGTATTAAAATAAAACAGATTTCACCTAATACAAATGTAACCTGTCAAATAATATCCTTGCATGGCTTGTTACCTAAATGAACATTCCTTTGAGCTCTAAACGGTGATGATTTAAGGATATTTTCTATTTTTTAAGAATGCATTGCTTTGCCTCGGTGCAAAGAAACTAGAGTTTAAGGTCAGTTAGCACATAGCACATGTATTTACTCTAGATACAATAATAAAATTGCGATCACATGCTGTAAATGGATGAGATCTATTATTGAGGTCTCGCTCCTCTGATCTCCAATTCCATCCTGAGCCAACGCACCCTGTTGTGGCAGCCAGTCGCAAGGAAATTTAATCACAAGAATCAGTAGCAGCTGGATTATTTCCGAGCATGGAAATAGTATCATGTCATTATGATGAGTTTTCCAAAAGGTTTTCCATAATATGGAAAATGTGGAGCACTGATATTGCTTGGGTGTCATTATGGACTGGACTACTGTATACATGCAGACCATTATAGCCCTCATATTTCATAATATTATTTAATGATGGTGCTAAATGATAAATAGAGCCTATTATAGTGAGTTATGGCTATTGAACATACTTTTACACAGCAGTAAATATGCTCTCTTGAATGTGAGTTTCCTGTATGTGCCTGAATGCTCTTTAAACTCCAAAGGCTCAATATACACAGCTTTTATTCTCAAGCAAAGCTCGTAGTTCTCAACAAATCACATTTTGCCCCTGAAAGGAAAATGTTACCACTGAAACTTGGATAACAGAGCAATGTAGCCAGTTAATCAATTTACAGTCATGCAACTATAACACTGCATGAACACATATTATGTAAAAAGCGCACATCATATTATATTACCAGAAGTTCAACATCACAGCCCAAACATTAATTATAAGGCAAACTACTTCCAAATGATCCTACAGTTCAGAGTAATTAAACATTACTTTCTAATTTCTCTAATGAGAAGTCATTATTAAAATACAAGGCTGCACATGACATTTCTGTCAGATTTGACTTCTCTGTGTGGAAAAATCGAATGGCTTTGCAGGGAGAGAAATATATTCATAAAATGAGCCGCTGAATCACTGAACATTAATAAGGCAAATGAAATAATTTTGTGCTGTGCCAGATGAGCAACAGATTGGAGGACTCGGTAAAATCTTGGTTCTAAAAAACATGGTGAACTTAAACTTGAAGTGGTCTGAAAGGATGTCTTAAAGCTAAGGTAATGTTGCAGAAAGATTAGTTTAAGGTGAAAAATACAACCACAGTAATTATGACTCATTTGAAAACCCATTCCATTTTCCCTTTCTGTTCTGACAGTACTGAATAATTGATCACTTTTCTCACTGAAGTGGTGCCATTGAACAGGTACACTGAGGGAAATGGGTCATTGCTACATTCAGAAGAAATAAATGTAAACTCTGCCTCTGACTTTCATGTGCGGTGCACATAGGAAAGTCATTCACCGTAATTCTGATTTCAATAAATTATGAAATGTTTGAGATTTCTAGTTTAGAAGTTTGGCTGTTTTTTCCCACTTCCATCTGTGTCTGATGAATCTTTCATCTCTGGCTACAAAAGACTGCCACTTGTATTGCTAACATTGAGCCTGTGAGACATGGGGATTCTTCTTTTCAAAACAGACCGCAGCCTGAATCTCAAAGTTGCGACAAACCTCCCAAGGTAAGGTCAGGCAAGAGAATAAGAATATAGCGAGACATCCTTGTGTTTGCAAAGAAAAAAAAAAACGTTTTAAAATAGATTTCACATTCCTCATCTATACAGCACATTTTCAGCATTATTCTACCAATTAAAATAATTTTAAAATTTGTTATCATTTTTTTGCTGGCACCCTCTTTTTAAACACTTACCAAAGAAATTACATGTCCAAGCCACAAGACTAAATCTATTCTTGTTCAGAACTCTTAAAGGGAATTTCTTGAAGTCGGTTACAGTTCGACACTTTTAAAAATAAAGATTATTTATTGCTATGGTTCCATAAGATTTTATTTTAAATGTCACTGGCTTTAAATAGCTCATTCATAAAGTATTACAGTATTTTTGAATCTTTTCAAGAAAGAAAGAAAGAACCTTTCTAAACTGAATAAATATGAAGAAAGATTTTAAACAAATCAGTTGAGTAAAATAATTAATGATTCATAAAAACAGTCACATTTTGTTCTTGAATGAATCAGAGTTTAGAGTGAATTATGAGTGGAAAAAAGTAATTTAATAATTTAGTCACGTGTTTCGTTTATGAATGAATCAGTATTTTTGGAAGGAATTGGTTGAGTGAATGTGTGTGCGTGTATAGACTCATACCATGATGTTATACCATCTATTCCGATGTAGCAAGATCTGAAACAACAGAAACACAAAGAAAACATAATATCACAATACCTATAAACTACAGATAAACCCTCACAGTGATAAAGTCAACAGTTCCATATTGTTACTGCCATGAAATGGAAAAAGCTAAACTATTAGCATTCTAATAGTTCCAGATTAAAAAGCAAAATACTTTTTAATCTGACGAATTACTGCCAAATTCTTTGTTGCCTCCATGCAGGCCAGCTGCTTTGATTTTGAAATTAGACTTGGCTTCATGGTGGGTGACTCTGTGAGTAGAGAGGAAGTGTGATTAAGGCAGCATGAAACAGCTCCTGCCATTGCTAAACAGACAGAAGACCTCCAACTAGCCAGCAGTGGCTCTCCTTCAAGATCGTCCTCTCAAATACTGAGACATCAACCATTTAGTCTCCAACATTTTATAAACAGCCTAGCAGAGTTTTGTCAAGTGATTTTCACAATCACCTCTCCCTCTTTTTCTCTCTTTCTCCTCTCCCCCATGTTGCCATGTGCAGCTGTCAGATATTATATCTCTCTGTTGCTCTCGGCCTTTCTTTTCTCTCTGCCAATATCCCTTCATTCTTCTTTTTTTCTTTATATAGTACAGTCCAGGGGATCAAGTTTTTGTCGGTTAATGTGGCCCTGTTAGCTCTTGCTGGTAGATGCTGTAGCTACACATTCTCAAAAAAAAAAAAACTTTTTCCATTGACAGCCATTCAAATGTAGACTTGCACACTGATTATCCTTGCATTCTAATGGCTAGTTTTGTCCAGGAAGTATAGACTTTCTTGAGTATTGCATACTACCTGACTACTACTACCGTTATGATGGGAGTTGCATACTACACTGTAAAAAAAAGAATAAAAAAAAGTTGAGCAAATGTAAAAATTTAAGGAAACCAGCTTCATCAGATTTTTTAGTTTTCCCAACTTGTTGTTTTACGTTTATACAGCAAAAAGTTGAGAGAACTCAAAAATCTCCTAAAAAATAAGTTGAGAGAACTCAAAAATCTCCTAAAAAATAAATTGAGAGAACTCAAAAATCTGCTGAAGCTGCTAGCCTTAAATTTTTAAGTTTGCTCAATTTTTTTTTTTTTTTTTTTACAGTGTAGTACCAATATGAGATAAATTCTGCAAACTATGCAAAATGTGCAACTTTTGCTATGCATGAAATATCCAGATGACTTACAAGCAGTGTCCATGCAGAGCATATGTACTATACTCTATCCCACAATGCATTGCAATGTGGTTGTCCTATAATTTCTAGAGTGACGAATTAAATGCAGCAAATCCTATTTTCACACACTTTACTGAACTGTCATTTAAATAAAGACATTTTTGGGACCCCATTTGTATTTTCAATCTTTTTTATTAATTTATTTTATTTTATGTTTATTTTTATTTTGACATGGCATTCCACGAAGATGGCATCTTTCATCTTTCTACATTTGCATCATTTAAAAAAAAATTAAATTCCAAAAAATTGTCTCTTTAAAAAACTTTGATAGTGTTAATCACTGCATGTCTTGTTTTCTAGCAGCATCATTTAGCTTTTGCGTATGTTAAAGTGATTCCAGCCTAAATGTCTTTGAGCTGCATAAATGAGTAAATGTTCCTTTTCATGGTATATGCCACTTACGATGCATCTTGCTTTCTAATGTAAAGACATCTCTAGAATTTCAGAATTTCACTAGAATTTCAGCAAGCTACATCGTATGCAATAAACAGTATGCTAGTTTACATTCTGAACAGTACCTCGGTTTTATCTGTCCCGCTGTTTAACTTTCTGAATGTTGTAGTTTGGTTCAGGTAGAGAGGAACCCCTCCTCTCAGTCTCTGTTTCTCTATATCTGCTTCCTTTCTTTCTTTCTTTTCCCACTAAGTATTCAGATCACACTTGCCTGTCTAATTAGAGCGAGGCAATGAGAAAGAAAACGAGAGGCCTCTCTCTCTTATCACCATTCCTACCCTCGATACACTCCTCCTCTTTTCTTTCTCTCTCTCTCCCACTCATTTCATTCTATCTGCTGTTTCACAAGCAGATTTTGCTAATTGATTTGTTAAGAGCCCTTTAATTTCACATGGATTTCTGCATTCATTGTTCTCTGTCTATATATAAAATATATGTTCACTAATGTGCATACTGAGAAAACATCAGCTCATTATGTTACTTCCTCAACAAGGACATTTAAAATAAGAGATGTACTTGAGTTCAAGTGGAATATGTATGAAGAGGTGTGAATACAATACAGTTTTCTCTGCTATTTTAATACATTTACACTCTTGACTCATGTTTTTCTGTATAATGATTCAGAAACTATTTACACCTGTATGCACATTTTAGTCTGTGTTGAAAAAGAAAAAAACACAAGTCAGATGTTTCTCCTAGACGGCAATGAAATTAAATGCAAACACATGAAGAAAATTTAAATTGTTATTTACTCACCTTCATGTTATGTTCCAGGATGAGTATCTTCTCTGTTGAACACAAAAGTAGATGCTTAACATAATGCCCAAGCTGTTATTTTAAATAAAACGAAAGTAAATGGTGACTACGACTATCAATCAAGATTTTCAGTGAATAATGATTCAAATTTCAGCCAGTTCATCATCCAAAGCTGATGTATGACTTCAGACTTACTGTGCAAGTCATAAAAACTACAGTTAGGATACTTTTGTGCAGTTGTTGTGTCCTTTGGCACCTGAAAGAGTGATTATATACATACATACTGCAAAAAAGTATTTGGACTTGGTTTGGTTTGGTTTGGTTTGGACTTTATGGTTTTAAAAGGATAGTCAATCAAAAAAAAAAAATAAAAATAAAGGAAAATTTGGAGTAACACTTTGGTATAGGGAACAATTCTCACTATTAACTAGTTGCTTTAGCATGCCTATTATTAACCTATTGGCTGTTTATTAGTACTTATAAAGCAAATATTCTTCATGACCATATTCTACATCCTTAATCCTACCTAATACCTAAATTAACAACTACCTTACTAACTATTCCTAAGCAGCAAATTAGTAATTTAGAGGCAAAAGTCGTAGTTTGGTTTGTTTGTTATGGTTTGTTAATAGTGAGAATTGGACCTTAAAATAAAGTAAAAAAACCAAATTTTGTCATCATTTACTCACTGTTATGTCTGCTGAACACAAAAGATGACATTTTGAACAATGTTGAACAAAACAGTTTTGGTCATTGACTTCCATTGTATTTTTAGTCCATAGAGTGGAGATCAATGTGAACCAAGAATATTTAGTTAGCAACATTCTTTGAAATATGTTATTTTGTGTTCCACTGGTTTGGAACAGCATGATTTTGAGTATTTGATGAGTATTTGATTCCATTAAGTCACCTACTTTTTTCTTAATTGGTGCCTAGTAATTGGTGCCTAGTAATCCCACATTCTCTAGAGTTTCTCAACAATGTCACAGGTTTACGATGACAGTCTGCAAGGTCAGAGATTTATATATAATCTCAAACACTTTATCTGAGCTGTGCTTTCTACATAAATGTTATAGTTCTATACACTCGCTATACCAACAATTGCTTCTTTTTTCTTTTTTTTATACATTAATTATTTTATCAGAAACAGGAGGGGCAAAGTTAATGAAAAAATACTGAGAACTCCATTAAGAATGGTGATTCCAAGATATGCTATCGATCGCAGAAACAGGAACTCTGACACAGAGGTCAGACCTTATTGGCTGCTATGAAAAAGAGACTTTCCTACATGCTCGCAACAACAGCTCTCTTGCTATCTTCTATTTTATTATCCATCTCTCTCTCTCTCTTGTGCGCTATTGTGCAGGCTGATCAATAATTGAGCAAAGTTTCATCAAATCCAGGTCTGTTTTTCATAGGGCTTGTCTGTTTGAGTACACACTGAGAGGCGAGAGGAGCGTGAGTTTGTGGACAGAGTCTCCCGGAAGTCTCTTTGATCTACCACATACTGCTACAGGGGATTCTACAGCAGAACTCACCGCACACTCTCTATCACACAACCCCAACATACAACACGTTACGCTCTCTGACAGTTCCACACCCACTGACCGGCGTTGAACATTCACCCCGACCCCATACTACACATCTCTCAGGGTCCGGATCATCATACAACATATTCCATTCAAAAGAAGTACCTTACACCCCATTCAGAACACGTTCCCAAAAGGGTCTCCATATGCTGTTGATCTGCAGCGCACACACTTTCTCCCGCCCTTTCTTTAAAATCTCCGTAAGCAGGCTCCCCAGCCCGCTCGGCTCATTCATAATGAAATCTAGTGTATGACGAGGCTGGATGAAAGCCGTGGTCAGGGCCATGCACGCGCTGCGGTCAGGGCTCCCGGCTGTTCCTCCTCTTCATCTCAGTCTCATGAAGAGCAAAGTTGTGACTCGCTGTGATCAGTCAGGCTTAATATGGAAAATTCATTCATCCCTTCGCAGGATGCAAGACTTGGCCGTGCCACCGACTGACAGCCATGCATTCATAGAAACGAGAGAGAATGGAGGTACAAAGAAAGACGACGACATTAATGAATCCATTATTGCTCTTTCAAACACATCCAAGGCTTTCCATTTGGCAGACACGTTAATCCAAAACGACTTATGGTGCATTCAAGGTATATTTTAGCATTAAATGAGTCAGGAATTCAACCTACGACATGTAGAGCTACATGAATGCTTTTGTTTGGAGATATGAAATATTCATGAGCCGATGCAGCATTTGAAGCTTGTTTGTGTATGTCAACGTGTTATCACTTAAACAAAATACAGCAAGTTGCTTTTGCAGGTTGAGCTCATCACATGTCGTATAATGTGGATAAATGATTCAGGTTGTTGATATCTGAAACTGACCTCCTTAGGCGAGGAGGAGTGAGTAAACACTCATATTTTATTTAGCAAGTTGCTCCATCACTGAAATCAGTAAAATCAATTCAGTTGCCGTATCAGTTCTTGATCTTTTCCCTCCCTTGCTGCCCACATCCCCTTCTCATCCTCCCTTTCTTTCTCCCTCTCGCATTAATTGATGTTGTCTCACTTCATTTGAGCCATTTTGTGCTGCTGGAGAATTTCGAACTCATTTTCTCAGCTTGTTGCATAGCTGTTCATTTCAACCTCCACTATCACCCATAAAAAGCAATTCAATTCTAAAGCACAAATCAGTTTTCTCCCCAATACTATGAAACATTTTGCTCAGACCAATAACCTTGGCAAAAAACAAGAGGCCATTAACACCGCCTACTATTACGTGCCCCGCTAATGCAAACCTCTAATTACAGGGCTACTTCTGCCCATAACTTTAACCTTAATTGCAGTTTCTCATCCAAACCATCAACCCTGACTACTGTGGAATTATATATCTGGTTGATGAGGTCTCATTCACTGCGATTACCACTGCGATTTACGTCTAGGTAGTACTTTGTTGCATAAATATGTGGAAGGCACTCAGTCAAAGGTCTGTTATTTAGAAGCTTTTGTTTGAAATAACAGATTCGGGCAAATTGGACATTAAATGAAATGATCAAAAATGATGTATGACAGCATTTTTGGACCAATTTTTTTCTGACTGTTGATTTTAATCGTGCAGCATTCTGGGTCTCTGCCATGTTTCCACTTTGTAATTCAACTTTGGGAAGCACATAATGGTAAGGTAATGGGTGCATTTGAATTTCATGCAGAGCACGTCAAAGGATTCTCCACACTGAGACCGTTCAGGGGTGAATTAGGATCCAGTGACTCCATGCCAGGAAGATGGTTATTGATAAATAGATTTTTAACAGCATATGGGTCTCACAGTAAAATTATTATTGGAGTGAAGGGAAGGAGGAGAGCAAAACAATGGAGGATTGTTGAGATTGATACCATGAGATTGATAGCGTTTTAAAACATACTGTTTTTTTTTTAAACCCAGTTCATTGTCTTATTTTTAGCATTGTCTTTGGGTTTGCATTCTGTAAGGAACATTCATCTGCCCACAGAGATTAAACAGTGGATTGGTATTTCCAGAACCAGCATTGTGCTCCATTCAAAATTGAATGTGCACAATTGGAATATAATTGAGATATCAAACATGACTGTAATTTAAACTTGAATGTAAGGAAGTAAAACTTCTAATCTTAGCTTGACAAGACAGCACAGAGAAATAGCTAGATGGATAGACAAAGAGATAGATGGAATGATGGACAGAGAGATGGCTGGACAGATATATGGATTCAGACAGATGGAGAGATTGATGGATATACAGAACGATATTAGATAGATAGATGATAGACAGATATAGATTAGCTGCGGCAGAGATAGATAATAGATAGGTAGATAGATAGATAGATAGATAGATAGACAGACAGACAGACAGACAGACAGACAGACAGACAGACAGACAGACAGACAGACAGACAGACAGATAGATAGATAGATAGATAGATAGATAGATAGATAGATAGATAGATAGATAGATAGATAGATAGATAGATAGATAGATAGAAGCGGCCCCGTCCCAGCGTGTGGCATGTGTTGAAAAAAAGGAACACGGCTCAATGATGCTGCTGTTGCTGTTGTTGTTGTTGTCGTGCTGTCGCCTCCGTTTTGATACAGCATCTTAAAGAGAGCCAACCATCCACCCTTCTACCACAAAAGAGTGCTGGATGTGGGGAGGTGGCACCACCATGACCCCTGTGCCAGCTTTCTCCCAGCCACCCTCTAAGACTGTCATCTGAAAGATTTATATATTTCACATAGCTGGGGCAAAGGATCACTAATGCATTTTTTAACATCACACACTGACTGCATAGTTATACTAACTTAGTTAGGACTGAAATTCATTCAGTCTGAAGCCCTACATCTTAATTCACTTACTAAAGTCTTCCCTGGTGGATGTCAGGACATTGAACAGCATTTAGCACATGTGCTCTAAACACACTGGATCCGAGGAGATCATTTCTCTCAGTAAAAAGATCCCACTCTCAAAAGCTTTTTAAATTTTGCAGTCTGAATACTTAAATTGAATTAGAAAAATAAAAATAAAAAATCTAAGGTGGTGGATCACCATTAATGCAATAATATTCAGTAGAAATGTATACATAAAAAAATATACATTTCTACAGAATTGTGTCTTACACTGCAAATTCTGAGGTGGTATACCAGTCATCAATTATTTAATAAAAGCTCAGCTGATTAAAACATATATCTTTCAATCAATCAATCAATCAATCAATCAATAAAGGCCTGTGCTTCTTATCATCATGCTGTACATTCTTATGGGAATGGGAGTCATTCTAATGTCATTCTCATAACTTTCTCCAACTGGAATCAGCATGCAAACTAAGACAGTTACAAATGGCTGTAGTTTTTTTTTTTCATGAGTACATGATTCAGAAAGAGGAGAAGTCTGATTTTATGTAGGCCTGTGGGTGTGTTGCTTAGCCTTATGGCTCTGTGAGCTGTAATAGTTTGGAAATGTAAAAGAAATGGCCATGCTTTTACTAACATGCTTTCACATTTCAGCAATAATGGCATCATGTGAAAACTAGCATTCTATTACATTCCAATAAAATGCAATAGAGACACCCATGCAGGTAATTGGTTCATAACTTGAAACATTTGCCGGAGCAAAAACAATATCAGAGATCGAAAACATGACACCACTGAAACACGGCAATGCACCCTGTCCTTCTCAATTATTATTGCCATTTGTCAAGTCAAGCATGTACAGCCTTAAAATATGCATCATAAGCAAAGAAGTACATCATGTGTAGTGATCAAATATAACAAGATGAAGATTTCCTGGATGAGATTTTGCTGAATGAAAGATATGAAAAAGACATGAAAGACCTTGATTGAATAGCAAACTAGCCAACCATGTGTAGGCATGTATGCAAAACTGAAAATTTAATGAACTCCTCTTTTAAAAGGCATCTAGAATGACATGGTCTGTGCTGAGAGAAAGAGAGAGAGAAAGAGAGAGAGAAAATAGGTACTGGAAAAAGAAACTGCCAGACACGGTGACGGTTTTGATGAATTTCCTCATCAGAGGTTCGTCACGCAGTGTGGCGGATCTCTATTTTACACCTGACCTTCCCCTGTTAAATACCTTGTTTCACAGCCGCAAGGTAAGCAGATAAGTGCCTACAGTAGCTGTGTGAGACCAGTGAGGGCTTCACAAAAAACACCAATGACTGTTCTCAGGATTTTTCAGGGACTTTCATTTAAGACCAAAATATGCAAACGCACTAAATAAGCCCCAGTAGCTTTGCAAAGAGTGAAAAGTTTCCTCCATAGAAGTCCTCCAAAGACTGCTGGGTAATAAACCCACACTATTAGATATTTTAAAGCACCTACTTACGGTCCTTGAATTTGACTGGCTGATATCTACTTTCCAATAGCACTGGGACTTTTTACTTTTTATCACTCTGCTTGTTTGTGAATTAGAGGTTGGGGACTTTTTCTGCAAGTTACAACAACATGCCAATTGGTGGCAACAGCTGACAGTCTTAATTCATTCATTTATTAATTAATTCAACAGATTTGTTTAAATACACAAATTTATGCTACTTCTCTCATATAAAGGTACAGCAGAAATAACAAGTGTATGTCAATCTGTACTCCAAATTCAGCCACTTTCTTAATGAATGAGCCACTGAATCATTCACTTTCATTCAGGAATGAAACCAGTCCTGTCATTGTTATTTAAAAATTTTATTATTAAAATTTTTATTAAAGAAAACGAATATTTAATTTAATTTAATGTGATGTTGCAGGAAATTTTGAGTATACAAAATAATAATTTAAACTATCAGATAATATAATAGTATATATATATATATATATATATATATATATATATATATGTACATACACACACACACACACTAAAATAACATTGTGAGACATGCAGTTGTTTTGCTGTAAACTATTTTCATTAGTGGAGCAAAAAACAGACAAAGTAACAGGCAATAATGTGTCTAAAATGTAATACTCAGTATCACCTTTGTACTCAGTATAATCTTTGTTTATTGAATTATTGCATTAAAGCAACACCACACTTGAACTGTAACTATATTTGCAGCAGTAGTGGGATTGAGGGTCTATATGCATATGTTTATAATCATGCAGAGATGCGAATATTAAAAACCGCGGTTCGAAATCAGCAATCTTTTGATTGTCTTCACTCCTGTCTGGAGCACAGGCCGAGGATGAGTAGTTTTTAATTCAAGATGTAATCTTTTTCCATTAGAATAAACCACAGTTCTGAGATACCAGGCCGGGAGGAGATCATTTTCTAAGTTGGTTAAAAAAAAGTGAAGGGAAATTAAATCCCTGGGCTCCAAATGAAAAACTATTAAGAGAATAATGTGAGGAATTTCATCCGTTTGCAGAGAGGGTGGCTGTGTTTTCCCCATTCGGTTCCCCAGCGCTGCCTCATCCCAGTGTGTGTAATGAGAGTGTGAATTTGAATCATGCAGGCAGATGGGCGCGTCTGATGGATGGAGGGATGCGAGCAGTTGGATGTGACTGTACAGTCTGTGAGCTGTTTAAAGGCCCAAAAAGTGCTGAGGAACGCCGTGCGTGGAAATCTGTCTGCCTTAATTCAGCACAGAGTCACCCTGCTTATGATTCTGATTAGAGGGGAGGCTCTGAATGCCATGTGGCAGGAGTGTGCGCAACAGAGAGTGGCAGAGAGCACTGTTAATCTCCCCTGACAAACTACTGACAAAACACATTCACTACCTAAGGGTTTTTTTGTTGTTGAGTGATAAGACAAAATACATGCACCCCTATACTGATTTAAGGGTTAAGAAATCTTTTATTTTATTTTTAAATATTTTATTAATATTATTATTATTAATGTTGAAAACAGAGCTTTTTACTATATTTGCAGAAACAGTGTTTTTTTTTCAGGATTCTTTGTCTTTTTTTTTTTTTTGTAACGATGTAAGTCTTTACTGCTACTTTTGATCAATTTAATGCATTCTTGCTGAAAAAAAAGTTTAAAAGGATTTGAAAATCCTTTCAAATGAAAAGAAAAATCTTACTGACCTCAAACTTTTTAACAATACTGCATACAGTACATTACACCATACACCTACGTCATGTTGTGAATATGTTCTTTTCATAACAAAATATCAAAGGCATAGTTCACCCAAAAAATAACATTTTATCATTATTTAATCAACCTCAAGCTCTTCCAAACCTATATGATTTTTTTTTCTTGTGCTGAACACAAAAGAAGATATTTTGACGAATGTTGGTTACAAAACGGTTGACGGTGCCTAATGACTTCCATAGTATCTTTTTCCCCCCATACCATGGAAGTCAATGAGGACCATCAAATATTTGGTTACCAGAATTCTTCAAAATATCTTCTTTTATGTTCCAAGGAGTAGTAGTAGTAGTATATTTTGATTTAGTGCCATGTCAGCATCTTAGGCAAAAACAATAAAAAAAATACAAGTTATCTTACACAAGATTTTTTACATTAACATATGATAAAAATTCTAAAACTTTTTCTGGCAAAATTATACTAAAAAAAACCTTTAAATGAGTTCACTTCATAAAAAAGTTTTCTACATACATTAAAAGCTGGACAGTCCAATAAAATATGCATTGAGTAGGATCTTCACCTTTAAGCAAAAATGCACGAGTCAGTCTTGTATGTTATGTTCCAAGGAAGAAAGAAACTTTGGTTTGGTTGGTACAGGTTTGGAACAACTAGTAGAGTAAATGATGACAATATTCATTTTTGGGTGAATCCCTTTAAAACAAAAACAATGACAACTCAAGTATAAAGAAACCACAACATTGAATTAATAGAGTGCTCATAATTATTTCAGGTTAGGTTCTAACAAAAATTAGTTTTCACATGTTTTAAGTTAATACAGAAAATGTTTCAATATTTATTTTGCATCAACTAAAAGTTTTTATATATATATATATATATATATATTAAATTAGGTACCACTTAAATAAAATTAACTAAAAAGAATAAAGAATAAATGACAATATATTGATTATATTTTTAGTATATTTTCAACAAAATATAAAAACTAAGGCTAAAACATAACTGGTGAAAAAAATGAAGAGGTGGAAGAAGGACCAGGTCACCTCCTGGCTCATCTGTCCACAGAAAACTAGGTTCAGGGGGGCTCGGCTCTGCATGGATGCATTTAATGTAGCAGCTGTAAGACGGCAAGAAGAGGACAAAGATTAATCTCACCTTTCCTGGGCAGTAGATACCATCTCAGCTCTCTCTACCAAACCTGTTCTCCTGCCCAGATAAGGGAACATGAAATATTGCTTTGCATCTAAGACATACTCCTCTGATACATGCAGGACCAGAAGGTACAAGTGAACACCTTTATACATGCAACCTGATTACCGGCATGTGCACCGAGTTGAAACGGTTTCCATTTATACCACAAATTATTTTTGTTTTTTTGTTTTTCTTGGGAGATTTAGTCTTCTCTGCATGGTTTTGTTTAGTTTCGTGGCTTAAATAAATATAGTTTTTCATTTGCATGGATAATTAAATAAAGTGACACCAGGAAATTCCTTTTGGGAAACATAATCCTCTAAGCCCATATAAGTCGAGAGTGCTGATAATAAAAACACTAAGCCTTTGATAAGAATAGGTGTGGAATGAGGATGAAGAAGCCAAGAAAAAAAAGCAAAGAAGAATAAAAGGAGGGCTTGGAGGAAGATAAACTCCAGAAGATGACAAACCTCAAAGAATCTATTGATGACATTTGTGGAGGAAACAGATTCTGCTGAATATCAAGGTGCAAACTCAAGAGATGCTGAAGTTATACCCAAAGGTGCCATGTCTTCCTCTTTATCCCTCTTCTCTGTCATTCACAATACAACCGAGGGATTGATGTGAACTATAAAGTGCTATAACGATTGAAAAGCGTGGGACAAAGCCTTGAAGAAAAGAAGAGGGTGATGAAATGTTCAAAAGTAAGGAGGTCAGGGGCAATGAGAGCACAATTTATAGCCCTTTTGCCCACTGTAAACCATTTACTTCATGGGACCAGGTGTTTCACACTGTCACTTGACGAGCCCAACGCCAATGAGGATTTGAAGATTTTAAGGGCTCTGGATGAAGAATATAGATTCACTGGGAGACACCGCAGGTGGAGAAACATATATAAAAAGCAGAGCAAAAAGTCTGTTAACTGAAGTCTCGAATTCCAAGCCAAAGGTCAAGAATACAGAGAGCATGTGGAACTACACATCTATAAACTGGTCCAGGTTATAGCAATGTAGACTATCATTCAAAAGTTGAGGTCTGTAAGAATTTTTGAGGTTTTTGAAATAATTCTCTCACCGATAATGCATTTAATTGAACAAAAATACAGTAAAAAAATATATTATTAAAATAACCGTTTTCAATCTTTAGATTTATAGGTATAGTTCAACCAAAAATAAAAATTCTGTCATAATTTACTCACCTCATGCCATTCCAAACCAGTATGTGTTTCTGTGGACCACAAAACGATAAATGTTGAAAAATGTTCTGGCCACTCTTTTTCATATGAAAGTGAATGAGGATCTGGCCTGTTGAGTTTCAAAATGATAAAAAAAAAACACACAAATGCACCATAAAAGTAGTTTAGATGACTTACGCAATATATTCCAAGTGTTCTGATGTCATATGATAGCTTTGTATCCTCGTCAATGACCATTTGTAACGTTTCATTGACGTCATTGACATCAAACCAGTTGTAGTGTAATCTAATGGCAACATATTTTAATAGAGGTTAAGGTTTCAGTAAAGGTTAACAGTTTGGTCTATTTTGCATAAAGAGCTCTCAAATGACATCTGAACCACTTTTATGATGAATCTATTGGTTACACTTTATTTTGATAGACCACTTTAGGCATTCTACTAACTATAAGTAACTTTGTAACTACATGTCAACTAAGTCTCATTAATTTGCAACTACATGTCTACTATCTCTCAGAGTAGACTGTTAGGGTAGTTTAGGGTTAGTAGAATAAGTTGACATATACTTGCAAAGTTTCTCATAGTCAGTACGTTGTATGTTGTGGACCATCAAAATAAATTGTTAGAAGGTATTGCGCAGACAGTCTACAAATACTCTAATGACTGATAGATGACATGTAGTTTGCAAAGTTACTTACAGTTAGTAGAATGTCTAAAGTGGACTATTGAAATAAAGTGTTACCAATCTATTTGCTGTTTTATCAGTATTGGTAGTTGGACAGCCTACCACTTTGTGGTACTGCTATTGTCATTTAGAGTTAAACAGCGCAGATCCCCATTCACTTTTATTATAGAAGCAAGTAAATTCTTTAACATTTAATATTTGAGAAAGTATGTTGAACAGGTTTGGACTTCAGCAAAAGTGTAAATTTGAATTAGTAAATAAACTGTATGCAACCCCAAAACCACATAGTAAAAAACAATGCCGTTTTTATGGGGGAATACAAGGATTTGTCACAACTGAGAGAAAATGACTGAATCCATGCAAAATGCTCCAGGTATGAGATGACTCCAAGCCGGAAACGGGATTAAATCAGCGGTGAAGGGTTAAGAGAACATGTCAGATTAACATGACAGGATTAAATGCTAAAAGTGAGTTTGTTTATATGGACTATGGCTGCTCATTTTTTTAAATCCGAGATTTGTATTCCAGAACGAAGCTCAAGCTTTTTGTTAAATGCACGGGTTCCATCAGAAGTTAATTTAGCAAATGTTATTAGGCCAGAGGGTACGAACAGATATAAAACATTAACAAAGAAATTGAAGTGCTCATTGAGAAAATAGAGTGTAATTGAGCCCAAAGAAGGCTGGAGACTGAGTAAATTGAGCAGCCATTGCAGAGATGACGAGATTCTAATGTTTCCCCCTCCTGGATTCAGCTCATTGAGACGAGAGAGTGGAAAAGTTTCTCTCCCATCATTGCGCTCACTGTGTTTGCTTTAAACCCTTATCAGAAGCAATTATGGAAAGTTCCACAAACTCCCTTCATCTCCTCATCGCAACACAAATATCTTGCATGCATCTGGAGAGAGAGGACACAGGCTGCTCCTCCAGGCTTTTCATTAATGCTCCACATATGATTGGCTTATTTGATCAGATTTCTCTCCTCATTCTCTTCCTCCGCTCCCTCTCTCTCCTCCCTCCATTAACACATCGCTCTCTCGTGTGTAGAGTGGGCTGAACAGGTGAATTCTAGGATGTCTGGCAGAAAAGAGTCGTCAGAAATAATGACAGGAACACTGCATAATGTGGAGATTGGAAAGAAGAGCAGAGAGAAAGAAAGATGGAGGGAGGGAGATGAAAAATACTTCACATACTGTATGTTATGGAGGCTAACAAGTCTATAATGGCTGCATTTGAGACATCTTGATGTTGAAAAACGCTGAGGAAACACTGTTTCCTGTTCCCAAACCATGTTGAGGCGATGCATTAATAACAAGTCACACATGTATATAACAAGGGTGTGTGTGTTTGTGTGTGTGTGTGTGTCTATGCATATATACAGTAGTCAACATTTGAAGTGGATCAAAAAAGTTCATCAAAGTTGTCCTAAGACAAGAACGGATATTGTTTTGGTTTTAGGACAACTTTGATGAAAATGTTGAAAATCATCCAATGCTGACTACTGTATAAAACTGCTAAAAACATAATAACTTTCAGATATTGTAAATAATTTATTGCATAATAATAAAGTTGTATATACTCTAATAAATATAAAGTTGTAGAATATAAACAATGTGTTATTTTTAGGTAACAATAAGGTCACTTCAATTAACATATTTAGTTATAAACTTAAAATACACATTACATTTGTTGCAGTTTTAATCTTTGCTAACATCATTTAATAAAAATACTACTGTACATAGTTAGTTCCTGTTAGCTCAGGTCCAGAAAATGATATTAACAGATGCAAAGTTTGATTTGAATAATGTATTATTAAATGCTGAAATAACAATTAATAAATGCTTTCAAAGTATATTTTATAGTTTGTTACCTAATTTAGTTTACTAATGTTAACAAATGCAACATTATCATAAGTCTAACAAATAATAATAATAATATTATTATTATAAGGGGGAATAAACACTTAAATGTAAAAATAAATAAAAATGTATGACTTTGAAGTTAAACACCTGCAAGCAATGATGTCTTGCAATTAGTTACTTATTTTCACAATTAACACAATGAAACACTAGTTTCAGACCCTAGTTCTGGCAATGTGACAGGTCTGTGGGAGATGGTGTAGGTGTGTTTTGGCACCAATCCTTTTCATTACGCACCACGCAGCACTTCTTCCTCATATTTTTGCTATTTCACTTCTATGCGTGACAGCCATGTGTGTAGGTCGGCCTGAAGTTTTCCGTGACCTTTTCTCCAGCCTTTCTCCTCCTTTTTCCACTCCATACCTTTCATCTCTGTGAATCTACCAAAACAAAGCTCTTTCATGCATCTGTGGCACTAAATATGTCAGCTCTCCTCTGCCGGACGGGTGCTAGCAGCCTGGACTCAGCTTTGAACTGCTGAGATGACAAATCCACCTCTGCTATAAGCTTCTGCAAGGGGTTGACAGACAGAGAGAGAGAAAAAGAGAGACAGAGAGAGATCAACCTGTCTTTAATATTTCATCACAAATGCGAGTATGGCAGATGACCTGGAGAAGTTGCAGGCACAGAGCCCCTGCTGCGGCAGCTTCGCCGAGCTCAGTCAACCTGGTCCACTAGCATGCACCACAGTGGAACCGCTGCCATTTTGTCTCCACCAGCCCTAAAATGGAACCCAAAATTCTCAACAGGTCATTCAATCTATAAACAAAAGTTCTGTTCAAATCACCTGATTAAAAGTGGACTGGAATTCACAGGGTATTCAGTTATATTGCATGATTTTCACGAATGAACCGGGTGTATGTTTAATCTAATAGAGGATTTATCAATTTATAAAATCATCCAAATCCAAATCATTTAATTCCAGCACTATAATTAGGAAATAGTAGTATAATTTAATATTACAATTTTCTATTTTAAATAATATATTTCAAAATGTAATTTATTCCTGTAATTTCAAAGCTGAATTTTCAACTGCCATTACCCCAGACTTCAGTGTCACACGATCCTTTAGAAGTTATTCTAATATGCTGATATGGTGACCAAGAAACAGTTCTTATTATTATCAATGTTAACAGTTGTTTGGCTTTATATTTCTGTGAAAAAAAAGGATATTTTTTTTCAAGATTCTTTGAAGGATAGAAAGTTTAAAAGAAAAGCATTCATATTAAATAGAAACCTTTTGTAAAATTATAATTGTCTTTACTGTCAATTTAGTCAATTTAATGCATCCTCGCTGAATTAAAGTATTAATTTATTTTATTTGACTACCATAATAATAAACACTTATAGCAAAATAAGTACTTATAGCACTTATAACACAAAATACTTTGACAAAATACATTTACATAAATGAAATTCAACAGAAATGCCCTCTTCAGTGTGTAGGAAGCAGGGAATCCTGCGTAGGAACCTGTGAATCAGATCACAGCTACAGTCTTATTAGCATAATGAACCATCAGTATTTCACTAAAGTCATATGTCACTGTCTGAAGACGCTATACCCCCCAACAAGACTCCAAATAATTTGCAAGAACCCACGTAAAGGGTCTACCACGAATACCGTAGGTGGTCTTCATTAAAAATTCATTATTCTGAAAGTCTCAACCAGCCTGAAACTATGGGGATCCACTGGTGCTTCCATGCAAGTGTTACAAATCAGCACTGATTGACCAAAGAAAAGCTTTTCAGTTCCAAGTCGCTGTGCTTTTTTAGCACAATGTCTTTGGGGATTCGTGGAGCTCCACAGGCTTTTCAGCTTTAATTTCATTTCGGATAAGGTGAGCTATTAGTGGCCGGAAGCTTCTGTGCCAGGCCTAAACAAAATAAGTAGATTTTGTCCTTATGTGGAATGTTCCAAAAACACCAAGCACAAATGTATCTGAGCATATGAATATGACACATCTTTGTGCCTGCTTTGAACAGATTGCTGCAGTGCAAACTTATTAACACTACACTTTGTGATTATCTTTAACAAGGGTAGGGATAAATACCACAGCAGTTAGGTCAACTAGAGGAGGTGAGAGGATCAGACCCAGCAGCCTAGTGCTAATGGACAAGATAAGAAACAATGAGATGCTACAGTGTTTATCACTGGACGCATTAAGCTAACATCAATGCTTCACTCAATAAGAAGACAGAGACCAAACACAAAGCAGACAAAGGTAATTGTTTTAGACGGAATCCTCCCCATGGATCACAGATAAAGTAAACATTTGGAAAGTGTCAATACTCTTTGTAAACAGAGAATGGAGACAACACAATACTCTAAGATAAATAGCTCACCAAACAGGGCTAAAACCTGTGTCTAGAGACTATTGCTGTCCCAAAGGGTGGTTACTGAATATTTGCCATATCAATTTTCTTCTTTTAAATGCTATTCAATACAAACATTGTTACAGTTATTTACACTTTATATCAAATGGGAATTGAAACCATGATCTTGACATTGGTAGTAGACTTGTATTGTTATTTTTTGTGCAAAACTGCATTTATGGATTAGTTAGGGGTTTGCTTGAACAACTTAGTCAACAAAATTGGCCTGACTCTCTGGTTTAAATCAAGATTTAAATTAAAATCAGTTTTTATTCTTCCCTCTCAATAACTACTGTTTTTATTGAAGAACATACAGTTCTTGAAACATTTGGACAAAATTAATTGTAGTAAATGAAATATATCAATACTCCCAGTTTAGGTGGCGTTGATTATTGTGTTGGACAAAGAGCCATTGAGTCAAAAAGGTTTAGACCCCACTGGTCTAACTGGAAGCCTGGGCTAAATTAGGCTAGTTTTGGGTTCACCTAAACCTAAACAACAATCTAAAAAATGTTGGGATAAAAACAACACAAGCTGGGTTAAACATGGCCAAACCCAGCGATTGGGTTGTTTTGACCCAGCGGTTGGGTAAATGTTTCACCAACCTGCTGGGCAGATTTTTTTAAACTCAACTGTTGTTTAAAAATTACTATATGGCTGGTTTAAAATAAACCCAAAATAGGTTGGAAATGAAAAATCAGGCACAATTACTAGAGGCATCAGTAATAATCAAAAGGTGATTTTTTTTTATTAATAAGCAATTTAATAAATGTTTATTTATTAATAAAATATTTATTAAACTTATTAATAAATATTCATGTATTAAACATATTAATACATTTTCATTTCCAATCTATTTTGGGTTCATTTTAAGCAATATAGTAATTTTTAAACAACAGTGAGTTAAATAAAACTAACCAGCAGGATGGGTTGAACATTTACTCCAACCGCTAGG
Source organism: Barbus barbus (assembly GCF_936440315.1). Taxonomy (NCBI): domain Eukaryota; kingdom Metazoa; phylum Chordata; class Actinopteri; order Cypriniformes; family Cyprinidae; genus Barbus; species Barbus barbus. The sequence continues at coordinate 12,088,852 of NC_136762.1, read as the reverse complement.
TCAAAACAACCCAATCACTGGGTTTGTCCATATTTGACCCAACTTAGGTTATTTTTAACCCAGCATTTTTTAGAGTGAGCATTTACTTAAGACACGTTCAAAGACAGCCTGACAGTCTTTTGAAACACCATTTTATTGTGCACAATTTTTATCACCTAAAAAGGAATAGTTTACCAAAAATAAACAAATGAATTATTATTTACTCACCCTCATGTCATTCCAAACCTTTTTGACTGACATTCTTCTGTGGAACACAAAACAAGACATTTTGAAAACCGTAGAATGAAAGTCAGTGGGGCCCAAAACAACACTGGGCCCTACTCATCTTCCTTTGTAAATATCATTATATAAACTCAATATATATAGTATAAACTGATTTAGAAACTACCAGAAGATTTGGGCAGCTTTAAAGAGCCCCTGGGATGTGAAGGGCCAGTTTCTAGCGATCAAGAGTCCACTAGCTGTTGGAAGACGTGGAAGCCAGCCACTCATCCTCGGGAGTGTGCATGGCTCTCTCGTGGCTGTCCTGTCCAATTCACAGGGATTTTCCCTGGCCTGGTTTAATCCGAGTTCTGCCAGGACTGTGGATTCCTTAAAACGTTCTCTGGCCCTTTCTCACTAGCACTCAGCTCACGCTCTCTGACTAGAGGATTTGACAAGTTTTTGCAAGGACACGAGGCTCCTCGGAGAGGGTGTCAGGGTTGTGTGCTCTGAGATGGTTGGCAGGGTGGCAAAAGTGTTTCTTTTTCACCCTCAAGGTTATCTAACACTCCCTTCCTTCTCACCCACAAAGCCAAACTGGCTGAAACGATAAGTCAGCTGCGACCGCAAGTGAGAATGTCCATCAGCGTCAGAGTGAACATGTTGACATGAAATTACTGAGAATGTTGGAATTGGGAAAATCACATCACGCTAGTGAGGTTAGCCTTGCGTTCTCAGCCCTCATCAGAACTCGATGAGAGACGTATCAGCATCACACGCTGGCATCGACAACAAGAGTGTCATCAAAAAATAAAGCCTTCCTCGCTTTCTGACTCGTACCTGTGGTTCTTCTGAATTAAATTACTGATGTTTTAAGGCCTGACAGCAGAGACTAATTTTCATGTGTGTTTGGCTACGCTGGGCTCCTCCTTACTGCCTCCTGCTGAATGATGCCAAATCAAATCGATAAAAAGATTCATCCTGATATAAAAAGACGATCGTGATACTCGCTGACATTTATGCCTTCATGTTTATAGACGATTTAGTTATGTTTACCAAAGAAAGATTATTCTGCCAAGAAGTGATTTTGTAGCATCGTTCTATTGATTCTTTTAGATGCTGAATGTGTTTAGGGATGTATTGTCCTCTCAGCATATATTTACTATCTTGCGTTTATCAAACCGAGTGCAAATCAATCGCTGGACCTGTCTTCATGAAGACCGAGAGACTCTATATTCACCTACTTTACTCACCGACTTGCTAAAATAACTTCTAAGAGAGATCCTTATCAACATGAAAATAATTATTCATATACACACACACACACACACACATACTTCTCATGTTACGAACCCACTGAGGTGATAGAAATGTTCTACTTGAAATGAGCAAAGGGATTTAACCTGTGATTCTGATGCTGAGGTGATACAGTAATGACATTTTGAACACTGTGCTCCAGAGTACAGCCCTAACAACGTCAAGAATATTGGTTTGATTCGCAGGAAACGCAGGAACTGATAAAATGCACGTACATTTCATCAAAGGAATTGTAAAGGCAGCACTTCATTTTTCACTTCTCGATTTCAAACTCACTTTTCTTCTATGATTTTGATATGCATTTCAAAGCAAATTCTATGGAGAACATATGGATTTTGTATCCTGAACTGGAGGCCTGGGTTAAATTAGGCTAGTTTTGGGTTCTCTTGACCACAATTGGATGATTTTAGGGAGGATTTCCATAATGTGTCATAATTTACTCACTCTCATATCTTGACTTGCATTTGACTTATTTTCTTCTATGGAACACAAAACTATTTTGAAGATATTTTTCCTATACAATGAAAGTCAGTGGGGTCCAAACAACGCTGGGCCCCACTGACCTTTTTCAAAATATCATCATTTAACAGATTATTTCAAACTGTATTTCCAAGCACTTTCTGTGAAGGACATACAGATTTTGTTTACAAAATTTTGTGAAACAAAAGGAGAATCTATCTATCTATCTATCTATCTATCTATCTATCTATCTATCTATCTATCTATCTATCTATCTATCTATCTATCTATCTATCTATCTATCTATCTATCTTTTTATGGATGGATAGATCTACAAAATTATTTTTGTTTACAAAAACGCACTATGTCCTCTACACCAGAGTTTCCAAACTGGGGTCCACAAACTCCTGCTGGTTTGTGAGGGAACTACAGGGGTTTCATGAGTTCATTAAAAGCAAATAATAATTTAAATAATAAAAATATATATATATATATATAAACAAATCCATATAAAACACTAATTGAAAAATATGAAATATTTAGTTTACTTGCAAATGTGTTGTTAAATTATTGAGATATTAACTTAAAATCTCAAGAGGTACTTAAAATAAATATTTTAGGTCAAAAGAGTTCATCTGACAGAATGTTCTAACTTGTCAAAACAGAATAACATCGTACAATTAGGAAGAAATAGTACGGTGACCTCCATCAACCCTCATCTGATTGAGCTGAGAAAAGATCTTCCTTTGTCAAAGCTAAAAACATCTCACTTGCTTCAATTAAGAACAAGATTATAACATATATCATGTACCCATCCTTGTTCCTCAAGGACATTTTTGTAACATACTGCTCAGTTAAAGACAACTTGTGCACTCACAGAGAGGGCAAACCACAGAAAAGTAGACAAAGTCTGTATTGACAGTTCTGTACAAACAAACGCCCCCCTCCTGCTTCTAACTGGCTCCTCCTGGTTTTATGCACATGAAACAAATTTGTTCTCTAGTTCTCACACACACACACATAAAAATACACCCTGGAGAGAGGAGAAAAGAGAGGCCAATGGAGGGGGGGGACAAAAAGCGCATGAGAGAATCTGAAGGCCAGAGGAGTGTGCATACTAAAAGAGACACCTTCCTCTTTCCTAGAACTTTATTTTTTCATGAATGATTAAATATTAAACCTACATTTCTGCTCCAGTTAATTGCATGTCAACACACAGGCAGGAAAGGCCAGAACTGGAAGCGTATGTTGTGGGGTGGATGGAGGGCAGTGCATGATCCACATCTACACGGAATTTCCTGGCAAGGTCTGGAAAAAGACGGGTTAAGCATCAGCGACTGTGAGTTTGAACAAAAAGGTGTGTGTGTGTGTGTGTTCTGGAGAGTACAACCGTCAGGAAGAGCAACACCATCACTAATTCATAGGCAGCTTCTGCTCTTCCAGGCTGGTGTTGCTCTTCAAATGACCTTTCTTCCCCAACAAATACACTTCTCTGCAGTACGGTGGCATGGACGTTGCTGTGCATCACTCTGAATGATAAAAGCACAAATGAGGTATTGGAGCACGCATGCAGGGCTAATATTATGCTAAGTTTAGTGTTATAGAGATCAGAGAGTCGGCTGACCCAAGGTCTGTGTGATGGAGAGCTGGTGCTCAAACCCTAGGAATATAGGTGTCTAACTCTGCGTGAGCGGAGCCTTGGGTGAATCATCGATTTGTAATGTAACAATTGTACGCCGTCTAGACAGGCCTACGGTGGGAGGGTGGGAGCAATGAGAGGGCCATATTGTGTTCATTCATCTCAGAATGCTCACAGCTTGCCTGCTTTTGAATGTATTCAGACTGACACAGGATGACTGAACACTACATTCATGGTTAAGACTTTTTTTCTTAGCTGTTTCTATCCCTCGTATCATGCAAACGCCTGCCAGTGAGTCAGGTTAAGAATGGCATCTGCACACCTATGTGCCACATGCATCTGAGTCAATGATGTTCAAGAATGGCCATGAAAAATCTTTTAAAAAGTAAGCTCCTTTCTATGATATCATTTTATGTTTTAGGTTTTGTTTGGCCACACAATATGACTGTTACATTATTATCATTTATACTATTGTAGTATTTATTTTAGCTTTTATTTTTTAATATTTTCAGTTGTTATTTTAATTTTAGTTTAAGTTTTGTGTGCATTTGTCATTTTCATTAGTTTTAGATGTTTATAAAAATTTTTTTTAAAAAGAAATAATTTTTATTTTTAATGAATTTATTTATTCAGTTTTATTAATTTTAGTACTTTAACTAACTTAAATTTTCATTTAAGATTTTTATGTTTTTATTGATATTTAATTTCATGAGATTTGTATTTAATTACATATATTTTTTAATAGGATTAGTTAACAATAGAAACACTACCTTGATTTTGTTGACAGTTTTTTTAAATAATTAATAAGCAGCAGTTTCACAAAAGTACATTATCCACATCTGCTTTAAAGCCTTACTGGTTAAACATTTAATTTGTGTGCTGTTCTGACAAGCACCTTTTTCTGAGCAAATAAAGCGCTAAATAAAAAGCCCATCAAACAGCGCCTGATTACTGAACTAAGTAATTGTTTGTGCTAATACTGTCAAAACACACAAAGTTTATGTATAGACTCAGTTGGTTATGTCTAAAATGAAAGTAAACAGCTGAGAGAAATTAATGCGTGCCTGTATATTAGATGCGTGCAGGTCTTAAAGGGACAGTAGGCTAAACATGCTGCCGACTTTAATTAAAGGGATAGTTCACCCTAAAATTTAATTCCTGTCATTATTTTTTCACTCACATGTTGTCCCAAACCTGTATTAATTTCTTTCTTGTGCTGAACACAAAAGAAGATATTTTGAAGAATGTGGAAAACCAAACAGTTGCTGGTCCACCTTTACTTTAACAGTAGGAAAAAAAATACTATGGAAGTCACTGTGGACCAGCAACTGTTTGGTTTTCCACATTCTTCAAAATAGCGTTTATGTTTAGCATAAAAAGGAAACTCATTCAGGTTTAAAACAACTTTTGAGTGAGTAAATGAAGGTATAAATATAAAACACTAATTCTGGGGTGAATTATTCCTTTAATGTTAATAAAACACCAAACACAAAGAGAAAAATCACTCACTGCTCTTGACTGAAGAACTTTAATTCAGTTGTTTTAATAGGAATCAATCTATATAGTGTTTTGTTTTTGTATTTGTTCATACAGTTTCTTGAATGCTCCTGCTAAATACACCTATTGTAGCCTACCTGTAACACGGTGTATTTTATTTGTATATTATGTTTATTTGTATCTTTGCTCTCATTTTTAAATAACAAAGATAAAATAATGACAACGATTTTTATCTTCACCCACTTTGGCCTAAATATCCGCCATACTTTTTTATATTTTGTTACCTTGAAAGGCTTTGTCTTTATAATAGGGAAATTAGTTTGGCTGTAATGCTCAAACAACTTGCAAGATAAAAAAAACAAAAATCTTTTATATTTTTGCCATATCACCCACCCTTGGCCGAGGGGGACCAAACCCATACACCCAAGCATCCCCAGCCCCACCCCGGTCCATGATTGTGCCCTCGTAATGCCATTTCGCCCCTGCCCCTCCGGAGGTCTGTGCAAGCCACTGACAGACATGATGGGACAGGTGCAGCATGCCCTCCATCATCGGGTAAGGTCGGCTCCATCCGTTCTCTTCCCTACTTCCTCCAGATTTCCATTTGATTTGATGCAAGTTTTTTCTGAATGAGCGGGGAGCCCTCTTTCCAGGCAGCAATTCAGAGGGCCAAAGCAAGAGCAATCAATTCTTAAACCAGAGACTGCAAACTGAAAAAGAGCAGTGAGAAAGGCTGCAGACGTATCCATATCAAAAGCTTTAAGGGCTACTGCTAAGAGCGGCGAGACGGTGAATGGGACTGAGGGTGTGTGGATGATTAAAGCTAACCTGCTCAGAGCAGCGACGGCCGTGCTCGGTTTGAGAGTACGCCACTCTCTCTTACGGCTGACATAATTGATTTTCACCGCTTCCAGCTTCTTCTGTGTTTGTCTGTCTGTCTCTCACCAAAATCAAGAGCAATATTGGACATTTTCTCTTAGCTGAAGAAGGGTGTGATGGGAATTAGTAAGTGGTTGGGTCAGTACGGCAAGTTTCTGCGGCATTCAGAATTAAATTGAGAACACCTTTCAAATTCAATTCCTGAATTTGAATTGAGGCAGCAAACAGAATGCAACTGCAATTTAAATTGGAACGTAAATGAGTAGAATTAAAATGAATTGAAATTCAAAGAAATTCACAACTGGGAATGATTTTTTTTTTTTTTTTTTTTAGATGAGATAAAATTATTTACATATACATACATACACTCACCGGCCACTTTATTAGGTACACCTGTTCAATTGCTTGGTAACACAAATTGCTAATCAGCCAATCACATGGAAGCAACTCAATGTATTTAGGCATCTAGATGTGGTGAAGACGACTTGCTGAAGTTCAAACCGAGCATCAGAATGGGGAAGAAAGGGGATTTAAGTGACTTTGAACATGGAATGGTTGTTGGTGCCAGACGGGCTGGTCTGAGTATTTCAAAAACTGCTGATCTACTGGGATTTTCACGCACAACCATCTCTAGGGTTTACAGAGAATGGTCTGAAAAAAGAGAAAATATCCAGTGAGCGGCAGTTGTGTGGACGAAAATGGCTTGTTGATGTCAGAGGTCAGAGGAGAATGGGCAGACTGGTTAGAGATGATAGAAAGGCAACATTAACTCAAATAACCACTCGTTACAACCAAGGTATGCAGAATACCATCTCTGAACGCACAACACGTCGAACCCTGAAGCAGATGGGCTACAGCAGCAGAAGACCACAACGGGTGCCGCTCCTGTCAGCTAAGAACAGGAAACGGAGGCTACAATTTGCACAGGCGAATTCGCACAGGATTTCTGCTGCGACATTCAGATGGTAGGGTCAGAAAAGGTGGCGTAAAGAAGTCAAGTCAAGTCAAGTCACCTTTACTTGTATAGCGCTTTTTACAATGCAAATCGTGTCAAAGCACTGTACAATATCAAAAAAGGAAAATAATGTGCCGATTTTAAATAGTGTCTTTGCAATCAGGTCGACGATATCGCTGGAAATGAAGCGCCCACAATTTAGCAAGCCAGAGGCGACAGCGGCAAGGAACCAAAACTCCATCGGTGACAGAATGGAGAAAAAACCTTGGGAGAAACCAGGCTCAGTCGGGGGGCCAATTCTCCTCTGGCCAAACAAACCAGCAGTTCAATTCCAAACTGCAGCAAGTCAGATTGAATGGGCTCAGCTGGTTCCAGTGGTCTTTTCGGTGGCTGTCTAAGTGGCGGGGTCCTCAATGGGGATCTGTCTCTGGCGTTCATCCAGGTGTCTGGCCTCTGCCTATGATCAGGGACACATACGTCATCTCCTGGCGCTGATCCTCCATCTCAGGTGTTCGGTCATCTCAGATCATGTAATGGTTGGATCCAGATTGAAGTTCTGTAATTCCTAGCTACCACGGGATGTTAATCCCATGGCAGAAACGGAGAGACAAGCAGAGACACGATTAAAAGAACATGAAAGCATGGATCCATCCTGCCTTGTCTCAACGGTTCAGGTTGGTGGTGATGGTGTAATGGTGTGGGGGATATTTTCTTAGCACACTTTGGGCCCCTTAGTACCATAGGGAAGTCGTGGCCTAATGGTTAGAGAGTCGGACTCGTAATCGAAAGGTTGCGGGTTCGAGTCCCCGGCCGGCAGGGATTGTAGGTGGGGGGAGTGAATGTCCAGCGCTCTCTCCACCCTCAATACCACGACTGAGGTGCCCTTGAGCAAGGCACCGAACCCCCAACTGCTCCCCGGGCGCTGCAGCATGGCTGCCCACTGCTCCGGGTGTTTGTTCACGGTGTGTGTGTGTGTGTGTGCATTTGTTCACTACTCACTGCTGTGTGTGTGCACTTGGATGGGTTAAACGCAGAGCACCAATTTCGAGTATGGGTCACCATACTTGACAATACGTCACGACTTTACTTTACTTTACCAATTGAGCATCGTTTAAACGCCACAGCCTACCTGAGTACTGTTGCTGACCATGTCAATCCCTTTATGACTACAGTGTACCCATCATGGGGGCAGTCGTGGCCTAATGGATAGAGAGTTGGACTTGTAACCTGAAGGTCGTTGGTTCAAGTCTCAGGTCCGGCAGGGATTGTAGGTGGGGGAGTGAATAACCAACACTCTCTCCACCCTCAATACTACGACTGAGGTGAGACCCTTGAGCAAGGCACCGAACCTCCAACTGCTCCCCGGGCGCGGCAGCAATGGCTGCCCACTGCTCCGGGTGTATGTTCACTACTGTGTGTACACTTGGATGGGTTAAATGCAGAGCACAAATTCCGAATATGGGTCACCTACTTGGCCACACACCACTTCCCTTTTTTCTTTCCTTTTCCCCCCTTTCTTCTGATGTCTACTTCCAGCAGGACAATGCACAATGTCACAAAGCTCAAATCATCTCAGACTGGTTTCTTGAACATGACAATGAGTTCACTTTACTCAAATGGCCTCCACAGTCACCAGATCTCAATCCAATAGAGCACCTTTGGGATGTGGTGGAACGGGAGATTCGCATCATGGATGTGCAGCCGACAAATCTGCAGCAACTGCGTGATTCTATCATGTTAATACGGACCAAAATCTCTGAGGAATGTTTCCAACACCTTGTTGAATCTATGGCACGAAGAATTAAGGAAGTTCTGAAGGCAAAAGGGGGTCCAACCCGGTATTAGCAAGGTGTACCTAATAAAGTGGCCAGTGAGTGTACATAAATACATAAATACATATATATATATATATATGTGTGTGTGTGTGTGTGTGGAATGATTAATCGATAGAAAGATGGTACGATAGATAAAATGATAGAACGACAGACAGACAGACAGACAGACAAACAGATAGATAGACAGATAGATAGATAGATAGATAGATTTAAGTTAAGTTAAGTTAACAACTTTATTAATCCCACAAGGGGCAATTCAAGTAGGGTAGCAGCATCACACAGCAAACACAAGACATCACATAGAAGATACAAAAAAATAAATAGAAAAAAAAAAAACCGACATGCTTCATAATTCAATTCTTCTTGAAAAAAAATAAATAAATAATAATAATACAAATAAAAACGATGACGATGACGATTGATTCTACTGTAACTTTTTACTGGCGCTAAAAGCTGACATAGAGACACTTTCTTCTTTTTCTTCATCTTGCTTGTCTCTCCCACTCCTTTAAAATGGCCGGCCAATGCAAATCATTCATATTCAACAATACTTAATAAATCTCCATTATCAGGCGGAATAAGAGAACAGACTCGCTCTCAAGTTCTTCATTGCAACTTAATTATGTAAAGACTGTCTGAAGTCTCGTCAAGGGAACGCTAATCTACACCTTGAAATTGAACAAGATATATTATTGATGCCTTGTCTTCCTTTGATTCATAACAGGAAAACTACCCCTATCCTCCCACCCTTTCATCCATCCAGTCCCCTCATTCACTCACTCTTGCTCACATTAACTACCAAATGCGCTCTTTACACCTTCTCAATCACTCCTTGGGAGATCCTCCCCATCTATTAGCATTCAGGTTAGCAAAGTGAGGGTTACAAATGAGTTCTCTGATTTCCTGACTCCATGAGCTTTTAAGCAGCTTCTAAAAAGCAGAGGCTCTTGAGCTATTTGCTTACCTCTTGTTGTTTAGATAACATGCTTTTTCAAGTGCTCCTCATTGATTTGATTAAGATCTGCCACTGTATAAAAACATCACGGCTCTCTAATGTACTTTTCCTCATCTTTTTCTGAAACATAGTACAGTGATTAGAGAGAGGTATTCATCACCCCTCATTACGCTAGCAGCTGCACTCTAAGAAATGTGATCTTTCTGTCTCTCCTCGCTATCTTTGACACATTACCTCATATGCTCTGTCATCCACAGATACTGCATCTGAAAGCTAGTTGCAGTGTATCTCCTCCTCCATCTCTGTTGCCATTCTCCCGTGCGTCTATCTCTCCTATACAAACTTTAGAAGAAAACTGTAGTTGTTATGTTCACTTGAGCGATGTCAAGCATATCAGTGCAGCGGCATGTCAAACAGAAGACCGAGTCAGCAAATTCGCCTTCGTACAGGAATACTTGACAGAGCCCATTTCCAGCCACCTCAGCTGAAATGCTTCAGAAACCACACACTGCAGAAACATGCAAACTATGATAGTGTTACATGCCTCCAGAGACCTGAGAACCAAAGCAGACTTAGGAAATGAGCTTTCTGATGTGTGGAGAACTGCCAATATGTCTCAAATGATTTGTCCCTATTACTATCCGTCTTGTATTTCTTGGACGCTAAAGATACCTGTTGTTGCTGGCTGTCAGTAGGTATTAGTATTACTGTATAGTTCAACTGTTAAGGTTTAAGAGTTTAAATGAAAATTTCAACCAAATATAAAACTAAATAAAAACAATCTTAAAATTAACAAAAAAAGTGAAAATTTCAAAAATATAAACTAAAAATAAAGCAACAGCAAAGCTAAATTTATAATTCAAAATTATAATTTGTATATTGCTGGTCAGGTCAGTTGTCCTAGTATTACTGGGGTTAGTTCTAACACTTAAAGGGATACACTCTTAAAAAAAAAAAGAAAAAAAAAAAGTTGAGCCAACTTAAAATTAAGGCAACCAGCTTAAAAAGTTGAGAATATCCTACAAAAAAGGAGTTGAGAGAACTCAAAAATCTGCAAAAAGCTGGTTGCCTTAAAATTTTAAGTTGCCTCAACTTTTTTTTTTTTTACAGTGTAGTTTTTGTAAACTTTGGGAGGAAATAAAACTAGCAATGACAGTGAAATAACTAATAAAACCAAAATTAGAATTATTATAAAAAAAATAACTATTAAAAATATGCACTTAATACAAAATTATTATAAATGAAAGTAAAAAAAAAAAAAAAAAGTTGAGCCAACTTACGATTTTAAGTTGGCTCAACTTTTTTTTTACAGTGTGTAATAACTAATCTAAAATTTCAAAACTATAATTTTTTGCTAGCCACAAGTGAGTGAGGGAATGGGAATTTTAACAAAAACAACAACAACAACAAAAAAAAAAATTATAATTTGTTTTATTCTGCTGTCCACCAGGTCACTTGGCATTACTCTTAGTTAAACTATTAAGCTTAGTTTTAGTACTTAATAGTTCACCCAAAAATAAAATATTAAACATATTTTGTCATTTTCTGAGTTTGACAGCTTGTAGTTATATTGAAAAGAACAGTGTTCCACAACAGAGAGAAAATCACTCAGGTTTGGAACAACATAAATTTGAGCAAATGATGACAATGTTAATTTGTGTGTGAACTATTGTGAACTATTCTTTTAATGGTACTACTACTATTACTACATTCTAGTTGAGAGTTATTAAAGCACAAAAGCCTGCAGTGGAATATCCAAGGCCATGCCTCACTCCAGCCTCAAATCCGATTACCAATGACACTCTCACATCTACTTGAGGGAAGAGCTCTTTTGAAGCTTCTTCCTTTTCTTACTAACCCAGAGCCTGATTGTACTTTAATGACAGCACATATCACAAGAGCTCAGAAGCTAACGCTAACGCTAAAGCCCATCGCTCTGCAATCCAAACTAAATTTATTAGACATGTGACACAGGGAGGGTCAGAGACGGTCTTTGGTGGGATTACAGAAAATGGACTCCAGAGCAAACTAATGGATCATCAGAAAAAGCTCCAGTGACTATGCTTCGCTCTTCAGCCACAGACGGCGTAATATTCCCATCTTGCTAGTGGTTGTATGCATGTGTACTTTCTAAGATCTTCAGATTTGTGTTACATATGAAGGACTTTTAAGTGCTCTCAGTGGTGAAGCTACACACTCATATGGCATCTGGAAGCATGATCATTCAGCCATCCTGCTCCATTTGCTAAAGCGTATGCTTTCCATCCATAGATTAAAGCATATCAGTGACCATCAGAGCTACAAAACAGCAGCTCAGATCAGTCGTCATTAGGACTGAATAATTTATGCACACTGTGATGAAAACCGTGCGCTTCCATCATGAAATCACACATTACTTATATACCAGTGTTCACAGGTATCTCGAAATGAGATTTGTGGCTTGACATAGCTAATGTTTTATATTCATATTCCATTCTACATCAAATCTTATTTTCTCGTTTCACTCATTTCTTCTGTGGAAATTTAAAAAAATAAGAATGATAATTAGTTGAAGAACTGTTGGTCATATAATGGAAGTCAGTGGAGGTCAAAACAACAGGGCTCGTATTTATCAAGCTTCTCAAAGTGCCATTTTAGTCTTAAGTGCTGAGAATTCATGAAATTTTCTCCTATTTCCAAACTTAAGTATAAAACCAAGTTATCAAATTTCTTAAAGCTAAGAATCACTCTTACTCTCCCAGTTATTTAAGACAGCTCAAGAGGTCTCTCAAGTGATTAGGAGTTGCCAGTAGGGGCTTGTGATGGCGCTGAGGAGACAGAGACATGTGCATATCTTTCAGGAGAAGAGGAATGTTCTTGAAATGTTTGACGACAAGCAATTCATGAGCAAAAAACATTTACATTAACAAAGAACATCACAACTGACTTCAGTCTAGCGCGAGTATTATATGATCTTTAAAAACACTCCCGTAATAATCAGAATCAGAATCAGAATCAGAATCAGAAAGAGCTTTATTGCCAAGTGTGTTTGCACACACAAGGAATTTGTCTTGGTGTTATGAGCTACCAGTACAGAAAGTACAAACATAGTGCAGACAACATATAATTAAGGTGATAAAGAACACTAATGAAGAGAATATACAATAATTAAGAATAACAATAGTAATAAAAATAAAAATATACAGAAAAGAGACTTGACCATAGACAGAACTGTGAATGTGCATGTGTCCTATGTACAGATGAAGGTTTGATGGGTTATTTACAGATGTACAGTACCGGGGTGTGTTATGTGTTGTTCAGGTGGGATACGGCCTGGGGGAAAAAACTGTTCTTGTGTCTGGCTGTTCTGGTGCTCAGTGATCTGTAGCGCCGGCCAGAGGGCAACAGTACAGAGAGAGAGTGAGCTGGGTGTGAGGGGTCCAGAGTGACTTTCTTAGCCCTTTTCCTCACTCTGGAGGTGTAAAGTTCTTGGAGGCTGGGCAGAGGGGCACCGATAATTCTCTCAGCAGTCCTAACTGTCCTAACTGTAGTCTTCTGATGTCTGTTTTGGTAGCTGAACCAAACCAAACAGTTATAGAAGAACATAGGACAGACTCGATGATTGCAGAGTAGAACTGTTTCAGCAGCTCCTGAGGCAGGTTGAACTTCCTTAGCTGGCGGAGGAAATACAGCCTCTGCTGGGCCTTTTTCGCAATAGAGTCAATGTGATTGTCCCACTTCAGGTCCTGAGAGATGGTGGTGCCCAGGAATCTGAATGACTCTACTGAAGTCACAGTGCTGTTCATGATGGTGAGTGGGGGAGAGCAGGGGGGTTTCTCCTGAAGTCCACTATCATCTCCACAGTTTTGAGCGTGTTCAGCTCCAGTTTGTTAAGACTGCACCAGACAGCCAGCTGCTCAACTTCCTGTCTGTAAGCAAACTCGTCACCGTCCTTGATGAGGCCTATGACTGTAGTGTCGTCCGCAAACTTCAGGAGCTTGACAGAGGGGTCCTTTGATGTGCAGTCATTCGTGTAGAGGGAGAAGAGCAGTGGGGAGAGAACGCAACCCTGAGGGGCGCCAGTGCTGATGGTGAGAGTCCTGGATGTGAGTTTGCCCAGCCTCACTAGCTGCTGCCTGTCTGTCAGGAAGCTGGTGATCCACTGACAGATGGAGGAGGGCACAGAGAGCTGTCTCAGTTTGTCTGAGAGAAGGTCAGGTATGATGGTATTGAAGGCCGAGCTGAAGTCCACAAATAAGATCCTTGCATAATTCCCAGGTTTGTCGAGGTGTTGCAGGATGTAATGCAGTCCCATATTGACAGCGTCATCCACAGACCTGTTTGCTCTATAGGCAAACTGAAGAGGATCCAGCAAGGGTCTAGTGATGTCCTTCAGGTAGGCCAGGACCAGTCTCTCAAGTGACTTCATGACCACAGACGTGAGTGCGACAGGTCTGTAGTCATTAAGTCCAGTGATTTTGGGCTTTTTGGGGACGGGAATGATGGTGGAGCGTTTGAAGCAGCGGGGAACTTCACACAGCTCCAGAGATCTGTTGAAGATTTGTGTAAAGATGGGGGCCAATTGGTCAGCACAGACTTTTAGACAGGCAGGTGAAATACCGTCTGGTCCTGAAGCTTTCCTAGATTTCTGTTTTCTGAAGACCCGGTTCACATCCTCTACACAGACTTTAAACGCAGGTAGAATGGTGGGGGAGGGAGTAAGGGGGGTTGCAGGGGGGGAAGGTGAATGTGTGAAGTGCAGATCAGAGCGGGTGCTGGGTGTCAATCTGGCCTTTTCAAATCTGCAGTAAAACACATTGAGATCGTCAGCCAGTTGTTGATTCTCTGCAGACTGTGGGGGTGGTGACTTGTACATGGTGATGTTCCTCAGACCAGTCCATACCGATGCCGGATCGTTGGCTGAAAGTTCTTTTTTCAACTTCTCAGAGTAGTTCTTTTTAGCCACTCTGATCTCCTTTGTTAGTCTGTTCCTGGCCTGGTTATACAAGATTTTATCCCCACTTCTGTAAGCGTCCTCTTTGGCCTGACGAAGCTGTTTGAGTTTCCCAGTAAACCACGGTTTATCATTATTGAATGATAAGAATGTCCTGGTGGGGATGCATATATCCTCACAGAAACTGATATATGATGTTACAGTCTCTGTGAGTTCATCAAGATCGGTGGCAGCGGCTTCAAAAACAGTCCAATCAGTGAGGTCAAAACAAGCTTTTAAATCTTGCTCTGCTTCATTAGTCCATCTTTTTTTTTTTTTTTTTTTTTTTTTGTTATCAACATTTTTTTTATTTTTCATACATAACACAACATAAAAAAAACAATATATTAAGAAAATAATAAAATAAAACAACAGACACATACTCAACATCTCAAAGTCCAGTCAAAAGGAGGGGCAGAAAAAAGAAGCCCACAGAAGTCACTCCTCCATACAGTCACGTATTTCAGAGAGAAAGCACTGCCAAGCATCAATGGTAGAAGGCTTGGCCCCATTGATTCGTGCTGTTGTACATTCACAAGACACTATTTGCAAGAGGCTATGGATCCAATATGTTTTCCCACACATATGCGGTGTAAACCAGTTCTGTATTATGGTCTTCTTCGCAGCTGTAAAACCAGCAAACAACATTCTCTTTTGCATCGAACTTATACAGAGACCAGAATCATCATTAAGAAGACACAAACTTGGGTTAACGGACCAATCAATTTTCAGTAAGGATGATAAAACCAGGTTTACATGTGTCCATAGACTGCTAGTGATAGGACATTCCCAAAACATATGCAGAAAAGTACCTGATGATGTAGTATTACATATATGGCAGTTGAAATTTGATTGTAGTTTCATTTTGAATCTTTTGTAAGGAGTTATGTACGCTCTATGAATGACTTTGAAGTGAATAAGACGATGCGCCAGATTTTTAGATGTTAAACTGAGATTAGACCACACCCTCTCCCAGTCGACAGATAAATTAAGGTCAGATAATTCCCTATTCCAAATAGTTTTAATAGAAAGAGGTTTTATAATGCAATCAAGAATCTTATTATATATTAAGGAAGCAGATGGCCGACCAGCAGATGGTGCAATCCAGTCCCGCATAGGATGAGAGGAAACGGGAGAAGACCAAGGAACGCCATACGCTTTGAGAGCGGAACGTAATTGAAGAAAGACAAAATATGCAGATGCTGGAAGACAAAATTTGGTTCTTAACGTCTGAAATGAACATAGGCCCTGGTTATCATATATATCACCGCACGTGTTTACACCTAAAGAAGACCAAGAGGGTTGGACAAATGGGCGATTTCCGCATACGAAATTAAAATTGTGCCATAAAGGTGTACTATTACAAAATTTGAAGGGTCCTCCAATCCGACGTTCAACCGTTTTCCAGATTTTAATAGAATTGGCCACAACCGGACCAAATTTATAATTATCCCCTTTTTTCCCTGTGCCAGTAAATAAAATATCTTGGAGTCTATTTGGTTTAACCTTGTCAGCTTCAATCACTCTCCAAGAAACTGTAGATTGAGGATCAACCCAAGTATGAAGAGCCTTAAGCTGGAACGACCAATAATACAGTTCAAAATTTGGTACAGCCAGTCCTCCTGCGCTATTAGGATGTTGTAATGTGGTAAGTTTAATTCTGGGGCATTTATCATTCCAGATAAATTTCGTAATTATGGAGTTAATCTCCTTAAAGTAACCTGGAGGGGGAGAAAGCGGTAGCATAGAGAAAAAAAAATTAAATCGAGGTAGCAAATTCATCTTAACAGTGGAGATTCTTCCTTGGAGGGAAACGTTAAGATTCTTCCATCTTTGAATGTCATTCTTGACCTTAACTAAAATATTATTAAAATTGTCCCTGGCAATCTTATGAATGTTTTTATATATGGTAACGCCCAGATAGGTGAAAGAGTCCTTAATAGGGATGAATGAGGGAATAGAAGAATTAACTTTAATATTGTTAATTGGCATTAAAGCAGATTTGCTCCAATTTATTTTATATCCTGATAAGCTACTAAAATTATCAAATTCCTTAATTATATTAGGGACTGAAACATCAAAGTGGTCTAAATATAGAATAATATCATCAGCGTATAACGAAATACTATGATTATGATCATGAATCTTAATCGATACTTCAGACTTCCTGATGGCTTGTGCTAAGGGTTCAAGAGATAGACAAAACAATAAGGGGGAAAGTGGACAGCCCTGCCTCGTTCCCCGCTGTAAAGGGAATGAGGGGGAAATAACATTACCAGTTATGACTGATGCTGCAGGTGAGTGGTATAATGTCTTAATCATAGAAATAAAGTGTTCACCGAAGCCGAAACATTGCAAAACTGCCCACATATAATTCCACTCTAGCCTGTCAAAGGCTTTTTCTGCATCAAGTGAAAAGACTGCACAAGGGGTTGGGTGAGAGTCTGCAAAGTCAAGAATATGAAGGAGTCGACGCATATTATCAGATGCATTACGCCCCTTGATGAAACCAGTTTGGTCCTCCTTGATCAGACTATGAATTACCTTCTCCATACGGGAAGCAAAAACTTTAGCATAAATTTTTAGATCACATGAGATAAGCGAAATTGGTCTGTAGTTGGAACAATCTAATGGATCTTTCCCTTTTTTAAGAAGTAATGAAATCAGTGATGTTTTTTGATCTCTATGAAATACCCCATGTTCATTTGCAAAATTAAATGAATTAAGCATAAGTGTCCCTACCAAATCCCAAATTTCTAAATATAATTCCGGGGGGAGACCATCTAGGCCCGGCGATTTGCCCTTCTGAAGGCTTTTTAAAGAGACATGGAGTTCCTCCAAACTTAATGGGGCCTCCAAAGATTCTTTATCCATCTGTGAGATCCGAGGCAGTTGCAATTTATCTAAATACTGCTTACAGATGGATTCATCAAAATCTGTTTCGGCTTTATATAGATTTGTGTAGAAACCTTTAAATATTTCATTAATTGCCACAGGGTTTGTGGTGACCTGATCATCCGATGATTTTATTGCGCTAATATATGCCTTAGACTCGCATTCTCTCAACCTAAGAGCCAATAAATGACTAGGTCTCTCCGATTCAAAATAATATTTTTGCCTAGTCCTATGTAAAATAAATTCCGCCTTTGATTGTGAAAGCAAATCATATTCTTCTTTTAAAGAGGACAACTGTGTAGCCTGTTGCTCAGTAAAATGTTGTTTTTGTAGGTTTTGTAATGATTGGATTTTATTTTCTAATTGTGTAAACTAGCGGGTTTTCGCTTTGGCAAGAGTAGAAGAGAAAGATATACAGAAACCTCGTATAGCGCACTTAGTCGTCTCCCACAGTTTTTGAGGATCCACACCAGAGGGCATATTAATTTCAAGAAACTCCTTAATATATTCTTTTAAAGAAGTAATGAAAGTCTGATTACTTAATAATGATATGTTAAAGCGCCATCTAGGGGACTTGGCTTTAACATCGGAAAGAGGAACACTGCATAGCACAGCAGAGTGATCAGATAATAAAATTGGTAATATAGAGATGGAGGAATCAGACGAAATTAAAGATGGGCTGAGAAATATGTAGTCTATCCTAGAGAAAGTCTTGTGTCTATTAGAGAAAAAAGTGAAGTCCTTAGATTTAGTATTCTGAATTCTCCAAAGATCGATTACGTTAAGCTCAGTGATAAATTTATTCAGTAATTTAGAGGATGGATTGGCTGTTGTATCAGATTGAGATTTATCTAAAGCAGGATTTATGACAGCATTAAAATCCCCACCCACCACTAGAGGGCAATCAATCTGCTCAAGCAGAGTTTTGGAGATCTGTGAAAGGAATGTACTGTCTGTCTCATTCGGACCATAAATAGAGACCAAGGCTAACCTATTATTATATATTTTGCATCGGATAAAAACAAATCTACCCTTCTCATCACTACCAAGGTGTTCAATTGTTAAATTTAACTTCCGGTTAACAAGAATAAGCACCCCCTTAGTTTTATTTTGAGCGCAGGAAAAAGCTGCTAATTTGTAATACTTATTCTGGAAACGTGCCACGTCGGATTGCTTTAAATGTGTCTCTTGAATTAGGGCACAGGAAATAGATTTACGATGTAAATATTCTAACACACGAGTTCGTTTAACGGCAGAATTTAAACCATTCACATTTAGTGATAAAATATTTAGAGTATGCATTGAATATATAGCGTGTAAACGTTGACGTGTATTTTAGATACCAAACCTCCTAGATGAAAAATCCCTTTAGAAATAAGGTAAAATAAATTAAAGTATAAATGTCTGTTGTAAAAAGTAAAAACCACATAAAAACATGAACAACCGACAACCTTAAACAAGGAACAACTCAGACCGCACATTACCGAGAACATAGGTCTGACTGAGCAACAAAAAATAGTGATGGTTCGTGACCGATCCACTCCAACGCAGGACATGTCTCCCAAAAAGCTCGTACTGCCAGAAAAAAATATTTTAAATTAAACCAACTCTCCATTAGTCCCCTCCAAAAAGAAAAAAGGGGTGTCAGTCTTGCCAGCAATGAGATCGTTGTACCGGATATATAGGAAACAATATCTCAGTAGTAGAGTGGAGAGAAGAAAAAAGCAAAAGACCAAATTTAGTCAGCGTCCATGTCCGTTCTGCCATCATCCGCTCCTAAGCCGCTGGGACCATGTTCATCCCGACCATCAAGCTCCTCCCGCCGGGCTGGAGAAACAGCGGCCGCCGTTCCCCCGCGCAGAGCCACGGCATACGTCTTCTGCTGGGACAGGGAGCTAATAAAATCCTCCGCTTCCTGAGGGGAATCGAAGCTTTTCTGTTCCCCCTTGTGCCGTAGTTTGATTACGGCCGGATAGATGAGGAAGGGCTGGAGACCAAGCGCCGTCATCTTCTTCAAAACCGGACCAAATGCCTTTCTCCTGATCACTGTAGCTGGACTAAAGTCGGGAAAAAATAGCAGTGTGACATTGTTTTGTGCGCATTTCACCGGATAAGCCTTTCGAGCACCCTTCAGGATATCTGATCTGTCATGCCATCTCAATACACGGAAGATGAGAGTGCGCGGCCGATCGGAGCCCCTCCCTCCGTCATACACGCGATGTGCCCGGTCGATCTCAATGTCACGGCCCTTCAAGGAAGGAATCCACTTAGAAATATTAACTCTGAGGAAACCAGCCGCGTCGGATCCCTCAGCCCCCTCTGGCAGCCCCACCAGTCGTACGTTGTTCCTCCTGCACCTGTCCTCCATATCCGTCATCTTCTGATGGTGAGTCGCTCCAGCTGATTTCTTAAGCCCGTGACTGTCCTCCTATCCTCACGTGCAGCTGCTTGAACAGAATCTACGCGGTCACGTGTCTGCTTCGCCGTGGTAGTTATGGTCTCAAACTCCTCTCTTAGCTCTTTAACAGACTTGTTGGTCGCTTGTATGTCTTCACGCAGTTCGCGTAATGCTGGAATCAGCACAGAGTCCATCGCCTCTCTTACTGCCAAATTCACAACCGAATTCAACGTGTTTTGTTGCTTTTTAAATGCTAGTTCGATGCGGCTAGCAATAGCCTCGTCGAGGTCTTCTCTGGAGATGGCGGAATCTCTGAATTTTTTCTTCATTGGCGATTGCTCAATCTCTCTTTTCCGATCCCCTTTGTCTGCCTTAGCACTCATGACAGGTCCAATGCAGAGTGGTTCAAATTTTACTGACAGGATTATACAAATTATGGCAAAGTGAGCAGAGCGAAAGATTCAAGCCTGCATCGCCGTCGAAGGGTCACGTGCCCCTCCCCATTAGTCCATCTTTTAACAGTTCTTAATACAGGCTTAGAAGATTTGAGTTTTTGCCTATAGGTCGGTATGAGATGAACCAAACAGTGATCAGAGAGCCCCAGAGCTGCCCGTGGGACAGAGTGATATGCATCCTTAATTATTGTGTAACAATGATCCAATATATTACTGTCTCTGGTGGGACATGTAACGTGCTGTCTGTATTTTGGCAGTTCGCGGGAGAGATTTGCTTAATCAGTGAAGCTACCTACACCGTATAATGACTACATCTCTTACCCCTTATTTGCACTGCACATGTCTGTGGTGCGTTATGGCTCTGACACGGCCACCGGAGCTGATTGCGGCCACTCACCAGCCGTACCATGGCAAGTTTCTGAAGCAGCTCTCTGCGTTGCATCAGTAAAGATAGGCGCCTATATTTTTGATGGAAAATAATAATAATAATGTTCTTGCTGTCGTCAAAGGCATCAGCAACAGGTGTTATCTCTAACTGTCGTCGATACACTATATATCGTCTATCAACACAACCCTAAACTCCTATTAGGAATTTAACCATTCAATGTGAATTTATGAGAATATTCTTAAATAAGGAAATCTATTCAGTGATTGGTCCATGTGTATGTTGTCATCACAGAGTGTTGTGAATCTTCTCTAAGGCTGACTCTTAAGATTTAGTCCTACACTTTGCTTAAATTACGACTGCGATGCTTGATAACTACCTTTTAAACGCAGCTTTGAGCCAAGAATTTCTTTACACTTAAGTCAATTCTTAGCAGTGTTCTTGAGAGTAATTCTTAGAGGCTTGATAAATACGGGACCAGGTATAGAACAATATGACACCCTGAAGTTGTTCCAAACCTATTACTTGGACCCAATGTTGTCGATGGCATCAAACTTGGGCCCAAACTTGCAATGGCATGTCCAAATGAAAAAGAAAAATGATTAGGAGAAAGAAAGAAAGAAAGAAAAAGAAAGAAAGAGAAAGAAAGAAAGAACAAGCTTTAAATTAAGCTACAAATCTGATATTTGAGTTAAAAAAGGGGGGGGGGGATATAAATTCTTTGTAAATCCTAAAAAACTTAACTTCCTAAAGTATATGGATTTCTGAAATGTAATTAAGTAAAATTATTTTATTTAGTAATTATTTTAAGAAGGCCTCCAAATATTGTTTGATTCAAAAAATCATTCAATAAACTCTCATGACAACTCTGATGTCAATATCTTGGCATCATACGAAGAGGTTTTTTTCTATTACAATCATGGTTTTGTGTAGGTTTGAGTTATAGGTTTTTGTACAACCCAACCATGTTGTATGAATTATTGTGAATGTTGAATGCTTCATTCAGCTTAAAATTCTCACATTGTAATGGTCCTGACCAAGCATTTACAAAAACCCAAACCTAACCAGATATGGTTGGACGCAGTGCATGATTCTAAGGGGTTAATATTTTGACACTTATAACTATATTTCCCATGCCAGACTCTTATATCAAAACCACACAATATCAATATGATCCTGCCTCTTAAGGGGAACATATTTGATTTGACATTAAAAGTGCTCGAGGTGAACAAAAATTATTTCTAACTTGAGCTTACATGGTAAAAATCCAATATAGCACAGCTGTAGCCTGGCAAGAGGTGTTAAATGGGCACCTGTTTTCATTTAGGTCTCTCTTCGCCACCCATTCTCCTCTACTCTTCCTCTCATTCCAGCTCATTATACTTGCCAGTCTAGAAGGAGGGAGGGATGACCCCAGGGCTGAGATTAAAGAGGGCCGAGCAGAGAGCTGCAGTGTGTGTCCAACAGACTGGGCTTGAGCTGCAGAATGCAAGCCAATAGTCCAAGATTCATAATTCATATTCCACCCCTCATGTTTGCCTCAGCATAGATCATTTCTCACTCTCTCCACTAACATGAATCCTTTCACTATTCACTACTGCCCATTTGCCTCCTTCCCTGTCACATGCATCCCTTTCCAGATGGCTGCCACTACACTTCAGTGTTAACTATGGTCAACACGTCTTCTCTCTGGGGTACTGGCACTAACCCACTTTTCCCCTACTATTGATCCATCCTTCCACAGAAGTAGCCTCAACTCTCCTCCACTCCCATTCCCTCAGGAAGTTCAGGGTGTGAATGTCTTTTGGATTATACGTGAGCTGTTTTCCACTGAGAGATACAGTGTTTTATAGGTAATCCATTATAGAGATACTGAATCTGGAAAAGTAGCTTGGTCCTAATAGTGAACCGCATATGTGGATTAAACATTCAATAATCTTTCTCTGGCTTTTGATAAACAAGGATCTTGTTTTTATGACCTCTGACTTTTGACAGAACATCTAGTCTAAAGTTATGGAAACACGTTAATCATTCATAAAACACAGCCAGATTCACTTTGAATAGACAAAAATGCATGTTTATTTGCATGCCAGTGTTATTTTAGTATCATTGAGATATTGTTATATTTTTTAATTTGATAAAATGATTTTGAATTTAATCATTTTTTAATTTGTTTGATTTTATTAGTTATTTATTTTTATTTTATTATATTTTTTTTATGTATTAAAACTAAATGAAAATGAGAAATGTTTTTCTTTTAGTTAACTATAATGAATCTGTTGAATGCACAGCATCGCTGTGTCCAATTATGCATTTGTGTAGTATCAGGTAGCACAAATTACTTAATGTAATATTAATTACTAAATTTGGAAAAAGGGAGTGTCTTCAGCCAGTATTTTGTCTTGTTTTCTACTAAAAATATACTTAAGAAAATATACATTTAAAAAATCAAAATGACATGAAATGTCATAGAAAATATAGGAAAATATCTTAAAATAAATTTCTTATAAGAAATAGATTTCTTTCTTTTTTGACATAAATCTAACAAATTAATCATATTTGTGCTAACAACAAGAAAAAACGTGCAATGCAGTACAAATAATATATTTAATTCAATAAATATTAAACATTATCTTATAGTGTTTTTGCACTGTTGCTTCCCAAGTAAATGTACCATGTTTAAATTATGTTTAAATGATGTTTATCATTAATCAGAATATATTTACTCAAAAACAAGACAAAATACTGATGTTTTAAAAATGATTTGTTTTTGTTATTTTTTTGCAATAAACACGATTTGCTACGAAATGCTTACAAATGCATTTTAAATTAACCTACCAGATGAGGTTAAATCAATATCTTTTTGGCATGTACATAATACCTGACCTCCAACAGAAAGGAACACATTGACCTGAGATGACACCATTACATCTCCATTGCAATGCAATGCAATCTCATCCATTTAGAATGTGAACTCTGTACTGTCTGCCAGCTAATATAACAACAGC
The DNA here is from genome assembly GCF_936440315.1 of Barbus barbus. Taxonomy (NCBI): domain Eukaryota; kingdom Metazoa; phylum Chordata; class Actinopteri; order Cypriniformes; family Cyprinidae; genus Barbus; species Barbus barbus. The sequence continues at coordinate 12,065,002 of NC_136762.1, read as the reverse complement.
AGAGTAAGTCTAGCTATTAGAGATGCACAGTTTTTGACATTATGCTGCATTTGTTTACAATGCTGCATGCTGAGAATTCATGCCTAATTGTCAGCAGTAAAATGCCAGACGGTTGCGAGGACACGTCAGAGGACTGCTCTGTAAATATCAGCCTAAGCGGCATCCCCCTCCTAAAATATCAGGGGGGTGCGTTCAGTATACTACAGTTATAAAAGCTAGTCAAACTGCCACTTTGGAGCCAAGAGTAAATCTACAAGCAGAATTCATCAGTTAACAAGGTGCTTCCTCGTGAGACCCGGCGCTCGTGATAGAAATGCTACCTTATGACTAAATGCATCCTGAGAGAGGCCGCGGCAGCCATCTGGATTGTGGGTTTAAAATTTACCAAATCATTCCGCTGAGAACTCACCACTGGCGGGAATGTTACACTTCTAAGCATTTACAAGGAACCAGCTATTGCTTTCAATAAATGCTCAGTCATCCAATTGCCACAGAAAGCGCATCCTGGAGTGAGCAGCTGTATAATGCTTACAGCAACACTGATTTTACTAAAGAAAAGGTTTTTCGTCTCATTTTGCGTGACAGCTGTGTGTTTAGCCACGCAGGGTTTTGTTAGCCTGTGTATGTAATCTTCACAGTGTGAAACGGTCTGATCATCACATACTACTGTATAACAGCTGTTGAAAGCTTCTATTACAGCTCCACTGTAATATTTTTCTAGTCTGGCATAATGAGGGTAGATTTTATGCATTAGGTGCATTCAGGAGCATGTATATCTTAAGTCTCTTCCAAAAACTAGTGATATGCTTAACTAGACATCAGTTTAAATCATCACAGATGTGTCCCTGATGCGAAGGCTGTTCCAAACAGCAGGTTGCAAAATTATGCGGCCTTCTAAGATACCTACTTTAAGCCAAATTGCATGTACTGCAAAGAGCTCAGGGAAAATGTTCAACCTAGAAGGCAGGCGGGAGAAAAGTTATTAGAAATTTGATTATATTTTACTCAATACTGGAAAATATTGATGGAAAATGCTCTGCTCCGTCATTTTGATTCACTCAGAACCAGAAACACATTTTGAACTTCATGCACTGAAGTAAAATGGAAAGCCCGTGCTAATGATATTATCGTGTTTCTATTTCAAACCGACTGCCACCCAAACATTTATAATTTGCTATTGAGAAAATATTAACTTTTTGATTGATTTTAGAACAATTTTAGACATGATTTGACAGCCTTTCAAATCAAATAAATTAATGCATGTATATAATAATGTATATGTTGCAGTGACTAATATATGTGCATTAGTATATGCATCACAAACAACTTGTATTGTTTGAATTCCGAATTCCCAAATGCCAATGTGATTTAAACGCCTTGTGTAATCATAAGCATCATTTCTGGCTTACAACACCCACATGCATGTTATATTATGTAGGGATGTCAAATTTTCATACTCAAATACTGAAAATTGGCTGCGGCGTTATGCTGCGTCTGCCCGGCTGATTTAATTTGGAGAATATTAGCTGATATTCATGTTTTGGACACAACAGCTGTGTCTCTGCCCCTGATTATTATTCCAGCATCCATTTCGTTTTTTCAAGAGCCCTGTCATATAATTCACTGCAGTTAACCTGATGGACAGAGGGACAAAAAAGACAGCTGTGTCAAGCCTTTGCTTTTAACAAATGGACGGTTATCAGAGCATAAATATCCACAGGCAGGCAATTCGCTGGCCAAAAACAATGGCAACAGTTCCTTTTATGCCCTTATGTGATCAAGCTGTGTTGTACTGATGATAATGGGCTGGCGGAGTAAATGCCATCTGTAAAGTAGCCATTAAAAGGGCTGTCAGCGTGCGCCCAGGCAGCTACTGCATAAGTGTCATCCTGTAGGCTAACTACACAAGAGAAAGGCCTGTCGATGAGAGTTCAATGAGGGGAAGGTATAATATGGCCTCTGACACAGCAATCGATGAAGTGTGTCTGTAGGGGGGGATACAGTGCTCCTCTGCCGCCACAGATTGGATCAGGCTCTGAAATGGAAGCCTGGCCAGGGTGAGTCAGATCTTGCTGGCCTGCACCTCAAATGCCAGAAACCACTCCAGTTTCCATTAGCCTTCCTTCCGTTCACACTCTACCAACCGTTAGCCCGAGGTACAGCCGGTGAAGAGAGACCAGCACCCTTCCAAAAAATAGCAATGAAGATTGGGAAATGAATGAGCAGGCTGCCAGGAGCTTCAGTTGTGTCAGACGTCCCTCACCTGGGCGGCCCTCACACTGGGGATTCGGGGACAGATAAAGGGGACTGGAGAGAGATGAAAGAGAAAGACACGGTATAATGATGGACAAACCTGAAAGACTAGAGAAAGTGAGCGAGTCATAGGTTACAGGATTAATAGACTCTGCTGTGCCACTAGAATGAGAGGTTAGGTGAGGGAGATAAAAAGAAAAGGAGAGAAACAGAGGCAGGGACTCATGCTTTCACCTCTGAATAAATCTAGCCTGTCAGAAAGGGTTAATGGAAATAGCATGCACATCCTTACTTCTCTCACTCTCTCTCTCTCTCTCTCTATATAGAATAGAAGTATTTGAACATTGCTAAAAAAAATGACAATCTTCATCTTTACTCTAAGCTTACTCTTTTGATGTGAGAGCATGTCTGCTAAATGGGCCATGGGTCAAATCTGTGTCTTTGTGTGTATGTCAGATGACATGGAGCATCCTTGACCAGTGTGACCGTGCTTTTGAAAATGGACTCTTGAAGCAGCTAATGATCACTGAAGGCAGTTTGAGGAGCGGTTCAGTAAAGGAAGGGGGTGTTCCAGGGTGCAAAACATTTAAATTAGCAGATTTTTATGCACATTGTACTTTGATCCTTTGCATTTGATAAACTCTGAATTTCCCCAGAGTTATTTGCTTTTAAAACATTACTGACCATTCAGTTGTCTGGGTGCAAGCTTTTGTGCTTTTAGAATTTGCAAAGTCTGTGGAAATTCTGCTTGCTTGGGATGGTTTTAAATTTACAGAAAATTATGCAAATTACAGAAGCAGTCAAATTCAGTTAAGGATCAGAAAGATTTTTTACGTGTATTTATTTGATCAAATAACGATTAATTTAAAACAGTAAAACAGTAATATAGTAAAACAATGTTCCATTTTTAAATAACTATTTTCTATCTTAATATAGATTATTTTAAAATAAGATCAAATATACTTCAAAAAGCCAATTTTTCATCCAATCTTCAGTGTCACATGATCCTTAAGAAATCATTCTAATATGCTGATTTGTTGCACAAGAAACATTTCTTATTATAAATGCTGAAAATGGAAGCTCAAAACTCAAATGGAAGATTTAATATAACAAGCATTTATTTGAAATGGAAATATTTTTTGTAATAATGTAAGTGCTTACTGTCACTTGATCAATTCAATGCATCTTTTAAATAAAAGCATTAATTTGTGTTTAAAAATTTTACTGAAACAATAGTGTATGTTAAAATAGGCACAAAGTACCCAGAGAAGATACAATCATATTTTTTTCCTCTTTATGAAGTTCATGCTCAATCTGGGCATTTGCTCCAAGATAAATCAATGTTACTACATTTCATTTATGTACTGATTCGGGTCATTGTGTCAATAGTATCTAAAGAGTTCACTAACGAATGAATGTGTTGAATAATCGTTTGGAACATTTCTTTTCACTTACACTTATTTGGTCACTTCTAATAGCTTTCAAATAAGGCTTTTAACTTCTCATTCGACACAATTCTGACTTACATTCTCAGCCGTTTTTAATCACTTTGTGGGGTAATTTAACAATTAAAGAAAAATGACAGATAAAAAATGCTTAGCAATGCCACAATTCATTCTCACATAAGAAAATTATCAAATAAATTCAAACGCAACTCCAATTCATGGGCTGTCCTGCAAAGCAAGTGAATGGGTGTGGAACTTAGTGTGAATTAGATGCAGCATTTAAAGACTTCACCACATTTTTACTCCTCGACTCACCACCATCAGTGCTGTTACAGTACAGAGGAGCACAGCACATGGTCCATAGCTGCACCATCTGAGCTTTGCACAGCACTGTCCCTACCCACAGTGGCAGAGCCGAGTCTAGACAGCTCTGCTCCTCCAGCATACGGACGAGGGAAAAGGAAACAGCTTGTACAAATCACTACGTCTCCCATATCAACACAACAATACAACAGGACAGCAGAATTACTGTAGCGCTTTACAAAAAGAGGAGCACTTTGAAAACAGACTCGCATGAGAAGAATAAAGTAAACACTGGCTGTAAATTTTATTGTTCCATTAATCAACATGACAGCCGGCTGGCTCCTGAAGCCATCAGCAAAGGGAATACAGTGCAATGACATACAAAAAGGTAGAATAAATCTCTGAATGAGCAGCCACCATAGATCCAGATCAGAAAACTGCGTTTGACCTCAGTTGGGATTTGTTTTTAGGCACCGCTAAATGGGCCATAATCGAAAGCAATGCTGGTATTCCAGTGCAAGTATTTTCTACCTGGCTTAGTGGTGACTAAAATGCTGTAAAATTTTAATATGCAGACACAACTCCAAGTCGGAATTGTTAGCAGTGGCACCTGAGATATAATTTCAGTCTGTAAATGAGGTAGACGCTGCATTATTATTGTTTTCGCTGTGAATGAACTGTTATGTCAAAGAGGCAAGATACTTTGCAGATATCTCAGGTGAAAAATGTTTAATAAACCATGAAAGAGTGTGAAGGGAGTATGGGTTCATTTTTAGGAACTCGAGCTGCGTCCAGTAAGACGCTTTGGAGAACGTCTCCAGCATGAGCGGCTCTGTGTAATCAGTCCAAATGATGGGCGAGACGTCTCGGGCAGGGTGACGTAATGACCAGCTGGTATAAAAGTACATGCGATGCAGCCGGCATCAGCTTCAAGGAATGAAGCAAAACACTGGCAGGGATGCAGGAGGTGTGGCACCGAGATGCAGCATCTCGTTCCTTCGAGGAACCAGGGTTACATACATAACCTGAGGCGTTCCTCTTCAGGAACTCGAGCTGCGTCCGGTAAGATGCTTTGGGGAACGAGATGCCCACGCTGCCAGACTTCCAAGTCCCTGCCCTGTGTGTATCCCTCACGAGCACGACGAGGGCGAGAGAACGGAAGAGCCTGGAGTGGCCCGCATATCGAGGTCATAAAACCTGACAAAGGTCAGGGGCGCGGACCAACCCAGCTTTGCAGATGTCCTGAATTGGGACACCTGCGAGAAAGGCCTTGGAGGCCACCACACTCGAATGAGCTCTGACTCCCATCGGTGAGGGGAGCTGAGAGGACTCAAAATAAATGTTTATGGCATCCACAATCCATCCACGGGGGACCGTAGCAGACTAGCAATTGGTCCCCCTTTCTCCACAGGGCCACTCTGTGGACGTATGCGTCCAGTGCTCGCACTGGACACATACAATTGTGCTTTTGCTGGTCAGGCTCCTGAAAGGAAACGTGTAACCAGGGGGTTGCTGCCCACTGACTGTCCACCAAGAGAGGCCGATATTGCCGCCACATTTATTTACCAGCTGGTCATAACGTCACCCCGCCCGTGACGTCTCGCCCATCATTTGGACTGATTACATGCGATATTCCAGTAGCCCCTCACCGCAGAACAAAGATCCAGGGGTCGGGGTTGGATCTACATCTAGGGGGTGGAGATTGGTAGGTTTAGGGGTGGAGATGGGTAGGTTTAGGGATGGGGATGGGTGGGTTTAGGGATCAGGGAGTGGAGATGGGTAGGTTTAGGTAAATGTAAGGTGGGAGGAGTTGGATCTAGATCCAACCATACCCCCTGGATCTTGTGTTCTGCAGTGAGGACCATCTCCGATATTCAGAGCCGCTCACACTGGAGACGTTCCCCAAATCGCCTTAGCGGACGCAGCATCTCGTTTCTTCGAGGAGCAAGGGTTGCATACGTAAACTGAGGTGTTTTCTTTTATCTCCCACTACACTGAGTGTCAATTTATAGCTAAAACAAGGGTAATGTGGTACATATGTATTTCAGATTTATCATTTTTGTTGCTCATGAGAGATAAATAAATCTCTCAGGTAGCATGACAAGTGTGCACGTTTATCACACATGCGGATAATGGATTTTATCAGTTCTGGGTTTCCCGCTGATGACAAGAGTGACATGAATGACAGTCGGTCAGTTAACTGCAACCTATTGCTTTTATGGTTACACAGCAGAGAAACTGCCAGCAAATTCCCTGCCCATTATCCCCATTAGGAATCATAAAGAACCAACAAACATATGGCACGCAGAAATGATTCCAGTCACATATAGACATAAGATGAAAAATACATCGCAACAAAAGCTCTTTTGAGTAACTTTTACACAATATAACAAAACATTTGTGCGTCAAAGCTAAACTTTCCCTCTTCTTTACCTTTTATTTTCCACTCCCTCGTTATCCCTTGCCTCTGAATCTAGCGTGCACAAAAAAAACGTCCATTGTAGTGCCCAAGTAGATATTTAGAGCCTTTTCTCTGTGCTTATGAAGTGCTTGCCAGCCTTTCGTCATTGTGTTTGGCAACCAACCTCCTAAAAAAACCATATTGATCAGATGCAGTCACAAACTATAGAAACCTGCTGTTGTACAAAAAAGCAGTGAATAGCTCCCCCTTTTCCTCCTCCTTCAAAAAAACAACACCGAAAAATTACACAGAGAGGGCAACTCTCCAACCATCGTCAGATGCTGCCCTCTGCTTTATCTAGGCAGTAAGATAGTGTGGAATTGGATTTGGACAATGCTGCTTTCCAGACCAAACCTCTTATTGCCTCAATTCCCTCCTTGATGCCATGATTCCTGAAAGCCCAAGCAAGACACATTGAGATGAACACATTGGTCTCCCTCTGCTTGTCTAATTTGCTCAAGGCTTGGTCAGCTCTTTTTACAGTCTGAATTCATTTATCAGTCAAAACAAGTTAAGTGTAAGAACTGGGATGTAAGACAGTAAACTAGGGCGACATACAAGAGGAGCACACAAATACATTTTTACAGTTTCTAAAGAAAGAGTGAAATTTAGCACAAATTATCAAGTCAAGTCAGCAGTATGCTAACCATAATAGGAAGCTATTTGGGTGTTGGAGGACTAAATGAATTCATGAAAATGAAAAAGAAAATGCTATGTGGTTGCTAAGGCATTCTCTGTAGTTGCTAGGTTGTTGCCGAAGCCAAAAGAGCCACTTCTAGATGACATTCTATTGTATAATTTGAGATGTCATTTATATTCATAGCTCAAGCGTTGAGAGGTTTGTTCAAACCACTAACCCTATGAGAAAAAGTAATAGTGATATTTGTCTCAGCTCCATAATGAAAGATAAAATAAGTGAGAGAACAAAAAACAACCTCTGAATGCCAGTGCATCCTTCAGCCAATCAGAAGCAGAGTTCTTTTTGTTTTCTTCCTGGTTTCTTTCCATGACCTTGATCGCAAGCAGAAGCTATACAGTAATTAGTGCAGCTTGTGGAGATGTTCATCCAAGAGGCATTAATGCATATCAGCCTTCGGGGTCTCATCCGCATTTCACCTCCTTCTCTTTCTCGTTTGTCTGCCTCTCCCTCCCTCTCTCTAGCTTCCGGAGTCACTCAACCTTGTGATCCTGCGCACACTGCATTGCCAAACAGGCCCTGGTCCCAACAAACAAGCGCACAGCATTTTATCATTCCATTTACAAAATATCTGCATTCATAGCAAATGCATATGGAATAAATAAAGATTCAGAGGGCAGAGATGTTCTTTCCTCCCTGGTGATTTCAATGACACAGTGGTCAGATGCACAGACGCTGGAGGACCCACAATGAGACACACTCCACGAAAAACAACAAGAGAGAGACCTTAATTGCTCAGTCAAGCATAATGCAAACAGAATGGGGATTTTTTTCTAAGAAATGTGCAGTTTCTGAACTGGAATAACATACACACAAAAAAAAGAAGATAGAAGGAATGCATTTTTATAAGCCTTCATTACACAATCAAGCAGTAGCAATGTACTTTAAAGCAGAGATGGGTATGAGTACTTTGACGTAGTGGCTTCATTATTTTTATTATTTCAATTTTTTACACTGATCAAAATTTAATAACTACAATAGAAATCAAATTTATTTTTGCTGACTTTTCATTGGTTAACTATTCATTTGTTGAAGGCAATGCAATCTTTGAGACATGTTTTAAAATAACTATTCTTGATGCCATTCTAAAAACAATGAAAAAGTTCTGAAATGTGAAAAAACACTGCAAGATGCTGTACACCTAAAAATGCCCATCCTTACTTTGAAGACGAAAACATTCAAAGGAAATAGAAAGAAGCGGATGAGGCGGTGGAGGTTTGATGTGGCTGTTCAGTCTGATTAACACCTGTCTGGTTCTAGCTGTACTTCCATGGAGAGGCTTGTGTAACAGGCAGTGCACTTGTATAGTGAAATGCAAACACTACTGTATATTTCAGGTGCATTATTTTTTCTCTTAACATAATTAAGTAATTTAGCTTTTTTTAACAAGTGCATAAAAATCAAGTGTTTCTAGTCCTTCTAGTCCATGAATGAAATGCAAATAATAGAGACACTCGCATATACATAACAAGGTATTAATACATTAAATCATTCTGTAGACAGACAGATGGGCAAAATAAAGTGCATGAAACTTGTGTCCTGAGCCATACAACAGTTGGTAAGTTTGAGAAGGAAAGCCTGAGACAGAGAACTAGAGTTGAGCTGAGCAAAGCAAATCCCAGTATGGGCTCGATGGACACCAATGGACAGTGTTGGTTTTTCTGAGCTGCTCTGAAAAGGTTTGTTTTTTCCCCAGAACATAAAGAGCAGAGATTTACAGCCCCAAGCAGAGCTTGTCAAACCAGGCTCCTCTCCTCTTCTCTGCTGTGAGACAGAGTCTAATGCTGCAGACATCCAGACCACTGCACTGCTGTAGTCCCTCAGCCTTCACAGTCTACAAACCCAAACAGAAGCATCAAGCAGCCATTCACTGATAGATGATTCACCACTTTTTAGTACAGGAAGCATTGTTAAAACATTATCAGGGATAAACTGGTAATCTCTGAGCACATTATGACTTAAGCATATTTCCATTCAGATTCAAATTTAAACTCTATCTCATACAATAAAGGAGGAGGCTTTTTGGTACATCTTCCTAATCGATACATGAATTACAGTTTTTCTCAGTTGCTTTGGTGCATTTCTCAGAACAGAAATGAAATTTTCAAAACTACTTGTTCAACTTCCATATCATCTATAGTCACTTGTGCACATCATAAAAGCAGTTTCTCATTCTTTTGAACAAGTTGCGATTGCTTTGGTACATTCATGCAACTGATTATGTACATTTGTCTGCTGTTTCCTAAATTATCAGTTGCTATTGTCATGTTGCTCAAAATGTATTATATAGTTCTCTGTGCTATTGTCTTACCCCTCAAAACATCTAGTCATTAGTTCATCGTATAAGTCATTAAATGCAAAATGGTTGATCTAGTTGTCATAAACTGTCAAGCATATTTTCTACACATCACTATTTGACTTTTTGTAAATTTTCCATGAATTGTGCAGGTGAATCTTGACTCTCACTAATGAAGAGAATATAGATCAACCAATTATAAATCAATTCTCTGAAATAGCTCAAAGGTGCATTTCATGACCTTTCAATTGGAAAGCATATATAGACAGAGAACAACACAAAAGTTACAAATTCTGACGATGGATGAACATCCAGAAAACGATCAGGGACAACAGCCGAGAGGAAGAAAAGGAGTAAGGATGCATGGAAGTGTACAGAGGCAAAACAGAGGAAGAGGAAGAAGAGGCCAAGGACAGAGGTGCATATCAGATGAAATAATGTTGTCCATCATGGCCTTACAATGGCTGAAGGGTGCAGCTAAAAATTGGGAGATCGACCATATCCTCAATATTAATCCAAAACATTTTGTAACAGTCTTTAATCGATATCCCACTTACAGTAATGTGTAAATTTGTACTTTTGAAAGGAAATATGGCATACATAAGTGCAGCCTTCTGCATTTCAGTACAGTAACTGTCATCCAAACTGTTGCCATAGTTTACATCAGGTAATATTACTGAGTGCACTGTTACACTTCACACTACTTTACATGTAATACATTCGTACAAAAATAAATGTACTGTATAAATACAAATGTTCATATACTTTTTTTTCTATGTACTATTGACTCTTCTCAACAAATATCAGATTTTGTTTATAAAACTTTAATTTCTATGGTTGACTGTCAAGGTGAAAAAACAACTAAACATTTTGACCAGTGTGGCTCATACGATGACAAAAATACTTTATATTTTGGTGGACTTGGCCAAATTACTGACATGATAACTAGGTTTTGAAGCATGAATGAAATGTTTTGGGTGAGTAACTACATTTTGCAGACATGCAATAAAGTTCTGAAGTTCCAGCAAACAGTTGTGACATTTGCACTCACAGTTTAGAGAATGTTAAGACTGTTTCGAAAAATGTGCCAAAGCAATTGAGAAAAACTGTAATAAGTTTTTCCCCATTTTAAGCAAACCCCAGGTGGTTTTTGCTCTAAAAATGGGTGGGAGAGGAGAAAGACCTGGAACAGAGAATTGATCTGCAGCCCCTTTCTGGCTCACCATTCAATAGGAACAAAACTGTTTCGCTTTTGTTCTCCACTGTTTTCATTTGCTGTCTTGTTGAAGTGGTTGTGACTGAGAATTGCGGGATGGGAGACAGAAGAACGGCAAGAGAGGGAGAGAAGAAAGGGAAAGAGTGAAAGAGAGAAAGAGAGAAATAAAACGGCAGAGCCATCAAAAAGCAATCATAGCTTGATGGAGTGAGGCTGTGGGCCACAGACAAATGGGAGGGAAGCAAATGACAGCCTGGTAGGGGCAAAAATGAGAGCGCGGGTAGCATAAACATTAAATCTGCATAAAAACGCTCAGTTGACTAGAACAAACAATAGATAGAATAATAAAATAATAGATAGAATGACAGACACAGAACAATAGAATGGGCAACAGAATTAATGATCGATAAAATGATAGATAGATAGATAGATAGATAGATAGATAGATAGATAGATAGACAGACAGACAGACAGACAGACAGACAGACAGACAGACAGATAGATAGATAGATAGATAGATAGATAGATGCAATAAAACAAACAATAGATAGACAGACAGACAGACAGATAGACAGACAGACAGAAAGACAGATAGACAGATGCAATAAAACAAACAATAGATAGACAGACAGACAGACAGACAGACAGATCGATAGATAGATCGATAGATCGATAGATAGATAGATGCAATAAAACAAACAATAGATAGACAGACAGACAGACAGACAGACAGACAGACAGACAGACAGACAGACAGACAGACAGACAGACAGATAGATAGATAGATAGATAGATAGATAGATAGATAGATAGATAGATAGATAGATAGATGCAATAAAACAAACAATAGACAGACAGACAGACAGACAGATAGATGCAATAAAACAAACAATAGATAGACAGACAGACAGACAGACAGATAGATGCAATAAAACAAACAATACATAGACAGACAGATAGACAGACAAACAGACAGACAGACAGACAGACAGATGCAATAAAACAAACAATAGACAGACAGACAGACAGACAGACAGACAGACAGACAGACAGACAGACAGACAGACAGATAGATAGATAGATAGATAGATAGATAGATAGATAGATAGATAGATAGATAGATAGATAGATAGATGCAATAAAACAAACGATAGATAGATAGATAGATAGATAGATAGATAGATAGATAGATAGATAGATAGATAGATAGATAGATAGATATAGATAGATAGATAGATAGATAGATAGATAGATAGATGCAATAAAACAAACAATAGACAGACAGACAGACAGACAGACAGACAGACAGACAGACAGACAGACAGACAGACAGACAGACAGACAGATAGATAGATAGATAGATAGATAGATAGATAGATAGATAGATAGATAGATAGATAGATAGATAGATAGATAGATAGATAGATAGATAGATAGATAGATAGATGGATGCAATAAAACAAACGATAGATAGATAGATAGATAGATAGATAGATAGATAGATAGATAGATAGATAGATAGATAGATAGATAGATAGATAGATAGATAGATAGATAGATAGATAGATAGATAGATAGATAGATAGATAGATAGATAGATGCAATAAAACAAACAATAGACGGACGGATGGACGGATGGATAGATAATCAGAATGAGCAATAGATTGAACAAACAGATGAGGTTGGTTTTGGTGTAGGCACTAGGCGTTTTGGTTGGTTGCTAGGATGTTATTTTGGTTCTAGGTGGTTGCTTCTTTCTTTCCTTCAGTGTAGGTCTATGTATTTTTGTTGTTGTTTTGTTGGGGGAAACTGGATTGTCTCCTTAAGGTTGTGAACATGAGAAAACCCCTTACCCCTTATAAGATTATCTTCTCAGCCAGTCATGCTATCTCTGTACCTTATCGCCATTGATTATTTTATTGGCTCGGTGCTCAAGAGAGACACCTCAGACCCAAACACAAAAAACATACATCCCGTCTGCATGTGTTTCTCTCACTTGGTAGGTCAACTGCTTGATGTTTGCTGGCTCACACAAGCAGATGTGTTTTATAGTTTATTTGGATCTGGATCAGTGGCAGTAGGACGGCTTAGATACGCTCTGTGTTTGGAGTCCCCACCAGGAGGTGTGAGTTCTGTCTTGGTCTACTGCAAACACCTTGCAACATGAAACGCTTGGACAATCATTAGGAGGAGGATGGAGAAGTGAATTAGGACGAAAAGGATGTCTCCTGGAAGTGTGTCAACAATAAAGAAGAAAACTAATTAGCAAGGTTGGCTTTCACTCCTCTTTCTGGATATGGCACACATGACTACAGGGTGTGCACAGCAGCAGCATTGAATGAGATCACAAAATCCTAACAATATAGATTTTTGGGATTTTTGGGATGTGGGATGTGTTTGTAACACTTATCTGCTCATAGATGGTGGCCAGGTGAGCAAAACACAGAGCATAAGCATTAAAAGGACATAAAGAACATGAAAGAGCAATCTGAAATATAACAATGCATGCGGGCCTCAACAATGGATATTTTCTGCTTCAGTAGTTCAGATTTTTACTGGCCCTGTCAACATTTCCAGTGGTTCTAAAATGGAAAAAAGATCAACATATTATATGCATGATGCATACGAAAGAATTATTAGCCTATAATATTAAATATATACATAGTTTTGTTTTAAAATTGTATTTTTTTTTATTTATTTGCAACTATTACAATTAAATATTTTCATTTTAACTTTAACATTAATTTCATGAAGCTATCCCTGCTGGGGGGAAAAGACTAAGCTGACTGGTTGGTTTTAGCTGGTCTACCAGCTAAGACAAGCCAACCAGTTTAGGCTTGTTTTCCCTGCTGAAAATGCCAGCTAAAACCAGCCTAAGATAGTTGGAAGGCCTTAACTGTTTTAAGCTGTAAGTAGCTGGTTTTAACTGGTCTCACAGCCTGGCCAAGCTGGTTTTAGCATTGCTAAAGGCTCATCTGTGGAAAACAAGCTAAATTACTTTAGAATGTGCAGTGTTGTTCTTTGTAACTTATTACTGACACACACAGATTTGACCTTTATTTGACCAGTGATGGTCAGTTTTTCAAAGCCAATGCTAACATGACCCCTATTCTGGATTGAGTTAGCATCAAATATTAGCATTAGCTATTTGCTAAAGGAAACCTTAAGATGTCTTTTTGTTAACTACCATGTTTTTAATATAACTGGTATATGTATCTCTATCAAAGAACTAGAAAAGCACACAGATTCTTTCAGGTTTGGGTGTGTGCGCACATTACAGCGAGCTGCGATTAGCTAATTTATTCAGAGTTAGCAAGTGTGTGTTTCATTGTTAGAGGTGTGAATGTGCCTCTTTGTGGCAGACATATGCTCTTAAACACAGAAGGGCCGCAGGGAACTGCTAGTTCTGGTACATTTTCACACTCCTTGCCTCAAACCTACCCAAATAGTAAAATATAAAAACATGAAAACAGTAGCTAACAGCTCTTTATGTTTGTCAGTAACACTTGCTATGCTAATACGCTAATAACTATGAGTAACTAGATTTTTGTTTTGTGTGTTTTTAACGAATTGCTATGTGGTTGCTAGGGTGTTCTCAGTGGTGATCAATCTGATTAATAACAGATTATTTGGGAGCGTGTAAATGAGTCTATGGGATTTTTCTTGCCCATTTTACAGTCTGCCTGGTCTGATCACAAAAAGTAATATCACACCTCTTCTCAACAAGCTGTACAGTTTGATGTATGATTAATTTCTGTAGCTCAAAAAGCGCTGGATGAGTTGCCTGTCATTGGCGTCATTTAGGGTTAGATGTTTGTTCAAATTCGTAACCCTAAGCACAAGCTATAATAATAGTGACGTTCACCTTAGCAAGCACCGCTAACTACAAGAAGCTACACAGACTAATTACATTTGAAAGTACATCACTGCATACTTATGTAATTAAACTGTAAAATGAACCCTAATGTAAAGCGTGACCTGATTACACATTTAACTGTGGAAGTGAGTTACAGTAGATTAATAAGTGCCAAATGTACACCTTTGAGACGAAAAGACAAGAAAAGTGAGGAAACTAAGCGAGAGAGGGAGAGAGTGTAGTGCAATAAAGACCAAATTAGGACATGGAAAGATGTGCAAATTATGAGCTTAGTCTCTTAGTCAGTGCCAAGGAAGGCTTGATTGGACAAGTGCTCACTTACATCACAACCAGCTCCAATATGCGGCAGTTTTTTAGAAACCCAGTTTAGACATTATAGCCAGCAGCAGAATCTATAGTGTGAAATGGGATGTGAAAGCTATTGTGAAGTCACACAAGTCACATTACTCATCAGCTTTGAGCATCACGTCAACTCTTGCAGCTCTTTTTGAAAGGTTTCCCATCATGCTGTGTGCCAGAGACGTTTTAAGGGATTTACTATGTTACACTAACATTATTGCAGTTTAGTTACATAAATCTAAACAAGCAACTACCACCTAACATTCTGTGTATATTATATATATATATATATATATATATATATATATATATATATATATATATATATATATATATATATATATATATATATATATATAACGGTTAAGTGGGGATCTTGTCTCACTCCGCTGAAGGTGCTTTACTCTCGACTCAGTTGAGAGTGTGTGCTAGTCATATCCTATTCATAACTGAAAGACTGATCTGCATAATATATGCATGCAAGTTAAAGGTCATAGCACATAGCCTGTGCGGTAACTAGAATTATTACTTATGCCTCAAAATAAAATAAAAAAATAAAGTAAAATTTGTACATCCTGTCTGCATTAAACATTAAAAATACCACTGAATAATACCTGAGTGTGCAAAGAAATTTACCAAGAAACACTTTTAACTGATAATTTTAGAAGACTAAAGATAACAATTTTATAGTAAAAACTACATAAAAATCTAAAGTAAAAACAGGGAAAAAAGGAAAACTATAATAACCCTGCCATTAACTAATAATGTAAATGAAAAAAATAAAATAAAATAAATATATATATATATATACATATTTATAAAAACCTGATACCAGTTATTTCAATGACATATATAACCAATAACCTATATGTGTGAAAATGTTAACGCTCATTATATTTCTTCTTATTAATACAATTAATAATTTACTATCAGACTACAGCAATAAAATCATGAACTGCTTAAGCAGACGAACTGCATATGACTTCATATATATATATTTGTGTATGTGTGTGTTTCTGTCCGTCTAGAGTGCTAGTCTTCTGCATACTTAAAACCTCCAGAAAAATAGTCTGTGGTGAGGGCTTGAGTTATCTATTGGCATATAAAGAGATTGACAATAAAGAGATGGAGTGTGCATTTTAAGCATTTTGTTTTGCTACTGTGTGTGTGTGTGTGTGTGTGAGGTTTAGGGTGGCCGGCTGTCAGAAGCAGCACCGGCTGCAGTCAGTCAGGAGTAACATGGTGCTTTCTGCTGCCACTCAGCCCCCACAGTAATGATGATGGGCCTGCGAAGCGCCGCATTCCAGGATCTCGTTACACTCAAATAATTGGAGTTTGTTAGAACCGTCCACCTTCAATCTGTGGTCCGAGACAGTCAGCTGTGTGTCTGGGATTAGGTAGAGTGCATAACTGACAGCACAGCCCATTTGTATGACCTTATCACCTCTGACTTCTTGGGATTGTTGCTCAGCTCTGGGCCACCGCACATACATTGGCATCCAATATTATCATACCTTATCTGTCAGCACAAATAAATAAGCATATGTGCATGGCGTACTAACTAACCGCACATTGTCCTCTTATACAAGGCCAAGAAAGTTTTTAGAGTTGGTCTGAATTGAAGAGGCTGCATCTTATTTGCTTTGAGATGCAATTTTCATCTCAGTGCACACAAAGACACAAACACATATTGACTGCTGCGCTCTGGTGTTAATGAGTTACTAATACATTCACAGTCAAATGGAGGAACATCTCATCTTGCGCACACAGGCTTCTCCATCAGAAATTTGGCCTACCACACACACAAGCTGCAGCAAGCCATTAAAACATTATTCAAGAGGCGCTCGTTGGTTTTCCACTCTCTTGTCAGTGGCATTGCTGTTATTAGAAATATATGCTCTCACACATGCACTGTTAAACTTCACTTCGCATTTCAGCGCATTTAAGCAGCAGTGAAAATCACCATAATTATTTCGGCTTTCATGCAGCGGATGAGTGCCACAGCCAGGGGAAGAGCGGGGAATCATTTAACGCAGCAATCCAAAATTAAACACAACACACATAAACAAGGGAATAATAGACAAAAACATGCAATTACTCGTAATTAAAAAGAGAGAGATCTTCTTCAGTGGGGTCAAACAATCTCTTGCATGAGAGATGATGACTCATAATTATAAACGACAAATAAGGCTCATTCAAATACACAACACGGCCAGTGGATGCAGTATTTAATGTGCATGCCCTTGATTATTATTTATTTTATTTTATTATTATTATTTTTTTGTTATTGTGACAGTTCAACCAAAAATGAAAGTTGTCATTGTTTACTCGTCACTTCAAAACTGTATGGTTTTCTTTGTATACAAACATATTAGCCAGCCTCTGGCTTTGAGTCGAAATATAGTCTACAATAGTCCAATATGGACTACTTTTATGATGCTTTTATTGTCATTGTATTGACATAAGGAGTTTGACAGCACCTGGTCATCAATCGTTTTCATTGTAGGTTAAAAAGAAAATAGCAGCATGCACATCTTGTCTAGCTGCTCCTTTTGTGGTCTACAAAAGAAAGAACATCATATGGGTTTGGAACGATATGAGGGTGAGTAAATGATGACAGGATGTTCATTTTTGGGTGAACTATCCCTTAAAGCTGTAAATCTGCTCTTGTTTCAGAGCACTTTAACATGAATACTCATGCTGCTCAAATAGAATCAAAGTCTTAAAGTTGGAAGAGTGCAAGAAAAGGGTCCGTTGTGTCTTCTGATGATCACTGGGGTGTAATACATTCTAAGTTTTATAGCCTAAGAACTGCAATGCTTCATCTTTGGAGAGATTTTTTTTTTGTTAAAAAATTGGGATAAAAAAAAAAAAATTCTTAATGAAAATCTTAGGAAACTTAAGACTTTGCAAATAAAGCGAGTGAATGTACGCGTATGTGCATATATGATGACACTCCTCCTGCTATTCATTAATTAGTCAGCATGAAACAGCATTCACAACCCATGACGCATTTCAGAGTAAAACTTTGTGAAGAAGAAAAATATAGGGTTGGACTTGATTTCATCCTTAAGGAATTGAGTAGGCTTGGAAAAAGTAGGGGTTCCATACAGGAATCCAGCCAAGCTGGTGTCCGATTTTGCATTCAATGAGGACTATAGTTCTCCTGAAACACAGAGGCTTGAGCTAAATAAATAAATCTGCAACCAATTAATTTTGGAACTGAAGTGCCCAATTACCTATATGTAAAACCATTTTTTAACGATCGTTTTATTTCCATTTTTATCTTGAACTAATGAATTATGAACAGAAAGGTTAAGGTCATGTTAAGAATTGAGAATTGGCTGACTGTTTCTGACTTGGTTACTGACCACACCAACATGGCCAGAGTTCAGTAGCCAAGCATCTTCTTCTAAAAATAATCCAGAAAAATCAGTTGTACTGCAGTGTGTGGAGCCTCTGTGGTTTGTTCCTGGATTTTGTTACTTTCTGATGGCAAGAGCCTGTGCAGCTTGTAGAAAGAGAGATTGTGAGAATTGGCTCTGTTTTATTTGGATGAGCATGCCAAGCGTACAAAGCACTGCAAAATGAATTTATCTTGAACATAATATGTTTGTGTGCGCAATTCATTTACACTTCATAGCAGTTGTTCTGTTTTTGTTCATCGCATACTGCAGCCGTGCGAAAGTCTTATTTTGACCATATTACATCATTTAATTTCAAGTAAAAGAAAACTGCACTTGTTAGAAATGTACCATGGCAGATGGAAATGCAACCAAATTTGTACTTTTATATATAGCCTACTACGGAACTGAATTTTCATTTCACATTTTATTTACCATTTACCACAGTATTTCTAAAGGTGGTACTATTCCATGGTACCATTTAAAAAATTAATACTTCTATTTACCAAGGACACATTCAATTCACTGACAGCAAAGACATTTATAAAAGATTTCTAATTCAAATAAATGCTGTTCTACCTTCTCATTAAAGAATCCTGAAAAAAAGTAACAGTTTCCACAAAAGTAACAACTATTTTCGACATTGATAATGAGACATGTTACTTGAGCATAGGAAAATGATTTCTGAAGGATCATGTGACACTGAAGGTTGTTAAATATTCAGCCTTGGCATGACAGAAATAAATTGCAGTTAAAAATACAACATATTATAAAAGAAAACCAAAAAGATACAATTAATGATATTTAACAATATTACTGTTTTTACTCTTTTGTAATCAAATAACTGCAGCCTTGGTTAGAGTCATCTTATAAGAGTTGTCTTTCAAAAACTTAAAAAAGAAGAATGGTAGAGCATGTCAAAAAATCTTTTTTTACACATCTTTCTTAAAGTTATTTTGATATTGCCATTTCCAGTGCTACTATACTTCACTTCTTTGTGCTCAATTGTATATCTGCACTGTCATTTTTGCAATTTTCCATGCAGTCGGTATATTGTAGTTCCAGGCAGCCAATAGTGATAGCTTACAGATATCAGTATAGAGACATAATGAGCACTCCAGAGATTGTGTGGGTGTGAGGGTAGTCATACGACCCAGCTTTGTCAGGCACTTCAAAAACGAGAAAACAAACAGCGCTGAGATCTGTACAATATTTTACCCACTCCTCAATATGGAGTTGTTATCATTTTGGTTCCAAAAAGGGAGTCTGGCAGAGTAGGACAGTCTTCAGTCTCTGCTGTTCTTATGAGGTTTGAGCAGTGCCAGGATGAATGTTATGGACTGCCTTATTCCTTTATGGGAATATGAAAATAATGGGCCCAGAATTCACAGCAGACAAATACAGTTATCGTCTTGTATAAAGGCAGCTCCTAAGAAACATCATTCTACAGTATACACGTCCTAGGCACAATTTGTTACCTCAAGCAATGCCTCGGAGTAGCTTGCAGGCACCCGGTCGTATCCATCAAGTAGACCTCATGAAAGAAAAAAGTTCTATCTCTATATACTGCTCTGATTTCCCTCATCAACTCTATTAAGTTGACAGTGGGCCCATGGCTCGCTTATTTCTTTGTGAAAAATATGCTTCTAATTTTTGTTTTGTCGTTTCCAACTGGAGCATTCCACTGAGCCAATTCCCACCAGAGAGCTAAAAAGTCTGTCAAAAAAAGAGGGGAAGATATAAAAAAAGAAGAAGCCTGCCTCACTTAACGGAAGATTCGTCACCTAAAATGATGCTGGGATTTTTCTCCCACCATCTCAATTTCCTTCTCTCCCTGGAATCATTAGTCCCGTACTGTGGAACACGAAGTGAACACGAAGTATATAAAAATATATATATTTTTTTTTTTCTGCCTCAAGCACAGGGTGTGTGAGAGCCGCTATGTGTTTTCTTGCCCGGCATTTACACATTGAAAACAGCTGAAGGCGCAGTCAGGGATGTGGAGCAAAGCCACCTGCAGCTGGAGGCACTGGGTAGGCATAGATGATTTACAGCCAGCTTTTTTCATTTGAAAGTGATTGTGTAACTGTCTGGACTCAGTTCACCAATAACAGTGAGTCAGCCCAACCCTTGAAAAGAGAAAAGAGGATACTTCAAACACAATTCTGTTTTATCTGAGCTAATTTGATCACTGAATAGCTTATTTTATTTTATGAAAAAATAAAACTATAAATAATTTAGATTGTGCAGTAGTAAATAAATACTTTTTAAATTACAAAATCTATGCAAAAATATATTATTTCACCTGAATACAGAGCTACGTACACAGGGTTTCAATGGAGAATGATGCTTTTTGGCAGTAGAAGGGTATATAGATAAGGCATCTAGCAAGGGCTAATTGAACCATGTTAACCAAACCTTGATGAGTAATAACAGTGCAAAAACCCATTTTCATTTCTACTTAGTAAGCGCAATTTTTTCTCGGCCAGAAAAATAGAAGTTGACGGGATGTCTAGAAGACTGTTGTATCATTTAAAAATCTAATCAGAATTTGAAGGGGAAAAAAGCTGAGCGTAGCACTGTGGTACTTGTGAAACTGTGTACTGCGATATCGCACAAACTGAAGTATGAGGATCCAATGGAAAAAAACAAAAAAAACGTTCAGCTTGTTATTACATGCAGAGATGCTCTTAAAAGCCATGTCTTCCCCTTCAAAACATCAGAACATGCAGTGAGGGTTTGTAATATGGAAACATGACAGGCAAATGCATTCAGTTATTTCAAATGTTGGTGCAAGAATGCTTTATCTTTCTCCCCAGACCCTGGGTCTTCTCCGAACTTGCTCCTGGTGAGAGATTTGCTCTCTCTCAGCTCTCCTGCTTTAATTTTCCTGTCTTCCTCTTCACTCCTTTGCTCCAATGAGTGCTTCCTTTGCCACTTCTATCTCTCTTTTTCCCCCATTTCTCTCTTCATACATCTGCTGACGGACCACATCTGAGACAGCTGAACTCACAGTTGTCACCGGTACCACTCAGAGTCCCTTCACAGAGCATGATGTGGAGCTGCCTGCAGTGTTTCATTAAGGCCTTACACACCAAGTCCCAGAGGCGAAAAGGCCTAAACCAATCATTTCCCCTCCACAACCTTTCTTAAAATGGAAGCCCAGCCGAGTGACCAATAGAGGCAGAGTTAGTGGAACAAGGCAGGAATATGTGTTGATAATAACCCCAACAGGGAGATTCGCAGGGCAAATGTAATTTTACTGGGCTAAGCCAGCCTGTAGCAAAAATAACGAAGACTGGCTCGGCAAACCTACTCTCTCTCTCTCCTTCTAGTTTTTTTATATTGATTCATAAATGTCACATTTCATACTAAAGTGTTCCTTTATTCTCATAGTCAGACTTCAAGGATAGTGAATCGTTACGATTCTTTGGGAAATATGCTATAAAATGGGGATATGGATTTTCCCTCGCTCAAAGGACAGTCGTCCACAACAGATGGTTTTAGGATGGTTAATTTTGTTGATATTCAGGTACCTTGTTTGGCTCCGAAAGGACAGCAGATGCAGCCTGGGAGTGATGTGAAGTACCGTATCTCACTCCCTCTGCTGTCTAACCATATGACAGACAAGAGGTTCAAATGAGACGTAATGGCTCAGTTAAGAGTTTGCTGAGGAGAGGAAGTGTTCAGGAAGCGTCTTAGACATATTGGAGATAAGCAAATTCTTACAAAATCTTCCAGATGAAGATGATGTG
The DNA here is from genome assembly GCF_936440315.1 of Barbus barbus. Lineage (NCBI taxonomy): Eukaryota > Metazoa > Chordata > Actinopteri > Cypriniformes > Cyprinidae > Barbus > Barbus barbus. The sequence goes on along the minus strand of NC_136762.1, from coordinate 12,042,956 downwards.
CTTGTGCTATGAAAAACACTCCTCATGTTATCCGTGGTCTTGTTCACAAGAGCCACCCACGATGTAGTGTCATAATCCAGAGCCCTTTTCACGGACAAAAAAAGTTGGTTCTAAGTTTAAGTATTTAAGTAAATTAGCATGATGGAAGACTTTTTTTGAAGCCTGATGAATAAACTTTGAAGTCGGTGTTGAGCGTGATGTGGCTTCCGTATGACTCAGTGAATCCTGTAAGCTGCTGTACTATCTCTAACATCCAGATTGGCTTTGCCATAATCAGGACCGTACGCCGACTGTGTTTTATCCAGCTGAGCCTCCTATGTCGCTGCTCGTGCTGAAACAACCAAACAAAAACAGAGCGGGTAGGGTTGTAAACAACCCTGGGATAGTGACACTGGCCATGTGGGAGGAATACAGCTGATGGGACACAAGAGGCAAGAGTGTGAGAGGAAGGGTGGGTGTTGATTTATTTAGCTAAAAGGAAGCGGAGGAACAACTGTGTCTAACATGTATGCTTGATGACTGAAGACATTAGCAAATGAGAGAAAGAATATATTGCCTTAACCAAATAATTCAAATGGAAAATCAGTGTCAGAGGGAGGGCAATAGGTGAGACTGGGGCTAGTTGTCACACCTTTTACTCAAGTGATTATTTCACAGATTCTGTATGGACACATATATTAAAGTCTTGTATACAAAAAAAGTCATTAATCGTTTACACTAATATTGCTCAGGTGGGAAAAAAAATACAGTTGTGAACACAGTGAGCAAGAGCGTGGCATTTTGTCACACAAGATGGGGTAAGTTGTCCCAATTGAATTTGTCATTAAACAACTTTTAGAAAACCCAAAATGCATAATACATTCTGAGACTGCAAAAATGTAAAGGGAATTTATGCAAACATATCAAACCATTGTTTTGGTCAGCATACACTGCCTTTCAAAATTTGAGACGGATAAGTTTTTTTTTTTTTGTCTCTTGTGGTCAAAGGCAGCATTTTGATCACAAATACTGTAAAAACGTAATTATTCTGAAATACATTATAATTTAAAATGCCAATTTTCTATTAAAATATACTGTATGTAAGCATGTAATTTATTCCTGTGATGGTGTGATTAATTTTTTTCTATATGCACGGTGAGGAGGAGAGTTTGAGTGGCTAAAGACTCTCCAAAGACCACAGCTGGAGAATTGCAGAAAATAGTTGAGTCTCGGAGTTAGAAAACCTTAAAAAAAAAAAAAAAATTGTCAAACATCACCACGTTGTTACTCCAGCATATTCAGTTATCAGACATGACTGGAACTTCAAATGGGACTGGCTTCTATGGTCAGATGAAACAAATAAAATTAGCTTTTTATCAGCAAACACTCAAGATGGGTTTGGTGAACACAGGGATAAAAAGTACCCCATGTGTACAATGAAATGTATTTTTGATGTTGTGGGCCTATATTTCTGCTGGAGGTCCTGGACATCTTGTTTAGACACATGACATCATGGATTCCATCAAATACCAACAGATAAAAAAAAATCAATAAGTGACTTATAATGGGCCATGTTTGGATCTTCCAACCGTACAATAATCCAAACACAAACCTCAAAAACAACACAAAAATGAGTCACTGAGCACAAAACCAAGCTTCTGCTATGGCCATTCCAGTCCTCTGACCTGAACCCTATAGAAAATGAGTGAGGTGAACTGAAGAGAAGCACCACCAACATGGAGCTATGAATCTGAAGGGTCTGGAGTGATTCTGGATGAAGGAATGGTCTCTGATCTCTTGTCAGGTGTTCTCTAACCTCATCAGGCATTATAGGAGAAAATTTAGAGCTGTTAAACTGGTAAATGGAGGTTTCAAAAAGTATTGAATAAAAGGGTGCTGTTAATTGTGGCCAATGTATATTAGAGAAAAACATTTCATGATATTTCCCCCCATTTTAAATTCTTAATATCCAATGAAAGGTTTGATTTTTGTGATTTTTTTAAATAAAAGATCAAAAGGATGAACAATGCAGATTACTTTTCACAGCCTTCTTTGATCATATTTACCAAGGGTGCCGATATTATCCAGTGATATCCAGTGAAACTGGTCGGTCACACGCTGCTGTCTGTGGGAGAAATGAGAGGGCGAGTTAGTGCTTGGTCTCATGGAGTAGTTTCCTTGTGTGTGGGGCTTACGTGGCTTATGTAGCCACCGCCTGATGAGCCGCAGCTGTGACCGATCAGCCAGTGATGAGGATGTGCAGGTGTTCCTCGCTTGTTTCCAGGGCGACGCTGATGACACTTCGGGACGCTCGTCACCCCCACCCCCCAAGTGTCGTCCTGGTCCTGTTGATAATATTAGGCAGTAGGGGGAATTTAGGGGGTGGGTGGGGAGTGACCCCTGACAGACCTGTGAAAGCTGCCCAGATCCGAGAGAGGCCGTCAGCGTTGGCGTACGCGGCACCAGCCGATGACGCACAACGAAGTGGAAGTCCTGGAGTGCGAGGGACCATCGGGTCACCCTGGCATTGGTGTTCTTGGCGCGGGCCATCCACTGAAGGGGTGAACTTCCGGCCCAGGAGGTAGTACCGCAGCTCCAGGACTGCCCACTTGACGGTCAGGGCCTCCTTTTCCACCGCAGCGTAGTTTCTCTCGGCCGTGGTCAGCTTCCTGCTAATATAAATGACAGGATGCTCCTCACCTTCCTGGATCTGTGACGGGATGGCTCCCAGTCCTGTGTCGGAGGCATCCATCTGCAGCAGGAAGGGGCAGCTAAAGTCCGGGGCTCGGAGGACTGGTTCCGAGGTGAGAGCCCCTTTCACCTTCTGGAAGGCTTCCTCCGCTGCTGGTGTCCACAGTACCTTCTCTGGCTGCCCCTTCCTGGTCAGGTCTGTCAGGGAGGCGGCTAAAGAGGAGAAGTTAGGGATGAAGCAGCAATAGTATCCCGCCAACCCTAAAAAGGCTCGTACCTGGGTTTTGATTTCGTGCCTCGGGGCGGAATGTACTGCCTCCACCTTCTTCTCCTGTGGCCGAATGATACCCCGACCAACCTGGAAACCCAGGTACTTCGCCTCGGAGAGGGCAAGGTGGCATTTGCGAGGGTTGGCGGTGAGCCCAGCCTTCCGTAGCTCCGAGAGCACCCTCCATAACCGGTCCAGGTGGTCTTCCCATGCCTCGGAATGGATTACCACGTCGTCCAGGTAAGCAGCGGCGTAGGACTGATGGGGCCGCAATAGAATGTCCATCATCCGCTGGAACGTGGCATGTGCCCCGTGAAGGCCGAAGGGAAGGGTCCGGTTCTGCCAGTGGCCTCTAGAGGTGGAAAAAGCAGTCTTGGGTTTGGCATTCTCAGAGAGGGGTACCTGCCAGTAACCTTTGGTGAGGTCCAACGTCGAGATATACCGGGCCCTTCCCAGTCATCCAACAACTTGTCCACCCGAGGCATGGGGTATCCGTCGAACTCGGGAGACCTTGTTGAGGCAGCTGAAGTCGTTGCAGAAACGGAGGGTGCCGTCCGGTTTCGGTACCATCACGATTGGGCTGGACCACGGGCTGCGGGATGGTTCTATCTAACTTCACCCCTAACTTCAGCATTTGTTGTATTTCCTCCTCAATAGCCTGCCGACGAGCCTCAGGGACACGGTAGGGCCGTTGCCTGACGACGACCCCTGGTGGTGTCCGTATATAATGCTGTAGGACGCAGGTCTGCCCAGGGCGAGACGAGAACACATCAGAGAACTGACCGACCAGGTGCTGCAGCTCCCCCTTCTGGGCAGCCGAGAGATGGGGGTTGACATCAACCACCACGGGGTCAGAGGTGACGAGGGCGGCGAGCTGGTCTCTAGTCCCCACCCACTTCTTCAGCAGGTTGATGTGGTAGAGCTGCTCGGCTTTCCTTCTTCCTGGCTGCCGTACACGGTAAGTAACCGGCCCAATTCTATCCAGCACCATTTAAGGCCCCTGCCAGGTGGCCAGGAACTTGCAGGCTGCGTTGGGGACTAGGACCATAACTCGGTCTCCTGTCTGGAACTCCCGTGGCTGGGCTGCCCGGTTGTAGTGGCGCTGTTGAGCCTGCTGCGCTTTGGTCAGGTGTTCCCGGACTAATGGCATGACCCGGTTGATCCTCTCCCTCATCTGTCGGACGTGCTCGATCACTGAGCGGTGGGCTGCCGGCTGTTGTTCCCAGGCCTCCTTCGCCACATCCAGGAGGCCGCGGGGTTGTCGGCCAAAGAGCAGCTCGAAGGGGGTGAATCCAGTTGAGGCCTGGGGGACTTCGCGGATCCCGAGGAGGACGTAGGGGATCATGAGGTCCCAGCTGAGCCGCAGCTGTGACCGATCAGCCTGTGATGAGGATGGGCAGGTATTCCTCGCTTGTTTCCAGGGCGACGCTGATGACACTTTGGGACGCTCGTCACAATTTATAAATCATTTGTTAAAAATTAGTATTAATTTATTTTTTTAAATTTGAATCATAAAAGAGTTAGACATAAAAAAAGGATATAAAAAAGAAGAGAGAGAACCGAAGTTCTAAGCGGCCATGCATTATTATAATTTTTCTGTCTTGTTTTCTCGTGATCACGACTTAACGAGTTGTTTTGTCGTTATCACTACTTAATTTTCTCGTGATCTCGACATAACGAAAGTTGTTTTGTGGTTATCTGGACATAACGAAAGTTGTTGATCTCAACCTAAAAACCGTTTTCTCACGACGTAATTGTAGCTATCGTGAGAAAATCAGGGTCGCAGTTGCAGACCCGACAGCCTCCTTCTCAAGTGTCCAACACTTATGTGTAAGTTGTCAATCACTGACAGACACAGAGCTAAAATGGCCGAGTATGAATATGCATGAAAAGTATTCTATCATGGATCAATGTAGTCGGTCACACACACAACACCTTCAATATTTGGGATGGTACTTATACCATATTTTTATTTTTATTATTTCAGTTTGAGTGAGTCCCTAATCAAAGTAAAAGCGAATCCGATCATCCATGATGCTGCGATGATGCTGCTTCTATAGCATTTTCTCATGCCGAATACACAGATAAAATTAAGTCGAGATAACGACAAAACAACTTTCGTTATGTCGAGATCACGAGAAAATTAAGTCGTAATAACGACAAAACAACTTTCGTTATGTCGAGATCACGAGAAAATTAAGTCGTGATAACGACAAAACAACTTTCGTTATGTCGAGATCACAAGAAAATTAAGTCGTGATCACGAGAAAACAAGACAGAAAAATTATAATAATGCATGGCTGCTTAGAACTTCCGTAAGAGAGAGTAAAAGAATGAGAGATAAGACTCAAGGACAGCACTGAGGTGGTAAAGGTACATCAGAAGACAACAATATCCATTCTTCTCTCTTGGCATCAGTGATGTGAAATAGGATTTAGCTAGAATGATAAGACATACAGAAGGCAGAAGTGTACAAAGACTGAAAAAATGACAAGTCAGCAGCATAAGTAGCATAAATGGAGCAGCACATGACTTTTGCTTTTTCTTGTGGAATTCTTTCAGCATTTACAGTACATTCATAATATAAATTATACAACAGTTACTTCTGGTACACTAATATGTAAAATCCTGCAAGATTCATGTTTGTTGATGCTCCAAATAAGTACAGTTGCATGTACATCTTTTCACAGAACAAGGGTTACCAAACATAACCTCTGGCCCTGGCATGTAAACTCAATGACCTCATTGGTTCTAATTGCAATTGCAAGTGACAAGAATGTTGTGGGTCACCGTCTATTAAGTTCAATGAGTGACATCTGGCAATAGCCAAGAAGCTCATGCTGGTCAAGGACATGCACACACACAAAGATTTAAGATCATAGTTGTAGTCATTCTGGCATTCATTCAACTGGCATTTGAATTGAGAAGAATGTTAAGGCAAAAATGTTCAGTAGTGTTATAAGTGCAAATGGTTTGCATGAACAGGAACCATTTTAACGGCAGTAACTGTGATCGAGTCATTGGGGAGGTCAGAGCAGCAGGTCTGGGGTCTCCTTGCTGCATGCCGGCTGTCAGGACTAATGTGTTGTACTTCTGCACTGAGGGTCCCAAAAGCTGCTTATACAAATATCTTTTCACACTTGAGCTAATGAGCTGATAGTGCATCTTGTTTATATTAGCAATTTGCTGCTTGACTTCTCTTAAGAAGAGAGCCTTAAAGCTCCAATTGATATGGGTTGTTTCTAATTGTTTGCACTTAAAGGGGCAGTTCACCCAATAATGCAGTTTTTTTAAACCATGATACAACCACAGTTCATAGTGAAAAAAAATAAATAAATACTTTTGATAAATAATTTTGTGTGTGTGTGAACTTTCCCTGCAAGTGTGTGTGTATTTGTGCATGTGCCTTGCCTACTTAGATACGAGTTGCCAAAAAAATAAAAGAGTAAAAACCACTACTGTTCCATAATTTATGGCCTCCAAATCTGGGCCATGCGAATCGTTAGCTTGCATGGCATGCAGCATGGGCACGCACATGTGAAGGAGTGCCGTTTTCTTTGAAGGCAGTCTCAGAAATGTGTTGAAGGATGCCAATACTAAAACGAAGTGAGCTGGAAAATTGGCCTTCGGTTGCAGCAGGACTGGGGTGTGCTGGCCTGCCTTGAGCGAGGTGTGTTCAAGCTGTAAATCATTCATCACAAAAACCTTTTACCGACAGTTCATTCGGTAAGCGCGACGTGTGTCCGCCGGCACTCAACCAGTACGAATACAGCAGCGGAAACACGGCGGGCCAATAACAGATTACTGTGTCTGGCTGATCAATGGCCAACATGAAGCTTTAAATTTAAATTAGAGACGAGTGGAAAATTTTGCTCTTTGAAAAGAGCTCTATACATGTCCTTAGGCATTGTATTAGCCAGGGCTGAACATTAAAGGAGGTAAGATGAATTGATGTCAAAGTGAATTGTAGATATTTAGCCCTGATATGAGCCATTAACAAACAACGCACCCAACAAACCTTTGAATCGCAAAACGTGCAAGTGTTTTTACTGCAGGTGTGTCTTTAAAGGACAAAAGAACATGCAAGACAGCTTGTCATTCTGAACAAGGCCAAGTGCTGGATGTAAAACTCAGCCTTCAGATGCCACCCTTGCACAGCATGCCATACATTGTGCTGTAAGTTATAGCTGAATATAAATGTCTCAATACAACTGCTCTATTAATTGTTATACAGCGGCACGAGTTCATGCAGACAACATTGGTTGGGTGTGACGATCTGATTTATACATTGCCGAACTGACAATGCAGTGATAGACGGCTTCCCAAACCGCAGAATCATCATTCACTGGAGCATCTCTCTGATAAAGGATGTAGTCCAGAGTTTGATTGCTGGCACAAGACCAATGGGACATTTTGACGCCCCCGCCACTTCTTTCTAATGACTCCAAGGCCCTGCAAACTAAAAGCGTAAAACAATAACCCTCCCTCTTCTCTCAATAGAAGTAAATAGAATTAACATCACCGTGACATCTATTAAATTCCCATAATTAAAATCCAGGTATTAAACATCTGTGGATTCCTCAGCTGTCCGCCTCTTTTTGTAACCTCCTAAATCCTCGTCTGACAACACGTTATATTCATCTGCACACGTTGCTCAAATCCCTCTCTTTATTATTTACATGCCCCATATGGCGGCTGTTTGTTTAGACCAATTATTTTTAGCTCCTCAATTTGAAACTGCTGCTGTCACCAAAGCAGCTTTTCTCTTTCCTTCTTTTTCCTACCCCTCCCTCCTTCTATGTTTGGATTTGTGTGTGCGTATGTTTGGTTGTGGTGTAATCCAAGTCATACAGGCAGGTGACACATTCACAACCCTTTTTTCTTTTTTACAAATCTATCTATCCAAGAATTGTATTGCATCAGTGCTAGCATTGATGGGATAGTTCACCCAAAACTAAAATATCTGTCCTCATTTAGGCTACTGTCTTTTTATGTCTTCCAAAAATGTATGAATTTTGTTCTATCCATACAGTAAAAGTCTTTTATTGTATATGGACAGACTTTCATCAAATGGGCCAAAAATGACTTAATATTTCATTTTAAGGGAAAATAAGTTATTGTTGTGGAAAACAAGATCTTTTTGTGCACATGAACAACTGTCATATAGGTTTGGAATGACATTTCTGACATTACCAAATTTTGGATGAACTATCCTTTTAAATGACTATTTATTGGCTATAAAAAAAAAGTTTTTATATATTTGCCTTCTCAATAGCCTAACAATGCCTAAAGTCCCATTCACACTACAAACGACACGATCCCATTCATTTCAAGAAGAGCTGGCGATTTCCGGCGACAAACGCAACAGCGACAGCGGCCGTTGGCGACCGGATGGGGCGTGTCCAGCGACGCAACAAAGTTCAGAATCCTTCAACTTTATACAAATGAAGAGCGACTTTCTTTAGCGACAGCCAATAGGCCTTTATCACAGTCTGCGTGTCATCACATCCGGATGATCCGGCTCCGATTAGTAGCGTAAAGAAATTTCCGCCTGTCTTATTGTCAATGGACAGACGCCAGTTTTGTGAAGAAAATTAGACTAATTTAGTTTAGTTGAACATTGATGCAATAAACGTCAATGTTAAAACTGCGTATTTATACCGATTCCATGCCATGTATCATGTCATCCTTCATTTTAATGTGTAACATTAGCCAATCTGAGCAACGCGACTGTCAGTGCTGCCAGTCAGATTAATGAAGAGCACGCAGCTCAAGTTACTGCCAGAGGAATACTCGGACTGATTTAATTGTATTTTTAATATTATTTTGTTTATTGTTTTATTATATTTATTGTGATTGACCTCCTGCTCTTGTTCACAGTATAATCGTAAAACAGATATTCAATCGTTGCATGCAATCATGGAGAATAACTCTATTAGATGATCAAACTTATATCGTCTATGGGCTGGAAATAGGTCTTTATTTGAACAACTTCAATTTGATGCAATTGTAGAGGATTGCATCAAGTCAGCGCGTGAAAAAATTTGAGCATTATGTTTAATACAACAAGTTTGCCCTAAACCTTTAATTTAATCCTTCTATACAGCCTTTAGTCATAATTAATGTTTTAAGCTTTGGTTAATTCTAATTATTATTAATGTGATATGTTGTTTGTATAGTTTTCTCCCTGTTCTGTAATGAAATAAGGTGATCAGACTGTGAAGAATTGCCTATACACATACAGTATGGCTCGCGTGCTCCTGTTCAAGTCACAAAATACGCATCGGGATATCGTGACAACACATTCCTTCGTTTCATAATACTCAATTGCTGTAAACTGTGTCTTTAGAAGACATATGTGCTCAATTCTATATAAATAATCCACAACAATGCCGTGGGCACAGCCATTGATAGAGACTGCAGCGGAAGTTCTTTTACGCTACTATTTGAATCTTCCGCTTTTCGAACGACGGTTGAGCTCACGTGATTGTTCTCCTCTCAGCCATAGATAAACATACGCAATAGAAAAAAGTAGGCTCTGTTGGGGCGTTGCTAGACCTAAAGCTCTACTGGGGCACAGGCCCCCATTATTTTTTCTATACTTTTTTTCTTGAAAGCCTGCTGTGTGCAAGAAGTGTGCAATACAATGCACTGTACAAACTTCCGTTGCTTAAACTACTATTCTTACAGTGCAACAATACTGAGTAAAGTAAACATAATATATATATATATATATAAAAGGGTTTAAACTGGGCTGGGGCTGAGCCCCAGCACATAGACTCCAGGGCCCGTATTCATGAAGAATTTTAATGCAAAAAGTAGCTCCTAGTGACAAAATTCTAAGAAAATTCTTAGAAATGTGGGTGTTTACTCTTACAATTAAAGAAAAAATCCTAGTAAAGAAAAACGTTATTCAGAAAGCATCTTAACCCTTAAAAGAGGTCTTAAGGTCCAAAATTGTTAGGAGTACGGACGAGGACTTTTAAGGGGCTTAAGAGTTTCTTTAGCAGTGGAGAAAATGGATGAAACATGAAGAGGGAGAAGAAATGTGTTGCACACAATGCATGACAGTGAGTTAATAAGACGCTACACATTAGATCGTGCAGGGATCATGTTTATGACCGATCTTATTAAAGACACGCTAACATCTCAGACACCGCGCTGAAATGCCATAGCGCCAGAAATGGACGTAATCACTACATTAACATATCTGGCAACTGGAAAAATGCAACTATGCAGCAGTGATGATTTGGGTCTGTTACAGCACTTATGTCGCTGTTCATTTCCTATAAAACACGGTAAGTATGACAGCATGGTAAATAAAAAATAAAGAATATATATACATATATAATGTGTGTGTGTGTCTGTACCTACTTAACCATATTTGGGGGACAAATTTGTACCCAAAGGTGAGGTAAACCTGAGTTGCTCTCAGATTGGTCCTGAATCACTTTTAAACTAAGACTCCTAGTTAGAAATTTTTAATCTAAATTAGGAGCTCTCTAAAAGGATTCTTAGAATCTTTAGGAATACGGGCCCAGGACTCGACTTTAACGCTTCATTAATGCCAGACAATTAATGATTAAAACATCACTAACCAAAAATAACTATGTAAACACCAAAACGCAAGTATTATTCTGATTGTAATACATTTAGAGTAAGTGGCGAATAGTGGATATAGCTACTGTAGGCCATATAATGCATCTATAGACAGTATAAGGTTGCGCTGCTGAGGCGAGGTTCACGCAGCCAAAGCGCTACACTAAGAAACTCAGCAAACAGGTAAAAATTCAAAATTGAAAGTTTTTATATTTAAAATACTGTTAGTTAGGCAACATCACTCAATGTTTTCACCATTACGGCTGTTTAATAGTTCTATAAACCGTTCAATGAACAAATACAATAATATTAGGTCACTTACATTTTTGGCGGAATCACAGCACATCTCAAAGCAACTATCCGATTCATTTTATCTTATCACTAAGAGTTCTCCTAAATAGCAGTAAAAGATTTTAGCTAAGAGTTTTCTCTGAAAACCTATTTACAAAGCTGCTGAGACAAACTTTTACTAAGGAATAGAGAGAAGTCTTAAGCTAAGAGTAAAGCCCGGCTCACACTGTGCGATTTTGGCCACGATTTGTTCGTCTGAGACAAATTTTGAAAATCCTAACATCCTAAAAGATTCCTATAATCCTAGGCTAAAATCGGTTGTCTAGATCGCTGGTTTGACATGTTCACCGACAGCCGATTAATGGCCGTTGCGATCAATTTTTTCCTCCGATTAAATTCTGGCAGTGTCAGAAGATTTCAGACACTTTCCTCAAGTTTCCTGCAGTGTGACATCTCCTACGACGACCGTCAAACCAAGAACCAATAGGAGCACTGAACTTGATGACGCAATTAGCGCGACAATTTGAAACCATTCATTATTTGTAAAAAACAATATATGTACAACGTAAAGTTTACTTAAAGTTTATTTATTAAGGGGCAGGATGTTTAAACTCGAATAACAAAATTACCTCAAGTTCGCTCTGTAGAACTGGAAGTTCATAAAGTCTTCTTTTGCCCAGCCATGACTTGCTCCACACACGTCATTCTTTTTTGTTTTTTGTTTTTTTTTTTTAACATCAAGGCATGTAATTAATAAAACTAACGCTACACGTTGCTGTTGTTTGCTAGCTACCATTATAGCGAGAGAACGCGGGTCACGTATTGATGACGTAAAACTCCGGACAAGTCTTCTTGAGTACGTCCGTTTTTATCGCGTCTTGACTGTCGTACAGTCTGACATTAAGACAACTGAGATCCTACAGTCTGACATGGGGATCATGTTCGTACAGTGTGACAAGCAACAATCGCAAAAGATTATTAAAAATCGCACAGTGTGAGCCTGGCTTAAGGGCGAGGTTGACCTCGTTGCTATGGATTATGTCAGCATGCTTATTAACTATGCACACAGTGATTGGCTGATAGGAGAGGGGCGGGGTCTTTGTCAGAGATTTATTCATAGAAATATTGTAGAGCATGATATTATGTTGCCATATCCAAATAAAGGTTTAAAAAATAATATTAATTGCCGCATTCAAATTGTTCAAAGCACACATTCAAGATTTTAACATGCAGGCTAAGTGTGATTAATTAAACAAATATATGTTCAGCTAATTGTCAGTCTCTTACATGTATGCTTCTTGTAACGGATGCATATAAACCACCTTTTAATTAACAGAGTAGAATAACCATGGCTGATAGTAAGACATGCAAACGTGAAAGAAAACCAAACTGGACGCAAGAACAGCTGTTACTTCTTGCCCAACTGGTTAATGAAAAAAAGGATATAATCAAAGGAAAATTTGGAGCTGGGATAACCTTCAAACCTTAAAGGTAATACCATTTTAAAGGCTCATTATCGTCAAATGTTTCTAAAATGTTTATATTCTGAGGCAGATTGCCGGCAACAGCCATTTTAGGATAGTTGTGAGTTGGTCTAGTGACTGAGGAGTCCTCTTCACTACTCCTAACGTTTCACAGATTTAACGCTAAAACTCTTTGTGAAATACTCTTAGAGCAAAGATTTAGGAGTCCTAAAATTAGGACTGACACGCCCACTATTTTTAAGATTTTCTCCTAAATCGGTGAGTTAGGAGCTACTTTTAGCCTTAAGATGTTTTGTGAATACTTATGAATCTGCCGTTTGAACAAATCAATGACTCACTTATTAAACGCTCACTACTGGCACCTACTGGTTGGTGTTTTAATTTTGTTGAAAAGTATAATTTCCACCATAATTTCTTGTTTGTATACTCAATTTTTTTTTTTAAAGAATCTCATTCTCATAAAATTCTTTAAAAAAATAATTTTTCTAAAGAATCTCTTAATGTAATAATATTTTTCAGTGTAAATTATTTAATTTTATAATGTATAGATAAAGTAAAGTAAAGTAAAGTCGTGACGTATTGTCAAGTATGGTGACCCATACTCGAAATTGGTGCTCTGCGTTTAACCCATCCAAGTGCACACACACAGCAGTGAGTAGTGAACAAATGCACACACACACACACACACACACCGTGAACACACACCCGGAGCAGTGGGCAGCCATGCTGCGGCGCCCGGGGAGCAATTGGGGGTTCGGTGCCTTGCTCAAGGGCACCTCAGTCGTGGTATTGAGGGTGGAGAGAGCGCCGGACATTCCCTCCCCCCACCTACAATCCCTGCCGGCCGGGGGCTCGAACTCGCAACCTTTCGATTACGAGTCCGACTCTCTAACCATTAGGCCACGACTTCCCCATAATAACAATCACATTATTATTATTAAAATGAAAGTTAATGAGATTAGTGGGATTAAACACCCTCTATAAAAGGTTAAAAAAAAAAATGCCCTTGGAAAAAAACATGCAGATTTATAGCCTACACACAGAAAAATAAGGGTTTAAAATTGTACCTTTTTGGGTACAACAGCTTGTCCCTGGAGCAGTACCCATAAAATGACATATTTGTACCTTTATTACCCCTAATAGGCACATATTAGTACCTTAGAGTAGTAATATGTACCCTTAAAGTACTGATATGTACCTATTGGGGGTAAAAAAGATACAAATATGTCATTTTAAGGGTACTGCTCCAGGGACAAGCTGTTGTACCCAAAAAGGTACAATTTTAAACCCTTATTTTTCTGTGTGTATATCACAGCCGATAGAAAACCGATGAGAATATTGCATTAGAATAACTCATATTTGCAAAAAAACTAAACACACACACATACTACATATTTACATTTATTTCCATTGTCCTCATTTGTAAGTTGCTTTGGATAAAAGTGTCTGCTAAATTACTAAATGTAAAAAAAAAAAAATAAATAAATAAATAAATAAATAAATAAATAAATAAATAAATAAATAAATAAATAAATAAATAAATATATATATATATATATATATAAATATATATATATATATATATATAAGCTCGATACCATAGAGCCCCCCCCCCCCCACATAACAAATCCCGATTTATGCCCTGTATATATATGTATAAAAATATGTATTTAAAAATATTTAAGTATCTTTAACATACTTAGCATGAACATTTGCATTGTTTAATTTTTTCACATTACACTACATTACACAATGATAACAATAAATAATTACATCTTTTCAAGAATTTAAAATTACAATATTTCAATAAACTAGTCATTTTATGGATGCAACTAAAATAAAAGAGCATATTTAATCTAGAACAAAAAAAGGTATTCCCCGGTTTCCAAGCCAATTCCCAACAAGTTTGGTTCATTTTTTGAGCATTAAACTGTAGCCTACTGCCTATAATCAGTGGTGGAAATGGACAGAATTCACAGGGGGGACTCTAATATGGTCATTTTAGATGACCTTTCGTATGTATTTAATTATAAAACCCTTTATAATCTATAATAGCATTAAACTGATTACATATTTTCACCTGCAATTATGGCCAAATTAAAGATACGTTGTGCGTGAATGTTATAGCCTAATGTAAGCATCATTAATGACACCTTGTTTTATAATAATAATAATAATAATTAAAAAGATTGATTAGTGAAATGAAGAATGATAAGTAATTGTCTCTCATTGGCCTGAGTAGTTAAACCCTCAAAACACTTCTTATTTAATGGTATACAATATTGCATGATTTGTAGATTATATTTAATAGATTACACTTTCCATAAACATTTGCAGTTAGTTTTTAAAAGGTAACATTACATTCTTAAGTACTCTACGCTAATAATTCTTTTCAGCAACACTTGTACTCCCACTTAAAAAAAAGGATCACCTTCTAATCAATGACAGAAATTAATCATAAGGCGATATTTGACTTTTTTTTTCAAACCTTTGTAATGCAATTTTTCTAACTTTCTTAAATGTATGTCATCTTTTGTGCCAAAAAAGAGAAATAAAAAACAACAATAATTAAACAATAAATTCAATTAAAATAATAAGATACAATCAGGAAGAATAAGTTACCAGTCAAATGAAATCAGCGTCAATAATTCATCTTTGCATGGCACAAAAGAGCACAAATGTAGCATTAAGGAATTTACAGATTTTTTTATGAGATTAATGTTCTAGAAAGTTTTGAATTTAGAAATATTAAACAATTTAAATGACTCAATGTATAGGCTACTTTAAAAATGAAACTGAAAGCGCCAGTAGGTGGCACCATGTCACTGTCTTTGTCACTGAATCGTTCATTCAGTAGATTCGTTCAAACTGCTTATTCATTTAGGAACGAAACAAGTGACTCTCTTTATGATGGGTCATTGAGTCATTGACTCACTAAATTAGTTCAAAAACGTAGATTCATTCATAAACGAAACAGCGCTGTGTTTGCTTAGAGATGGACAGCGACTTTTTTGACGAAATAGAGCACCATTAGACAACAGTGTTCCTAAAGGCCAATTCACATCGCACAGACAAACGCCAACAAACAAGTTGGCCGCTGGATTTAGAATCTTATGAAAAATAACTGTCGTGTTCACACTGCACCAACAGACACCGACCAACTCTCACTGACTGGGGAAAAAATGGATGATCCTATATCTATAAGCATGTTCAGTCGGGTGAAAACAAACTCCAACCAACACCAACCAACGCCAACAGGGGTAACACAATGATCCAACAAACTCCAACAGACTAGTTTGTTGGAGTTTGTTGGCGTTTGGCCAATTCACACCGCACAGACAAACACCAACAAACAAGTTGGCTCAAGTTGCCCGTTGGATTTAGAATCTTATAAAAAATAACTGTCATGTTCACACTGCACCAACAGACACCGACCAACTCTATATCTATAAGCATGTTCAGTCGGGTGAAAACAAACTCCAACCTACTCCAACCAATGCCAACAGGGGTAACACAATGATCCAACAAACTCCAACAGACTAGTTTGTTGGCGTTTGTCTGTGTGGTGTGAATTGGCCTTAAGATGTAAGTCAGTTACTAAATATTATATTTTGTATAAAATCAAAAATGTATAAAATTGTATAAATTCTATTTCACATTTTCAAACTCCATTTATAATAATTAAAAAGCTGTCACTCGTCTTAGTTCGTTATCTCACAAACTTCCATTTTAATTAATGAAGCACACTGAATCTATTATTTACATCGTCTCTACACTTTGTTTGTTATTATGAATGATCAAAACTGCAGTCTGCTTTCCATTGCGTGCTGCAGTTGTTGCAAGGAAACACAGACACGCGGACATGGATTTCTGGACGACTCGAGTTTGTGTTTCGGTTAAAGTGCACGACTGATCTACGTCTGGACAGTACAAAAAAGAAAGTCATTTGAGAAGCAAAGCAACATGCTCTCATGATTTGTGCACAATAGGAGCAGGAATGTATGTAAGAAAGTAAATAAGGACCATTTAAATTGCATGACTTCAACAGCTTAACATCCTTCCAGGTCACTCTTTCACTCTTAGATATATATTTAGTTTATCTCTAATCTCAGACAGATCTATTGGCATCTCAATACAATTAACTTGTTAAATGCACTGACTTTCAACCGCAACAACACAACAGAAGTGTAAAAAGCAAGCACTGAAAAAAACATCAATAATAAAACATCCAATCTTGTCCACTTAGCTCAGACAGCATTTGGCAAAGCACAGGGTTTCCCTCGTGGGCGATCAGTGCCAGCACCACCTCTGCCGTATTAGTCAATCTGGTGGAAGATGGTTAATATGGCAACTGGGACTTTTTAGCTCTAAAATCTCTGTCTGGCTAGAAATCAAGGGTTGGAACCGAAAAGCAGCCTATGCTGGTCCATCCTAATCTGTGCTGTATAAATCAACCATAATATGTATCACATATGCATATGGCACAGTCTAAAACCTGCAGATCTAAATACACAAATACATTAAAAATAATAATAATAAATCAACAGTATGAAAAGCTATTTTCTATTCCCTGTCCTGCTGCATCAAGTTCAAGGACTTGCAAGGAAACGCTCTCAAGACTTAAGTTCTCCAAACGGCCACTTTGTAATCACTCTGCAAATAATAAAACAATCATAGAAAACAAGTGCTATTTTTACTGAAAAGAGGGCCAAGTATAATTGCTGTCTTACTTTCCTAAGAGGCTAAAAGTGGAGTGATTGATTGAGGAGAAATATTAGAAGTGTGACCTCAACATGAATGCTATAGTTGGAAAAACACTTGTGCCGTAACAGCCTGCTAACAGTGGATGAATCAGACAACACATACACGCACACATTTTAATTAATGTCATTTATAATTTATGCTAATTTTAAACCGACTTGATGTCGGTTTAATTATTGTATGCAAAGCACTAAATTACCACTGTGTATAATGTGCTACATATATAAACAAACTTGCCTTGTCTAAGTGATTTTTATGTTTTATTATCCTTGTGGGGACATTTGTTCCTGTCCCCCAACACATGCACTTGCTTGCCAAGCCTGTCATCTAAATTATGATTTCCCATTGACACAATTGCTATAATTACCTAATTGATAATAATTACAATAGACTAATTGTAATCCTACAATGCAGCTGAAGTGAACGTGAAAGCCATTATTCTGGAAAATATTCAGAATTTTTTGTATAGTTAGGTTAGAAATGCACACAAAGATTTACTTTTCATGGTTGTAGTTGATGGAGGACAAAAACTCAGATTTCACTCTACTGTTTAACAGATTGTTATTTATTAATACCTGGTTCTGCAAGGCTGCTGTGACTGTAAAGACTTACATTGAAACCAAAAACTTGTAATAACATTATAAAACAAAGTAATTGTTGTAAATTGTAATAATATTTCACTATATTACTGTTTTTAATGTATTTTACTGTATTCTTGATCAAATAAATTCAGCATAACAGACTTCTTTCAAAAACATTATATCAAGGCCAACTCTAGTGTATATAATTTATATACTCATTTATTTATTTATTAACGTGCGCGCATGCGTGCGTGTGTGTGTGTGCCAGATTTTACCATATATTGCATCATGCCTTCTTGGTTAGGAAAACATACGCTTGTTTTGAGGGGTCTACTCAATTTATAAGAAGGAAATACAGCCATGTATTAATGAGGACAATTTTAAAAAATCTGAAACTGACAAATATAGCAAAGCACTCAAATAGTGAAACACACAGTTCCCTATCGATACTCCACTCGTACTGCGTCTTGCTAAAGACGCTATGGGAAAAAGCCTTTTTTCTCCTTTACTGAAGCCTTATTCAATCACGCAGTGAAACTGCACGATCATTGGTTTGTGCAGTGTGATAAAACGAACCAATGTGTCGGCAGCGGAGCTGCACGAGCCTATGGCGACGGAGCCCGCCAGATCCCGCCAGAATGGGCGGGGTTATCTGGCTATATAATCAGCCGTCTCGCCATAGGATCCTCAGATTTCTTCTCCTTCAGCGACGACATCTCGCCTTCGCTGATCCCAAGAAGCCGCCTCGCCGTTGACACGCCTCGCAGCTGAGCCAGAGACCTCCTGCCAGCTGAGACGCCGCTTTCACCGCGCTCCAGCCCCGCAGAAGCCCCGGTCTGTTCGCTGCCGCCATCCGGTGAGTGCTATAAAAATGCATATTTATCGGCGTTGTTGCAAATGCCGCAACAGCGAGTGTGGCTCGTGCAGGGGATCCTGCACGATGCAAAAGAGCAGTGAGCGCGTGCCGCCTGTCTGGGTCTCGCCCACGCACTGACTGCGCGCTTACTGAGACAGCTCGTTCGAGTATGAGTCTCGCTCTTCCCGCTCGCTGTCCGTCTCTGTGGAGGCAGCTCCGCTCTCCCGTTTCCCCTCTCTCAGCAAAGCTCGGAGAATGAAACATCAGAGCCACGGAGCTTCCTGCAGCGCTCGGATCCGCCGGTGTTCACACGTGAGAATCAGAGCTCCTCCTTCATTGGGCGGCTCTATTCTCTTTGGCGGACCGGAGTGGAAAGTTATGTGTGTGCGTCACTGAGACTGCGCTCACACAGGCAGCCTGCTTTCACCGAAAGCCGGGCTTTACTCTGATTTGCTCGCGGTCCTCTATGTAGCAGGCCCCGCCTCCCCCCTTCTCTTCTCCCAGTCACCTCGGAGACAGGAACAGCGAGTGAGGCTGAGCAATCAGGTTGAGTGATTTTTCGCGCCGGCTTAGCCCCGTGTGTTTCACTCTGCATACAGCGCTTTGATCTGCCAGCGCGTGTGGATTAGCGCGCCTCATTACATTGAGTGGCTCAATCCTTCTGCGCGCATTGTAAAATGCTGCGCTGGGCGGCCACCCACTCACGTTTATTTTCTCCCAGTCACCTCGGAGAAAAAGACGGTAAAATCGCATGGCTGGGCGTTCAGGCTTGAGTGATTTTTCGCGCCGGCATAGCCCCGTGTGTTTCACTCTGCATACAGCGCTTTGATCTGCCAGCGCGTGTGGATTAGCGCGCCTCATTACATTGAGTGGCTCAATCCTTCTGTGCACATTGTAACATGCTGCACTGGGCGGCCCCGACTCTCGCGTTTCTCTTCTCCCAGTCACCTCGGAGAAGGAGACGGATAAAAAAAAAAAAAAAAAAAAGGCTTGAGTGATTTTTCGCGCCGGCATAGCCCCGCGTTTTTCACTCTGCATACAGTCTTTGATCTGCCAGTGTGTTTACACTAAGTATTAGCGCCTCTTGCAGCTCTTTGATCTGCCAGCGCTACTTTCATTATGAAAGCTTCAGTCTGTCCCTGCCGTGCTCACGGTCCCTTTCTTCAATGAAGGTGGCCACGCCTCCCCTGCTCTAGTGTTTCTACTCTCCCAGTTATCTCGGGGAAGAAACTGCAAGCTCCAGGGTTCGCGCGATCAAGCTTGAGTGAATTTACGCCAGGGCAGCCCCGCGTTTCACTCTTTGATCTCGGCTCGCCTTCTTCAGTGAAGATGGCCCCTCCCCTCGTCCGCTACGAGCGGATCTGAGAGGATGCGCGCGGCACTTTTGATCTGCTGGTGTGTTTACACAATGGTAATTAATACCCCTCTTCTAAGAGTGGTTGATCCCTTTAGGCAGATCGAAAGCAAGTTGTCACTATGATTATAACTGACAGCTTCAGACTCCTGACGCTTCTGGGCTGTGCCCACGGCCCAAATGGCCTCTGTCATGCCTCCAAACACCCCGTTTAGCTCCGGGTGCCGATGGCAATGAGTTTGTGGTAAATACTGTTGTGAACACTGGGCCCTTTCAAAAAGCGCCCACACAACTGATTGCTGTTATAGCAAGGAAATAAGACACAAACATTTTCAAAAGGGAGCACATTCCTCTCCCTCTTATCACGAGCTTCAGGTCCCCGCTTGGCGGCCTGCCACTCGAGTTTATCCAGCCCCTTGCCACGCGGGCCAAGGCCTGGAGGGCCATCCCCGGAGTGTCAGAATGGGTTATACGGATAATAGAACGAGGTTACTCACTCCAATTCGCTCGCAGACCCCCGCGCTTCAGCGGCGTGGTCTCCTCTTCTGTAGACGGCTAGAACGCTCACGTTCTACGTTCAGAAATGATGATGCTGTTGAAAAAAGGAGCCATAGAAATGGTTCCTCCAGCTCAGAGCGAATCAGGCTTTTACAGCCATTACTTCCTCGTTCCCAAGAAGGATGGCGGCCTCCGGCCCATCCTCGATCTCAGACGCCTGAATCGCGCCCTCGTGAGGAGGTCGTTCAGGATGATCACACTGAAGCAGATCCTCTCGCAAATTCGCTCAGAGGACTGGTTCTGTTCCCTGGACCTGAAAGACACATACTTTCACGTCCAGATAGCCCCCCCATCACAGACGATTCTTGAGATTCGCCTTTGAGGGAGTGGCTTATCAGTACACGGTCCTTTCCTTTGGACTGTCCCTGGCCCCACGCACTTTTACGAAGTGCATGGACGCGGCTCTTTCCCCTCTCAGGCAGATGGGAATCCGCATTCTCAATTACCTCGACGACTGGCTCATTCTGGCCCAGTCAGAGGTACAACTACTCTCACACAGAGCCCTCCTCCTCAGCCACCTAGAATGCCTGGGGCTCAGGGTCAATTTTGCCAAGAGCGCGCTGTTTCCCAGCCGACGGGTGTCGTTTCTGGGAACAGTTTTGGACTCAGCTCAGATGAGAGCTGTGCTAGCGCCGGAACGCGCTCTGGCCATTTAAAAGCTCGCAGCCTCCTTCCAGAGCGGCACCGCTCGCCCCGTCAAAGCGTTTCAGAGGATGCTGGGCCTCATGGCCACAGCATCGCCGGTGCTACAGTTGGGCCTGCTTCGCATGCGGCCCCTTCAGCGCTGGTTGAAACCACGGGTTCCACCCCACGCATGGCGACATGATCGCCTACACATCAGGGTGAGCCAGGCCTGTGTAACAGCCCTGGTCCCCTGGAAGAACCCACGATGGTTCAGAAAGGGTGTGGCCATAGGGATGGTCTGCAGCAGGAAAGTTGTCACAACAGACGCCTCCAACATGGGTTGGGGGCGCTGTGCGAAGGCAAACCGACCTTTGGTCGAAGGCGGAGCAGAACCTCCACATCAACTGCTTAGAAATGCTAGCAGTGTGTCGAGCCTGCCAGTTTTTCCTGCCAGAGCTAAGGGGACGACATGTGCTGATCCGCTCAGACAACATGTCAGTGGTGTCCTACGTAAATCACCAGGGAGGTCTCTCCTCGAAGCGCCTCTTCCTTATGGTAGAGCGACTTCTGGAGTGGGCTCAGCTCAACTTGCGCTCGCTGAGAGCAGCACATTTGCCGGGCAGATTGAACCAAGGAGCGGATATGTTATCACGGAGCAACGTCCCCTCAGAAGAGTGGATGCTCCACCCGCAGACGGTTCGAATGATCTGGAGAATCTTTGGCAAGGCCGAGGTAGACCTTTTCGCCTCCAAAGACAACTCTCACTGCCCAGCCTATTATTCGAAGGTCAAGGACGCGTTGGCCCACGACTGGCCCAACCTCCTCCTCTATGCATTCCCTCCGATCGCTCTGATTCCTCAGGTCATCAGGCGAATCAGGGAACAACGACACAAGGTCTTGTTGGTGGCCCCCCTGTGGGAGAACCAGCCTTGGATGTCAGAGCTGACCCAGCTGCTAACCGCAGCCCCCTGGCCCGTGCCCCTGAGACGAGACCTCCTCTCTCAGGCGAACGGTTTATTGTGGCACCCTCGTCCCGAACTGTGGGCGCTTCACCTCTGGCCGCTCAACGGGAGCCTACCAGCCTCCCAGAGCGAGTGCTAAATACCATTTCTGAGGCTAGAGCCCCGTCTACGAGACGCCTCTATGCCCTTAAATGGGCGGTTTTCTCCGAATGGTGTCTAAACCGCGGTGAGGACCCCCCTACATCTGAGTTGGCGGTGATTCTGTCCTTCCTGCAGGAACTGCTGGATAAAGGACGCTCTCCCTCCACACTCAGGGTGTTCGTATCGGCTATAGCGGCCTTCCACGCCCCTATCGCGGGCCAATCAGTGGGCAGGGACAATGTTATCGTCCGCTTTCTAAGGGGTGCCAAGAGGCTGAATCCGCCTCGGCCCCTTACTGTCCCTACGTGGGACTTACCCACTGTGCTGAGGGCCCTGAGGGGCCCTCCTTTTGAGCCGCTCCAGTCTACGAACCTTCGGTCGCTGTCGCTGAAGACTGCTTTGCTACTAGCACTAGCGTCAGTCAAGCGAGTAGGAGACCTGCAGGCGCTCTCTGTGAGCCCTGCCTGCCTGGAATTTGGGCCAAACGACTCCAAGGTCGTCCTAAAACCAAGGCATGGATACGTACCTAAGGTACTTTCCACTCCGTTCAGAGCTCAGGTCATCACACTCTCCGCGCTTCCTCCCTCTGAGGAGGACCGGGAGTTCATTCTGTTATGCCCTGTTAGAGCCCTACGGATCTACTTTGAGCGTTCCGCCTCCTTCAGGCGCACGGAACAGCTCTTTGTTAGCTTCGGTAACCGCGCCAAGGGGCTTCCGGTCACGAAGCAGAGACTCTCTAAGTGGATAGTGGATGCCGTTACGCTGGCTTACTCTTCCTTGGGCCTTCAATGCCCCATTGGAGTACGAGCCCATTCGACTAGAGGCATTGCCTCGTCGTGGGCCTGGTCTAGCGGTGTGTCCATTACAGACATTTGTGTGGCGGCCGGCTGGGCCTCGCCGTCCACATTTGCAAAGTTTTATAAGTTGGATGTACCGACCTTACAGGCCAAGGTCCTATCTGCTTAGATGAGTATGACTTATGTTGTGGGAACATCCCTAACGGAGATCTCTTGACTGCATGGGCACTCAAGCTCTCTGATGGGTTCCTTACATATCTCAGCCCTGAAAGTGCTGAGTATGCGAGGAATACATGGAATGACCCGGGCCGAGCGTGACCTCTATGAGCTCAGCTCGCTTTAGCCCGAGTATACTATTATACTTCCCTCTGAGCATGTAATGCTTATGGAGATATTTTACACAGTCGTTCCTCTACCATAGCACGGCGTGATTGAATTGTGTTCCCATAGCGTCTTTAGCAAGACGCAGTACGAGTGGAGTATCGATAGGGAACGTACTCGGTTACTATCGTAACCTCGGTTCCCTGAGATACGGAACGAGTACTGCGTACTTTGCCGTGCCAGGTAGCTGCACGACTCAGTCGTCGCTTCAGTCGAAGTAAACCTGAGGATCCTATGGCGAGACGGCTGATTATATAGCCAGATAACCCCGCCCATTCTGGCGGGATCTGGCGGGCTCCGTCGCCATAGGCTCGTGCAGCTCCGCTGCCGACACATTGGTTCGTTTTATCACACTGCACAAACCAATGATCGTGCAGTTTCACTGCGTGATTGAATAAGGCTTCAGTAAAGGAGAAAAAAGGCTTTTTCCCATAGCGTCTTTAGCAAGACGCAGTACTCGTTCCGTATCTCAGGGAACCGAGGTTACGATAGTAACCGAGTACGTTATCACTTATCAGACGTCTCAGCCTTTCATTATTATTGTCATTAATTAACTGCAACAGAATGTTGCCACTGCAACATTTTATTTAATAAATAATAACCTCTCTTTCTCTGTCTCTCTCTCTCTCCTTCTCTCTCATATGAAGGGATTTAGCTTAGGATAGCATGCTGCTGTGATGAAAAGCAAATAAACAGCTTGTCATTTCATATTGAGATAAATAGTTGTTACATTAGCTAGCATAAGCTCATCGCTAACTAGCAAGCTTAGGGTGGGCTGTTTTGGGGAAACAGAACCACGATGTCACAATAAGGCAGTGGATCACACAAATATAATAAAGTCAATGTGTACTCTAATTGCTGCAATTAATCATTTACGAAACTAATAGCCACTTCAAACAAATGTCACGTAAATGAATGTAGATCATAATGAAATCTGATTATTCAATGTACAGTGGTTGGTTATTCACACACTAAAGCCTCAATCACTTCTCCGATAAAGGTCTGCCGAGATCAGCCTCACTTTCCAGATAATTGGTTTTCACACCACCAAAGCGACCTTGCTACATGATGACATTGTGATACTTTTCGTTCCCTAAAACAGCTCATCCTGACCTTTATATCTTTAACAAATTACCTGACACATAAAGACCAGCGGCCTTCAGCCTTTTTCAGGCCAAGGACCTCTCTGTGGATGCTGAATTTTAAGCTTGGCCTATTAAGACATGCTATTAAACTATTTACATACTACTTTGTACATCTAAAATTATTATTTCAAAGGCTTTGTGATATAAACATCATAAATGAGTCATATACTTGCAGATTATATATTAATTTAATAAACTGAACTTCTAAACGTTAGCTTTGGTTGAAGTTAATACTCTTGTGCTTTTGTTTAACGCATATTTTCACAACAATAATTGGCAGACCCTGTTGAAGACCCCTGGTTAGGTCTAAATGTGTCAGAAGGACAAAGATGAAATTGCCTATTATGTCAGCGGTACATTAATCTTTCATTTGTGTATGACACAGCAAACGCTACACTTTTGTTCAGGAACAGGAACAGCAAGAGATTTTTTTTACCTCCCAGTCTATGATTAATTCATCTAAAGTCTGTCTAACCATAACCACAGTTTAACTTAGAAAATAACGTCTGCAATGACTAAAAACTCACTTGATTTCCCTTTGGCTATGCAAACAAGGCTCAAACCAATCAATGCGGAACTTTATTGCTTTGCCATTAGCTTGATTGTCAAACACCGTGTGTATGTGTGAACATCAGCATGAACACCTATTATGTGAAAGCATGTCATTTGCGGACTTGTGTGAGCAAGGCAACAAACAGCCAAGTGCTTATCAGGGTCCTTAGAGAGAAACAGGAAATTGAGTTTATCCAGTGTAATGGTGGGCAAAGTCACGCAGGGAAACAGACGGACCATTTCTCTCCTATTAGCAACCATGTGTTATTCATGAGGGCGAATTTAGTGTGAACTATGTTTCATTGATATTCTGCGCACTTACTTTGCGCTGACTGTCTGGGGACCGAAGCCATTCTGTTTTATGCTTTTATTTATTTATTTATTTCCACGCTAAAAATCTGCATGGCATGAAAAGGAACGGTGACCATGGGGTCACGAGGTCAAACATCGGGACTGGTTGCAGGACGTTTAATCAGTCACGGCTTAACAAGCCTTCAACAGTGATAGAAGGGTTGAGAAAAGACAGATAGACAATGAAAGAAAGAATAAGAAATTATTTGAGGAAGTGTTCTGGGTGAGATTGTCGGCTTACAATAACATGAAACCATGGAAAATGCTACACACAACAACGACATGACTTCCATTGTTCCACAGCCATAATCCTTCTCGGGAGTCTCGGGAGCTGGGATTGGTGTTATTGACCGAAGCACTACGGAGTGGTCAAAACAATCTTATTAATTTGATTCGGTGACACAGGCTCATTGCGAGCAAAAAAAAAAAAAAGACAATACTCATCCACATCCTCTGTATTCAATAAATGACAACCCTTCGGCCCCTGTGCCATCCCTCCTTCTCGTTATTACCTCTCATCCTGCTAATGCCCTTTGCCATTCTCCACAGCACTAAAAATATCATGCCTATCCTATTCTCTCTCTCAACTTGTCTCTGGATGAGGAGAGTGTAAATTGCTATGAGTAAGGGATCCATGAGGGCTCACAGAGGACCAGGATCAGGGAGGTGACAGGTGTGAGGCAGCAGATCTCTCTGGAGTTAGTTTAGTACTGCAAGGTGGAGAAAAGAAGAAAAAAAAAGCCTCACCAAAATAACACCGAGCTAATGCATGCCTGGCATCTCAGCACTGGTGTGATATGGAGACGAATATTCTCAAACATTAAAATAGAGGGGACAGGAGCTGAATAAATGCCTATATATATAAAATCCCTCAGAGTTATATTGAAGGAAGGACCCAAGTCATATCTAGAGACGAGAATATAGCAGAGTTTTTGGGGTAGGCTCTTTTAATTTGGGCCAGTGGACATGCATCCACCATGAAACCACCCAGAACACCCTAGCAACTGCACACCAGCTCACTAAACCACTCAGAACTGCAAAAGTAATCACTCAGAACACCATAGGGAATGCAAAGCACACTTAGAAAACCTAGCAACTAAAAAGCAACATGCTAAAAACCACCCAGAACAGCCTAGCATCTACAGACTAGCATGCTAAAATGCCCAGAACAGCC
The DNA here is from genome assembly GCF_936440315.1 of Barbus barbus. NCBI lineage: Eukaryota > Metazoa > Chordata > Actinopteri > Cypriniformes > Cyprinidae > Barbus > Barbus barbus. The sequence goes on along the minus strand of NC_136762.1, from coordinate 12,016,407 downwards.
TAGCAACTGCATGAAACACATTCAGAACACCCTAGAAACTACAAACGAACATGCTAAAAAAAACACTCAGAACAGCCTAGAATCTACAGACTAGCATGCTAAAATGCCCAGAACAGCCTAACTGCATGCAACACACTCAGAACACCCTAGAAACTACAAACGAACATGCTAAAACCCACTCAGAACAGCCTACAGACTAGCACGCTAAAACACTCCGAACACCTTATCATCTGCATACTAGCACACTAAAACACCTAGAACACCCTAGAACACCCACAGACCAGCATGATAGACTGACTGAGACTAATTCAGGTAGTGCCATTGGTCCCACTATGAAATGCAGGCTGTAACACACTATATAATCCAGAAACCACCCTGGCAGGCACTCACAACACAATTTCATTATGGTGACATGTTTTAAATCGGCACTTTAGCATGTACTTGTATTTTCTTCAGAAAATTTTAAATATAGTTGAATGTGTTTCAATGAGATGAGGAAGGTGGTGTGCCATTCCCGATTAGCTTGTGGGTCAAAGAAAACTTGTCTCTTTATCCAAGGTTGATTAATAAAAAATATTGTTATCTCAACTCATGCTGTTATCTACAAGGTGATACCCAGTTTTGTTGAGGTTTTATAAAATGGAAGGAAAAGCAGAAGTTTGAGGAAAATAATTACACCTGCAGTGTGACAAAAGCTGAGACAAACGGAGGGAAGCACAGTATGTGTGATTAGGTGATACGCCTCCACAAAAGCCAAAGCTACGCCAAAGGAATAAGTCTATTATGTAAAGTGCTGTGGAAGAATTTCATTATATGTGATATGCAAAGTTTAATGCGAAGGGGTTTGCAAACAGACGTAAACAGCCAGCAAGTAAGAAAAATAAAGGGAAAAGGCTCAGCAGCTCCGCCAGCCAAAGCTGAGTTGTTTGCCTTGTCTTTTCTGATTTATTTCGCTGAAATCCCCAGAAGCTTAACTTTCTGTGAGCAACACGGCACACACACTCTTGCTCACTCACTCAAAGGACAGGTGTCATACTAACAAAACACATGGGGAAAGAATGAAAAAATATCCAGTACTGATTGGATAACAGCTAAAGTAATATTGGATGACTACACATCTCATTATTTTAGATCTTTTAAACACTGAGGTGTTTATTACGATCTACCTTTTGAGCCCCCTCATCTCGGCTAGGTAATTCTCAAACCCACAGCTGTATCTGGAGTCTAACTGAACACACAGCCCTGAGGTTGTTTGAGGCTTGTGAACCAGACATCATCAGTTTGTTGTCTGATCTAGAGTGGAGATATTGTATGGGCGCTATAATCCCTCATGCGCAATATCTGAAAAGAGCCTAGAATCTTTTGAAATGTTTGCCATCTTTGCTAAAATACAGTTTTGTACCACATCCAAGTAGCATACCATTGCAAGTTTTTGCTTAAAACAGATTAGCATATTTGCTACAGTAGAGTAATATGTATTTCTGCTTCAGGTTACTATTTATGGTAGCTGACCGACATTACAAGAACAAAACCAATTTTTCTGTTAATCCCACACGTACGTGCAAGGCCCATGGGGGGAGCTTGTGAATGGTTCCGGTTGCTTATTTAGTCTGTTGGTGAGGACATATTTCATTTTGGCATGCCGTTAGGACAAATGGGATTACACGGCCACTCTGGCAGCGAGGCTCAAGCACAGGTGAGGCAAGCTGCTTGGGCACTGTCATCAGACGCCCAGGGAATCATTGCTAAAGGTCAGCGGAGTCTGCATCTGAATGCCACAGCTTAGACACATTTGGTGTCGAAAGCTATTCCAATAAATATCCGCTCATCTCCTGTAAAAGCATAATTCCTGCCTCTGTATTTTGAAGGCAGAAACCTGGAGGATTATGGTGATGTTAAGAGGCAGTGGGAGCGAATCAATTTTGAGTGAATGACAGGAATGATGCTTTGAATAATGCATTTTTGAAAAGAGGGGCGGGGGGAAAGCCACCGCTCGTGAGCAAATGAGACTCTTATAATACTGGAAAATTTTCTCCTTCCCTGCCATTCTGTGTATAGATGAATTGGTGGATAAGTTACACAAAATGGCTCTAAGGAAGCATGTCAGAAAGCAGCAGGGGTATTGTATGCCTCTCAGAGGCTTAACACAGGTTTAACTAAGCACTCAAGAGGTTTTTGGTAGGCTCTGGGATCAGTCTCAGCAGAAGCAGGGTGAGCCCGACTTATACACACACGGACAGAATAAATACTCATAAAATGCCAGATTTTGCTGCTTCTCTGAAGGGCTCAGAACCTCTAAAGCGATTCTGTTTTCTTGTCATTGTTTATTTCCTTTTCAAAAGGGGCTTAGTTTCATAGGGCAGACCTTATTTCATTGAAAGTCACAACTATCGTTGCTGAAAAGGCCATCCTAGACCAAATGAGCGTCAACAAAATTTGATTTAGTCTTTCAGAAGAAGATGGTTTAGACGAAAGGAAGTCGAGATGGTTGAGTTAATGGGATAGTTTTCCCAAAAATTAAAATTGTCGTATAGTCACCCTCATGTCCTTTTAAACCCTTCTTCTGTGGAAAACAAAATAAAGTATTCTCAATTATGTATAAATGTCTTTTTTTCATACAATGAAACTCAGTATGACCCAGTTTTGTTCAGACCTCAACATTCCTCAAAATATCTTCTTGTATGTTCCACATTCAATGACAAAAATTGTAGCGATTATACGGGTTTGGAATAACATGAGGGTGAGTAAATCATGACAATTTTCATTTTTGGCTGAACTATTTCTTTAAAAGCGCCCGGGGAGACAAACAAAACGCATACAAAGCTGCTCTTTTACAGAATATGATTATCACCATGAGTATAAGCCACTGAGCATCTAAAGAAAGCACAATTTGATGTGCCAGATGTGAGAGGACACATAAGTGAAATGGTGTGTTACTTGTTTTGCCTTTATATATATTAAAAGTAGACACTATACTTTAAGGCTTTTTCATCCATAGTATAGACCCTTTTAAGGCCGACGTCACAGTTACGTCACAGCGCTAGCTAGAGGCAAAACAACAGGGAAACTGGAGGCGGCCCATTCAAACCAGCGCAGATTCGACTACATAAGGAGCTTAAAATATCATCTTGTTGTGATGTTGTGTGCCCGAATCGATGTTGTAGAGGCTCCAATTAGAAATTTTAAGGCATACCTGCTCCCTCTGCCAGACAAAAAACTGACGACAGCTGTGGTTAAACGAGATAAAACGAGCGGACTGGACAGAAACAATCGTCAAAAATGCTCGCATTTGCAGTGCACACTTCTTATCAGAAAAGGTTAAATAAAGTATTGTCTTTTGTTGTTATGGGCACGCGCGTCTAAAGATTTCTTATGCATCTCACTATGTCGTGTATGAAATAATGTCTGTGTGCTTGTGTGTAAAATAACAAACTGACGATTTATATCAGGGTTCCTCAAATCGTTCCCTGGAGGGCCAATCTGCTGCAGAGTTAGGCTCTAACCCTGATCAAACTCACCTACCTGTGATTTTCTAATGATCTTGAAGACTCTGATTAGCATGCTCATGTGTGTTTGATTAGGGTTAGAGCTAAACTCTGCAGGAGTGGGCCAGACTTGAGGATGCCTGATTTATATGCTTATGTAATTGTATATGCATTGTTGTGATTAATTGTGCCTGAAATGATAATGTAGAAAAATAGTTGCCTGCTGAAACTGAAATATATATATACATCTTCGTGACTAAATAGACACGGTGAGTTTGTCTTAACTATACAGGTTAGATGTGAGTCACTCAGCCTGAGGGAATCCTGTCAGATTGTCCTTTGAGTAAAAGTGTGTGTAGGTCGGCCAATCTGGTTTCGTCCGTTAAAATTAACCTTTTCAAATAACAATCGCGGTCATGGACAGTGCATCTATACCTTACATATGCAGGTAAAATTTGAATTTCTCCAGTTATTATAAAAAAACAAGCTAATAAACTTCATAACTAGCGTTAGTGAAGTGGTCAGTGGAATCTTTCTGCCTCCAGCTAAGCTCCGCCCACAGAAAAGCGCTACAATGTTTACTAACAGAAAAAGGGTCTATATATATGTATATGTATGTATATACGTATGTGTATATATATATGTATGTGTATATGTATGCGTGTGTGTGTATATATATATATATATATATATATATGTATATATATATATATATATATATATGTGTGTGTGTGTGTGTGTGTGTGTATAATGTATATATATGTTATGTGTGTATACATATATATATATATATATATATATATATATATATATATATATATATATATATATATATATATATATATATATATATATATATGTTATACATATACATATCAAAAATATGTTTCCCAAACTTTTTTGAACTGGGTATCCCTACAGACCCAACATAAGGGTTCTAATACCCTGTTTGTCAACAAACCAGAAATGTGCTGATCTTATTTGATATTATACTCAATATCATTCAGCATTATCATTCATTTTAAGTGGCCATTTTTACAGCAACCTTTAAATACATAAACAAAATACTGTGGATGAAAAAGCCTTGAAGTATAGTGTCTACATTTAATGAGACACCTGAGCTTATTGGTCTTTGCAGGTTTTGACAGTTCTGGGGGCAATTATGGAGAAACTTTCTCAAAGAAGAACAAACAGCAAATTTCTTTACAATACAGAATTTATGCCTTGTATACTAATGGCAAACATTAAGTCGGTCTCTTTCATACTCTCAATATCTTTCTAGGCTGTGGGCTGGAGTTCCTGCTGGTACTCTGTGGGCTGGAGCTCTCCTGGTCCTGCCCACGTCACTGCATTTGCTACATGGCCCCCAGCACCGTCAGCTGCCAAGCCCACAACTTCCTGTCCGTCCCGGAAGGCATTCCTCCGCACAGTGAGCGCATCTTCCTCCAAAACAACAAGATCCATCGACTACTGCGGGGCCACTTTAGCCCGACTACCATTACTCTTTGGATTTACTCCAACAATATCACATATATCGAACCAACTACTTTTCAAGGGTTCACCTTGCTGGAGGAATTGGACCTAGGAGACAATCGCCACCTACGTTCACTGTCTGCAGAAACCTTTCATGGGCTGGGCCGGCTCCATGCCCTCCATCTATACCGCTGTGGCCTCAGTGCACTGCCGAATAACATCTTCCAGGGTCTCCGCAACCTCCAGTATCTGTACTTGCAGGTGAGACACACATAATTGCTTGCGTAACAAAATGTCATCTTGTACTATTGTTGTTGTATAAATCTAACCAATATTTTGTTTCTGTGTCTAAAGGACAACCATTTGGAGTATCTGCAGGATGATCTTTTTGTGGACTTGCACAACTTGAGCCACCTGTTTCTTCACGGGAACCGTCTGTGGAGCCTGCACCAAAATACATTCAGAGGACTGGGTGCTTTGGACCGGCTGCTACTACACCACAACCAACTTCAGTGGGTGGACCGCCTGGCATTCCACGACCTGCGGCGACTCACTACCCTCTATTTGTTCAACAACTCTTTGACGGAGCTAGCTGGAGAGTGTCTGACCCAGCTGCCTGCACTGGAGTACCTTCGCCTCAACGACAACCCTTGGGAGTGTGACTGTAAGGCTTTATCACTGTGGGACTGGCTCAAAAAGTTTCGGGGGTCCACGTCGTCAGTGGGTTGCATGGCACCGGCAGAACTGGCAGGCAAAGATCTGAAGCAACTGAATAAAGAGGACTTCCCAAATTGTTCTGGATCTGAGTCCCTGCACCAAAGTAAGACCAAGACTTGGGCAGGAACGGATAAGGTCTCACTGAAGCAGGAACCCCATCCTGCCCAGCCTCCACAAACACACCCACACCACCCCCAACTGAATGAACAATACCCTTCCCCTCCCTCTCCCCTGCCCCAGCCACCCCCTGCCATAAATGGTGTACATGCAGGACCAGGAGAGTCTCCGGGCATAGTCCCTGCTCAGAGGCCTGGCCGCTCTCGGAACTGCACACGCCAACGTGTCAGGGGCAGCAAGGGAAAAGGACCTAACGAGGTCCACACCTTAAAGGAGATGGCGGATAAGGAGTACTCCTCTCCTGATTTCACCGGGAAATATGATGAAACATCTTCTGATGGTTCAAACACCCGCAGAAAGCACAAATGTACCCCCCGGACCTCTGTGCGTCCCCCTAGTGGGGTCCAACAAGCCACCAACTGGGCACACTCTCATCATACACATTTCTTTTTCTCCAGTATTCTGGGACTGCTTGTGATCATTCTGCGCTGAACTCTGATGCCTGACCATCGTGGCATCACAGATACGCCGCAGTCCCCAGATCAGCTCTAGCTCCAGCATTACCAGGCCTACTAATGTGTGTATGTTTGTGTGTGTATGTTTGAGTGAAAATGTACTACATTGTATAAGGAGCTTTGCCATTTAGACTGAAATAGATGAAAACTGATCACCGGATGTTATAAACTGGTTGGGGAACAAGAAGAATAGTGAAGCAAACTGAACATTCTTGCACTGCCACTGTTGTTGTTTTTAATTAATTAATTAATTTTATTTTTTTCCATTTCCTGTTGGTCTGGTCTATCCCCCTCTAAATGGAAAACCATTTCAATGAAAGAAAGCATAGATAACCAAATAAATGTGTAGAGAGGATACGTAATAGGAGGCACAAGTTAGCAACAAAAATGGAGATTGTATTTAGAAAGCATGTCCTACTGCTTAATTTTTCTTCAACATATAGAAACAAACATATAGGAGACCATCAAGTGCTCCTAATTGTATAAGTACATTGTCCTGTGTTAAATATATTACATTATTGCCAAATAGATGCACAAATATATCAGTGTAAGTTCTCCGATGTTCAGGAGTTTCAACCATTGATAGGACATGCTTTCTTCACCAATGGAATATTATACACAGAATGACATGAAACAAAAAGTGTTGTATGAAGTGAAAAAGTGTTATAAACAGTCCTCCTAAATTGAATAGCCAGTACATAAGCACATACATTCTCCTTACCTCAGAAAAGTTAAGGCCTAAATACAACATTATTTTCACTTTAGAAGTATTTTTTTGCCCTTTCAATAACTTCCTACATTTATTTTTCATATTTTCTTTGCTTTTGCCCTAAAAAGTGACTTCAGGTGAATCATTCTTATTTTGGATTGTATTGTTTTATAACAGCACATAAAAGCCAATATACTTTTGGTTATACTAGCTGCTATATTGTTTATAGAAGCAAATGAGACCTATTTTACCTCATCTGCTTCCAAAAAACACAGTTTGTGTGTGTGTGTGTGTGTGTGTGCGTGCGTGCGTCCTGTATAAAAAGCTATGAAAAAAATTAGAGTTGTGTTTGTTTCTTGTCCTCTGTGTTGTTTGTTTTGTTTGGCTGTGACTCAGAGGACTTAGAAATGGACTGCTGATGGGGGCGCCGACTCTGGAGGGGACACAGGTCTAATTGAAGTGAACTCTATTTTGAAAAGCGGCTTCAGCCTGAGCCCGCCATTGAAAACATAGACAACTCTCTTTCTTAGAGTGGTGTGAAATCAACTGTTTTAACAAGACAGGCAAGAAGAAAAGAAAACAACAATTAAATAAAACCCACACAAAAACTAAATGTATCTTTAAGAGACTCAATGACAAAAAACACATTTCAAATTTAGCATGGCCAAAAAAAAAAGACCTTTTGGAGCCATAGGCCTGCTTGATTGCCTCTACAGTGTCTGCCGTGAATGCAAATAGGAGTCCAGGAGAGGGACAATCACGTGAACACTCGGGACACTATGGATGACAGATGGTCTGCCATCACAGATGCTGTGGAGTACAGGAGAACTATGCCTCCTGTCCTAAGACACACTTTGTAAAAATAAGGAGAACTGTATCATCACAATCTGCAATGGAAATATTAATCAGTACTATGACACTGACATCATTAATGACATTTTTGATTACAACATGGTTCCTGAATCTCTGAAGAACCTCTCTTCAGAACGCAATTATTATTTTATTATAATTATGATTTGATTTTTTTTTCTTTGGTTGGTCTTTTTGTTTTGTTTACACATTTATTTGGTATGTCCATAGGGCACCATTTTATGACTAAACTGCACAATCCAGTCTCCTCTCATCCCTCCCTTTCTCTCTCTTCTGTGTCTCTCCATCCTAGTGATTTGATGGTTTAACGAGTCGTTCTCAAATAAAACAAGAAAAAAAAACATTTATAAAGATATTAAAATCTATATCTTCTTATGTTAAATGTGTTTGTTTGCATTTACTTTGCTTGTGTGTTTATAGACATCGATGTGGCCTGACAGAAGATGCTTTCTTAAATATTTCCACCTCTCCTTGCCTTAAATATTCATTTAAAATGTGGTTCTTTGATAACCCTAGTGAAAAATGAATATACTAAAATGTATTTGAAATACATTTATTTCATGCTAAGTAGCCTACAAATGCAAAACAGTATATCAGTTATGTATACCAAAAGTACAATTGCAGGGTATTTTAATTAAGTATTTTATTAAATCTGCTAAATTGGAACAACTCATTTTGTACTTAATGCACTTTAATTGTGCAGAAGTAGGGCTGAAGTATATTTGATTGTGCTAAAGTGGAACTATTGCAAGTATACTTCAAGGTACTCTTTAAATATCTTGCATTTAAATACCAATATTATTCAAAGTTCCTCATCAATAGTGACATTAAACCACTTTATTTATTTTTTTTTTGCTCAAAATTAAGAAATGTACTTAGTGTACAAGTAGTACTCCAAATAAAGTTGAATTATAATTTTTATATCAGTAAGTCGTGAGCAATATATCAGTATGTTAATAGATTTTAACTATATACTTAGTATGAAATAAATGTATTTTAAATATATTACTTTTTAATAGGGAAGTACTTGTTCTTTTTTTAAATATCTAAAAACATTCAATTACCCTAAAAGCTAGATTTAACTTAGGCTATTTTCAGAAAATATATTCAAATTCGTTTTACTTAACACTTAATTAACAACTAACGCTACTACAATACAATTCCAAAGTTGGTTTGAATTAAATTTAAACATTAAAATTTGAATTCAGTTAAAATGATCTTGTTTTTAGGATGTTTAGATGTTTTTACTGGAAAACAAGGCAATAATACTGATTATCCCACACACTGTCCCACATATCCATGTTTGCTCTATTTTACAATCTGTCTCTCTGGATCCCACTCTGACTACACACCACAGCTCCTCTGGATCTGAATTGAATTTACCTCTATATCTGTGTATATCTGCAGACAAACACACATAACAAGAATCTAACATGAGTCATCATACACTAATATATGTGCTTGATTACATGGAGAGCTCAGGAACATCACCACCCACAAACACTTAATTTAACTGATTAAAGCAATTTCACTTCACAAGTGCTGCACAGTCTCACTGTATGTGTGTGTGTGTGTGTGTGTGTGTCTATTTAATCAGTGAAACATGCAAAAACTAATACAACTAACCCTCTATAAATCATCTCTGAAGCATTGTGTATTTATGAATGTGTCACTGCAAATCTGGAGATATTCAAGGTTATCATTATGATTTTTAATCGGACTTTACAGCATAAATCCCATTTCCTCTCCCTCTATCCTATCCACCCTCCGTGATGGAAATCGATTCCCGTGTTAGAGTGTAAATTACTTTTTTTTTCCTTTTTTCTTTTTTAATTCTATTCAATTGAAAAGAGGGGAAAAGTTAGTTTTCTGCATGGCAGAAGACGGAAGCAGAAATACATTTGAATTGATGAGCATCTCTAAAGTGATAACATGGTGGGTCTCGGCTCATTCTCTCTGACGTGCAATAGCTCGCTTCACCTCTCCATCTCCCTCTCTCTCACTCTTACTCTATTCCATCCTCACCTCCATCCTGTAGATTTACAACATCCAGTGGATAAAGTAGGATTTCACGGGAGCCTCAGTCATATTCAGTAATATTGGCACTACAGGAAGACAAAACAATATTTAAAAAGGCAAAATATAAGCAATCAAACTATCCTTGAGCTTCTGAAATACACTGAAAATATACTATAACTCAAAACTTCCTCCCTAGTAAAGAAAAAAAATGCATTTATACAAAAATAAGCTGCAAAAACAGACTACTCATTCTATATTTCAGCACCTTTGTCACACAGATAACTACAACAATATATGACCATTCACACATCAATTATACCTATTCATAGCAGAGACATGGAGGGCAAAACAGCCATAGAAATGCAGAACAGGCTTATCAATTTTCTGTCTTTCTAAGCCATAAATATTTAGATAACCTCTCAAAAGACTAAAAACAAAAGATATGTGAACACACTGGAAGTTCTGGGCACTTGCAATCTATGTAAAGCACATGCCGCAAATGGCTTAATGCACGAAGACAGAGATATTGAAAAAATGCAGAGTTATTGATGATGCATTCCATAAAAAGGCAAGCAAATGAGCCCATATGAACACAACCTGCTATTGCATGTTTAACGTTTTCTTTCTAATGGTAAAAATGTTTAAGATAAAATTCATAGCATTGTGTTCATATTCTGGGTGCAGCTGCATGCTTGCCTGTATATAGTACGCATTATCAATAATTTCAATTATTTGTGACATTTAATATCACAGTCTTAGTACATTACTTAGTGGAAAACTAGAAAAATTACTAGCGGGCAGCAGAGGAAGCCTTGTTTTTCAATCCAAGTGTATGTTCCTATAAGGAATTGACGAGTAAAAACTACGAATTGGGTGATCAGAAACCCTGGCTAGTTATAAAATTCAGATAGATAATATTACTCCTAAATACTAGAGGAAATTATGATGTAAAAGTAAAATCAGGCAAAATCGAACGTTGTGCTATTAGGTGCATGTGCATGGCACTTGCTGCTCTGCATTTCATATCTCATTGTTAGCAACAAGCTGAAGAATTATATTTTCTAATAAGTCCCTGATAATTTAAATTAGAACTTAACAGTGCATTAGAGTGCAGATGTTTTATGATCACAGTAACTATGGTTACATGCACAGATTCTCATCAGTCCAACTGCAGTGTTCCATGTACCCTACAATTTGCAATCCAGTGAAAATATCCATGTGTATGTGTATCCCAAAACCTGTTTTTCACACCATCTGCAAAGTTTAGTGCTGTGACACAAATATGCGCAATAAAAATTATGCATATGTAAAATCTCATTTACATACCAATTATTCTTCTAACAAATTAGGATCTGCACCACCACTTTCAGTCCGAAAGAAATTTAATGCAGATCAAGCTCAGCCTGATCATTTTTAATCATACTGAGGTTTACATTGAGCTATCTGTTGTAATCCAATTACTAATGGATTATTAGGATGTATGTAAACATAGCTACTGTAATGTGGGCTTTGCAACAAGGTTGTTATTGATAGATGGGAAATTCACAGTGAACCCACAATTTCACATGAGAAAAAGGTGCTTCTTAAAGGCACAGCAGCAAAAAAATTATTTTATGAAAATGGTCATGTTTTGACACAAATTATATCATTAACATTAAAAGTAGTATGACCGTTTTAAAAATGTGTGATGCAGATGTCATTTTGCCTTGAAGATAATCCCTGCTTGAATTCAAAACATTTAACATTTTAAGCACTCTCTAAAGGAATAAAATCTGCACATTAGTGATTCAGCTAAACCCTGGGAGCTAAAAACTGTGATTGTGCCACTGCAGTCAGGAAGGCCAGAGCCAAACACAAAAAAAACCTGCGTTATTTCTATTCCCAGCTCTCTGTTTTACTGGCATGGCGTTTATTTGCAAGGGAGGAGCTGCTTCAAAGCTGCTAAAAATAGCCTGAGCTCAGTCCCCTCACAACTTAAAAAAAAAAGACATCTGAATGAAGGAGGAGAGGATGTGTGAGGGAGCGAGGGCAGAGAGGGGAACGGGGTTAAAGGTAAAGAGGAGAGCAGTGGGCCGGGGAACAAGGTGAGGAAGGACCCGATGGGACAAGAGGCGATGAAAGAGACAGATGCAGAACAGATGGTGGGCCAGGGGGGAAGAGTGGAAGAGGCTCACCGGGCCACGGACAGAACCGGAGTACGAGAACTACAGCAGTCAAGGGAAATGAGAGCTGATGAGGACCACCGGAGCTGAGGAAGAGAGATATGAGAGAGCGAAAGAAGGGGTGAATGATACTACAGTACTGAATACAGTATGGCTACCAAATGTACACCAATGCTAAGTAGAATTTGGACACTTAAGCCACACTTGAAATCAAAATGAAATCAAAACCTTGTTTAAATATGTATATGTACATAAGTCTACATAAGTCTTACTGTGAATGTTTTTTTTTTGTGTGAACATTATTCCAGAGAAGAACAATTTAAACAATAGCTGCTCATATGAAACAAATAGCTTATGTTGTATGGGGTAACAAATAAATGGCTAATCTTAGCACTATTTCAACAACATTCAAAAACATTTTTGTAAGTTTGGTTATACTTGTAATCATCCAACATGGACATATTGATAGCATCTAAAATGTACATGTATTTACAACTTAAATATTTTTTCAATTTCTCTATATTGTACTTGTATAGTTATTTTACTAGTATTAAGACATTAAGAACTTTCTTCTCTAGGCTTAAAGTAATGAAGTGAACAAAATAAAAGTATTAAAATGCGATGCATTGCATTGACCATATTTGTATTCATTTTCTTTGTATTTTACAGTATTGGATTTATTGTAATCATAACATTCTTTGTTGTTCAAATGAACAACGCTTATGATTTAGATGCTGCCAAAATGCTAAAGTTTCTTCTATATTGTGATGCCTGTTATTTCTCAGCCAGATTAAGCTAAGACATTTAGGCAAACTAAAATGATGTTAGAACTTTTCTCAAAACAAAGGTTTTTTTTTACAAAATATATTGAAAATGTTTTCTTTCTTTAAAACAGACACCACATTTTTTTATGTTTCATATTTATATCTAAAGCAACGACATTATTAAATGTGCCATATATAATGTTTGGGTCAAGTGTAAATGTATAGATTTATGTGTTAATGTGCCACAGCGAGGCTGTACATGAACTCAAAAGGGGCGAAAGACTGTGGTGAGGAATCCAGTATGCAAGTGAGATGCACAGGTTTAATTGACTTCCTTTCACTGCTGCATGAGTTTAATTAAAAGCAAGCCTTTAGAAAATTAAAAAGTAAAAGAGAAAGAGAGAGAGGAAGAGCGAGCGAGGAAGAGCAGCAGGAAACGCAGAGAGAGGGAGACATGATAATTAACAGAATAAACAAAATGACACAAACGTCATAGCACCTGCCTCTCACCACCTCCCCTTCCTCCCCATGCAAGTCCCTCTTTCCCCAATCAATCACAAACCTAATATCATCTTCCTCTATGTAAGCCCTTCCTCTCTACACTCCACTGTTTATTTATTTAGCCTGAAAGTCCCATTAGGCCCTGCTGAACCTCACTCGTCTCAGCTGCATATAAAACAGCAGGAGCTTTATAGCTAACATGACGCTACTTGACACTGGAAGTCAAACTTTACCTGCCGAAAGTGCAAGAATAACCATGCATCAAATGGGACTTCTTCAAGTCCTTGACGATTTTATGTGATGTAATTTTTACCAGTTTGGTTTTAACCTGTCACGACAGTTATGGCTGCAAACTCCTCCGCTTAAGCAAGTGCCGCCCGTGGTCAAGTGCAGTCTGGTGTATCCGCAGGCTTTACCGTGATTTACTGTAGCTGTTTATTACCGTTTGGTAAAAGTCAACTGTACTCACTCACAGAGCAGCGTGCTGAAACCGTCTCTGTCAAGCTATCGGCTGATCAATGGCTGTAATTAAAAGGCCAGATCAATTTCAGCTGGGGCAACCCAATAAAAGTTGGGCTCAAACTGCACGGCCCCATCAGTCCTGAACAAATTCCAAGCTGAGACAAGCCCCTGAGCATCGAGGCTAATGACATACACAGCACTTTCTGCCTTTCAATTAATCACACACACCAGCCTGACACACAGTACACTCCCAAACACAAAACCATCCTCTTCCCAAGGTTTTATTTTCCTCTGTGGAGAACTTGTGGCCATGTGTAGTTTTTTTTAAAATTTCTTTTATTTTTGTAATTTTCTAAAGTGTCTGGATACCTAAACCCTTTACAGCAGGCATCCTCAAATCTGGCCCACTCCTGCAGAGTTTAGCTCTAACCCTAATCAAACACACCTGAGCTGCTAATCAGAGTCTTCAAGATCATTAGAAAATCACAGGTAGGTGAGTTTGATCAGGGTTGGAGCTAAACTCTGCAGCAGATTGGCCCTCCAGGGAACGATTTGAGGAACCCTGCTTTACAGTCATGTATCTAAAAGGGATTTTTGGAATGCCTTGTGAACGATGATGTGAATAATGACTTGAGTTGTATCAACTGCTTGCAGGTGCTTTGCTAGAGACAGCCCATGATTGCCATAAACTACTACCATTAAAAAGTTTGAGGTCAGTAAGATTTTTTTTTAGAAATTAATGCTTCATCAAAGATGCATTAAATTGAAGTAACAGACATTTTGAGATACAACAGATTTTGATTTCAAATAAATGCTGCTCTTTTGAACTGTCATTGAACTATTCATCAAAGAATTTTGAAAAAAATAAATATGGTATTATAGTTTCCACTAACTGTTTTCAACATTGATAATAATAAGATTTGGTTACTTTTGAAGGACTTCTGAAGGATGTTGTGACAGTGAAGTCTGGAGTAATGGCCGTTATAAAATATAAAAAAATAAAATGGCTGTAAAATGGAGTAATGGCTGTCTAAAAATATAAAAATAAATAAAATATATTAAAATAATAAATTGTATATAATATAATATAAAATATTATATTGTAATAATATTTCTCAATAATACAGTTTTTACTATTTTTTTTAATCAAATAAATGCAGCCTTGCTAAGCATAAAATACACTTTTTAAAAACATACTAATCCAAAACTTATGGCAGTAGATGTAAAAAAGTACTTGATGTAAAAAAAATATGTAAAGAAAATTATAAATAGCTCATGGGTTTGGTACAACATGAGAGTGAGCAAACAATGACCCATAAACAAACAATCCCTTGAAGTAAAATAGTGGCTATTATCTTTCAGTTTAAATTACCATATTATATTTATAAATGTCTCATCAGGTCCACAGTACATTTATATTAGCCCATAATCTGTGTTTCAATTTGCATTGAGTATTGTTATCCAGAAATGACACTGGAGAATCCTCCAATAACATCTGCTTAATCACCTTGTTGCAACCGTACCGAGTCACTGAATCCTCGGTCCCCCGTGTCCCCAGGACCAAATAAACATTCTCAATAATGAACCGCCAATTAATCGCAGGCTGGAGGACATCCCACACAAAAGCAGGTTCACGCTGAGGGCGACGCACATGTGCACTGAATTGAGGACTCTTACGCTAATGAGTTTTGAAGAATCTGTGGCAGACGGAAGCTCTCGTAAACAAGTGTTTCTCTTCCTCGCTGCAGTCCAGAGGCCTGGTATGAGAAACAGACCTGTAGGAAAGAGAATCACACATGAGATCGTAGCATTATTGCTCCTACACAGCAATGGAATTAAAAGGAGAGCAAATGGAGATGAATTCTTCTGTGTGTGTTTTTGTCACGAGAAAGAGATTCTAGTATCATCTACTGATGTCTACTCAAGAGTTTCAAAAAAGAGATTTAAAAAATCTGACAAACTGTGCCGTTTGCCAACATGTCAAAGTCTGCTATGATTAGCCCTGCTATGAACTCTAATTTCTTCAATTATTTAAGATGTTATTCACAATGGTTTTATAGCTCTATAATAATTTCAGTGTCAATGTGTCTTATTCGCAGCTATTTTTATCTCTAGAAAGTTAAATAAATGTATCAGAGAAATAGTTCTTGCAATATAAAAAATAAACCTATTAGTGTTTATACATTACTTAGAAAATACTATATTAAAAGGTACTACCCAGTGAAAAAATTTGTATACTTAAGTACAATTTATATGTATGCACTTTAGTATACCTAAATATATTTGTGGCAGACTATAAATAGGTATACTTAAGGTCTGCTAAATTGGAACATCTCATTTTGTACTAAATGCTTTTAGTAACTACAGTTAAAAGTTGTAATAAATATACTTGTTTGTGCTAAAGTGAACTATTCCAAGTATACTTAAGTACACTCTATTATTTAATTTTTGAAATGCAGAATTAATTCTGCATAAACTTCAAATATATTTTGGTGACATTACAAGTGCAATTAAATTACACTGTAAGAGTGTTGAACATGCATTAATATTATACTAATAACAAACTGAGGTCATACTATCCCTTACTTTTAGTGACTTTAAAATGCATTGCAATGGCATTCCAAGTAAACTTGAAGTATGGCACAATTATTGTGTGCTTCAAATGCAATAAATTAACCTTTGTAAATAATGGCACAGCTAATTTTCTTCATGGAGCATGATCTTTACTTATGATTTATGATTTACCTAATGGTTTTTACTTTTGGTCCAGGGTCACCTGTGTGTGTAAAGCGGCTTTGACACCATGCAAAATTGTGAAAAGCACTATTTAAAATGTGGTTAAATTGAAAAGGTAAAGTTTATAACTATACAAAGTACTGCATCATTATTAATTATTATCATTTTTTGCAGCTCAAAACATTTATTTTTATCTATACTATTTTTATACTCAACAAGTAGAACTCAAATACAGTGTGTTGTATTGTGCATTTAATCATAACAGGTCAACAGAGGATTGAACTAAAATAAATTACTGAAGGAATACTTCAATATTTAACTAATTAAATAGTTTTATTTTAATCCCCCATTGTTACATTTGCGCTGTAGGCAAAAGTTGTGTTTGGAAACTCTGCCCTTACAGCACCTGTTAGCAGAAACATACTGGATGTTTCAATTCATACCTCAAATTTTCTTTGGTTTGCCCAAAAAGAAAGTCTCATCTTAAAAATAAAAAATACACAGCATCATCTTAAAATAATGTCATCATTCTCAGATTTGAAATACATGGTGAGACTTGTGTCCTTAGAATGAGTTTCTAGACTCTAAAGGTTTCTTCTGAAAACTGTGCCAAACCTGCAACACAGAATCCCAATAGTGTGCACTCTACCAAGTTCAGATGTTTAGCAAAAGTACAGCAAAACCGAATGTTGGTGAATTTCACAGGTCGTGAAAGTTAGGTGAGAAGAGATTGACTTATAAAGCCCCCTTTACTGAACATACTGAAGCCTATATTTAGGCCGTTGTTAAAATAACATTATTACAATGCTTAAGACACTTTTAAGGGGTGAAGGAACAAACAAGTATAAATACACAGAATGTGATATTGTCTCTTGTGTCATAGTCTTAGGTGAGAACTCATACAGTGGCCTTGTTTACTTAAATGTTATAACAACATACAATACAAACAAGCTCCACAGACATACATTATATGGCTTTCATACAGCTACAGGATCATAAGATGAGTTGCTTCATTCATCCATTATCGACACTAGTTGATGCACTGAGTGAGCATGGACATGTCATTGGGGTTATGAAGTGGCGTCCTCTTTCAAAGGTTTCGTCCAGTTTATATGGGTATGTATGTGTGAAAATCACTTTTAACAAGTTTCAAACATGTTGTAGATGGAATTAAGAACCTAGCCAGTGTACTTTCTTAAAGATGAATATATATATATATATATATATATATATTTATATATATATATTTCATCCCTCCCCAAATGCATTTGTAAAAAGTATTTAGTATAGTATTTATAGTATAGTGCACTAAGTTTGTGCTCGATGAAATAACTACATTTACAATGTATTTCCAGTTAATATAGACGTCAATCAATTTCTAGTATACTTATCATGACATAAATATATTTTAAATACAATTAAGTATATTTATTTTTCACTAGGGTATATATATAATAAATTTAAAAAAGCAAAGCAAAGTGGAAAAGGACATGAAGTTGCCAAAGAAACCACCAAATCAGCACACCAAGGCACATCAACAATAAAATAAAATAAAATAAAACAAATTTAGTCAGATTTGGACATGGATATTGCATATATTACATTAACATTACATTTAGTCATTTAGCAGCAGATGCTTTTATCCAAAGCGACTTGAAATGAGGACAAAACAGAAGCAATCAAAACCAACAAAAGACCAATAATAAGCAATTGCTATTACAATATATGGTACCATACCTGTTATTGACTAATATTAAAGAATTTTAAGTTATTGGTATGGTTGATATTGGATATTTAGGCCTAACTATTTCCATCATCAAATGCCCACTAAAAGTTAGGCTTTAACACATATAATACAATCTTATCACATAAGTTTAATATTGGCCATAACAGAATCATAATATCAGTGCATGCTTAAAAAATAAATAAATAAATAAATCAAATCAAATGGTGGCAATAGCGCACAAAATGACATGTTTTAACTTGTAAATAAAGACTATTGGAGTATGTTTTACAAGAAAATACTTTTCAGTTTTTCAAAAGTGATTCAATGTGTTGCTTGCTGTTTATTGTTTGTGAAATTTACAACCGGTTTCTGAGTGAAAATTGTTTCGACGTCATTTATTTTTCAGTGTATTGGCTGCCATAGACTTCTAGCCAAGGGGAAAAAAAAGCATATGACACGTGCCAGTGCAGCTTGGCCTCTAATTAAAAGGTTTAAGATTAACATGAGGACACTCGTCTTGTCTGTCATCACATATCTTGCTTGACTGGTGAGAAGCACTACCAACTCTGCAGTCAGACGACAATCAAAGGCGCTGAGTTTCAATGCCAAGATCAAGGCTGACACTTTAGACACAGTTCCTCACCCAAAAAACGCACTATAAAACATCATCTCTTGATTTGCTCTCTCACTCACATCTGTGTCATCGGGGGATTGGTGTCAGCTGCCTCTGCCTCTCCCCCTGCAGCTCTTCCTCGACTACAGCGCCGCATCAACTTTTAAAACAAAAGAGAGATGGGAGAGCCTCTCTCTCCGCCTCCTTGCTCTTCTGCGCCGTGGGAGGCTGCGCTGCTTGCGAGACGGAGTTCAAACTTCTACTCTGTCTTTTTATTTTACTCGGTTTCTCCTTCTCTGTATTTTTTATTTTTTTTGCCAGGAGCAATACGCTCTCTCTGAACTCGCACTGACAGAAATGACTGTGCATCTCTCTCAGACAGACACAACCCCATACTATCCACGAGGCATAAGGTGATGCATATGCCAACACACACACCTAAACACAAGTGCTGTGTTTGACAGGTACAAAAAGTTAGGCTAGCCAAATATAAATGGACTGACAGCAAGTTCAAGAACAGATGATTAAACCAAAACTGCACTGCAAAAATTAGATGTACCTAATATATAAAGTATCGAAACATCAGTACAGTCAGATAGATTTCATTTAGAAGACTACATTTTCAATAATTATCTGTATGATTTAATAATCATATTTTTTTGAAATACACTAATACTAATAAAACCATGACATTGTCAAGAGAACATCAATTTGAATATGAATATGTAATGGTTAATATTAATACTCTTTAATTTGCATATCTGAACAGACACCAATTGTTTAGCTGAGAAAACATTGCTATGGCAAATAAATAAATAAGTAAATAAATAAATTATATTTATTTTTATGATTTAGAGATTCCATTTGCCATCATCTAATGTTCATTTAAAATTGTACTTAAAAAAACACTTATAATGTACACATTACATTCAAATGCAATCTTTAACAAATTCCGAAAACAAAATGTATTTTTTTGTTTTATTTTTTATTTATTAAACTAAATACCACACACAGTAAGTTTAAATCTGTCATAACAGAAATGTAATGTATCAGGGGTGGGGAAATATTAACTGTTCAAATATATGAATATACTAATTTAAATCAAATAACTTAATAAAAATATATATTATCTGATAACAGTTCCTATCCTACGGTTTTGCTTATCCAATAAATGTATCCTGTTCTAGAGAGGATTTACTGGAAAACACAAAAATACTGATAAAGAAAATGATTTTTGAAGTGTATATGTCTGCTTGGCCTCTACTCATTTTCATGCTCCAAAACAGTCTGACAGTTTTGCTCTAGTGAGCCTGTATCAGTCAGTAAAATTATAGTCTTTAAACCAGGTGCTGAATAAATCAGCCTTGATAGCAGAATTCATTCTGGAAGAGTGAAAAAGGCAGCTCATTATGATTTATATTGGAGCTGTGAGTCCTTATTTCCCGCAGAACACCAGCCACTCTCACAAAATAAATGTCTTCAATACACAGAAAATTACAACATGTCATGAGACAAGCAGAAAAATACAAAAGAAAGACGGACCCATTTGCACAACACGGGAATGTACTTTTCTCTCCAATTGTTTATCTGTGATTGAACAGAATACAGATCTACTTCTAAAACAGCCATGAAACCCATGATGGAACATGTCATTTGGACCATTTTGTTCCACTTTGTGAATCAGCCTATACTGAGAGATGCTGCAAGTGGGAAACGCTGTGTAAAATCTCCTGGTGGGAAGGGATGTGATATCTGACAGCTCTATACTACATAACAGTCTCATATTCATTCATGCTAATGATATTTGAGCTTTTAATTCCTCTCATTTTATACCTACATGACAGTGATCAAGTAACTGCAGTCGATCATTTAGGTCCCTTTTACACCTGATATTCTGCCTAACATCTCTTTTTGTGGAAAAAATGTAGGGGTGAGTAAATAATGAAGAATGTTTATTCACACATTTTCACATCAGATCACAATTAGCTGGCACTTGATCACATTAAATCCCAGGTGTAAATGTATCTAAGATGCACTTGTATCATATTACTCCAACCACATTCTGAGGTATTGAGTAACAAACAACAGCATTGACATTTACACCTTATTTATAATGTTAACGCCAAACTATCCTAATGAGTCCTGGACAACAGCCACATATTCTGTCAATCCATTATCACTGTGACCCCAAAAAAGGACAACTCAGCTGCTCTTAATCAAAAGATAATGGCACAAATAACAGAATTTGACAAATAAGCTCAATAAAATGCAGTTACCGTTTCCATCCTTCCAGGTAGCATGAGTTGGTCTGGAAATTATTTTATACTCCCTTGTGGCTGTTGCAGTCAAAATATCTTTTTTGGCTGAGGTCGGCCATTGTTTTTGTTGTTGTTGTTTTTATATTCCCAGTGGAGAAACAATCAATTGACCCTTTCACTAAACCCTGCCTTAAAAACACTTCACCAATCAATCAATGTTCCGATTGTCCAGCTTTCTTTCCTCCCTCATTGGACAATCTCACATTTTTGGACTGTTGACATATTGCTAGATAGAAATGTACTAATAACCGAGGCTTTCGAAATACAACTGAGGTAATTCACATAATGGCTTCCCTCTTCATAGTGTCTTTAGGATTACCTCTAAATGCTTCCATTGGCTGAAATCACTTTTTAGGTATGCCGTTCAGTACCTGATTAAAATCCTAAATTCCTATTTCTTTTCATTTACACGTTACATGCCTCATTATAACCAAAGTTGCAAAATTATCAAGAAAATAATCTTGCAGGCAATAAATGTTCAATAAACTAACCGATTATCATGATAAGATAACATAGCAAGGTAACAGCACGCTAACCTACCGTACCCATGCTATTCAGTTAGCATGCAAATCCAACATACCTTAAGCAGGCTAATTGATTAGTAGGCATATGCTAAACTAGCTTACTTTAAAATGTTGGATACATATTCCAAATTGCTCGTTGACATTTTAACTATCAGCATTATTTGTGTTCCTATATCCACTTCACCTGCTCTCACCATAAACCAAGAACCATAAACATTGCTTTCAATGCCAATATGCAATAATACCTGCTAAGTGCATGTGAAACATCAAAAGCTCTTAGCGAAAGTCGATAGATGTGTCCACAGACACGTTCGTGGTTTCTCCCCGGTTCAAGACACATAGTCAGGAGAGGGAAATGTCTATGGTCTCAGCTGTCCATTTTCAGACATGTTATAATAAAGCAACCTGGACACAAACACACTAACTCACACACAAACCATCAGGAGAGAATTACTGCACCAAACCTGCTCTGCATGAAAAGGCAAACCACCCACATGGCACCGCAAGACACAATAAAACATCACTATAATTCATTAAATAGCTTCGCTTCTCCATGACCCCAGAATACGCCACATTTCCCTCCACCTAATGCATTTACGTAATCAATGAATCAGAATAAAAATAGGAACATTGCTGAAGTGGATTACGTTTGTTTTTGAAGGGAATGCTCCCCCGATCTACCTAAATGTGTTTATGTTCGCGTGAATCATTCATGATCCAACTTCACCTACAGAAGAAGTGAGAATAAGATTCTTTTTGGATCTTTGCAAAACGCCTTTCCTAATGATGTGCTAGTTAGCAAGTTCCTCGTACGGCTTTTCACCCCATGGAAGAGAGGGTTGCTGTGAACAGAGCTGATTTTGACAGGGTAAAAAGGGTGTTGTTTTACATTGAGAAATGTAGACTTTTCATTAAGACCCTAAAGAATCATATCAACTTGTGGAAAATAGGTATCCAATGACCCCTTTAATTATTTGCATTATTAATTACTTATTTTGACTTGCTTTGTGCCTAGTTGTTAGACCCTGGACTAAAGCTTAACCTCAGAAAATTATTTAATAAACAAATAAATAACTGTAAATGCCATGTTACCATGGCAACAAAGCATTTTCAGACACTTCTTTTTAAATGCGCAATACAATACAATATAAATATAAACCATTTTATATTTTTCAGAAACTTGATTATTTTCAAGACACAGGTTTATCACCATATTTTGACAATGACCAAATGAATACAATGAAGCAACTGATGGCATGTAATAAGAACCTACTCTAATTTGCTGAAATATTTTGGTCTTAGATGAATTTGATGAGAAATATTTGTTCATAATATTGAATTCTCAGACAATCGTGGCAAATCTGTGCACAGTGTAAGATATTGTTGGGAACTCTTAAGGAGACACATTTACTGCTGTTTTTATCTCAAGAAAAAAATCTGAGATACAGAAAATTTAAGTAACAATCTCCAAATACTTTCCATTTAATCTGTTTACTGTCTAGGAGAAACATTACAGAGATTTTGTTTGCATTTGTACTTCATATGGAATGGTAAAACACGAGGACCTTGAGAACCGGGAGGTTTGACAGATGTAAGGAATGTCTGGATCGCCTTAATTTTAATCTGGGAATAAAGTGCTTGAGCACTACTCCCATCTGGTGAAATGTCGTGAAGAGAAAGCTCCAATAGACATGTAAAAAAATAAGTCTGGAGGAATCTCACTCTGATGGTCTGCCCGGGGGACACAGAGCCCCACATCACAGCCCGTGGTGCTGACAGCACTGAGGAACACAGACCTGTGAGTGGCACTCTATCACTGGGGAGCACACAGCAGTGTTCTTCACACACACAGCCAAAATACTGGTGGAAAAACTATTGGTGAAAAGACTTTTTGCTTTGACAGCTCATACGGAATAGGAGCCCATTCCTCCAAGGACATTTCTCAGCAATGTTTTGTTTGTATGTAAGTCCGAGAGAGAGAGAGAAAGAAAGAAAGAAAGAAAGAAAGAAAGAAAGAAAGAAAGAAAGAAAGAAAGAAAGAAAGAAAGAAGAATAAGACCTCATAGAGAGGCAATTTCAACTTCTGTGTCTACTGAGATTGTGTTAGTTCATGCAGTAGTTGCTTTCTAATTTTAAATGCAGACACTCTGGTGATTCCAAAACTAGTATCATATTGTCAAGGACAAATCCAGCTGATAATCAAGAGAATAAACAATGAAACAAAGCCCATGGGAAATTTGCAGTAACTATAGAAATCTACACTTTAGATAAACTTTATTAGTTGAACATCAGTTTTAGTTATATTAGCTAATTTCTCAGTTTCTTTATCAAGAACACCCACTTTTCAAGTAAATTTGTTTAATATAATAATTAGAATTTTCAATAGGATCCATAAAACTAAAATGAAAATTGTTCTAGCATGCTTCACATTTGTCAGTATGAGAAAAAATAAATGTGTTACGATGTTTGACTTCATAAGAAGAAACAGCAATCTAACACTAATAGTGAACTCAAATTGTCGGCAAAGATAAAAAAAAACAGCATACTGTAGAATGGATAACACTAAACTGAGCTGTAAACCTAAATTAACTGCTAAACAATAACTATTTGAGTGCCCCATATGGCTCCCTAGTCAACATAATTAAATATCCATGTGCAGGACCTCAGAATCAACTCAGTTTTTTAACTGACTTTATTTATTAAAACACATAAAATGTTTTATTATATCATACTTCTAATAACATTTGAAATTTATCAAAATGTGATCATTTACCTATAGGGCTCAGACATTTTAGATAAATTGGGGTGACCACATGTCCCCTTTTACCAGATATATAGGTAAATGATACACATCAATAGAAAAATAAAGTCAAAACCTAGACATTTCAGGTAATTTATAAATCCAGGCCAGAGAATGCCTGGGAAAGAGAGGACATATGGTCACCCTAGGATAAACTGATCTATTTGAACTCAACCAAAGCATGTGTGGTCCAGTAAACAAAGTTTCTATTGCTCTGATGCATTTCCTGTGTGGCTCACAGCATCATCACATTCCCCAGACTGTGAATCCTCCGTTCAAAGCACGGTTGAGAAGGTGAATGAAAGGACAGTTATTAAAACAGCTCAGCTCTCCAGTGCCTCGCTGTGTCCTTCTCCTCCATTTGCCCTCCTTAGCCTAAACCAAGTCAATTAAAATCAGACTTGTCAGATCAAACAGACTTCCATTTACTTTTGCACACATAACAACCCCCTGAAGAATGCAGGGAGGCTGAAGAGCACTGCCTTTTACTCACGACTAGAGACGGATCAGGAGAAGAAAGCTGACGTTCGAGGACAGACGAGCACTCTGCCCGGAGATCCCATGATGCATTCGTTGCTCGATACGTCCCTCACAGCTGCTTCAGTTCAATTAGGAAAGTGGTCTGTGAGGCTGTTTGATCTGCTTGAGGAGCCAGAGAATAAGCTACGATCTCCACATGAATGCAGGATGATTCTCACACCCACACACACACACACACAAAGGGGGGTCCTTCTCAAAGTCTGTTTGCATACTATTCATGATTTCAAATGCACTATTATTTTTTGTGGCTAGATGATATGCTTATTAAATAATCACAGGCAAAAGTGTGACATTGCCTTTCTAAAAGTTCAATAAATAAAAAGTTAATATTGAGTCACTTAAATTTTAGACAATGCTGTCAGTTACTTTGTGCATCTTACTCTGCCAACTAAAATAGTCTGAATCCACTGCAGAACTAAAGTTGAATGTCCACTATAGTGGCCACTAACTAGAACACCTCCACTTTGTGATATGTCTATAGCCAGTGTGTTTAATCTCTGTTTATTTCACCGCACGGCCAATATAATCATCATATACACGGAATTACAGTTGGAAACGTTCAGGCTTTGCTTCTGAATGCCCAAATTATTGATATCCTGTTAGTTTTGTAAACGTTTGTACAGTGTAATCACAATGAAAACATCCAAACTGCAATTTATCCAAACTACACACACACACATAAATATATATATAGATTTGTAATATTTCGAGATAGATTTTCCCTCTGCCAAAAAAAGTTTGAAAGGCAGTTAATTTTTCTGCTACCGTTTTTTTTTTTAAACTGACATTAACTTTTCAGTTACAGGAAGATATTTGCCCTATGGATGTGATTTTTAGGGGCATTTTTATATTTAATGAGGGCATAAAAATGTCATCCTTATGTCAAATACTTCAATTTAATCAGTTCATTAACTCTTATCTTACTACTTTAACTTAAACCTTATTAGATAACACTATGATCTGCACTGATGAGCGTATTTAAAATGTTACAAAAGAGATCATTCACCCTCATGTTGTTCCAAACTTTTATGAATTTCAAGATATTTTGAAGAATGTTGGTAACCAAAGGTTGCTGGTCCCCATACTATGGAAGTCAATGACTACCATCAAACGTTTGGTTACCAACCTTCCTCAAAATATCTTCTTTTGTGTTCAGCAGAAGAAAGAAACTCATACAAGTTTGGAAAAACTTGAGAGTGAGTAAACGATGACCATTTTAATTTTTGAGTGAAGTATTCCTTGAATTAAAAAAAAGCAAACAAACAGAGGAATTCATTGCCAGCACGCCACAATTTCAGTGCCATTTTTGTCATTTTTAGAGGCATATTCATTTCTGACTCATCTGATATTGTTCTCTAATTTCAAGAGCAGCATACAAAGAGGCAAATTCTCTATGAATCCAGATCTCGTGTTACAGATGCTTTCAATTTGTTTAACAGAGCTCGGCTGCAAAATCTCATTAGGAATTTTATAACTTTAATATTTGAAGTTCTTCTAATGCTGTCACAACATTACACAATACCCTAATTTGCATCGTAAGTGATAAAGGTGTGCATAATGACTCCCATTATACTGACGTGACAGGGGAATTCAGGTTCCTTTCAGAACCTCCTTTATTATGAGACTCGAGCAGCCATGATGATTATAAAAGACGATGCTGACCTGTACAATTAACTCTAAATCACATGAAGGAACTCACAGAGGAAGATGTGGCTTTGACAATGAATGAATTTACTTGAAAAATAATGCCCCACAGAAAGACTTTGAATAAGCGAGTGATGTCTTCATGTTTTGGGACTGTGAGAGTTTGCTGAGATGTTCCTATGTCTCATCTGACCTTGTCACCCAGGACAAGAGAGCCTTGACGTAATGGCACATACAAGACGCCTCATTTTGGAGAAATAATCACTAGTGCTTCGGCAGAGATCAGGTCAAACGTCTGCCGCTCTCCTCACTTTTTACTTAGCTTAGCATTTTGTCAGTGTGTCAACAAGGCGCAACTTTAAACATGACAGAAAGTTGACATTTACAAGGCACCCCAATGACCCCGAGAAGACAGGTCACGCTGGCGTCACTCACTAAACCAATGATTCTCTAATGGGCCCATCAGAACGGACGCAAGAAGGTCATGCAGACCTTGTAACGGGATAGAGACTGAACATAATCTGATGAACTGCCATATCCCATAACTGCCATCCAGCCCAAACGAGAGCAGCGCTGAGCTCAGAAAGGTGTCAGAGAGGAGCAGATTCTGACATTAAACAGTAAGAGCATTATCATCTTCACCCTGACAGAGCCAAAGACTAGTTTAAGATGATACGTGTGAGAGGGTTTAATGTCACACGGCGGGAGAGCTTAATACCACCAGCTGTCAGACAGGATGTGCAAAAAGCCTGTGAGGGCAGTCAGATGTCCTACATCAGAATCTAGAGGATGTTTCTCATTTGACCTCCTGAAAGGTAGGTCTAGTAAGGGGGGCGTTTCATGCACTTCACAAGAAGAAGGATTAGCCCGCCATGCAGCAGCAGGGGACAGAATTAACTACGGTGAAAAAGAAATTCACTGTTCTGCTATCACACTGGCTATATTATTGAATCAGCAATAGGTCATTCAACAAAACTGGACCATGAAGTTGAATTAACATAGTCAACAGGATGCAGAAGTGTAATTTAAATTTGAGGAAGTAAGGAATTTTAAAGGAATTTTAAACCAACAGAACACTGAAATTCCCAGAATGCCATTATTTAAAGGGGGTCATCGGATGCCCATTTAAGTTGATATGATTCTTTAGGGTCTTAATGAAATGTCTATAACATACTTTGGTTAAAATGTCTCAATGGTAGTGTAATAAACACCTTCTTTATCCTGTCAAAATCAACTGTTTTTAACACGCTGTTCTAGTTCATGTTGCTTTAAATCCTAGTGAGTTCTGCTGACCCCGCCCCTCTCTTCCGTGGAGTGACGAGCAGACCATAGATATGTGTAAATTCCCTATTCGACCGCTCCGGATATGTTGATGCATCGTCAGTCATCTTGCAATCACCATATAATAATCAATGAATATTCAAAGATAAACAAGCTTATAACTTGCTGTTGTAGAAGCACACGGTCAATGCGCTCAAAGATTCGCAGACCGTTCCAAAAATGGTGGATGGCTTACGTATCGCGGCCCATAGAAACAGTCGATAATGATGCATCTAGGTATATATATCTATGGAGCACACTACACTTCAGCCACAAAACTGGCTAACTAGCACATTATTAGGAAAGGCCATTTGCAAAGATTAATAAAAACCCTTATACTCACTTCTTCTGTAGATAAAGCTGGATCACGAATGATTCAGGCGAACCTGCTAAAAAAAACAATAGAAGCCCAATAGAAACCATCACAGAAATTCCAATGGTTTCCATTAAAATACCATTATAAACCATTAGCTTTTTCATTTTTGTTTTTTGTTTTGGGCATTTTTCCAATAGGATTTAACATCCCACCAATAGAATCCATTACATACCAGTAGACACCATTATAGTTTCCATTAAAACCAATACAATTCCCATTATAACCATTAAATCCATTACATTTTCTGTTGTGTTTTGGGCAGGATTCTACTGTTTTTTTCAGCAGGGATAGACGCATTTATGTGGGTCGGGCATCGGCGCATTCCCTTCATAATGAAAGTAACATTAATCCTCTGCGTCTTAAATTATAAAAAAATTGCATTAATTAATTGCCTTTACTCTCTCAAACATACTATATATGTGAGACTTGAAGTTGTGTCCCCAAGTTATGCCCCCAACCTTATTATCATTATATATCAATTCATGAATTATTCCATAATTAATACAATTCTCCAAAGAGTAAACTATTTTAGGACCAGTTCAAGTTTCCTGCCATCTTTCTCACTTTTTGTTATGTTGGTCAGTAGAGGGCAGCTTTAAAATGTCAACCCAATCATCGTGATTTTGTACAGGAAACAAAGAATACACCTTGTGAGTTTATTGGCTCAACTGCAAAATATTTAATGCTTAAAATGATTAGAAAGTTGACTTCTATAGTATGGACAAAAAATAAATAAAAAACGAGACCTTTTTCAAAATAACTTCTTTTACGTTCCACAGAAGAAAGAAAGTCATATAGCAACGGCATAAGGTTGAGTAAATGTTGCCAGAATTTTCAACCCTCTCAAGAAAAGCACACACTCATATTTTCAGCGGCCTGCACACTAAAAAGCAAATCAACTGATCAATAATTGCAATAAACAGAAATACACAGCCTCTTGTAAGTGGTTTCTACTGCAGGCCATAAATACTGTGCTTAATGAGGGAGCGTTTATAGCGCTAGTCTGGACACAGCATAGAGCCTGACACAAGCTGAGGCCAATAAACACAGCCAGCGCCATATCAACACACTAATCAGCTAAACCAGCCGCACGGCATTCACTTCACGACGACCAGACTCCGGGTTAAATATATAACGAGCGCCGCTGAATGAGTGACTGTTATTGCAGTGTAACCTGGTCTTGTCTTACTCGCTGCTAAGGGAATTTTAACTGTGTTTTTATGGAAACCGTTTTCACCGACAACAATAGTTGTGGTGTCAGGGGATTAATTTGATGTCGTGTCAGACTCTGTGTGCGAATTCTTTGATCTCAGGGCAGAATCTCTAAGCTACGACTATGTGATTATCCACGAGCAACCTGTTACTTGGAGTTTCTGACCTAATCCTATCTTCCCCTCACAGTCCTTTTATCTGTCTCCCATCTCCCATCTCTGCTCCATCCAACAGCGCTTTCATTCCACACCACCTCCCAATCTTACTGTCTTACTTAGGCCACAGTCCATTGAAAAGCCATCTGAAGCCATAATCAATTCCAGCTGAATCAATAACACTTGGCTAGGAGGAGCAGGAGGTGACAGAGTGCTCATTGAGCTGTCAATCAAATACTTACTCCAATCTTAGAGTTCACAGCATTCCTAGCCGTGGGTAGGGTGAACGCCGAAGCTGCAGAGGTCCCTAGCGCAATGTTTGAAATTCCAGTCGAGTAATGAAAACACTTCACTCCATGCCATCAAATGCAGAGAAATCAAAAACAGTTCTGTCGGAGTGTAATCTTTGTTACCGCCTGTATGTTTATCAACTTGGGATTGAAGCGATTTGATGGAGAGGACTGTGATTTATAACTTGGAAGAGTGTTTTTGTGAAACATGTCTGCTGCCAGTAAGATAATTGCTTAGTGATCTTAAGGTTACTAGGTAGTGCAAAGTTTCTGGTACTTTGTCTTTTTGGAAAATGATGGAGAAAAACAGAAATATTTTAAAACAGGGAAGGAAAAAAACAAAGAGTGCCAACAATGCATTTGTTCACTTGACGTGGTACTTCTTCACTAGGCAGAACAATGGGAGTTAGAGTTAGAACTTTTTCTGGGGTCCAAATACACACACGGGTGACTAATTTGTGTTGTTCTTAACAGACTGCTAACCTAGGTCCTTTTCCCCAAAAGAAAGGCTGTGAAAGGACCAACCACTGAGCCAGAAAATTGTAGTTATACATCTTTTCTTGATTCAGTGAGAATATATGAAGCCTGTGGAACCATCAAATGTATATGTCTGCATGAGACATTTTTTGTACAAGTAAAATAAATGCATTAATATATATGATTTATGAGAGTTTTGGAGAGGAATATTCAAAAGGCTGTGTGTTTGCACATGGAATTCTGTAGGCATGTTTATTATGACTGCCACAGTCTAGAATATCCTTTTTTTTGTGATTCCATAAGCATCCTTAAATAACCTTTGTGTAGTGTAAACGCAGATCGTTTCTGAAATGCAACGGTAACGCCAGTGTAAACGTTGATCGTTTTCATTCTAAAACGCCGTTTTAAAACAAAAACACACTAGTGTAAACGGGGCCTTAGCGTTCCATTGGCGTTAAGGGTTCTTCATGGAACCATAAATTGCAATAAAACCCTTTATTTTTTGGACTGTGTGCATATCCAGCATACGACAAGTTGGAACTGCAGTCAAAGTTGACTTCTTTTGGCTTTCTTTTCCAGTTTGCAGGCAAAAAATAAAGAAAGAAAGAAATCAGAAATAATTAATATAATTAATATAATAATTAATATTATTTTTTATAACTAATATAATTCTTTAGAAGCATAATTAAGATCCTTTTGGAAAGGCCTTCATTTGGGGCTCAAAAATGCTATCTACGTTGTTTTGGAGCAGAGCAAATATGTGTTAGATTATTTCCACCCACCATCATAGTGAAGTGACATACTGCCAAGTATGGTGACCCATACTCGGAATTCGTGCTCTGCATTTAACCCATCCAACGTGCACACACACAGCAGTGAACACACACACACCGTGAACACACACCCGGAGCAGTGGGCAGCCATTTATGCTGCGGCGCCCGGGGAGCAGTTGGGGGTTCGGTGCCTTGCTCAAGGGCACCTCAGTTGTGGTATTGAGGGTGGAGAGAGCGCTGGACATTCACTCCCCCCACCTACAATCCCTGCCGGCCCGAGACTCGAACCCGCAACCTTTGGATTACAAGTCCGACTCTCTAGCCATTAGGCCACGACTTCCCCCTAGCTAAAGATTAAAGTCAATGACTGTTAGGATTAAAAAATAAATAAAATGTTAAATAAATTATCTTTTGATCACCTTGTGTTGCATTTTACTAGATATTTCATTAGGCAAACCACAATAACTGTATATATCTATGTATAGAGATAGAAAGGGCGTCACAGTAATAATGCCAAAAGATGTTGCCCCACAGCCTAACATATCCCGCCTCTCATTATCTGTGGAATTCAGGTTTCAATGATAGCTTTTTGTTTTTCACATTATGTCCTGCCAGACCTCCCACCCTGAGCCACGAGAGAATCTGAGAACGGGACCTGGAAAGAAAGCAAACATCGTGGGCTTGAAAGGACGGATTTAGTTCAGGGCTTGCCGCTCGCCTGCTGCTCAGAATGGCTTTGAAGCCTCGAGTCGGCCCTTCGTCACACTGCCCACAGCGTCACTTTCCGTGGCAGAGCTCACAGCAAACCTTTGCTAACAAGACATGGTCGCAGCATCCAAACAGACATATCTCTTTCTTGACAGGTCTTTGTAGTCCTATCACGTTCCAGAGCAGACTGCAGGACAGCCTGTGCTGCTGATCTTACAGCGGTCTGCCAACAACATCAATTGCCCACTAGGAAACAGAGGGTCACCAGTGGGCCAATTTAGGAAACAGTGTTTCGGCATAAGATGGGAGAGTATTACTACAGACGTGGAGCCTTTGGCTTTGAGGGATAGACCTTGCCTACTCACTGTCTTATCTCTCATTTTACAGGCCTCTTTGCCATGCCTAAAGCTCCTCCAATGGATTTTTCCAGCATTGGTTGCTTTCCAGTGATTATATCCACTGAAAGTTATGCACAGGCATTACCTTGGTTTTTCTTCTTTGATGCTGGTCACAAAGCCCCGTCCTCAATAAACACACACCCTCAAAAACTGCTCTCAACACCACAGACTGGGTCTGTTAGCTCATTTGGCACTAAGCTTACTTAGTCAAGCTGGTCTGTAAATAATGCTCCACAACAAAGTATCTGCCAAACCTAAACTAATTTGCCCAACTGCATTTACATTGCTAATTAAAAAGACTTCTGGATGTATTGGGCCTTTTGTCTTTCTGTGCCGAGAAAACTATGGCCAAGACAATCATGAAACGACATTTACAACCAATGTAACTTTATGAACTCGACATTCTTTTGTGAATTAGATTTTGTGAAAAAATGTAAGATGAGATTTGGTTGAATCAAAATCAAAGCAATCAGCTAGAGTCATGAATATTAATTGACAAGTAACTTTTGCCCATAATCCTAATTTAGAGAAAACAGGGCACTCACTGTGGCAAAAAGATCATGAAATGGCATTTACAAACAATTTAACTTTTTAATTAAAAACCTGACATACTTCTGAGATAATTCATATGTGGCGACTAATAATATGATGTGGGATTTGATTGGATTACAATCAGAGCAATACGTTTGGTTCTTGAATATTAATTAGGTAACATAACATTCACCCATAGCCCTGATTGGGGAAAAACAGGATTTCTGCCATGGTAAAAGCAATGTAAACGAAAGGTGGGATTTGATTGGATTACAATGAAACCAAACAGCTTGGTTCATAAATATTAATTACACAACTTTTGCCCATAGTCCTAACTTGGGAAAAATAGGGGACTTATAATAGCAAAAACATCATGAAATGGCATTTACAACCAATTTAACTATAAGAGCTTGGCATATTTCTGAGTTAAATCATATGTGGTGACTAATAATATAAAGTGGGATTTTATTGGATTATAATCAAAGCAATAAGCTTGATTCTTGAATATGAATTAGGTGACGTAACATTCACCTGTAGCCCTGATTGGGGAAAAACAGGATTTCCACCATGGTAAAACCAACGTGAAATGACATTTACAACCAACCTACTATAAGAACTTGAAAAAAAACGTTGTCATACATTCACTGACAGATGGAGTGGAAATGGAGATGAGAGTAATGTCTGACAGCACAGCAGAGGATTCTTTCATTGTAGTACTCCACGTTCCCACGTCATCAGCTGTCTGTCTTCTCCCCGGCCCACTTTCAACTATACTCATGAGTGACTGGAGGGATCCTGTGAAATCTGCCTTTGCTTTTAAGATCTAAAATAAAATGTCAGATTTTCTCCCATTGACCATTGTAAAGATATCCGAGAGCGCTTTCAGTTAGACACAACATTCATATAGACAGACACAGATTTCTCCCACTCATCTTGAGACGGTTTAACTGACAGAGAGTAAATGAGCCCATTTCTTTCAAATGTAGGAGGTGGTCTGAACTAACAGTGGGGGATACAGTGCAGAAAAATTGCACTGATTAAACAATTTATCACACTAAGATTAGACAACTGTCCACAAAGTACAGAAAGTGAGAACTCATTTCACGTCAGACATGCTCTTTTGAGACTGTACCATCTTTATTAGCTTGAGAACTATAATTTGAAGGACTTTTGAGGAAAAAAAATGCCACTACCACACCATGGAGCCAGAGGAGTTATTAGAGAACTACATGACTCCAGGAAGACAACGCAGATATCATCAGTATGTCAAACATATGCAAAAGAACCGAAACCTCAAACCAAATTGCCCAGCGAGTGCTCCTTTTTTTCGATTTAACTCTCTTAAGACAGACTTTTCAGTCCTCAAGACCAGACAAACCAATATGACTTCACTGATCTGCACAGAGGTGTCTTTGCTTGCCACTGCCCAGCACACTCACAGTCGACTTGTCCCCCACCAGGACTCAACTTAAAGGAATAGTTCCGGTTCAAGAAATCTTCAACCAAATTTTGGGTGAACTATTCCTTGAGGACTGTATGAATGCAGGGGACTGTTACATAACCAAAACGTCCGTAGTGAAGCTTGCAGAGCTGTTTTATTGAAGTCCATAGATGTTAAGAGCTTTTCTGGATGGTGTAACCACTGCAGCAGGCAGTCAAGAAAAAACAAGAAGACAGAAATCAAATGGTGAGAACAAAAGATCTCTTCAGTTGAGCGATTCTGCCATGCTATGCCAATGTGTAGAGTCAATGATATCCAATGTCAGGGGTTTTCAAACTTTTTAATTCTAAGTACACACAAATGGGACCCCCTTAGCTAGGTATTTTCATGTATAAAGACCCTTTTTTTCTCACAATTTTTTAAAATATTATATTATATTATATTAACTAGCTGACTTTATATTAATAAAATAAAAAGTCAGCAAGTTTTCAGTTATAACAACCCAGATATTTTTCAGAAATTAAATATTATCTTATATTATATTATATTGTTATTTTCTAAGGCTTTAATCTTGTCACAGGGAATCCAGTATTTTCTGAGTTTTAGAAGTACTTTTGATCTTGTACAAGAATATTATCTTTCATTCAACATTGCTGAAAAAATCTCTGTTAAACTCAAATAAAAGCTAAATAGACAACATCTTCAATATCTGTATATATGAAGAAACATCTAGAACTATCTAAAAGGATTTTTTTTTTTAAGATTAAAAGTTGGGCTATGCGACTTCAAAGAATGTAGACGCGCCGGTGACGTGACACACCTTTGATGTTCTGCCTTTGTATTATGTTTCTTTCATGATTTATTGTGCATCTGCAATCTTACTCCCCAAACCCTTCACCTGCTTCGTGCAAAGAAACAAAACCTCTTGACAAACACATTTTGAGGAAATCAGTCTACATTCTCCAGTCACAATAAATAACAACAAGATATGGTGTTTCATCATAATGGCTCTATTAGTTTCCATCTTATAAACTGCTCCCAGTGTCTATTTATCTCTGTTCAGGACATTGCGATTTAGCTCAGTTAACTGAATTGCAATTTAAGTCACATGTTCTAGCGCTGGAGGACCTGAACAAAAATTATCAGTCTTGGACTCATCTCATAACTCAAACTCTGTCCTGTCACATAATTCTGTAACCATTTAGCAGATATTAAATATTCATTCATTACAGTGACACACTTTAAACTGCTCACTGCAGTCTGCTCATCCATACATTACAGTGATATATGCATGCTAATAGTCCTGCGAGGCTGCTGAACATAAGTCTTCAAAGCCTTTTTGTTTGAATTGTATAAATCTATTGTATGATAATGAATATTTTGTGACAAAATATAGATTTATGGTCATTTTAGTGTCCTAGTTTATTTTTATTACAGTTTAACCATTTTAATGCATTACATTACTTAACTTTTCTTGCCTGTGAGGTTTGTAATACCACTGAAATTGTATGAATGAATGAAAAATTGAATCTGCAAAATATGCAATGAACATTTTTCACACACACACACACACACACACATACATATTCAGCAAGGATGCGTTTGTTAAAGTTTATTAAAACTGACATAAGACAAAAAATATTTCAAATACATGCTGTTTTTTTACTTTCTATTCATCAAATTTGCTGTATTCAACACTGATAATAATAAAAGTAATGGCTGCTGAAAACTCAGCTTTGCCATCACAGGAATACATTTGTTACAGAAGTAGGACTCGAACAGAGAGATGGATGAATTGACAGGTATTTATTGACAAAGGCTGAGCAACAAGGAGTGAGACAGGTGAGTGGTGATCCTGGAGATCTTCAGTGAACTGGAGAAGTGCTAACTTGAGTATCTTCTTTTGACAGGGAACTTGGAACACAAACTGGACACACACCTCACCCAGATGACAGACAGGGACAGAATACAGGAGCAGACTGACTGGGGATCGCTGGAGAACACACTCGGAAGGAGACACTGCAGGTAAGTAGTAGGCATGGAGCTGTGATAGCTATGGCAAGTCCTCTTCACGTGAATGAGACCGGACACCAAGTGCTGTGAGGTGTGTGTTTTTATGGCATGGCTAATGAGTGGATCAATGATGTGCAGGTGCGTGTGATCAATACTCAGGTGAGGGAGTGCGCTGTGATTGGTTGGTGACAGAGCCTGGCAGATCTGTGTCAATATTACTTTTTTAAACAGTGTGAATGATTTTCAGAGTCATCAATGCAAGCAAATGGATGAAACCATCTGTTGTGGAGTGTTTGGAAGTGAATACTGAAGCAGTATTTTGACAAATTTTGTGTCTTTGATGTTGTTACACAATTCCATCCACATTCAAATTATTGTCATGAGGGGCGTCGTGATGGGAGGGAAGCTCTCCAAAATTCTATTTATTTTCCCAGACTGACACTTATACAAGGATTTACAGACCGAAGCTGAATAAAAATGAATGATACACATTTGGAGTAAAAAAGCTCCTGTCTGATAGATATAGATGCTGCGCAGGAAAATAACAACACTCACCCTTTTTGCTGCCAAAATGTATTATTTATTGGCATGAAGGAAGATGTCTCAGTAATCTGGTGTCTGACAATAGAAAACAAAAACACTATCTGGAGTCTAATCCAGTTATAGAGGAGAACAGGAGAGGAGTCACAATGTCATTTGTATCTACAAACTCAATCTCAGCCACTTTTTCGCAGAATACACAGCCTGCTTTCTTTTTATCTCAACAATTATGAAAAGTATCCGCCTTGCACCTGACAACTGCATAATTGTCTAAATTGAAAGGGCAGGACAATATAACTTACTCTAACACCAGAGTTTTATGCTGATGTACATCTCAAGCCCTGCTCAGGTTGTAAGGTCTGCTGGTTAAGTCTTACTGACACCCGCTTTCTCTATTTCTTTGTTTTCTCTTCTCCAAGCCTCCGCATCTACGGCAGGCCCATGAATCTTAAGTGAGACGCCCACATACTGTTCCCCTCTCCATCCATTACAATTATGGTCTCCCATCTGAAGGCTATCTCTGCATTTGTCTCCAGCATGCTGCCATCATCAGTACTACTGATTTACAATCTGTTTAAGAGTCAAATCACATGAACACGCAAACATTTTAGACCGAGGCAACCACTTCCAAAACACCTGCATGATGCATCATTTCTAGCTCACTGGTGGAACCAAATGTTGGAAGCTAGTTTCCATCTCCAGAGTAAAACACAGTTTAAAATAAAATAAAACAAAATGAAATAAAATAGAAAATACTAAAAGTGGCACCAAACTATGAAGGCCAGTTTTGTCTTAAAGTAAAAAATAAAAAAGGAAAGAAATAAAATGCCATAGTGGCATGAAACTATGGAAAACTTTTTCACCTTAAAATAAAAATAAAACAAAACAAAATAAACACTAGTGGCTCTAAATTATGGATGCCAGTTTCAGTTTTCAGCTAGTTAAACACAAGAAATAAAAATAAAATAAAATAAAAATAACAAATGTCACTAGTGGCACTAAACTGAAGTTTTCAGCTATACATAAATGTAAGAGGAAAATTCGCCTTGGAGTAAAACAAAATAAGTAAAATAAAATAAATGCCAGGTACCAAAATAAAATAAAATAAATGAATAAAATAAAAAATAAAATAAAATAAATATGGAAGCCATTTTCAGTTTTCAGCTAGTTAAAAATATGAGGAAAATTTATAAAATAAAATAAAATAAAATAAAATAAAATAAAATAAATGCCAGGTACCAAAATAAAATAAAATAAAATAAAATATGGAAGTCATTTTCAGTTTTCAGCTAGTTAAAAATATGAGGAACATTTATAAAATAAAATAAATGCCAGGTACCAAAATAAAATAAAAAATAAAATACGGAAGTCATTTTCAGTTTTCAGCTAGTTAAAAATATAAGAGGAAAATTAATAAAATAAAATAAATGTCAGGTACCAAATTATGGAAGCTAGTTTTGCCTCAAAGTAAAACATGAAATAAAATCGAAAGTTTAAAATAAAAATATAATTAAAATAAAACCATAAAATTAAGCGTTAAAAATAAAAAAGGACAGTTTAAAATAATAAAATAAAAAGTAAATAAATAAATACATAAAATGTAATAAATAAATAAAAATACAAGAAACAGTACTACTGCTGAATATAAAGTCGCGGTTTCAAGAAATAGCCACATTGTGAGAAATAAAGTCACAATTATGAGAAATAAAGTTTGAATAATCTTAAGGGTTTCTTATTATATATATATATATTTTTTTTTTACTCTGAGGCAAAATGGGCTTTCACACCAAACTAGTGTTAATACTATTCAGTAAGCTGACCTATGAATGGCTTACTTACAGGATTACTTGCAGGTTTGCACATTAAACTGGGATGGGATATAAAACCCTTATAACCCACAAAATGCACCTTTAAAAGAAGGCAAGTGGAAAAGATGCTATTAGCTGAATTCTCAAAATGCCCTTTACCGTTAAGGTCAAAGTTTGGTACAGAAGGTAAATGCATTAACTTCATTTGAAAGAATGAGAGCACTTTGCACACTATCTGTACTTCTCAGCCTTGTCACAATAAGCAGGGCTAGACCAGTGTGAGCCTAAAAGATAATCTTCATCGCTCCCCTGAGCCAAATCACCGTTTGAGGTCTTAATCAGGGCATAAGGCCTCAGCGCAATGCACAATGTAACTCCCGCGCAGGACGAGCTCCAGGGAAGTAACCAGGCAAACCGGCATCTTCATTACCACACACATCTGCCTTTATCTGCCGCTCTGAGACCTGCCAAGAGCCCTTTCGTAGTCTGGGTAATAGCAAAGTGCATCTCTCTCCAAGGCATCTGAGATAATCCTCCCACAGAAACTTCTGCCACTCACTTCTCAGTTGTTATCACTTCAATGGATTTATAACACTTTTCAGGATGTTTAGATTTTGGTAAGTGCAGTTGACAACCCTTTATCTGTTTGGCTTCATAATGAGAAATACAAAAATAACAAAACAATGAAATGACGCAATATAATGCAAAAAGGTTAGAGATGCACAAGCAACGAGGCCAGAAATGTTCTAAATGTTCTATTTTCATTGTGAGGTACTAATTTGCCTTGATTTAGTCAATTTTACTTGTATTTGAACTGTTATAGGCTATATTAAGTTTA
This sequence comes from Barbus barbus, assembly GCF_936440315.1. Classification (NCBI taxonomy): domain Eukaryota; kingdom Metazoa; phylum Chordata; class Actinopteri; order Cypriniformes; family Cyprinidae; genus Barbus; species Barbus barbus. The sequence goes on along the minus strand of NC_136762.1, from coordinate 11,976,832 downwards.
TTTATTGTGCACAATCAGAAATTTTCAAATATAATATAGAGGCATGTAGGTTAAATCAAAGGAATAAAAATGCTTTTATTTCAGTATATTTATTTCATTTTATTTATTCATTAATTTAATTAAAAGTTTTGTTGATGTTTTATATTTTTATATTGTGGTAATAATATGCCTAGCTGATTTTTTTATATATCATTTAAAAAGATTTAAAAATATATCATCCACACCTCTACTGAAGACAAATAAGATGTTTATACATATTCCTACTAATGTTAATGCATGTTAAGTTCATAGCCTAATTTGAGTCAGTTAAAAAAATATATTCATAATGATCTTAGTTGTACCTACAATGGCACTACATAATTAACAGTATATCACTAAGGTATGGCAGTCAATTATATTGACAATAATAAAGCACAGTTTGTGTGAGCCTTCAATGTATGAACGCAACTGGGATTTTAATTGTTAACTTGTAATGTGAACAAACACAAGCTCAGTAGTGCCAGTATTGGATTTGAACCGAATACACAGCACCTCAGACGGAAATATTCATAATATTGACTAAACTGAGGTCAATATCACATAAAAAAAAGAAAAATTAAACCATATTTGAATGTTGTTCTTAAAATAGCCAGGGGCACAAACTTGCACCATGCACGCCCGCCTTCATCCCAAGCCTGGACTTGCCCTGAGGCTTAAACAAAATGCATAACGCTCATTATGTCGCTATTCCTCACGAAGACTAAGGCGCATTTATATGAACCAGCAAATGACGCTATAGAAGCACTTTCATGTCAGTCCAACTTTATGGCGTTTGTTTGTTTTTTGTACTCAAATGTCTCTAAATTTATGAGCGTGAATCGCCATGACTAGCGTTCCAGTGCTTCACCTCGCGCTGAGCACGTAGGTCAGAGCCATTGGTAATAATGAACAGATTCATCAACTAGACCTTAAGAACAGGAATAATGCCACTCAAAACTACAATTCACAGCAGCCCGGAAGGAAGAAATGAAGGATGTGTCAAGGTGGGGTGACGAAGAAAGAAGAAAAGGATAAAAGGAAAACAGGCTGTTTGGCCTTCACGCACAACAAAGCACCGCTGATGTAAACAGTGCGCTAGAACGGTGTTTATGTCGTGTTGTGTGTTTGCTGCTGGGGGATTTCACCAGAGGAGGCTATTATCAGACAGCGATAGGCCGAAACAAACAGTTTTGAGGGGACTGGGGCCTTTATAGAGATGTCTTTTAGTATTCGGTAGACGTGATGGGAGAGAAGAACAACAATAGTCTCACTGCTGCTCCCCTCTGAAAGCCCAGAGAGCCAGACTTCAAGAGATTCCCCAAGACACACAGTCTTCAAATAGAACTTACACAGTCCAGGTGAATAGTGACCAAACTCAGAAGGCAACACTTTATAAGGTAGTGTTATATAGAAGGTCTGCATCATAAAAGACACACTTTAAATGTAGGGAAAAGCTCTAAAAGGTCCCCTGAAGTGCTTTGAAACAAGGAGGCATTATTCTATGTGGTGACGTAATTTAAACTGAAACAGGAAGACATATTGAGCAGCCCCACCCCCTTTTTAAACTAGCCAATAGCGTTTTGTTTCTGTATCTGCTCGGGTCAGAGCCGTACATGAGCTCGGTAAAGCCGCATTTGACAGCCGTAGTCTAATAGATTACCCCCTATTCAATATGAAATGCTTAGTAAAACAAAATAGTGATCATAATCATGCTGAGGCTGTGTAGTTTTAAAAGTGTTTAATATACGCCGACTCGCGCAAAGGGGCGGAGCTGGGGGGGTGGCTTCTGGGGCTCGAACCCTGAGTGTTTTTTCAAAAGCCCCGAATCTTTTGGGTTTGTTAATAGTTTTGTCAAAAATATAGTTTTTCAACACATATCATACAGAAATATTTAAAATGGTTCAATGCCGCGTTCCCGCAGGATCGATAAAATGATATCAGCTGCACGTTCAGATATCAGCTGGCCAGACAAAATCAGCAGTTTAAATCTAGGCTGCAGGACTCATCTGGTTCCTGTGGTCTTGTCCCGATGGCCGTCTTGGAGACAGGGTCTTCACTGGGGAACAGTCTCTGGGGCTCATCTAGGTGTCCTGGCTGTAGAGGTCATCTCTAAGTGCTGATCCACCATCTGATCTGGATTCAGTCTGGATCTGGGTGGCTACAGTGTCCTCGGAATAAGAAAGAAACAGACTAATATTATGCCATTCTTCTAACAATGTAACAAGTACATTCAGGTGTTATGGGGAGTGTTCCCGGTTCAGGTTGACCTAATTAATACACCCTAACAATCCTTTGACGGATTTGAATTATAGAAATGCGATAGTGCATTATGTGTATTAGTGTATTATGTTTAACCAGGTTAAAGAGATGGGTCTTTAATCTAGATTTAAACTGACAGTGTGTCTGCTTCCCGGACAGTTTTAGGTAGATTGTTCCAGAGTTTGGGTGCTAAATAGGAAAACGATCTCCCGCCCGCAGTTGATTTTGATATTCTAGGTATTATCAAATGGTTAATTACAAAGTTATTGTATTTAATTACAAAGTTTTGAGATCGCAGCGGACGTGAAGGACTATAATGCGATAAGAGCTCACTCAAATACTGAGGTGCCAAACCATTCAGGGCTTTATAGGTAATTAGCAAGATCTTAAAATGTATGCAATGTTTAATAGGGAGCCAGTGCAGTGTTGACAGAACCGGGCTAATGTGGTCATACTTCCTGGTTCTAGTAAGAACTCTAGCTGCTGCATTTTGAACCAGCTGGAGCAACCACCCAATAAAGCATTACAATAATCTAGCCTCGAGGTCATGAATGCATGAATTCATGTTTCTGCATTTGACAATGAGAGCATAGGTCGTAATTTAGATATATATTTTAAGATGGAAAAATGCAGTTTTACAAATGCTAGAAACATGTTTTCAAAGGAAAGATTGCTATCAAAAAGTACGCCTAGGTTCCTAACTGATGACGAAGAATTTACAGAGCAGCCATCAAGTATTAGACAGAGATCTAGGTTATTACATGCAAAAGTTTTTGGTCCAATAATTAACACAGTAATTTAGCAGTAAGAAACTGCTAGTCATCCAGTTTTTGATATCAACTATACATTCTGTTAGTTTTGCAAATTGGTAAGTTTCATCAGGTCGCGAAGAAATATAGAGCTAGGTATCATCAGCATAACAGTGAAAGCTAACACCATGTTTCCTAATGATATCTCCCAAGGGTAACATGTAAAGCGTGAAAAGTAAGGGGCCAAGTACTGAGCCTTGAGGTACTCCATACTTCACTTCTGATTGGTATGATACCTCTTCATTTACTGCCACAAATTGTTGGCAGTCAGAGAAGTATGGTTTGAACCATGCCAGTGCACTTCCTCTAATGCCAACATAATTTTCTAGTCTATTTAAAAGAATGTTGTGGTCCATAGTGTCAAAAGCCACGCTAAGATCCAGTAGCACTAATAGAGAGCTGGCGTCACACACACTGCAGCAGTTCTACATAACCACGCCTCCTGGCAATCACTCAGCACGTCACTCGTTTCATCTCATTCACCTCAAGCATTTTTACCTAGACAATTTGGCTACTTTTTGTAAATTATGTCCACTCAATGTCTTGGGGAAGTTCATGCAAGCCAAATCTGCACATGTATAGCGCAAATACTGAACTCGTGAAACATCGTGACATTATCGAGTATATGGCAAAAACCAAATAAAACACACATAAAGAGTGCATACATTATGAAGTCTGACTAGACTAACTTCTTGCGCCTACGCATTTAAAGGATTAGTTCACTTTTAAAAAATCTTTTGCTGATAATTTACTCACCCCCATGTCATCCAAGATGTCCATGTCTTTCTTTCTTCAGTCGAAAAGAAATTAAGGTTTTTGATGAAAACATTTCTCCATATAATGAACTTCAATGGGGCCCAAACGGTTCAAGGTCAAAATGACAGTTTCAGTGCAGCTTCAAAGGGCTTTAAACGATACCAGACGATGAATAAGGGTCGTATCTAGCGAAACGATCGGTCATTTCAAAAATAAATAAAAAAGTTTAAGTTTTATAAGCACAAATGCTCGCCTTGCTCTGTTCTGTGATGCGCGTTCGTGACGTCACGTAATACGCAATTATGTGGAAAAGGTCACGGTTGATTTAGGCGGAAGTACAGAGTCAGTAGGCTTTTTAATATTAAAACACCCAGGATACCGCACACGAAATGGGCATTTTAAACGATAAACTGACACAAAGACATTTGAATATGTGTATATGGTCCTCCTTTCGCACATTTGTAAACACTGACTCGGTACTTCCGCCTAAATCAACCGTGACCTTTTCAACGTCATTGCGTATTACTGACGTCACGAACGCGCATCACAGAACAGAGCAAGGCGAGCATTTGTGCTTATAAAACTTAAACTTTTTTATTTATTTTTGAAATGACCGATCGTTTCGCTAGATACGACCCTTATTCATCGTCTGGTATCGTTTAAAGCCCTTTGAAGCTGCACTGAAACTGTCATTTTGACCTTGAACCGTTTGGGCCCCATTGAAGTTCATTATATGGAGAAATGTTTTCATCAAAAACCTTAATTTCTTTTCGACTGAAGAAAGAAAGACATGGACATCTTGGATGACATGGGGGTGAGTAAATTATCAGCAAAAGATTTTTTAAAAGTGAACTAATCCTTTAAAGCTAGAGTGCGTTCTTTCACTGCATGATTCAGTTTATTGCATTAAGAATGATCACATAATTCAGGATAAGGGGGCAGAAAATGTATACATTCATATAATTTCATATTATTAATATCACATGAAGAGTGCCGTTTTTTCTTAAAAAAATCAGCATGGTTACAAATGTGATATTGATTTTACACAACTGTTCAATAAATAATAGGTTTTAGATACCATATTGGCTGTTCTTGCTCTATTTCGCCAGTAAAAATAATTCCAAACATAGTCACAGCACTGTTTTGTGTCTCTGAGCAACATGATGGTGTGTCCTTCCTGAATGAATCAACCGTTGGTTCAATCGCAGTGATTTCCTGCCACCTATTGGCGGTTTTAATTTCACATTTCGATTTTTTCATGTTTTAAATAATTTCAAATAATAGTATTTAATGTTTTATGTTTAATATATCAAAACATTATGTATGCATTTGTAATTGCAGTTAAATGCATTCATGTCTTGAATTAAACATCTAAATGCCACTTCAGACGCAGCTTCTGTGTTGATTTGCTTGGTAACAGCCCAAATGTCTTTTTATTCTAATTCACTTTAAATGTAAAGAATTTGACTCAAATGATAATGGACACTTTTAGAAAAAAAGGCTTTATAATGGTAAAAGTGCCCATAAAATGTAGGAATCAGTTTAAACTTACTGGAAATTACTCCAGTAATTTTAGACACTTGATTTTACTGAAGTTTACCATGATAATTATAACTTGAGTTTATTAAATTCATAACATACACAAACTATATCTTCTCTATTTACAGTTTGTAGCATGGATCATTCATTGCAACATTTAATCTGATTCTCATGTTTAAGAATCTGTTATCTTGAAAAATTATTTATGCTACTACTTGGTTTTAAACCTATATTATCATCCAATTTACGAGTGTACTTAGTCAGGAAAATCTCAATCTTCTGCGTACGGCCCTGTATGCCAGTGTTTATCTTTTTATGCTGCTCCCTTAAGAAATCTAATATAAAAACAGTTAATGTTCTTCTGTTGGCCTCATGTATTCAATTAAGAAAAATGAAGCCCATATTTAAATGGTATTGCTGGAGATCCTTGATTTGCAGTTAGACCACCCCTATTATTGCATGATTCAACTGTAGCTCATTTATCAGCTAAACATAAGGGATAGTTCGCCCAAAATTAAAATTGTCTTCATTACTCATGTTGTTCAAACCTGTTTGAGTTTTTCTTCTATTGAACCAAGAAGATATCTTGAAGAATATTGGGGGGGGGATAACACTGAACACTGGTGGAACACAAAGTAAAAAAAATAAAGCAAATATTGATTGATAGGATCTTAAATGAGAATGTTTAGCACTTAATTTATTCACAATATTTATTGTGAATTTAAATCACAATAACAGGCAATTTATTATTAAAAGTGAGCATTTTACAGCTAAAGGCACTACTTATGATGCATATAACATGGTGTTTAATACTTATGAAGCAGAAAAAAAACAGAACCAAAAAACTAAAACCACAAACAGAGTTGAGAACAGAAACAGCTTTATTATTTGTATAAGAGACGTACAGTTATATCTATATAAATGCAGTGTGTGCTGTAAGCATGAGTATTCTGCAGGTTTGGTCCAGGCAATCTTACAGAGACAGGGGTAGTACTTTTCTCTAGCCGACCTAAATCACAGCAGCAGACCCCTGAATGTGCACTGATTTATAATTCTCCAAACTCCAAGTCCATTTCTTTCTCAATTTGTCTCTTCTTCAATCTTCACTTCAAAAAATACGTCAGCAATTTCTAAAGAACTTCAGGCCCTTTCCAATCAGTCAACCCTTGGGACAACAGCACAAGCTAATCTGATCTTGGAGTTTTTGAAAAAGCTATTGTGAAATTACTGACTGAAATACAAAAATGGAGGAAAAAAAGAAACTAAAGAAAAGCATAAAAAGAGACTTCAGAGATGCTATACAATTAGTATGCACAATACCATAAGTAACTCAAAAGTTCCACACAATGGCTTTGTTGGGTTTTGTTCTGTGTAACACTGTCAGTTCTTCTACTGTGCAGCCAACTTCCTTATGTTGATGATCAGCCGTTTGCTGTATTCTCTGTGGTCAACTGGCTTGGCGTCCACTACTGTCACTTTAATGCGCGATTCATCCTATGAAGACAAAACAAAAAGGATTAGCATCCATGTCCCCAAATTTTCCAACTAATCCTCATCCAAAAGTTGTTGTAAGGTCTCCTAAGGGAATGAATATTTTCAGTTTAAATATAAACTCTTCCTATTTTTAAGCACAAATCAGCAGCAAGTATTTTGAGTTATAATCATGAAGCACGTATAAACAAGGAATGATCTTGGGAGGGAAAAAAAGTTGTGAAGAGGCACAAGATAAAAATAACCTGTAAATAGACTACACTCACAATTTTGGAAAAATTATGAGTATTTTCTAATGACCCCTGTGGAAACTCCTAACACTATTAGTTTAACCTAAAAACCTATTTAGCCACAACTGCAGACATTAAACATCTTTTAATGTGATATTGCCTCAGAAACAAAGGGCAGATTAACTGTAAATCTGCCATACATTAATACGATTTAATAAAATCACTCTCATTAAGACCCATAGGATACCAAAATAATCAAATGAAACTGCATAAACATCATTTTGAAGATTTTGTTGTTTTGACATTGCAGAACTAGGTCTAGCACAATCTTTAAAGCTGCATGCAGATGATGGGCACAATCCTCCACCAAATTTCAGCAATCTCGTATTAGTCATTTGCAGATTTATTCTGCCTTTTGAGTCCTTGATGGCATCAAACCTAACCAACCAAATAGATTTCAGCTTCAAACCACTGACAGCATATTTCTCAGAGATGAACCCTGGACATATCTTCCTAGAAACAAGGTAGTGACTTCTATGCAAATCCCCATGAGTTTTGCAAATCCACATCAGTGCTGTATGAGCACTTGACTGTGTTGCAAAGCAAAAGTTCATAACCTGTAATGGTTTATGACAAATGATGCTCTATAGCATTCACAAAATCATCACCAAACAGCCTGTAGATATTTTAACAAACAGACAGAGCAGTACTGAAAAAGATGAACAGCAATCTAATAGCAAACAAATTAGTGCATACTATTTGGCTAACATTTAATGACTATGAAACAAGACAGCTTTCTATTAACTTCAGCTTACTGCAGCTTGCTTGTGTCTCAATTACATTTAGATAGGGTTGGATACCAAACTCTGTACTTTCAAGGGTACGGACCGAATTGCGTCGGTACTGCTGTGTACCGATTCACATTAAATCATTCGGTACCAGATTTCAGTACTTGAGAACGCATTTGGGCGAGAAACTAACCCGGAGAAGATCCATATTTGCATACACCCAAGTTAAAGGTGACCTTACCCAGTGCTGACTGTGGCCTTGTATTCTGATTTCGTTATCTGAACATGTAATTTAACGATCTCCAGCAATGTGATGGCTGGGAATTCAGATACTGATACAGCATTTTAGATGCATACTAATTTCCCTGCAGAATAATAAATCGCATTACACAGAGACTGACTGCAGCACCGCTATATGCCCTACTCAATTAAAAGAAATAAGATAGCCAATTTAAAGCTATAAATTATATGTAGCTAATATGAAATGGAGTCAAATTCAAGTTTATTTGAATTGAGAAGTAAAGTGAATCTCAATCTCAACAAGAAAGGTGGTGATAAAAGAAAATGCAGAGATGTTGTTCTTTGCATTAGGTTTTTGAGCAGGTGTTCGAGGAAGGCAAATAGAGTAGGTGGTGTTCTTGGCTTCAGGTTCACAGAAACAACACAAACATCCTCAATATTCACAGCTAATCAGTCAACTTGGTTCTCACACGGCTCTCATGTAGCAAGTCATGCGGAGAAAGAACAAGGCGCAGAGCAATTTTCATCAGCAGCGCTGTGATGGACGGGGCAGCAGAGATGCTGTCAATTTCCATAAATCTCAATCACATCAAAAAACACTGTGATATGCACATTTTGTTCAACTTCAAAAAAAAATGTCTTCATCCCCGTTTTGTATGCAATTTCAGCAAAATATTTTGGCTTTGAAAGTAACAAAAAAAAAAAAAAAAGAGAGAGAAAAGGGTCTTCAACATTTTTCAAACCAAAGACCCCTTTGGTGGAGCGAGATGGAGTAGTTTGTTACAGTATGTATAAAACGTGTTACATTTTACAGTCTAGTAATAATGAAAAAACATTTTACACAGTCTATAATGTTCGTGTATTTATGTACATTACTCTTTGAAAGGTAAAAAAAGAATTATGAAGATAAATGCTGCATTTATTAACTAAAAATTTATTTTAAATTAGAATTTCACACAATATTACTGTTTTCTATCAAGACTATTTTAAAATGTAATTTATTCCTGTGATGGCAAAGCTTAATTTTCAGCAGTTTTTCATGTGACATGATCCTTCAGAAATCAATCTAATATGCCAATGTTCTGCTCAAGAAAAACTTTTTCAGGACTCTCAATTGAAAAAAAATAAAAAAACATTTGTAACAGCATTTACTGTCACTTTTGATCAATTTAATGCATCTTTTCTGAATAAAAGTTAATTTCTTAAACGAGAAACATCTTGTTGAACCCAAACATTCAGCTGAACTTTGGCTAAAGTCAACCTTATGCATTCTTATTCATTTTTGTAAAAAAAATAATTATATTGTATATAATTCGTTTGTGAGCTCAAACTGTAATTGGCAGACCACCTGTTGGACCACCATGGACCACATACGGAAGGGCACCTGAGATATTTTCTGATAAACTTACATTGTAGGTCTCCAGCTTCACTCGGTTCCGGAAGACAAAAGTATTGAAGTTTGCATGCTGAAAGACCTCATCAAATGCAGGTTCGTTCTGTAAAAGCAAGGCAAGACAATAATATAAGATTATAAACAACACATTGTAAAAGAACACCGTTTGTCTCTTAATATAGAACACTCCATGAGAGACTGAATCAACCTCTTGAAGTAAGACCTTGTTAAAAATCCTTGGGCTTAAAAGCCTATTTCATAAACACACCACAGAAAGAACTCCAATTCATACACAATGTACTGCTTCTCAAAAAGTCTTTGTAATCCTTGAGACCACACTTTCATGTAGCACACGAATGGAAAGTGTAGAAAAAAAGAATGAGTGAGAAGCAGACTGGAAGAAGAAACTCACCGAGTCCTTGAGTTGGCCGAGATAACCTGAGTTTTGGCCCAGGAGGGTCTCAGCACTGTCCTGAAAACAAGTCACCCATTGGTTGTCTCCAAAATCAGCAATGTTGGCCTGACAAAATGAAAGGACAATTAATATAAAGCACAAAACAATAATTTCACTCCTAGTTGGATAAAAGTCTCATCCAACAGATACAAGCCAGAATGAATAGAAAAATTTAGTGGTGAAGATCTGAAGAATTAGTGGCCATGCACATCAGATCCAGTGTTAAAGACAGCGATGTGCTCTGTGTTTCTACATGTCTGGATGCTGGAGCCAAATGGAGTCTAAATGGAGTTGCAACATTTTAAAGTTTATATTTTTACAACATTTTTGGCTGAAGACCAGCAGCAAGATATATTTGCCCATTTCTATCCTGTCCTGGAATTCGAGATGCAGCTTTAAATACAAAAAGGGGCAATTAACAAAACACAGTCTGAGCTGATAAACAGCAAAACAGAAAGTGGCCTCAGATGAACGATGCATTTAGAGCAAGAATTTATTTCAGAAATGACTATTTTCAGAAACCATAAAGGGGATGGCAGAGATGCTTCTTTTAGGACAACCAGAGATGTGTTATTTCAGAAGGGGCAGGAGAGCCAAGGGCAAGTCCCTTACCGAGAGCATGAGACGATATTTGAAGTCGGGGAACTCTTTGTCACATTTCTCACAGCGGTACATGCCATTCTGCTGGTCCACCACCTTCTTGTTGCAGTCTTTACTGGGACAAGCCTGATACAAGCAGTTCTCTTTACGGATGTAGACTATGGTGGCGACGCAAGAGAAATAATCAGCCTGGGAAGAGAAGACCATTGACATCACTTAAAAAAAAACATTTTATACAAGGAGACATTAGTACCGTTTCTGCAAAAAAAACTGATTCTATTAAACAGTAGCAGTTTATAACTAATCCGCACAACAATAAAGATGGAGTTGGTGTGTCCAAACATTTTGACTGATACTGTACATCCTACCACATCTATGGTATAAATTCCCTCAAGTTATTAGGCGGTAGATACAGAACTTATATAACATGATATATAGAGTTTAAAAACACAACCTGCCTGCAAAATGGGCCAAGCAGAAAGGGAAAACAAAAAAAAATTGCCTATATTAATTCAAAAGTGGTATATGCAAAACAGAGGATATGCATAAACATTAAAAGGGCTTCTGAAAAGAGCTGAAGGGAAACAGCAGCAGCTTGAGGGGAGGTCAAAGGCTCTGTGCTAAATGTATGCAGAAGAAACAATAGGAGGACAGGAAGTGCACAGCCACTGGGGCTAGAGATGAAAAGGGAGACACCGCGATACTAGGAATTATTTTGTGCAGTTGGCACTTCCTGCGAAGACGTACACTCTGATATCCCTATGACTTTTCTGAAAGCCTAAGAGGCACAGCCACCATGTTTTGTTGTGAGAATTATGTCAAATCAACTATTATCTAACATAACATAAAAAGGTTTTGTTTTGTTTTTTGGATCTGAAATGTTTTTTTTTATGTTAACTACATTGATCGAGCTCAACCATTCAACCCTCTTAAAGTTATTGCAAGAAAAAAAAAAAGGTCAAAAGTATTTCTTTAATTAAATGGGAAATACATTTATAAACCACCATTTAGTCCTAAACATTCCAAAACTTACTAATAGCTTAAATATCAATATTTGTCCCATGGTTTCGTTTGGTTTATTTCGATTTTTTTTTTTTAATCTGGTTTTAAAATTGATTTAAACGGGTTAGAGGGTTGGAACTCTTACACAATGAATAGAGAATAACCTTTTTATGAAAAATACCTCATCTAAAAGGTAGAGGGGGGTTCAAATAAAAGAAGAATGAAGAGAGTGAAAAGGGTGAAAAGAGAAAGGAGGTTAAACAAAGTCTTGAAGAGTCAGCTAAGGGCACCTTATTGTTTTACACACATCCAGAAATAAGATGGAGGACAGACACAGGAGATTGCAGATTACTGGGTGAAAAAGGGGTCAGTGGCTGGACATGAGCATGACTCTTCAGAAGCACATTAAACCAAATCTTTCCTACACAAGCACACATGGCACCCATGCTTACCCTGGTGTTGATGAAAGCACTAAGATGAGATTCTTCTGCAATGACCTACAGATGGCTTAAGAAACTCACACTTCAGAAAATCAGGGCTTGATTCATATTTATGCTGTAAAATTGACTCTTTAATGAAATGCAAAAAAGGGCACTTTGCCTTTCCGAGAACCGAGAATTCAGCTCACAGTGGATTTATCATCTCTCTTTGGACCATAATCTATACAGAGCCTCTGGCAAAGTCTTAACCCCATATTTTCTAAGGAAATGGGATATGAAAACAACAACAAATGGCAAAAACGTGTTACTACTGTAATAGATTTCTCTTCTAACAGGTTTACTGCTGACCACCCAGTTGTTTCGCTTTGAGAATTCGACCCCAATTAACTTCTCGAAGGGCTGGAATTGATATTCCGTGTCATTTCAAATAAATAAAAAGCCTCTCGGGAAATGTGAACGACAAAGGCAGAAAGCAGACAGAAAAAAAGGCTGGCTATTCAATAAGTGAAATATCCCCGTAAAGCACTGTCATTTCACTTAGCAAAAAATTGTTTTCCCTCTGAACATTTCCGCCTCTCTGAAATACAATAATTAATCCAGTAAATACCTATGTAATTATTGTCACATTCGTTTGGTAGATGAATGGGTCCTCGCAGAGCAGAATATTTTTCTAGTTGCCAGTCAATATGGCTGACAAGTTTGCTTTTGTTTTTTTTTTTTTACAAGATGGGAGCAGCATCAGAGCAAAATCATTTATTTCATTCTATTAACACAGACAGATAAAATGCAAACGTTAAAGTACCATTCACTCAATCAACCATAAATAAGAACTTGTTTTCTATTCCCAATGCGGTTTCCATACCTTTTGATCAATGTATTTCTATTAGTTTTCTGATTTCAGCTTTTCATACCAGATAAGAATTTCAAAACATCATTTTTTTTTTTTTTTAAGATTTCCAAATGCACAATTCCTTGTTGATCAAATCTTTTAAAAATTAATTTAACAAAATAAATTAATAAATCTACATTCACTACAGAAATATCCCTTACTTCTCCAGGCCGGGAAATCAATTTGAAAATTCCCTTACAATAACTTTGACAAGACATTTCATTCTGGCAACATGGGATGGAAACCTAGGACACAAACTTTTTTTGCGAGGAGCGTCGTTAATTAAATACAACTGGCTGTGAGCTTTTAGCAGCCTAACCTTGTGTCCCAATAGAGCAGATAGGACGAGATCAGGGTGAGGGCATGAGTACATTTCGTCACAGAGAATAAACTCTGATGGGTTAACATTCTTGACAGTGGTCCATTAGGGGCCAGGTATTAGAAATAGTAGTAACTTTTTTCACAAGTACCCCTAACACCTACAGTCAGGCTTAAATCATTTTAGCAGTGTAACACCACCAATGCGCTACTTCAGTAGCATTCTGGACAATAATTTAATAACTCATAGACAGCTTATTCACCAATGTACATGATCAACTGAAGGCAAAGTCTGGGTTGTTAATCCCCAACCAGTTTGTGAGATTTCATTTCATTCTACTTGCTTCCTCTATTATACTATGGTGCGAGTCTTACATGCTGCTATTTTGGTTTGGAACCACACTTGACTGATGATGCAGTGTTCAACAGCAGTATCACGCAACACCCAGTGTCTAAATCACATACTTCAGAAATTTATAATGCAGAGAAAAAAAAGTCTTGTTTTCTCGCTGCTTTAATAATTGATTTCTAACTTATGTGAAAACAGTCTTCCCATTTTTCACATACTCATCTGTTATTGTGGCTTCATTCTGCAGCCCCTCTCTTTTTCATTGTTGTGCTACACCTGGGAAGCTTGTCATTTCTCTCTCTTTTCTGAACATCCCTCTTTAATATTGCAACCTGAAAAAAGATTATTATCTATCGTTCATAACTAAATCAAAAAACAAAACAAAAAACAGACCATTAACCCTTTAACACGTACGATCACTCGGTGTGATCAGTTTTGGCTGGTCCCTGGAGCGTACGATCACACGGTGTGACCAGTTTTGGCTGGTCCCTGGAGCGTACGATCACGCCGGTGTGATCAGTTTTGGCTGGTCCCTGGAGCGTACGATCACACCGGTGTGATCAGTTTTGGCTGGTCCCTGGAGCGTACGATCACACCGGTGTGATCAGTTTTGGCTGGTCCCTGGAGCGTACGATCATACGGTGTGACCAATTTTGGCTGGTCCCTGGAGCGTACGATCACCCCGGTGTGATCAGTTTTGGCTGGTCCCTGGAGCGTACGATCACACGGTGTGATCAGTTTTGGCTGGTCCCTGGAGCGTACGATCACACGGTGTGACCAGTTTTGGCTGGTCCCTGGAGCGTACGATCACGCCGGTGTGATCAGTTTTGGCTGGTCCCTGGAGCGTACGATCACACCGGTGTGATCAGTTTTGGCTGGTCCCTGGAGCGTACGATCACACCGGTGTGATCAGTTTTGGCTGGTCCCTGGAGCGTACGATCACACGGTGTGACCAGTTTTGGCTGGTCCCTGGAGCGTACGATCACGCCGGTGTGATCAGTTTTGGCTGGTCCCTGGAGCGTACGATCACTCGGTGTGATCAGTTTTGGCTGGTCCCTGGAGCGTACGATCACACCGGTGTGATCAGTTTTGGCTGGTCCCTGGAGCGTACGATCACACCGGTGTGACCAGTTTTGGCTGGTCCCTGGAGCGTACGATCACTCGGTGTGATCAGTTTTGGCTGGTCCCTGGAGCGTACGATCACACCGGTGTGATCAGTTTTGGCTGGTCCCTGGAGCGTACGATCACACGGTGTGACCAGTTTTGGCTGGTCCCTGGAGCGTACGATCACTCGGTGTGATCAGTTTTGGCTGGTCCCTGGAGCGTACGATCACACCGGTGTGATCAGTTTTGGCTGGTCCCTGGAGCGTACGATCACACCGGTGTGATCAGTTTTGGCTGGTCCCTGGAGCGTACGATCACACGATGTGACCAGTTTTGGCTGGTCCCTGGAGCGTACGATCACGCCGGTGTGATCAGTTTTGGCTGGTCCCTGGAGCGTACGATCACACCGGTGTGATCAGTTTTGGCTGGTCCCTGGAGCGTACGATCACACGGTGTGACTAGAACGTTCAGTGAGTCACGTCATCAACTGCTGAATTCAAATCCTCTTTGGCGCATTGGCTGGCACGGAGCCAGATCGCGCGTGCTGAGCGCTTGTCATATCACCACAAATATTCAGTGTCTTCAACCATATAATGCTTATTTTAGGTTTCAGACATTTAAATACACATAAGTAAAAGCAAAACCATGTCTACGGAAGCAGCAATAATGATCCTTACAAATATAATCTGGCGACATGTTTTATTGATATCATATACAGATTGTGTAGATTAGTGTTGTCACGATACTGGAATTTCTAACTTCGATACGATACCTTGAAAAATATCGATATTCGATACCATGGAGAAAAAAACTGCCACAATATTAAGGGGGTAATTTTTTTAATTTAAAGATAAATGTAACAAGTCGAGAACATGCGGTATATTTTACATGAACAAAAAAATTTCTTGAGGTACTGCATTTGTTGATTTATTTATTAATCTTTTATTAATCTTAGTTAAATGTTAATTGAAACTAACGTTTACTAATACATGTACTATTTAAAATCAAAGTTCTATTTGTTGATATTCTCATTTGCTTCATAACCAAAATATTTCCAGATATAGGGCCCTATGAAATCCGTTTTATTTTTCCCCAAATTCCGTTTTATTTTTTTCTACATTCAATTTTTTCCATTTAAATTTTTCTGGATTCCGTTTTTTTCCGTTTGAATTTTTCTGGACTTTTTTTTTTTTTTTTTTAATGGTCAAATTAAATGCTATTAATCTAAAAGCATGTCTAATTCATTAAAATCATGAAAATTATACAATTTAACATTTAATTTATTAAAAGTGTAACAAAAATGACACGTTTAGGGCCATATGAAAGGTTTTATTTTTTTCTCACCTTATGTTTTATTGTTACCAAATTCTGTGTTTTAGCATGTCTATTATTTGAATGCATACAAACTATTTTTATTTATTCTTACAGTAGCCTTATGAAATGTGTTTTCCCCCTCAGAAATTCTGTGTTGTGTATTTAAATTTTACTAGATATCAGATGAAGGCATAAAACAATTTTAATTAATTTATATTTGAATTAATGAAAATTTACTATTAAAGCATTTACTATTAAAATTAAAATATTTTGTGATTATTTCTTTAAAAAAATTAACAGCAGTAGTAAGTAGTAGTATTATGTACATTCTACTAAATAATAGTAATATAGCCTATTTCTGGCACACGGTCTTTAATAGGCTAAGTTAAACCGAACTTTTATTTTGACGGGTTGCTGTGAATACTTTTAAAGTTCTGTGTGTGTGTGAGATGACGCTAGTTTTAGTCAAATTAAATGGTAATATGCTCGTAAAGTGCCTTTCAGATCAGTTCTGGAGATATTGTTGATGTATTTATGTCCTCATTGAGACGGCAGACGCTGAAATCACCGCGAGCGCCACATTAGTAAACACAAAGGCACGTGCAGCACATTCACAGAGACGCGCAGAACATGCAGGATTCATATTTAAATCGACTTTTGCAGCTTAATATTTACAGATACTAGTCCATATCGCGATTTGATTTAAGTGTAATGACCTACTTTTGATTAATTCATCAAAACTTTGACAAATTCCGTGTTAAACTGTAAATTCCGTTTTTATGACTGGATTCCGTGCGCGTTCTCTGCATCGCGGCGATCATAGATCCCTACAGATAGCGCTCCTGCTGTGTTCTTTAACAACCAGAGCAGTCATCTTTCTATTCACTTCACTTTTGCTATTTAACCAGAGCGAAGGAGACGAGTGTGGTCACGTGTGGTGCTTGTCCACGCGCCTTGGGAGAGAAGTGAAAGTGACAGCTCGGCTAGTATCGGTGTATCGATACTTCGGGAAATTAATATTGGTACCGTTCAGATATTTCAGTATCGATATTTATCGAAATATCGATATTTTTGACAACACTAGTGTAGATAACTTTAAAGTTTACTCTGCTCTTCTCCCAGTTTAACCGGAGACTTTCTTTAACGTGTTTCGGGAGGAGAGGATGAATTTACATGTTGTTAATCCCACAGCTCGGATTCAGCACGAACAAACATGGCGGCGCCCATCACCCGGTATAGATCAACTAACAGGGTCATTATAAAAGTGTTTAAAATACCAAATACATTAACTTGCACACATTTCAGAATATCAGATTTTTTATAATATATTGAGTATGTTTGTGAATATTAATAATCAAAAAAGGAAAAACAATAAAAGCGATCCATGAGTCGTACAGCGCTATTGTATAATTTGAGATGTGTCACATGACAAGCATGACGCGTCGCCATGGAAACAATAAGGCTAAACATTCTAAAATATTCGAATAATTCTAAAAACACTCACGCTGGGGGCTCAGCTAGAATATTTTAAACTCATGTGTGAAAGGGTTAATGCTTAAAAAATATAGACCCTTGAGAAACAATGGTGCCAATATGGCAATCGCCATGGAAAAATATGCGACAGTGTCTGCACACCAATAATCTCAAAGGTTATATTAACCCAACAATAACAATCCTTTAATAAAGTTCTCTACAACCAAACAAGAATATTTAGTAAATAAATAAAATGTATTTAAAAAAAATAAATACAATTACATTACTAAAACTTAGTATACACTTATTTTTCTAACAATATGCTAGTTTAATTTAGAACGCCATACTGGAATATATACTGGAACGCCACATGCCATACTTTTAAGATTTAAATTATTTTGCTGTGGTATTGAAACTGTCATCTATAATTGCCAAGTAATATAATCTCTGGTACAGGTATCAACTATTAAAACACTGGTATCGCGACAACCCTACTCCTACATATACACCAGAAAAACCAAAAATAGACAGCAGACAAGGTCAGATTTATTATGCAGCTTATCTGCAGTATAATCTCTTAATTATTAGGTTTAGTAAATGGAGTCCTGCTAATCTCCATTCTCTATCTCCAGTGCTGAATGTGAGTAATGCTTAAGGCACACACCTTGTGAAGATGGGAAGGGCATTACAATGAGTGATTAATGAGCAGAGAGAAAAGTAACAGTGTAGCTAAATGACTGCATCCCTGTGTCTTTTGTTTCAGAACACGTGTCACGCAGAACCGACTGATTACAACTAATCAGATGAACAGACAATGAGACACCCTAAAGTGATGCTCCACAAGACAAGAAATTCCTAAAAAGTGTATTATTTACAGCTTATTTTCAACTTGTTTTTTTTTTGGCACCAAAACTAGTAATTTTGATATGGCCGTTTTCCAACCTCTGTGACCCTTAGAATTAAACAGACCATACATTGCTGCAGTTACGCTACATGTATAGATGTTTGCCATATTCTACATAATAGGCACTGTTAATGTGTAAATGTGGGCAGTCAAGTGTTTTAGGATTCTGATGTTAGAAATTCTGCTATTTTAGAATGAGCCAATTGAAAAGATTTTATTCCTCATGACGAGACCACTATAAAAATATTTATTTATAAAATACAAATTTGAGATATGAACTTGATTTTATGTATATATTATATAAATAAATGTAAATAAAATAATGTAAGTAATTGTTTGGAAGTTTATTCTAGTGTGTTCAAGTAGTCTTCTCAGAAAAAAAAGAAGAAAAAGATTTGATCTAATTTGAGGCTTAATGTGTGGGCGACATACTTTGTCTCCATGTCCTAAGTGCTCATTCTTGACTTCCGCCAGGGTCTTCCAGTTTGTGTTTCCACCACCACCACCAGGTCCTCTCAACTCAGTCATCGACTGTCCATCCATAGCATGTCCTTCCTTATCATACCTGTTAACAAACACACAAGGTTCAGCCTCTAATGCCGTCAATCATCAAAAAAATAAATCAGTCAGACATCTGTTCATCTCTACATACAAGGCAATAGCTCATCTGTTCAGGCAGATAAGTAGCTGATATCTTAACTAGATCTACAGAGACAGAGAGAGAGCTAGGGAAAAACAGCAGCGGTGGCCACAGAGACGCTGGGGGCTACTTGTGAAACGAATCAACAGTGTAGGAATGGTTCAGGGAGATGGGGTCAGTGCTGCAATGGTGAAATCAGAAACTCATTTTCACTCACGCTCCAGAGTGGCTGGGAAGACAGAGGTTGGAGAGAAAATAAAAAAACAACAAAGCTCACTCAGGATGAAGCAGTGTGACTGAGGAATCGATACCGCATTATAATCTAGAGACCGTAGGCCTGGTTACCAGAGGGGTAGGACAGGGTGGATCGGTAAATACAAGGGTTCAGGGCTTGTTCTGGGTGGCACAACTAATTGAAAATATCCACGTTAATAGACAAGCGTGTGGCCCTGGCTGCTTGTGCTGTGTTTGCCACGTGAAAAACGGGTTTAATTCTAAAACACTGTCGCTACCTTAGTTTTCAGCTGCTTTGATATATCACCGCACTAACGTACTTCCCAAAATAACTTCCTAAATATAGTACTAGTTTTGCGTTGCAAAAAGGTTCAGCCTACTCCTGATTAATTTTTTTTTTGTTTTTTGTCCCCAGCGTTTCCAGCACACTTCAATGAATAGTGGATATTCAGAAAAGGAAAGCGTTTTCATACGACAGTGATGGGAACTGATACTCTGCTGGAATAAAGCAAGAAACTAATTGTGAATCTTGCAAATGAGTCATAAAAATAAACAATACCGCGGAATAAAGCAAACGCTTCACATGGCCAAGACTTGATGGTGTGCAGTAATTGGCTGACTAAGCCTGAATGTATGGATGGCAGGCAGTGCCATCAAGGAAAGCAGAATGAACACGGGAGGCGCAAATTGGAAATGGCATGTGCTTTAGAGCAGTGGAGTGACAGGCTGGCGCTCAGTGCAGCGTGTCTGAACTGAGCAGAGCAGACAACAAGGAGGAAAGCAGTGAGATTGAGCACTGAACGGACTGTCACGTCAGAGGACATGAAATACTTGTGACAGGAATAGTAAGAGAGGCAAGAAAATTAAGAATCTATGAAGGAATGTCATTTATAAGTCTTGTTGAGTGCTGTTTCTCAGTAGCTATGAAAAATTGTGATTTTAAAGAATGATGTGAAAATAAACGATATTTGAACAATGTGTCAATATGGTATAACTAGGTCCTTAAACTAACCAAAAATGAAAATTCTGTCATTACTCATGTCAGTCCAAACCTGTAAGACCCTCATTCATCTTCGGAAAACAAATTAAGATATTTTTGATGAAATACAGGCGCGTTCTGACCCCGCAGAGACAATGCAACTGAAATGTTCAAGCCCAGAAAGATAGTAAGGACATCATATACAATAGTCCATGCAACATCAGTGGTTCACACGTCATGGTAACACGCGCAACAGAGACTGACACAGAAATTGTTGAATGAAGTCGCTATTTTTGTTTTCTTTGCGCACAAAGTATTCTTGTAGCTTCATAACATTACAGTTGAACCACTTATGACACATGGAATATTTTATCGATGTCCTTACTACCTTTCTGGGCCTTGGCCGTGGAAGTTCACTTACTGTCTATGGAGACACAGAAAGCTCTCAGATTATCAAAAATATTTTAATGTGTGTTCCAAAGATGAACGAAGGCCTTACGGGTTTGGAATGACATGAGGGCGAGTAACTAAAGACAGAATTAAAATTTTTGGGTGAACTATCCCTTTTCACTAGCTGATTCAAACCAATGTTAGTATACAATGTACGTCATAAATAGCTTTATCAGCAAGATAATCAAAGGAACAATTCAGCCAAAAATGAAAATTGTCATTTATTCACGCCCAAGTCTTACAAAATCATTTCCGTCTGTGTAGCAATATATGTTAGGCAGCTATTCAAGCAGCTCTTTTTAAAATAAAGTCTTCTGACGCCATATGATGCATTTAAGAAACACAATGAAATGGAGTCTTAATTGACAGATTTTTTCTCCACTGCTATAACTCTGGTCACAGTTACATTTCAGCAAAATATTAGATTTCTTTTTTCCCATTTGTCAGTAGTGTAGTTGTATAGCATAAAAGTCATTTTAAATTGAAAACAAGTGATATTTAAGATATCAGTATAAAATTACTTAAGTGTAAGTTTGTTTCACAGACGATGCTACTGTATAGCTTCAGAAAACCTAGAATATAAACACACCAGTCATACAGATTCCTTTCATAGAGCTTGGCAGTATAAATCCTCTTCTGCTATATGGAAAAGCTTAGACATTCTGCCTAAGATCTACTTTTGTGTTTCACAGAAGAAAACAACACTGGAGTGGAATGATATGGGGAAGAGTAAACAATAACATTTTAATTTTTTGGGTCAACAATTCCTTTGACGGCATGGCAGCAATTGTTCTGTTGAAGCTCACTGTACAGTACAACAGTGTTCCCCGAAGAGAACTTTGCTCATGTGTGAGCCAAGCGAAGACCCCCAAAAATCTCTTTAAACAAAACAGAGTCACAGAAACTAGTGGCCCTCGCTTAATATCTCAAATGGAGTTTGATGGAGACATCTAGTGTAAGTACAGGGTGTGCAAGCAAAGACAGACTCCTGGGTGTGTGTTGCTTTATTCCACATGCTGGTTTGAAAGCTCTGGCAGGTGGGATGGAGGCAGGAGAGGTTCCGCTGCCTCTGAGAAGACTGTCAAAAATGAGCCAGTCAAAGTAATTGGCAACCTATGAGTAAGAGCGCATCAGCGAACGAGAAAGAATGATAATGAACAGGACGAGAGTAGCAGAGTGAGAAGGAACGATGGGAGGCGTGACTGATGGTGTAGTATGAAGTCCACTCTGCTGGAGGAGCAGACTAAAAATGGGCCTAATCTCTGACGCCATCTATTGGACAAAAGACGACTTGCATCAAAACACCGAGAACCATTATCTAGTATCATTAAGGGTTAGTTTATATACTGCATAGAAGCTTCGGCCAAATATGTAAATTGACTGCTACACTAAAAACAACCGAAGCAACTACCTGTCAATGAAATATTTTAGAGCCAAGCATTAAAAGAACAAAACATAGGCCTATTTAAATGCCTATGACTTCCTAGACTCAGACATAACAAATGTAAAATTCCATGATATGCCCAGGTTCTCCAACTGATAATTACAAAATTGACAATATTTAAACAAACAAAGACTAAAAAAGTAAAATGTTTATCCATTGCTAAAATCTATTACACAAGATAGAAACATTCCTCTCCACTAACTGTCAATCATGGATTAATAGCATTTAATCAAATCACAAAAGTAGGCAGGAACATGCATTAAATATTCCTTCAATTCCTGCACTATAACTTTAAAATACAATACCCACATTATCAACACCAAATTACAGAAAGCCAGAAATACTAACAGTAAAGCAGCATGGTGACGACAATTCCCTATACTGAGCTCTGGAGCGTGAGAACGAAGCATCCTGAAACAATGTGATTAATTGGACTGACTTTAAATAGCAGACAACATGTGTGTGCCCAAACATGTTCAACTCCACGAGGACCAGACTTCAAGGTTACATCCCACTGGGCCTACAGCTTAACAGATCAAAAATGGACATTGTCATTTGTGTCAACATAGGTCTGTGTTCGTACATTTTACTTGCATAATGTAAAGCATTTCCAAGTAAAACAGGATATGCAACTGAATAACTTTATATAAAAAGATAAATGAATAAAAAAAGCAAAAATGTATATGACAGTTGGAGAGGGGCTGATAAACAAGAGTGCTTAGTGACAATCAAAAAACTTCAGAGAAATTGCTTAGTCAAAAGCTCTTTGTATAAAGAATCGAACAGAAGCAGTATTTGGATTATATAGGCTGAAAATTTACAGAAGAATATTTATTAACAGTAAATGCAATAAAAAAAAAAAACATTCATGTACAGTAATAGTTTTTCTCCAACAAGTGGCCATAAAAGTAGAATAATACTATTTATGGACTGAAAAAAACTGCACTTATCTATCTAGTGTAGGGATGCACGATATTTATCGGGCCGATAAATTATCGACCGATATGAGAGAAAATGTCATTGTTATTGCTCCGATAAATAAATGAAATCCGATAACTAGATCCGATAAAGTATGCTTGCTGGTAAATCAATCAATCAGTCTGATTTATCTGAGATTCATCTACTTTCCGAGTGCAAGTGATTGCAGTTAGTGACTCTCAGCATGTGTTGTGCTCATTACGTCATCATTTGTGAACATGTCTTCGGCGGTCTGGAAGTTTTTCTCGGTGGCAGAGGAGGACAATGCCATTACTATTTCCAACGCATGTTCAGCAAGGAGGAAAAAAGGCATCAAGTAGGGTTGTGACAGTGAGGAAATTTTCCCACTGGTTAATCGACGTGTCAACACCTTACCGGTATCACCTCGGTGGATGGGGGGTGGACGTCGTTTGAGTCTTCTCTCTTTTCCTCGCTTTCCTTCGGTTTTAAATAGCTTTTAAGCTCTGTGTGCATTTTATTTTCACTTTCAAATTAGTGGGAATCCGGCGTCAAGCAGTTGTTTGTTTTTAGTTCCCTTGAGTTTTCTCACTTTCCTTTGCTTAAATAGCTTGTAAAAGCACCGTGCGTATTTTATTTTCACTTTTAAATTAACGGCAATTCGGCATCAATTACAACAAAATACAACATAGAACATATAGCTAACTTTTATTAACAAAACGAATAAAAATGCACCATGCTATATGCCTAATATAAAATAACATAACTTACAAATATTAAATATGCATGGTAGGCCTATACAAAACTGAAAATCAGTAAAGACTGAGGAACAATAGAACGTTTATTAGTGAGATGGAAAGTTTTGAGGCACGGACTGCATACACGATGTAAAATAATGGGAAAATAATCACAGTTTAAATAAAATAAAAATCAGCAAATACTGTGGAACCAAACAGGCTAAATGAGAAATTAATGTTAAAAAAATAGACCTTCCAATATCACCTTAGATAAATGGCAGGTCAACAGGCTTTTCAAAATCCAAAAATATTTTTAAAACAGGCGCTTTTACATTTCGTTTTGAAACTCTTCTGCCAGCGTCTTGTCTTTTTCACCTCGACTCTCTCCTCAGGTGATAAATGAAATCTGATCTGGGATGCGCGACTGTCGTTCGTTCACAAAAATGAACCGAAATACATGCCTTACAGACATGAGATATATATTTAAAGAAAGCTTTAAATTGCTACTTAACGAAATAAATAAAAACGAAAACAAAACTATTTAATACAATCGTTAACCGTGAAGATTCATTTCTCTCTAAAGGCGCGTCTAACGAGGAGATGACGAATCCTTACTATTTCCCGCGGACACATTCATGGTAATTACTTGGGGCTTTTTCTTTATTGTGTGTATTTGAAGCAGAACTCTTCATCTGTGCTGACTAAACACCGTTGAGCCGCTCTTGACAGTCGCGGCACGGACTCATGTTATTTACACCAGCGCGGCAATTTTTTTCATCAATAATTGATGGATGTCTAAAATATAAAGATAAGGAGAAGCCTAAAACAGGCCCGAGGACCAGCCCGCGTCTGAACTATGACGTTAAAATTGGCCCGAATCCCGGCCCTAGGGACATAAAAAAGTAGGAGCCGACTTTAAATTAAATTTAAAATAATAATAATAATAATAATAATAATAATTGGGGGCTAAAAGTGTGTTGTAATGCAAGCGTTACTGAACATGTACCGAGTAAAATATTACTGAAAATTGATTAGTAATGCCTTACACTACTGCGTTACAGCAAAAAGTAATAGTTACTGTAATGCATTACTTTTGTAACGCCTTACTCCCAACACTGCTTAAAGACTATATAACTTTCTCATCCTTGTGCACTAAAAACGTTGAATAGATGCATTTTTTTATGCATTAAATATTTGAATATAAATTTGTTGTTAATGAGTTGTTAATTGCAGATAAACCATAGTTCTGTCATAATTCTGTTAAACCATTTCTGTTACAAAGTATTGTGGTGCCTTACACAAAAAATAAAAAACATTTGAAGAGTCAGGACTGATGTTTGCTATAGTTAGGCCAGAGCTACTAAAATATCAGTTTAATCAGTGAATCTTAGATTTTGTATTCTCCTGGGTGCACAAACTGCAGATTATATGAAAACTATAATATAAAAATATGAATTTATCGGTATCGGCCATGAGGAGGACTTAATTATCGGTATCGGTTAAAATTTTTCATATCGTGCATCCCTAATCTAGTGCATTATTTTTAACCACTGGTGGCAGAAAAAAATTTGACAGCTATAACTGTAAAATAAAGTTACAACTTTAAGAGGTCTCAGAAGTAGAAAACTGGCACAGTGTGTCAAGTGGTTGAATGAGTCCTCATGCTGCAGACCTCAACAACACCTCCAGGTTCAAAACAGCACTTACTGCAACTCTACTAATTGAAGGGCATCTATCGATTCCACAGTGGCCTGCTGGACCTTCAGAAAGCTGGCCAAGAGGCCATGCACTGCGCATTGGCCCATGATTTGAAAGCTCATCATCTCTGGCTCTCCAAGTGAGAAGAGAACAGACGTGAGCCTAGAGACTAAGCGGTTGAATTTACCTACGGCTGGATCAGCAAAACTCTGAAAAAAGTTCTGAAACGTCGCTGACAAAGAGCATTTTTATCCCCTCAAAATGCAAGGAAATATGCCGGTCCAAGCCCTACGCACAGCCATGCATAGAAACCAGATGCTTTGAGCTAGCACTCTGGGACTATAAGGAAAGCTGCTGTGAGATCACTACCTTTCTACTACCTCACCCCGCTGTGTTCAGTCACATTCCACTACCCTCATTATGTAAATGAAGCCTTCACATCCCCCCAAAATAATTACCCTCTCAAACTTGCAGACTGGTGAAACAGAGGTTTTCATCGCTTGACAAAATGTGCAACAAAAAAAAAAAGTGTCAGAAAATAAAGCAAAATTCAACTCTGCAGCCCTGTTATGCACCGCTTTCATCTTACTTCCCTTCAAGGCTGGGGGTCTGTGTTACTGGGAGGTAAATAAATGGAGCACACAGACAGGAATGGACTGAAACCTGCAGGGAGAATGAAGAGACACACTCGTGGATTGCTTCGGCCAGGTGGGCTGTTAGGTGGCAAGTATGGATTGATAACAGGTAGGGAGGAAGGATTAGTCAGTGTGGCACTGTAACAAACAGGATTAAGTGAGGTTGAAGGCTGAGCAACACTTCATGAGTAGCACATGGACCATTTAAATAGATAGTTCACTCAAATTAAAATGGTCATTTACCATCCTCATTTCATTCAATTAAACCTGTATGACTTTATTCTATTTTAAAGAACAATGGGGTTGAAACAATAGTAGAACCTTAAAAAAAAAAAAAAAAAAACATCAAAATGTCTTTTCTTTACAGACAAAAAAAACACATTGATTAAATGCCATTCAGTAGCGTAAATGCAATTATGTAATTATGCATGCAATTATTTGTTCATGTCACTTCATAGTCTAATACATAAACATCTAAGGAAGTAAAATGTTCCCATTGAATTTGGCATCTTTTACGCTCTTTTTTTTTTTTAAACAATTTTTAAACTGGCCAGAAGTGGAATGTGTTTTCTATTTGCAAGTGGAACTGCTCCACAATGAAAATTTTATATATGAATATAAAGTTTTAGTGTTGCACCTCATTATTCTTATTTTATTATGAAATAACAGAAAATGTAGTAAATAATGTAAAATTTGTGAACTAAGATGATTCCCGGTCAGCTACCACAACCATATAAAATGCTACTGCAATAAGAAAAATGCTTTATAAAACACTTCATTTTTTTTATATGACAATTTCTGTTTGCAACTGAAAGTGTACAATGACTGTTGTTTACTCAAATAATTGCAATCTGGTGATTATGTAATAACTGTGACAGGTCTATCGGAGATATTTTAAGCTTTATAATTATAAATTTGGCAGTCCTTGCACACACCTAAATTGGCAAGAGACACAGAGGAAAACATTAAATGAGTCATAACAGTTTTTCAGTTTCTTCAGTAGCCAATAAGAATCTGAGGATTAAGACCGCGCCTGTGCTCCAAAAACATAGGCAGCCATCATATACTCAGCGCTGCTGCCTTTTATGCAAGTATTTAGAACAGCACCATCTCTCAACAAGGCGTTCAGTACCATCGTTTCCCCATCTTCCTTGTTTCATATCCCCAGAGCAGAAATAAACATTCCTATTCTCAAAGGAACCAAGTCACATGAGTCCACTAGGGGAAATTGAACATCTTGGCAGGGGATTAGCCATGATTTGCATTCCTATATCAGCCTGAATGCAAAGCCCACCAGAGCACCACTGATAGAGCTAATCTTGATATCAAAGGCATGAGCATGCTCACCCTCTCGGAGTTCTAGAGAGTGCATTTTAGTGTCTGCTCTCTGCTCGTCCCAATTCTCACAAGTGGAGAAATAAAAACAGGAGCGCATCAGAACGCATCGGTTTCATCTAGGACAAATACTCAACAGATGCAGCGTATTGTCTCTGAAACAGAGAGAAAAATCACTCACCATCCCCGCAGTTTGTATGCCTCGGGAATGTCAGGGTTGATCATGACCGTGCTGCTGTAGAGAGTGGAGAGAGAACGCCCACCAAAGTCAGACAATCTTGCTCCCTTAATGGCTAAGATAGGCTGCCCACTGCCATCAAACGTCTCTGCCTAGAGAGTAAGGGAAGGAAAGAGAAACAGTTAAGCACTGAACAACTGCACATACTCCTTCAATCAGTGTGACATTTTTCTTGCAAGCATTTTCCATCTAAATGTGGTTTAATGCATTTGATCTTTTATGGCAAATCCTGATTAGATGAGAATGGCTGACATGCCAAACAGAAGCCGACATCTGGCAGTTGTAATGGGAGAGGTAAGTTTCTCCTAGTGCTTGACAAAAACATCATCTGGTACAAGATCTGAGAGTTTAGGGCTGGATGTCACTGTTTGCATGAGGATTCCAATCAGCTGTGATACACACATGTTTGGAGTCCATCATTTATTTATATACTTTCTTTTTCGAGAAGTATTAAGAAACTAATACTTTTATTCAGCAAGCATGCATTAAATTGATTAAAAGTAACAGCAAAGAAATTTGTAACAAAAGATTTCAATTTCAAATAAGCACTGTTCTCTTTTGAACTTGCTTTTTAAAGGATGAGAAAAAAAGTACAGTTGTTCTGCCTAATATTTAATAATAGTTTTTATGCAACTTCGCAATCCACAAAAAATAACAATAATCTTTAGTAGTATTACAATTATCACAATATTGACTAATTTTACAAAATCAATTTTGTACTACAAGGCACTGGATAAGGTAAAATGAATAAAGATTGATGCAATCCGTTACGTACATCATTACCCCACATGGTGAGCTGGATGATTCTGCCGGACATGTCCATCAGTTGGATGTTCCTCTTCGAAACCTCACGACTGTTCTTGGTCATGATGCGCATCACATCCTCTGTGTTTTTACACACTCCAATCACATCTGCAAACACACACGCCACACGCGTTTACAACACTGCTACTCCCCCAATTTACCAACAGTAAATAGGTTTGGGATGACTATACCACTCATCCAGAATGTAATTCGACACCCGTCAACGCTCCATTACAGTGCGCCATCTTAATCCTCTCATATCAGACGCCGTTATGAATCATTTAGCTGCCATTAGGAGCATTTCACAAATCACTGCCAGCACCTGACTAAAATCTCGGATAAGAAATACGCCTGCTGCACCTCGGCGTGCTCCGACTGCCATTACCATAATTAGAGGCATGCTTATTGACTCTTCATTCTACCAGTGACAGCATCTTTCTCCTCTGTTTCTGCTAGAACCCGACGGACACAAAGTCAATTTACGCCACAGGCCATTACTGTTATAAGCATTATTAATATTGCGTTCATCATCAACGTTATAATTAACACAACCTCCTGGGTGTCAACATATTTGTTACGCAGAGCTGCGCCACTGTCTCCATTGCAGTTAATTATTAAAATGCTGGTTATTGATGATGCCAATCGCACAGGCCGGGGGAAGACGCTCACCTACGATGGTGTCTTTCTCCCGGGACTCCAGGTCAGCAATGGAAACAAAGTCGCACTGCAACATGGGGACGTCTTGGCTGTCCTCGCAAGGGCTGATGCTTGTCTCGCCGTTCAGAGTCATCTCATAGTCATTCTTAAGCGAAGAGAATTGTTTGTTGGCAATCTTCAGGGTGCCTTTTGAGATGTAGTAGACCTGAGGACAACAAGAGGGATGAATCAGGTCAAGTTAACACATTTTTTAATAATTTGTGTAGCCCTCCTTACACACCATATTAGACGAGAACATATTAGTGGTTCAACGGATCACAAATTTCACGGTTCTGGTTCATATGTTTTTTGAGCCACAGATCGATCGTTTTTCGGATCAGCAAGAAAATAAAAAAAAATATGTAAATTTGCTTTCCATTACTCAAAGCTAATTACGGTCCTTCTTCGATACCACAGCAAAAGCCTAAGAAAGTTCAAACATGGTTAAAGAGACAAGTGAACAGCCTGTAAAAATAAGATCAAATAGCTTACACCAGGGGTCGACAACCTTTTCGGCATGATGTGCCATTTTTTATTTTTCTGGTTAACCACTGTGCCAATACGCGACTTTTATTAATCGATATTGAATCGCTACAATATATTTCTCAGCAACGACAACGAGGGGGTTAAAACTGCTGTTTAAGTAACTAAACTCAGCTCCATTGTTTGTAGAGAGAGAGACAGACAATTCACATCTGTCTCTCTCAAAATGGGCATATTTGAGAAAAAAAATTTAAGTACTTTGCATCACTGGATATAGCTGTCGGTAGGGGTGGGCGATACGGCAAAAATATCATATGACGATTCTTTTAGAAATATCACGATTTCACGATTTTAGCACGATTCTTTGTCATGTTAGTTTTACTATTATATCTGAGCAGTGCAGCCAAAATAGTTTCCCTGTTATAAAGACAGCCTTTCAAGGTAACAAAATATAAAAAGAATGGCGGATATTTAGGCCAAAGTGGATGAAGAAAAAAAATGTCATTAATTTATCTTTGTTATTAAAAATAAGATACACATTAAAAAATACACATAATATACAAATAAAACAAACAGTGCTTTATTTTCAGGTACAATAGGCATATTTAGCTGGAACATTCAAGAAATCGAATGAACAAATATAAAAATAAAACACTATATAGATTGATTTCTATTAAAGCAGCTGTATTTTTTCTGTCAAGAGTAGAGAGTTATTTTTTGTCTTGATTTAACATTAAAGAATAAAAATTCTGTCATCTGTCTGTCGATTCCGTCATAGTGTTTTATATTTATACCATCATTTACTCACTCAATATTAGTTTTAAACCTGAATGAGTTTCTTTCTTCTGCTGAACATAAATGCTATTTTGAAGAATGTGGAAAACCAAACAGTTGCTGGTCCACAGTGACTTCCATAGTATTTGTTTCCTTCTTTCAAATTCATTGTGGACCTGCAATTGTTTGGTTACCCTCTTTCTTCAAAATATCTTCTTTTGTGTTCAGCACAAGAAAGAAAATTAATACAGGTTTGGGACATCATGTGATTGAGTAAATAATGACAGAAATTAAATTTTAGGGTGAACTATCCCTTTAATGACAGTGGGCAGCATGTTTAGTACTGTCCCTTTAAGACCTGCACGCATCTAATATACAGACACGCATTAGCCCAAAAAGATAACTTCAGTAATCAGGCGCTGTTAGACAGGCTTTTTAGTGTGCGCGCTTCAGGTGTACGGGCTCAGAAAAAGTGCATGCCTGACCACCGTGTGAATGAAACGTTTAACTGGCAAGGCTTTAAAACACACGCAAATAAAGTACTTTTGTGATTGCGAATAAGTGCAGTGTCCCGTGAGTGCTGAGCCGATGCTCCCTATACGCAGAATACGCAAGCTGCGTAGGGCCCCCGAAACACCAGGAGGCTCCCTTGCTCTCAAAGAGGTTTTAATTTTAGTTTTGTTTTTTAGCTTGGTTATTGAAAACATGAATGATCATTTATTTTAATGCGGTGCGCTGTCACCCTCTCTACGTAAAAATCAGTCAAATCATGTAATGTGAAATGTCATACAGTCTCTTGCTCGAGACTAAAAAAATGAGTTGAAAGCATACCGAGCCACGGAAGAGATAATGTTTCTCAAGCGCTCTCCGCGAGTGCAATTCGAGACGGCGTGAAACACAGACAAATGAGTTACATCCAATCTTTCATCCCAACATCCCCCCAACCCCCCCACGACAAAGTTTTGCATAGGGCCCCCAAAAGTCTAGGATCGGCACTGCGTGAGTGTAACTCTACCGCTGAGTTAACACTGATGAGAATATATGTTGCGCTGAACAGTATATTAATACGGCGGCACCAGAACTGCAACTGATAGAACGTGCGCTGTAACGTGATACTACGTTATTTCTCCAAAAGCAGATTGAAGACATTTTTATCGTCCACGATCAAAAATAGTCATATCGCATACCCCTAGCTGTCGGTCATTTAACATTTCTATCGTAAAACGGTTGACTAATTAAATGATTTGCAGCTTCATCTTACCCCACTCTCTTTCAACGTTAAACTGATGCTTGTCATGCTTTGCGCTCAGCATCTTTGAATGGTAAACCCCGCCTACTTTGATTTGATTGGCCATCTCAGTCATTTGAGGATTTGATCTGAATTGCCTAGTATGTGCAGTGGTCAAGTTAATTCTCACACTTTAATGGTATTCATAGCTTCTAACAGGCTGTGTGACTATGAGAAGTTATTACTCCAAAATGTACGTCAGTATGAAGTTTTCCCTATTGCTCGCGTACCAGCGATTATCCCTCTGCGTGCCACTGTTGACACGAGTTCTGTAGGTTGCCGACCTCTGGCCTACACAAATACAAGCATAGACAAATACAACAGAACAATGTTACAAATAAAATAAGGTCAGCATTATTCAGGTACATAAATGTAATAATTAAGAGTAAAATAACACTGCATAGTGTTTTATAAATTAAATGGAGATTCATCTGTCAAAAATGTGTTTTGTTGTTTGATGAGCATAACCCTTTAAGACCTGATGCACGTATCCAATATAATCACATCGGATTTCTTTCTCAGCTGTTCTCGTTCACTTAAAGGGGTCATATGATGTGGCTAAAAAGAATATTATTTTCAAGGTTCAAAAACACATTTTCCACATACTGTACATTATTGTTGCTCCTCTATGCTCCGCCTTTCTGAAACGTGTAGATTTTTACAAAGCTCATCGTTCTGAGAAGCGAGGTGTGCTCTGATTGGCTTTCTATCCAGTGCATTGTGATTGGCCAAATACCTCAAGCGTGTGACGAAAATGTTAAGCCACGTAGACGTGGGGGCATGTTTGAATGAGCCGTTTTAGGAAGGCGTGGCAGAGCCTTAACTTTTATAAAGAATATCTCTTTGGGTTTGAGACTTTAATCTTTGCAACTTAACAGATGTCATCTATGCACAAAGAGCTTGTAACACTCCAAAGACAAAGGAAAACATGACGCATCATATGACCCCTTTAAGACATAACTGACTGCATTTGCCAGAAATGATTGTCGAGATCGGTATTGTGTCGTAATATTGTGTGCATGTGTCTGTTCAAAGGCAAGGAGTGAAGGAGTTAAGTGGGTTCAGTTCGGTGTTCGCGCGCAGTCTCTCTCTCTCTGCATGTGCGCTTCATGCTTGTGCGGCTGAAAACAGCGAACAAATAGAAAACAGTGCGAGTAACAAATAGAGTTCCCTTTTCTTATGCTGGAATGGTTTAAAAATCGCTTGCTTGTGTGAACACGTACAAATGATTAACTTTCACTATTTTATGGTTAAACTTTGCAATTAATCCACGGATCACATGCGTGCCCAACCGTGGAGCTTGGTCCGTACAGATCAACTACGATCCGTTCAACCACTAGAACATATAGTAGGCCTTACCTTTCCCTGCTCGATGAGGGAGTAGAATTTGTCCACCTCGTTATTAAATCCAGTTGCTCTGATCTCCCCCTATAATAAACAAAAAGCAAGTTAATACTCTTTCTAGTTTCTAATCTGGCCACTGCTAATGAATGCTTACGCTTTCATCCACAAGCTCCATGGAGAAGAGCTTCCCATCCCCTCTGGAGTTACTCCATGTGCGGATGGCACTCTTGTTGGTGACTCTGGCTCTAACAGTCCATCTGAAGAAAACAACACACTCTTATTAAATATGAAAACACAGTATGTTATGTGACATGCAACAGTCAATTGAATTGGAAAGAAAAATATTCAGGGGTGTGAGATTTAGACTGACTTTGACTGGTATGGATTGAGGCTGGCAATGGGAACAACTTTAGAGCTGCCTCCAGGAGTGTTGGGGGCAGCCATGGGCTTTTTCCCAAAGCTCTGAGCAGAAGGTCTGTTCATTGAACCTAATGAGTGTAAAAGAGAAAAATCACACATCACTGCAAAGAACTAAGGATGCAACGATACCATTTGTTCAGAACTGATACCAAAAAATTCTGAGTATCTGCCGATACCAGTGCAGTTTAAAAAAAAACAAAAAAACATTTGTAGAATTTCTATACTTCTGTGCTGACCTGATCATCACTCTTTTGTGTGTTAAACACAATCTACTACATATAGATAACCTCATTTTAATGAAAAAATATATAATCATAATCTATGCCAAAAATACTATTATAAACTAGGTTAGTGGATAATTCAGCAGCAAAAGATACTCTACAAAATTCATCGGTGCACAATTTTATAAAACCTAGTGAAACATTTTTATTTACAAATAAGTGTACGACTAAATCTTGTAAAATGGTACACATTGCTCTTTGTATTGTTGTAAAATACATTCATGAAAAAACAAAATACATTTATACATATATAAATATATACTCTAAAATTAAAAGACATTTCTTTTAAATCTATAGCACAGTAATGAAGACAGCAACATATGATAGATAGGACAGAACAAGAAAGACTATAAATTATCTTTCATTGCGCAAAAGTATTATAATACGAAAGGCTCCAATACAGAGCGGCACAAAGCGCTTATGCGCATCCCGTGCGCAGAATGAAGTGCTTGAAGCGACACGGAGTCACAGCGCGCAGGCTGCGCAGCCATCCGAGACGGCACAGAAAAGTTCAAAGTACAAAGGGAAGAGATATTGATACGTAGTGTATTAAATCTGAGCCTTAGTTTATTGATCCTTGTCTTTTAACAGTTTTAAACCTCAGTTACTGTGCGCTCTTGAAGAGAGTTTGACTGTGGTAAACGAACGTGACACACAGTTTGAATGCTGAATGGAGGATGACAGACAGCTGCAGCAGAGAGAAGAGTTTACATTAACTTGAATTTAACGACATATTCATCTGTACCTCAGATTAAACTATGGAACAGCTTCAGAACACTTGAAATATAGTGTACGAAAACTTTATGGTGCTTTATAATGTTTTTGTGCCTTTCGTGGGGCTCCACAATAACACAGAATAGTATACACAATATCGGATTTGGATCGGTCTCGTCTAACCGATACCCGATCCGCAGAAAATGACCGTATCGGAGTCGATACCAATCCTGAGTATCGGATCGATGCATCCCTACAAAGAACTCTAATAAGGTACACAATCACAGACACCTAGAGCACATTTTGAAATAATGACTGACTGTAATGACAACACTTCTGAAACAACCTTTTGAGGCAATCTTGAAAGTGTGAATTAAAACAGCTGTCGGATACAGCTTGTGAATCCACATTGAAGTTAAAACTGTCAAAGAATATTAGACTCTGTGCTCAAAATGCACAATTAAAATTTCTTCAAATGCTTTTTGATGACAAAAAAAGGTATCTGCATGTTAAAGGGAATGAAATGAAGACTTCATTCTTGGGAATAAAAATTACATTAAAACAACAAAAAGCAGATCATGAATTGTCACACCATCAAACACAAGGTCACAAACACCACTTGATGGCTAGATGCTTTGGGGTTTCCACTACAAAACTATATTTATATATTCCTTAGTGAAGTAATATTATATCCCTCCTCAACAAATCACATGGTTTTACATTCACCACTGACAGCACAGGACAAGTTACACATTTAAGTTTAATACTTATGAGTTGGATCGAATCCCTGACAAGAAGTGCAAGCAACTGCCTATTATTAGTCATGATATTGATAGTCATTCACTAGCACATGCACAGTAACTAAAGGAACAGTACACCAACTGCAATATAATTCCTAAGAAGACAAAGAGAACCCAATTAAACAAATGAGACAAATATATTTTCTTTGTCGTTTATTTATTCAGGAAAATGATTAAATATGCAAAAGTGGCAAAAGTATGTGAATCGCTTGGATTAGCAATTAACCCTTTAGGCGCCAGGTTTTTTTTGGAAAAAAATCTGGATTTTGACATCAAGATTTCAAAGGCTTGTGGCTTGAAAAGGCTTAAAGATAGAGATCTACTGTAAATTAGAAAAATGTTTATGTGGGGTGTAAATATACTCATCTAATTTGCATGTTATGACATCATCAGGGGGCGGGCCTCTTGAATTTCATAATATTCAGGAAATAGTAGATATTGAATTGATGTTTGAACTTATTTGCATGTTGTTGTTTTTTTGTCTTTTTATCCTCATTCCAAATGATCAGGAAAAGGAGGAAATCAACAGTAAAACAGAAGAAAGTAGTAAATTATTACTATATTACTGGGCCATAGTAAAATACATGTACCCAGGGCTTGACATTAAGCATTCTCATGTGGTTGTCCTTCGGACAAGTAAATTTGTCATTTACTTGTCCGAGTATAAAAGTTACTTGCCCAGAGAGATTTTTTTTTTTTTTTTGAGTTATAATTATTTATTGTAGTTATACAAAAACACATTTAGTTTATTTAGTTAGATTTTTTTGTTTTAAATAAAATAATGAAAAAAATAATAAAGTGTGATAATACTGTTGTATTTTAAAATAAAAAGGGAGTATTAATTACAAATACAATTATTTTATATTAAACCTAAATATAAAATGCTAATATTTACTTCTTTATATATGAATTTTCAAACTTAAATTTAAAATGTTTTAATTAGAGTTCAATTTAATCACAATTAGTATAATAAGACATTTGGGGTGTTACCAAACAAATTAAATCAGTATCAACAAAATTCATCTTTGCAATGCAGAGGAAACACAGAAACTGCATCTGAAGTGGAATAGATATATTTACCCACTGTTAATGCAGCTCTGAGGGACATGTAATTGCTTTAATCTGTAGTTACAAATGAATAAATAATGTTTTGATTCAGAAAATGTTGAATACTGATATTTGAAAAAAAAAAAAAAAAAAAACTGTAAATATGAAATTAAAACCACCAGTAGGTGGCATCAAGTCACTGTTAATAAGTGATTCATTGCGACTGAACCGAATCATTTAAACGGTTGGTTCATTATGGAACGAAGCACCGTCATGTTGCTCAGAGATGCAGAACAGTGCTGTGGCTGGGTTTGCAATTGTTTTTGTTGGTGAAACAGAGCAAAAACAGGAAATATGGTGTCTAAAACATAAGTCTCTTAATGTTAACTTCTTGTTTATTGAACTGTTATAAAATCACATTTGTAATCATGATGGTTTTTGAAAAACCAGCGCTCGATCTTCGTGTGAAACTATATGAAATTATATAAATATATACATTTTCTTCTCCCATATCTTGAATTTTCTGATCATTCTTCATGCATTGTAATGCTGAATCATGCAGTGAAAGAACGCACTCGCACGTGAGCTAGTCTAACCTAGACGACTTTAGGTAATATATGCGTGCACTCTGTAGGTGTGTTTTGATTCTTGCAGTACACTCGATAAAACAACAATTACGAAATTATCGCACACCCCTATAACAAAGGCTATATCATAACTATAGGCAGTTATTGTTGTTTTTGGTATTGACTTTTTCAAGTTATTTATCCGATTGGGCAAGTAAATTTCTCTTTCACTTGCCCGACCAAAACATTCAGTTGTCCCGGACAAGCATTCATGTCGAGCCCTGTGTACCTATTTTTTGTATAGGTACACAGGGAATTCAAGGCCACTGTTACCTTCCCGAGAAGTGGTCGACCAACAAAGATCACTCCAAAGCAGAACGTGTAATAGCCTGTGGGGTTGCAAAAGTTCCCAGGGTAACTTCTAAGCAACTAAAGGACTCTCTCACATTGGCTAATGTTAATGTTCATGAGCCCACCATCAGGAGAACACTGAGCAACCATGGTGTGCACGGTAGAGTTGCAAGAAGAAAGCCACTGTTCTCCAAAAAGAAAATTACTTGCTAAAGATCATGTGGACAAGCCAGAGGACTATTGGAGAAAGGTTTGATGGATGGATGAAACCAAAATAGAACTTATTGGTTTAAATGAGAAGCTATTATGTTTGGAGAAAAGAACACACTGCATTCCAACTTAAGAATCTTATCCCATCTGTGAAACATGGTGGTGGTAGTATCATGGCTTGGGCCTGTTTTGCTGCATCTTGGCCAGGACAGCATGCCATCATTGAAGGAACAATAAATTCTTAATTATACCAGCAAATTCTAAAAGGAAAATGTCAGGACATCTGTTTAAGAACAGAGTCTCAAGAGAATGTGGGTCATGCAGCAAGACAACAACCCCAAACACACAAGTCATTCTACCAAAGAATGGTTAAAGAAGAACAAAGTTAATGTTTTGGAATGGCTGAGTCAAAGTCCAGACCTTAATCCAATTAAAATGTTGTGGAAAGACCTAAGCAAGCAGTTCATAGTAGGAAACCTCATAGAAGTGGTTCTGCACTAAGGAATGGGCTAAAACTCCTACATGTTATTGTGCAGGACTGATCAGCATTTACAAGAAACTTTACCCTCAGTTACTGCAGCAAAAGGGGGGTCACACCAAATACTGAAAGCCCAGATTCAAATACAACGCACAGATATGTAACACTGGATCATTTTTCTCAATAAATAAAAGACAAAGAAAATATTTTTCTCTCACTTGTTTGACTGGGTTCTCTGTCTACTTTCAGGACTTGTATGACAATCTGATGATGTTTTGGGTCATATTTATGCAGAAATATAGAAAATTCGAAAGGGTTCACAAACTTTCAAGCAGCACTGTATATAATAAAAACTGATGACATTATGTTTTATTTCCATACCATCACTTCCATTCTGAGGCTGTAATGGACGTGCAGTTGGAGCCGGAGCTGCATTCTGTTGTGGCTTTGACTGGCCTGTGACACAAAAATTAGACATTGCAGGATAAATTTGATAAATACCTCTAGACAAGGTGACTGACATAGTAGAACCTCAATGATAACAACAAAATATAAAATGTTTTAATATGAAACTTAATAAGTTCCCATAAAATGTGACAGTTCAAATGTACTCTCACCCTCCACATAAGGAGTTGGGTCTCCAATTTTTCCTGCCATCTGGTCAGCAGACTTGATCACGTCCATATCCAGTATAACTACCACACGTCTGTGTACAACATCAAAAACAAAAGCTTGATAATATGCATTAATAAACATATGCTATTGTTAAAAGGTCTGAGGTCAGTAAGTTTTTTTTAAAGAAATCAACACATTAATTCAGTAAATATGCATTAAACTGATCAAAAGCGACAGCAGAGACATTTATAATTTAACAAGTTTTCTATTTCACAAAAACACTGTTCTTTCAAACTTCCTATTCAGCAAAAAATCATGGAGGAAAAAAAAACATCACGGTTTCCACAAAAATATTAAGCAACTCAACTGTTTAACATTGGTACTATAAAATTCTTCCTGAGCACCAAATCATCATATTTGAATTATTTCTGAAGGATCACGTAACACCAAAGACTGCAGTAGTTGGCTACTGAAAATTCAGCTGAGCAAATACAAGAATAAATTAAATTTAGAACGTAAAACAGTAATTTTGAATTTCAATAATATTTTAAATTGTATTTTTTTAATTAAATAAATGCAGACTTAGTGAATATAAGAGGCTTCTTACACAATTTTTTTTTAAATCTAATTGTGTATATATAAAACAGAGCCACAAAAATAACACATAAACATCCTGATAATAACAAGTGTGAAAATCAGATCAAGACCTGGAGAATAATGCTTACCGCCCATCTTTGAGAACATTAGTGACGTTTCTTTTCAGCATACACACACAGTTAGAGGCCAACTGGTTTTCCTCAGCCATGGGATTGAGCTGTGTGGAGAGCATGAATGCTGGATGCAAGGGGGAAAATAGACAAAAACCATTAAAAAATAAATAAATACATGGTGCCATTGATGAAACAACATTAGATCTTAAAAGGAACACTCCACTTTTTTTGGAAATAGGCTCATTTTACAACTCCCCTAAAGTTAAGCAGTTGAGTTTTACCTTTTTTGCATTTTTAGCTTAGTTTAGATCATTGAATCGGATTAGACTATTAGCATCTCGCTCAAAAATGACAAGAGTTTCAGGCGCTGTGTAATATCACTGCGCCTGCTGCACCCACGGCACAGCAGCAAAGTTCCTTGATGAGAGTATAGTTCCTAGCGATATCGGCATAGAAAATCGCAACTTTTCATTTTCCGGTAGTCTTTGTACACGATGTAACTACAGAAGAGTCAAGTTTTAAATAGGAAAATTATTGAAACTCTTTGGTGATTTTTGATGACCAAATGCTAACGGTCTAATCCGATTCAATTATCTATGCTAAACTAAGCTAAAAGTGCTACCGCCAGACCCTTAGATCGGCTGAATGGATTCAAAAACGGTAAAACTCAACTGTTTAACTCTAGGTGACTTGTAAAATGAGCCTATTTCCAAAAAAAAAAAAAGAGTTCCTTTAATTGCTAATGAACATAAACATCACTCACTCCTAACTTTAAAGAAACTCCTTGTCCAAATTATCCCAATACCAGCTTTCAAAGACATAAGCACCTAACATAGACATTTACATGTGTACCTAACAAAAATACTGCAGAAAAATATACGGCTTTAGTGCTGATGACAATCCAAATAAAGTCCCACATGTGAACTAAAGTAACAGCTGTTTTGCAAAACACTTTAAAGGAATAAGTCCAAAACAACATCCTGAGCATGGAAATTATATTCGATTTAAAGGACAGACATCAAATTAAATTAAACACATCTGAAAACTAATCAAACTTACAGGACATGGTGTGTAGCCCATCACTCATCATGAGACGGAAACGGGACAGGCCATTTCCCCCATCGATCTTACGAATGTTCTGGAAAGAATATTCAACAGAATAAAGTTGACTAGCATGAAAATAAATAGTCTTGTGCCTTAACCAAACAAAGAAACAAAAGCAAAAAGAAGAGCAAGTAAACAAAACATTACATAGTCACAAAACTGATACAATCAATGAAAACATAAGAACCAAAACTGTCAGATACACCTAAAAGTTTCAGTTTATGCCTACTGAAATACTACAAATAATGTTAGGTATAATATAAATGTAACATTACTATTTTATTTCTCTCAGAAATCACTAAATCTGATTATGGCATTAACCTTTGCAATATCTGCCTTGACATCACCATCCCTATTTTATAAAACGTAGTAACAAAATAATGATTAATTTGTAAATGGTGTGCAAGAAATCTGACAGTTAAGTTACCACACACTGAAGAACAGGGTTGCTGACTTCAATTCCTTTTGTCAGGGACTGAAAAGAAAAAGAACAAAATCACTCAACGATACAAACATTTTCAGCCGTTACCATATAAATCAAATTAACAATATTAGTAAATTCAAATAAGTGCATTATTTACCCCACATTCAAAACACAGCGAAGACAAAAAAGACAACTAACGTTAACTTACATGATCCATTTTCCATCTACAATGTCTCTGACTTTCTTATAACTGTTACACTTCAAATCAACTAACTGTTAATGCATGTAAGTTACATTACACAATGAGTTTACATTGAGCGGACAATATGTGTTAGCACGGAAAACTTGATTCAATCCACTTAACCTCGTTAAAACATACAATAATGGAAAATGTTAAAGCCGATCATTTGATTTTGTTTTACTGTCATACCGTTAGTGTGGATGAAAACTTGCTGGCTAACAGACTTAGCAAGTTCATGTTTGTAAACATTGAAATAACGCTACTGCCTTATTCTTACCTCAATCGCCCCTTCTGACAGTCGAACAGTCATACTTTAAAAAAACAAAACCAAAAAAACAATGCGAATCGAAGATTAAATCTTGCAATGATGATAGACAACAACCGTCTCTTGTAACAGCAGTCTCCTGTCTTCTCGCGCCAACTCTCACCAAACGCGCGAAAGTGAGACACACGATGACGCGTTTCCCGTTGCCAACAACTTCCGCTGAACTTCAAAATAAATATGACAGTAGGCGAGCCTTATTTGTTATTTCTTATTTTAAATTCGAATAAAACGAAAACTAAAAAGAATTTCAAATCACATGAGTCAATATTTTATTCACAATAGAACATAAATAATAAATGTTTAAACTGATAAATTTTACAATTTTATGCACAAAATGAGCTCATTTCAAATTTGATGTCTGCTATAGGTCTCAAAATAGTTGGACGGGGGCATGTTTACCATGGTGTAGCATCTCCTCTTCTTTTCAAAACAGTTTGAAGACATCTGGGCATCGAGGTTATGAGTTTCTGGAGTTTTGGTATTGGAATTTGGTCCCATTCTTGCTTGATACAGGTTTCCAGCTGTTGAGGAGTTTGTGGTTGTCTTTGATGTATTTTTAATTTAATGATGTGCCAAATGTTCTCTATAACTGAAAGATCTGGACCAATTCCGCACCCAGACTCTTCATGCTGTTGTAATAGCTGCAGTATGTGGTTTTTGCATGATAGAGTTTTAGTTGGCATCTGCAGATGGCACGGCGGATTGTGTTTACTGACAGTGGTTTCTAGAAGTATTCCTGGGCCCATTTAATAATGTCAATGACAGAATCATGCTGATGAGTGATGCAGTGTCGTCTGAGGGCCCGAAGACCATGGGCATCCAACAAAGGTCTTCGGCCTTGTCCCTTACGCACAGATATTTCTCCAGTTTCTCTGAATATTTTGATATGTTATGCACTGTAGATGAAGAGATTTGCAAAGCCTTTACAATTTGACATTGAGGAACGTTGTTTTTAAAGTATTCCACAATCTTTTTACGCACTCTTTCACAGATTGGAGAGCCTCTGCCCATCTTTACTTCTGAGAGACTCTGCCTCTCTAAGACATCCCTTTTATAGCTAATCATGTTACAGACCTGATGTCAGTTCACTTAATTATTTGCTAGATGTTCTCCCAGCTGAATCTTTTTAAAATGTCTTGCTTTTTCAGCCCTTTGTTGCCCCCGTGCCAACTTTTTTGAGACCTGTAGCAGGCATCAAATTAGAAATGAGCTCATTTAGTAGATAAAAGTGTAAAATCTCTCAGTTTAAACATATATGTTCTCTATGTTCTATTGCGAATAAAATATTGGGTCATGTGATTTAAAAGTCTTTTAGTTTTCATTTTATTCAAATTTAAAAAACGTCCCAACATTTCTGGAATTCGGGTTGTATTTAAACTTTTCTTTTAACATTTATTTAATGCCACACAATAGCAAAAGACACTTTATTAATAACATCAGCTACCAGACAGAAGTTGCATGAATGTCAGTTCTTTAAAAAACTTTTTTTTTTAATTAACATATTCCAAAAGATTTATGTATAAAGTCTTTTTTAAAATGTAAGAAATTTGGTTTTATTATTGTGTATATTTTCTCAAGAAACTAAATAATTGCATTGTTTTGTTTTTTTACATTTCAAAATGTTTTTTTTTTTTTCACTCAAGAAACAAAGCTCATAAACTACAAAAAATTCATTCACGAGTTCGCTTTCCCATCCAGTCCTGAAGGTTAATGGTAAACAAACTTGGCTTGTTGTCCCCAATGGAGGCTCGAACCCGAGGCTCAGCTTGAGTTCTGTCAGTTTTTGTGTTCTATCATGTGTGTTTCAAGAAAAGTTGATTGTTTAATTGTTTCCAGTCAATTTTGATCAGTATTTATTTGAAACAATCTCAAGTACATGTTTGTAAAATGTTTGTAAAAGTGATTTCTCTGTTAGTAGTGTACCAGATTGTTATACAGTATCTGAAAGGAGGCAACATTTCACTAAATCTCAATAAAAAGAAAAAGTAACAAGACACTTGGAATATCTGGTCAAATTTCTTTAATTAAAAAACAAACAAACAAAGATTAGGATACTTAGAACAACATTAATTTACATAGGGGAAGTGATTTCAAATTATCTGCTAGAATGAACTTTTAGGAGATATGTCCTTAATTTGCCTCCCAGTGGGGACCAACTACACAGTCAACAATCACTTATGGACTCATTCTGCTAAATGAATGAAAACAATCTACTTTGGAGGAACATCAAAAGAGTGTGGTTTGTCATTATCTTTATCTGAA
Organism: Barbus barbus; assembly: GCF_936440315.1. NCBI lineage: Eukaryota > Metazoa > Chordata > Actinopteri > Cypriniformes > Cyprinidae > Barbus > Barbus barbus. The sequence continues at coordinate 11,933,199 of NC_136762.1, read as the reverse complement.
TTGCCAGGGTTTGTGACCATAGTGGATGCTCCAGGGTTTGGGTTGGAAATTACTCCCAAGAAGAATGGCGTTTGACTTAAGTCATCCATTAGGGCAAAGAAAAATGGCTGATTGACAGTAAATGAAGGGTTAGAACGTGAGATGACCACACTTGTTGCTGCCACTGCCTCTGCCCCTTCTTCATTTATCTCAATACTGGACATATGCTGCACACCGGACACAAACAAGGGACCCTCAGAGATGCGGTCCAGCTTCGGATGACTAAATACCATTCCTAGACCTGGATTGGAGTAGAATTACGTATTTGTTAATATAAATAATTAAGTAGATGATTTTGAATCCATTGTGATTATAATAAGGAGTCATAATGTGCATCAGATGCAAGACATCTTACCCATGTTTGTCATGGCCTCTTGAAGGTCCTGGTTGAAGTCAAGTTTGAATTTTGGGAGTTTGACCTGCATGTTTCTTTCTCGTGGTAATCGACGGTAAAGATCTGAGATATTGAGCTTAGCTGCAATGGCTGATACGTTCACATGTCCAGATGTTGGCATTATTACTAGTAGACTCTTGTCACCTTTAAAGGGGAATCGAGCAACCTATAGAGATCAAATAGTGAGTAACAGAGTTCAGTAGTGAGGAATAGAGATTTAATCAGTGCTATTTATAAAGAAGCATCTTAAAAGCAGGAACCTGGGCATCCAGTTCATGGAGGGTGAAAACGCTGAGAGGATACTTTGGCCCAAGCATCATATCCACATTAACAATCTGGTTTTCATCTATGTAGAAGGGCTCAGTGGAGGTGAAGTGAGGGTCAAAACGAGTGAGCCACTCTCCTGTGAGAGAGAAAATTAGACTTGTATACTTGACTTGTATAATTAGACTTCTGTGGTCCTTTATTGATTTACACTTGTGCAATAACAAGGGAACAATAATGCAACAGATCTGAGTAATGCAAAACCTCCGATGTGACTCACTGATGTAAAAGAGGAAATTGTGAAATACTTGCTGGTAACAGGTGTTTGTTCTGACCTTTGTAGTGCATAGCATTGATGAGCATCATAACGGCGCTGAGAGGCAGGTTGGACAAAAACTCTGAGATGTGCCCATTTGTGACTTTCTTAACCCATTCATTGATGTCATTAACATCAGTCAGAGTGGCCGGCTCTGAGTCATACAGTTTCTGAGAGTCTTCCACAAAGTCCTGTTTTGCTTTAAATCCTATGAATAAAAAGAGAAAACCATTCATATTCTTTGCGTAGTATGGTAATAAACTGTCACTCAAATTTAAATCAGAAAGCAAATACAACCAGTAATCAAATTCCCAATCCTATTTAAAAGAAAATAATTAAAATGACCTACATACATACATACATACACACACACACATATATATGTGTGTGTTTTTTTTTTTCGTTACAGGCCAAATACAGTGACCCCAAAAAATGTATTGGGATACTTTTAACACACCCCTTTTTTAAAATAATGTATTTGCAATATTTATTTGAATAAATGTAAAATATGTTATATAATTTAAAATAATTATAGAGAGAAAGATGGATATTTTCTGGATGCCAATCATTAGTGAAACTTATTCATGAATTTCATAACTCACGCTCAATAGTCATCAATTAAATGTGAATAAAAAAACGAATTACAAGCAATAGCACAAAAAACTACAGATGAACAAATAAATAAGAAATGCTACATAAAAAGTAATTATCAAAATATATAAAAACACCGCATATTTTTTACTAATTAAATCAAATTAAATATATATTTCTTCTTATTAAAGTTACAAAAGTGATTTAATCAAGTGCAGTAAGGGATGTTCTCTCTTTTGTTGTTTGATTAACATGAATGACAGACAGCAGGAATATTAGACTGCTGTCACTTTAAAAGCTGGCCGGATTCAATATACTGTTAGACTTTTTTTTCTCAGCTGTTTGCTTTCACTTAAGACCTACTATGTTTATGAGGATACCTGCAAAGACAGGCAATTTTGACACATAAAAGTGTGTATTTCACTGTTCAAGGCCTATAAAGCAGCAAAAACAACTGAATAAATATAAAAATAATAAAAATAAAAAAAGAACTGTTCAATACACATGCACTCTATAAGCAGCGTCTTCACGTGTGAAACAGTCTCTCAGACAGCGTGTGCATTTAACAAAATGAGTTCTCTTTCGCTGCTGATTGCATTTCAACAGCTTAAAATCACTGGTTTTTAAACCGCAATGCTTAAAAACGTGTGCAAACGATATGTTTCCGTGACCACGTAGCACAGCAACGTCACGTGAACATGTAACCACGATAGAGATGATAGTACAAAATCTCCACCGGTGGACAAATATCTACCCCCAATTTTAAGGGACCAAAAAAAATGTAATTAAAAAAGCTTGTTGCGGCCACAATATCAACCTCCTTGACTATATATATCTGTTTTGTGGTATACGTGCGATTCTCACCAGTTTTCAGATAGATGCGGCTGGCGATGGACAGGCTCCTTTTGCGGAAGTTGCGCAGGAGGCTGCTGAGGGCAGTGTGGTAGCATGGCAGTGCATCCGCATGCAAGTGGTGGAGAAGCAGCTCTTCTGTCTCATTAATTGCTCCTAAGATTCAGATAAACAACAAGATTGTCTTATTGAGATACATATATTAGCACTAAATTTGCGAAAATAAATGGTTGCCCAAAAACAAAAAAAAATCAATATGAATGGAAACCAAACCATTTGTTATTCTCTCAGTCTTTTGTTTTTCATTGTAGACTTACCCAGTGCAAGCTGTGAGAGTGCTACAGACAAGCTAAGAGGGGAAATGATGACATTGGGCTGCTCTGGACTAGGCTTCAAGTTTTCCAAGAACCAAAGGCCAAGCTTCAGAATGCCGTTGCCTATGGTCCGCTTAATCTGTTGGCTGGTCATGTCCCCATCACAAAGCGAATCAAGGTCCTCCTCAGAGGAGCCCTCTTTCTGCCCAGGAGAGGGAACCGAGGGTGAAGTATCTGCTTCGAGGCCATCTGGAGAAACTGTGAGTGCTTCTGTTACGGTGGGGTCAATAGTGCCCTTCAAATCCTGAGAGGGACAAGGCAATTGGAGTGTCAAAAGTCTAAACATGTATACACCTTCAAGAATGTAACATTGTGGGTTCTTACTGATATGGGTTTACTAGGCATCAGTGGAATGAGAGGAATTAAAGGCTCCACTCCATCCTCTGGTTCAATCGCATCTTCCTGCAGTGACAAGGAACAATTTAAGGCTTTTAAATAATAGAATAAAATCAATAATTTAATAAAAATAGAATGAAATAATTTGGAAAAAAATAAATAGCATAAGATTGAGTTGCTTTATAGTGGAGTGCTTTACCGTCCAGCCTTGCTTGGCGTAACAAAGGAGGAGGAATGCCAGAAAACACAAGTTCATGTTCTAGAAGTTAGTCTAAAAACTAAAGAACAGCACAATTTATACAGAATATGGGATGATTTGCATTGATCTTTGGTCATTTGTACAAAAGTATTCTTTCCATTTTACATATCCATACTTATTATATTTAAATATTATCGTTAGATAAAACATATTATATCCATCAATACAAATTTTGGATGTATTTCATCAGATCAGATTGTTCAGCAGAAACAGAAGAAAAGAACCCTCACACACATTTTAATCAATATATTATTTTTGATAGAAACTGACTAAAAAAATTATTCCTGAAGGTCTCCCTCACTTGCACAGAAATCCATAATCTAGCTACTGGCAATAAACCAATACATGATCTGATTAACACCTCCGATTTCAGGTGGATTGTTTTTTTTAAACTTGCAGATTGAACAAAATATTCAGTCAAATAATCAATAAAACGCTTCACATGGCTAAAGGTCTGTCAGGTGTTGCATAATTCCAGGGTCAAGCATTTTAAATTTGTTTAAAGCTACAGGTTAAATAAATTCAGATTGCAGGAAAATTAAAAACATATATTGCTTTTCAATCTACAATGTATTTATGGAAATGTTACTGCATTACTACTAATCCATTTCCTTGTGCACATAACATATGCTTTGTTAAATGTTGTATCAAAACATTCTTGTGGGAATTATTTGTGATTACTGAGAATTATACTTCAAAAATACACAAACGAAAGATGAAGTGTACATATTTACAAACCAAAAGAGCTGGCAACAGATTAAACTTGTATATTTTGAAACAATATCTACGTAATACATTGCAAACAATTATTTATGGTAAGAATGTATGAGAAAAAACTAAACTGTGAGCTTACCGTGCAAATCTCCAGTGGATCCAGTCCTGATTGGGGAAAGAAACACACAAAATAGGCAATGGGAAAATTCTTTGCTGTAGGGGTTGGCACGCTCAGAGCAGGCAGTTACATTTCAACTTTCATTGACCTTTACCTCATATAGCTCTAAGACCTACCTCTTCATAGATGTAAATATTGAGAGACCTCGGGGTCAAACATCAAACTCAAGTGTGTAGATTCGTGGATCTGTGAAGACTTTGAATGAAATAGGTTATAAACTGGTACTGTATATTTGCCAAGCAAAATAAACTCACTGTTGACAATGCATGTGAGACACTGAATATGAGTAAACATGCTGCACAAGAAAAACTGCACATAAATGAGGAGGAGATGACAAGTCAGCACTGCCAATGCTGATATTAATATAGACCGTTATTGGATGGAGGGCTTTTATATTGCTTTCTTATATGCCAGACAAACAAGTCAGTGCCAGACTCCACCATTACCTTGGGTCATCCGCAGGCATATGCCAAGATCTCCAAATTGAGAGCAGTTGAAAGGCACTGTGTTGCAAACACTCAAATGGACTTTGTCCTATCAGAGTAACCTCTCCGGTGGGTGCTCAGATTCCAAGCACGAAAATCTACAGAGCAAACCATATGACGGACCAATCTTGCTCATTCATCAATGAGTAGGTCATCAATCACTCAGTTTGACAAAAACAAAAAATAAAAGACATTTATGATCAATTTCTTTTACTTTAAATCATTGAAAAGGTTCATTTTAGTGAGCATATAGAAAAAGGTCACAGTTTAAAAGTAAAAAAGAAAAATACTCGCAATGAAATACAAAAGAGCAATGGCAAATGTCAAGACAGTGTGTTGCTTGTGTTACTGTACATCAGACAGATGTTTGTCAATCTCAAACAGACATCGTCCTTAGCATGAATCATCAAAATTATCAAGCTGTTTGAGGAGTAAATACAACCAATTGCATTTTTAAATACTTATAAGAATTCAGATATAAAGCGATAACCACTTTTCCAAATTGTCTGGCCATATAGGATTCACTACAATCCTCTACTTAGTAACATAAAATAACGTGCTTTTCAAAATGAACACCATAACACAAGTAAGCCTGTTTCAACACAAAATAATAAAGGCATGAATTCATATCAGAACTCGTAATCCACAACCCAATTTTCCAAACCTGACAGATAGTGGGTTACGGAAAGTATGTCGTGCTGATATACTTAGAGAGCCAGTAACGTATGTTTTAATAATCTGAATAAATTCTCATTAAATATTCGAACATTATATAATTGTACTGTCTGGAGACGATGTTTTACATAAAGCATTCCAGTAATAAATTAAATACTTAGTTTCTAGCTCATATCTATTCAAGGATGTTGCATAAAAGTATTCTTTTAGATAGTAAGCATTAGGCTCAACAAAGATAGATATATATACATGTGTATGTAGATACAAACATACATACAGTATGGTGTGTGTAAAATGTAACATGTTGCTTGACCTGGGGTTGATGTGACAAGTGAATTACTACATCAAGGTTAATACAGCATCAAATTGATCTCTATAGTCATTAGATACATTTTAAATGTCAGAAGGTCCAAATTCAGGATTAAGGACCATCCGGTTGCATATTAGGTGTTTACACTCTCAATCGGTGTACAGTAACAGAATGAAGAGTCATCTTGGACTCACATTTTGATCACATTTGCTTGTTCATTATACTTCATTGACATGGATGAAGAAACGTACTGCGTAATATAGAAAAAAAGTGCCAAACATGGTGCACTATAAAGGTCTACCATGAACACTGCATAGTTGCTGAGCAAGTCTGGTGAATCGAATCATATGATATGATCAACATAATCTAACCTGTGATTCTCAGTGTTGTTTTTGGTGATTTCACTCGTCTAATGGAAAGTGTAAACGCTACACTAGAACCACACTTGAACTTTCCTGAGCAGCTCATCTCATGCATGCATTTAAGAATCCATTCGTTTGACTTTTTTGAAGAGAATTTACAGAGTTGATTATTACATACAAAGCAGCTAGTGCAGTTATATCACATGAACCCTAAAAATAATTTAAAAGACAATTCTTTTGATTGTATGAACCAGAGGCAATATTCAGTTTTGGTCACTTACTAAAGACCGAGGTTTTAAGTTCTCTTTCAGCGAGTTTAAAATGGAAATATCAGGCTTGCTCCTTCTACGACTGAAACAGGTTTCTTTGAGCATGGTTGGCAAGATCGTTTCATTCTGGGAAAGGAGCCAAAGGTGGCACAAGGAATATAATTTTCTGAAACAGCAGCACTAGCTAGTTTAAGCCAGCAGCCTGATGGCACCATTGTCAGAGCCGAGCAGCAGAAGCCTCTTTGTAGGCAACACGGACAGGCTTGTGAGAGTCCCACGGAAGTTCTCTGTGCTGAGCTTGGTGGATCCCGCCAGGTTGGCCGTGCTGTCCAAAATGGAGTACACCCCGATCTTGTTAGCAACAGTACCTGCCACAATCTCAGCACCATAAAGATCAAATGCATGGATGGGGTCAGATGGAGTCCTGTACTGGTGGAGTGGCTTGTGCTCCACGTCTTTCCAAACGGTCAGTGTGTGGTCTGATGAAGAACTAATCAGCAAATTTCCCTCTGCTGCCTACAAAATGATACACATGCATAAAACACCGTTAGCAACAAAGAGATGGGGAAGTATCTACATTTATCCAGCTAAGTACTTCTGAATACTATTTCATTTGTATATTCTATATAAATAATTATGTTTTTAATTTCCAGTTTTAATATTTTTTGCTTCACAAAAAAATGGCTTTTTCTTTACAAATCAGTTTGTGACCTAAAAATGTAGCAAATCTTGCAAAAAACCCCATAAATTCATAATTACACTTTTGCTGGAAAAGAATGGCACATTATACAGACCATTACTGATTTATAAGTAGTTTTCAACAGACAGCACAGTACAGAACTTTGGGGTCAGTAAGATTTTTTGTTTGTTTGTTTATGAAAAAAGTCTCATCAAGGCAGTATTTATTTGATATTTTCAGGATTCGAGGAACATAGTTTAAAAGAACAGCATATATTTGAAATAAAGATATTTTGAATGCTTATGTATTTTCATGTAATGCATCCTTACTCAAAATAAAAAGCTTAAAAAAAACAACCTTTTATCTTACTGACCTCAAACTTATGAATCCAAGTGTACTTACTTATTGATTACTAATGAGCAGAAGGTGTAGCAATTATGTTGAATATATCACAGAAAACCAAATATTTAAATTCATAAAGCATACAAATGTATGTACAAGATTCGTGAATGTGAGATTATTAATAGCAACAAAGCAGCAGCCTAAAACTCCCTCACACTGGCCCTGGTCCAGGAGGATATCCTTATTGTTGAGCCCTACTAAGGTTCATCCATTTCCTGATAGTCACAAATAATAAAGTAATTGTGCAGCAAACTGCATAGCTCATAGATTTTGTCCTAATGAGTAACTCATGTCTATATTTGCCCAAACATGGGCCTCTGGTGGCAGAGACAGACCTTTGACCCTACAAATCAGGGTTAAATAAAGTTTGCTTAGTTCTAGTCCCTTGTTGACTGCATTTCAACAAACCAACAGGGTACAACTTTTACTCATACTGAAACCTCAAATACAGAAGTGAATCAAGACACCGAAACAAAGATGGAAATCTAGTCCATGTTTTATAATGATTGGTTTCACTTCTTTCTAATATGTGATTATACACGTAGTCATCCTGTGGACTAATAACTCTTCATGATGAGTGATCTGATTCAAAATTTTTGCTTGTTTCGGCAATTTTTATAAACAGTGTGTATCCATATAACATAATATTCCCTAAAATCAATACAGTATGTGATCTACAAAAGCATCAAAAGACAACAGAGCATGCAGTCATATGCACGTCTTAAGTTACACATTAACCAACAGCATGCATACTCACTTTCATTTGCAGTATATCTCCCTCGTGACCGGGCCAGCCTCTTAGCACCAGACCCGTTCTTGCATCCAGCAGCACTATGAATCCAGTGGAGAAGCCTGCCGCCACAGTGCGTCCGCTCGGACTGACAGCCAAGCAGCGGATCAGGCCAGCGCTCATGTTACTGTAGGCCAGACGGAACTCATGCTGTCAACAGAGAAAAAACAGGGTCCTTACTGGCAATCATAAGCATTGGAGGAAGGAATATACAGTACAGAAACCAGTCTGGCCATTATAATGCTTGATCAAAAACAATTGATCTGAAAAATAACGGCTTGTAACATAACATGTATTAACGAAAAAGGACTGAGCAATACCTGTAAGCCAGGTTTGCGTGCGTCTATGAAACGCAGAACAGAGTCTGCGCTAGCAAACACTACACTAGAGTGAGGAGCAGGCATAGTGGCGACGGCCGTGATGGGGTTCTTCCCGTCCAAAGCTTCATAACAACGAATATTCTTACCTAGTCAAATGAAGGAGAGAGCAAAACAAGAAATTATGTGAAAGCTGTTGGTCTGACAGACACAGGCAAAAGGCAATCTATATAAGAACATGCGTTTTATCAGTAGTGGAATTTGTAGTAATGTATACATTTTGTATATTAATAATCTATTAATAATATCATTATGTAATGGAGATGACAGTTGTGGAAATACATTTTTGTAATAAAAAGACGCTATGGCTAATTTAAAAACTACCATTTTATGTATCTGACATCAACAAAATAAAATAATATTTTCCTACTATTTGCATCATATACAGCTTGGCTGAATGCACAAAAATATATCACATTTAATATTTTTCTGCTGACACCGGAAATGACTGCTTATATATTTTAAATATATAAAATATTTTAGACAGTAAATAATCTTTTATGATTGAATTATTATTTCATTTTAAAAAGTAGTATATAAATATTAATAAAATATATTGTAAATTAAATGTTTTCCATGTAATAATTCATATTTTTGTAATGGATTTTCAAAGCTTAAAAGTGAAAGGAATGAGGTTAAATAATGAAGTCTACACATAAATCTATCTGAAAAGTACAAATACTAAAGGTATGATTAAAAGCAAAAATTGAAATCTCTCAAATATTACTTCTCAAAATTTTGGGGTGGGAATTTCTTCACCAAGTTTGCATTTGTTTTAATCAAAAATACAGTAAAAACAGTAATATTGTAAAATGTATTAAAAAGAAAGAAAGATGCTTTCTATTTTAATTTAGTCTAAAATGTAATTTTTTCTCACATGGTAAATGCTATGAGGAACATTTCTTACTATCAGTGTTGAAAACAATTGTGCTGCATAATATTTTGGTATAAACTGTGATCCATTTAATTCTTTTTAGGATTCTTTGGAGAATAAAAACAACAAAATACAGCATCCTTCCTTGAATAAAAGTATTAATTTCTTTAAAAATATATTCCTTACTGCCCTGTAACATTTTAACGGTAGTGAATGTGAAAAAGAAATTAAGAATTTAAATTTAAATCACACAAAATCACCTATCCTATGTCACAAAAGGACAGTTACTATAACACTGTCAGATGCTCAAATTAACAGTACTGTTATTCTCTCACCTGTGAATTGATCCCAGAGATGCACAGTACCATCACAGCTCACCACTTCCAGTGAGGCCTCTAGCTGGCCGACATAAAAGACAGATTTGCGGTGGTCTGTGTACATGAGTCGGGGTTCGACATCTCGTGTGCCATCACCGTGGTTATAAAGCGGCCACAGCCTCACCGTTTTGTCTTTACTTCCAGACAGGAAGTAATCCTCCCCTGCTAGTGGCGCCAGACACTTTGCCGTGCCTGAATGGCCCAAGAAACTCTGGAGACGGATCTGGTGGAAGTGGAAATGCGAATCCTGCTGGTTAAGACCAATCTCATACTGCCAGTAAGCAAGCCAATTACCCTGCAGGGAGCGACTACTGCGTGGGAGATCCTGTTTCAGTGCGCTGTCCTCCGGAGTGGATCCAAGGACCCAAGAGTATGAGGACTGAGAGAAAGAAGGTCCGGCTGAGGAAAGTGCAGTGGTGGCTAGACTCGTCTGAGGAGCACTGCTACCATATGGCCGTGTCCATGTTTCCAAAGAAGACAAGTTAGGACTCCCACAGGCTTCAGTGTCCCGGGGTACCTGGATACGGTTTCCCACCAAATGACTGCCAAATGTTCCTGACTCAGGCAGGATGTCTCCACCTAGTGGTGTGGAAGTGGAAGAGGGAGCAGGGAAGGGACTACGACCCATCTGGCGGCCCATGCTAGGAGAGAGGCCCATAGCAGTAGTTTTCTGACCTCCAGCAGGGTTGGTTTCTGGGCTACCTGGACTTGCTCGTTCATGATATGATTGAGCCAGACTCCAAACTAGCTCATGATTTGTAACTAGTTTGCGAATTGCTGCATCACCTAAAAAAAAAAAAAAAGAACAAAAAAAAAAAAAGTATACTACTCGGTATACTGCTCTAAAAAAAAACAAGTATATTACTCAGCTAATGAAGATGAATGGGAACACATTTAACAATGCTTAAAAGCTAACCAGTAGAAATGTGTCTTACCAATAAGACAGTAGAAAGGAATGTAAGATGCATAAGCCATTTCAGGATTAAACACAGCCTGAAGTTCCTCCAAAACACCGAGCTCACAAGTAACCTCTGTTCCATCTGGAGTGCACATATCCAAGTATATGCTGTCTCCAACCTCCCTACGTGGGGCATTTCCCATCTGCACATAAAGAAAATAAATTTTAATTATTAAGTAATGATGTAGGTGTTTATGAATTGGACTACAAACTATTTCGGCCAAGTATTAAAAATTCTCTGATCATAATTATACTATATATAATAAGTATACTACCAAAGTATACTACAATTTTTTGTAAGACATTATTCCACAAAAAATTAAGAGGCACAACTGTTTTCAAAATTACTAATAATACAAATTTTTTCTTGAGCATAAGCCTGCGTTTAGCCCCAACAAAACGGTGCAAAACGTTTATTAAACGGAAACGGTGATGCGTTCAACACCCTGTTCTGATGACGCAAGAGTTGCAACTATGGCAGCTGAGAAGGCCATTCTTTGTGCTCTTTTTGAAGAATTTTCGGAGCCTGATGAAATCGGTATAAATACGTATCTAATACTGCAAAATAAGCTTGATGTTACAGTCACTGCCCTTCACGTCCAGAATAAAAGAGAACATCCCAATCGAGTGAAGGGATTTGTGGAAACTGTGGTTCCTAATTATTGTGATCCAACATTTACCTCAGGATGAAGGTTTATTTCAGGATGAAAAGACAAACATTTTAGGTGAAGGATAATTCACTTTTTACCTCCGAGACTGTGTTATTATTTTTATTGTGAGTATTAGGCTTATCATTATTGCTGATCACTGTTGTTGTGCTATGATATTTTAATATTTACCATTATATACATACATAGGACAATGCAATTACTACATGATATTTAGACAGATTTAAAGAAGTTCCAGATCTATACTTGTGCTCCTATTATTTCAGTTTCTTTGCCTTTAATGTAAATAAACATGTGCAAGCAATATACTTGCTCTTGTGAATTTATTTTGATGTTAATTACATTTACTTAGCATATCAACATGATGATGTTGATGAATTTGTATGTTACAATAAAACTCTTACGAAAAACATGGCTTCTACTATCTTCAACTGTTGCTTATACCGAGCAGCCGCGGACACATTTGTAAACGACTTCATTTGGACCCATTGTGCGATCTGTCTCTTTAATACTGCGTGGTTTATATAGACATGTCGCTGCTGATTGGGCTGGCATTTTTGACACACCCACAAAACAAGAGAAAACGTATCTCAAACCCCATTGCACACCGTTTCCAGGAAACATGTTGTTCAACCGGGAAACCGTAGCAAAACGTTGGGCTTGAACGTGCCTCACTTAGAATGATTTCAGAAGGATCGTGTGACACTTAAAGGGGTTATATGACATTACACCAAATATACAAAATAATGTTCTTTTTAGCAATGCAATGTGTTTATGCGGTTTAAGGTTAAAAAAACACATTATTTTCCACATACTGTACATTATTGTTGCTCCTCTATGCCCCGCCTTTCTGAAACGCGTTGATTTTTACAAAGCTCATCGTTCTGAGAAGCGAGGCGTGTTCTGATTGGCCAGCTATCCAGTGCGTTGTGATACCTCAAGCGTGAGACGGGTCGATATGGGTGCAGCAGGCGCAATGATATTACGCAGCGCCTGAAAGTAGCTAGGTAACTAGTTATGATATAGCTGGAGAGTACTTTCAGGCGCTGCGTAATATCATTGGTACGGCAGCAAAGTTCTTAGACTATTACGCCGGAATGAGAGTATAATTCCTAGCCATATCAGCTACTTTTAATTTTCCGTCGATCTTTGTACACAATGTAACTACAGAAGAGTCAAGCTTTAAATGTAAATTATCAGAACTCTTTGGTCATTTTTGAGCGAGATGCTAATGGTCTAACCCGATTCAATTATCTATGCTAAGCTAAGCTAAAAGTGCTACCGCCAGACCCGGAATTCGGCTGAATGGATTCAAAAACGGTAAAACTCAACTGTTTAACTCTAGGGGAGTTGTAAAATGAGCCTATTTTCAAAAAAAAGTGGAGTGTTCCTTTAACTTTTATAAAGAATATCTCTTTGGTTTTGAGACTTTAGTCTTTGCAATCTCAGGTATCTTATCTTATGCACAAACAGTTTGTAACACTCCAAAGAGAAAGGAAAACTTGAAAATCGCATCATATGACCCCTTTAATATAAAATTTATTAAATAAATGCAACCTTGGTGACCATAAGAGACATCCTAATTTTTCAACGGTAGTGTATATTCAAATTTGACAAAACTGCCAGGAAGACTCATATATACAACATGAAACTAAACACAAATAAATAGGGATGCACAATATAAAATTCTACACTTTCCCCAATACTTTTTTTGTTGAATAAATTGAACCACATAAAACATTTAATAAAACTTAAACCAACTGTTAAAAATCCTATAAGTGAATTTAGACATCATAACATTTTAATCTACAGTATGAAAATAGGATACTGTTAAGATGTGCATAAAGAGTACATCTCACTGTATTGTAAAATTATATAGTATAACTTTATGTAAGTATTATATGATGGCAAAGGTTAAATGTAAAAATAGATGAAGTGAGCATGAGCAATTAAATATCCAATATCCAGATAAACTAAAAAAAAAAAACCTCTACGTATAGTATCATCCGATTACAAATATGATATTGATAAAGCATGTATCCCTACAAAAAAATGGCAGAATTATAAATCATACAATATTGTAAATTGTCTTTGGTTACCTGATTTTGCAGACACTGCAGCAAAGAGAAAACCTGGAAGAACCTGGAGAGGGTTTCTGCCATGTGCTGCTGTACCATCTCTCGGCCAATCCGCAAACAAATCAGTGCCATGAGGCTCAGAGTCTTTAAACACACAGCAGAACGAGTCTGTACTCCACTAGGAAAGCTGAACACAGAGGGAAAAAAAAAGTCAGAGGTCAGCTCGGATTTTTTTTTTTACAAGTTGCCAAGTTTTAAAGGAACACTCCAATTTTTTTGGAAATAGGCTCATTTTACAAGTCCCCTAGAGTTAAACAGTTGAGTTTTACCGTTTTTGAATCCATTTAGCCGATCTCCGGTCTGGCGTTAGCACTTTTAACTTAGCTTAGCATTGATCATTGAATCGGATTAGACCATTAGCATTTGGTCATCAAAAATGACCAAAGAGTTTCGATAATTTTCCTATTTAAAACTTGACACTTCTGTAGTTACATCGTGCACTAAAACCGACGGAAAATGAAAAGTTGCAATTTTCTAGGCTGATATGGCTAGGAACTATACTCTCATTCCGGCGTAACAATCAAGGAACTTTGCTTCCGTACCATGGGTGCAGCAGGCGCAATATTACGCAGCGCCTGAAAGTAGTCCCCAGCTATTTCCTGAGCTTTGTTTTCTTTTTCTTTTCATTTTCCGTCGTTCTTAGTACACGATGTAACTACAGAAGAGTCAAGTTTTAAATAGGAAAAGTATCGAAACTCTTTGGTCATTTTTGAGCGAGATGCTAATGGTCTAATCCGATTCAATAATCTATGCTAAAATAAGATAAAAGTGCTACCACCAGACCCCGGAGATTGGCTGAATGGATTCAAAAACAGTAAAACTCAACTGTTTAACTCTTGGGGAGTTGTAAAATGAGCCTATTTCCAAAAAAAGTGGTGTTCCTTTAACTTCCTGACTGTGATTGATGCTCTATATGTAAGCTTTTACCCCATTTTAGTTGATGTTAACAAATCCAGCAGAGGCAGCAGAACCTCCTGGTTCATCTTCATCAGCATATCCATTAGAGTTGTGTCTGACAGGAACACTATAATCTTCTGAGTGAGTACCACAGCACCCAAAAGCCCTGCCTCCTTTCGAGTGTTCAAACGACAAGAAGAAGGTGGAGAGACCTGCAAGTTAAGGAAGTAAAAATCTATAAAGAAAAATTAATTTTACAAACCGAACTGTTAATCAATGAGATTCAGAAATTTCCAAGTTACCAGGTAACCAATGTAGGGTAGATATTGGTAAGTTAAGACTGGTTCTCCATAGAGATGTGCTATGTAAATAAGACACTCGAGAACTGGTCTTGCAGTCTGGTCACCAACAACTGGCTTCTTCTCGTATACACTTCCTATGCTCTCAAGGCTATTTTCTTCATTTGCAGAAAGCATGAACTGGTGTTTATCAAGACCTTAAAAAGAAAAAGATTACTTATAACAGAGATGATACATTTTCAAAGCTAAAACTACCAAATACTACAGAATATAGAGATAGAAATTGTCAGAAATCAGAAATTGTACCTATGTAACATGTAGTAAGAAGTCTCAGCAGGTTCCTTGCTATGAATCGAGATGTCAATGTCGGCCCCAGTTTTGCAGACAGCCATCTGACAGTTTTGCAAACAGTGTCTGGAAAACACAATGTTTTTTTTGTTATTGCATTATTCAGGCATACTGCTACTATGAATAATAAACATGTACAAATAAATCAAAGAAATGCACAGAAATTACCAAAAATATTTGTTTTGACTCACCTAAAAGTATCTTGTGTTCTTTTTCCTCAGAATCTTCTAAAGGGTCATGTTCAGTCTCTTCTTCCTCCATGTTTTTCTCTGCATCTTCTTGCACAATTCCATTCATGATGTCTCCCTCAAGTGTGGCCACAGTTGCCTCAGACTCCTCTGTGCAAACTGAAAGAGTCATCTCTAGACTGGGCACCCTTTGCACTGTATTTTCTCGGTCTTCCATTGTCTCTTCATCCTCAAGCTCTCCACCATCCTCACCATCACTAGCTTGCTTTAGGTCCTGACTGCTGTCAGCAGACTTTAAACTCACCCGGTCTCCAATGGACACCTCACTAGCGCTGCTCTTGTCGCTCAGTTTCCCCACGCTGAGAGATTCCTGGTCTTGATCTTTGTTTGCAAGGCTCTGGTTCTGCTGTTTGGCGCCAAGCGCCATTGTTGTCCCAGATGCACTATTATTCACATAAAAGCCATTCTGAAAGTCCTCACCTTCAGTCAGAAAAACCTGGTCGTTGAGACTAATGCCTGAGGAGTAATTCACAAGTCCTTGGTCTCCACCAACACCTCCACTACCACCTCCACTGCCTCCTCCTACTTTGCCAGATGATGTGGCAGTAGATGACCTCCCATCCTCACACTCATAGTCCTCCTCTTCCTCATCCAAAGCACCAGCAGCTCCCCTTAAAACCTTCAAGCCCTCCCATTCAGTCCCTGCAGCTGTATTGCAGCTTTCAAAGCCTGTGATGACCTGCAGAACATGTGGAAGAAGACTGGAAAGAAAGGCTTGCAAACCCAGTCTTACAATAAGCTGCAGCACAAAGCAATCCGTGTAGAGGTAGAAGCGGCCTCGAAGGCATCTGGGATTCTCATACACACCAACCAGAGGCTTTAGTAGGTACTTGGAGGCATTACGAGGCCCAAGAACCCTGGACACAGGCTCAAATAAGTACCAGGCAGCATAAACAGCAGTGGACTCCTCTGACATCAAAGAAAGCACAAAGGGTAGAAGAATCTCGAGCCCCTCTGCATTTATGTTGTCCTTGAGAAGTGTCTCCAGCTTTTGCCATAAGTTGAACACAATGTCACGGCCCTGAACACTGTTAATGGACTCCATCTTGGACTGGTAGGAGAATATGAATCTATGCAGTGTTGGGAAATATGCTGGAAAGGGTAGAGGGGAGAGAACAGGACTAAGCAATTGCCATGGGTTTGGTGGTGGGAGACCCTCACATATAGGGTCATATTTGAACAGATACGGTAGTCCTTCCGGGTGCATTGTGAATGCTTCTGTCTTAGAGCAATGCTTGTGGACCTGCAGAAGTGACTCTAGTGCATGATGGAGTGGTAGTGGAACATCTCGAAGGTTTGTAGAGCACAGCTTCAAAACTGCTTGAAACCGTTCACTCAGGTGTGTTCCAGGTCTCAGTCCCCGCAGTTTGGAGGAATAAAAGATCTCAGCAATGAGAACACCCAAGGCTTGTATATCTCTCTGGAAAAGATCTGTAAATGACAGAGGAACTTTCAGTGCAGGTCTCAAGTCTTTCTTGTTCATGTCAAGACCCATTGTATGCTGGGCTTGACAGTGTAGACCTTTCACCAAGAAGTTGTTGAGCTTTTCTAACTCTTCCAAAGGCTGCAAAGGTTTAAATCCCTCTGGCAGGCTTATCTTAAAATCCTCAAAATTAGAAGCCTCTGGCCTTTTACCAACAGAGGCTGCTCTGTGAAGCATGGATGCTCTAATACCTGATCCTAGCGTATTTGTGACATTTCCAGGTGTTTCACCAGGGAAAGAACCATGAGAAGGAGACACAGCCAAAGCAATACACTCTCCACTGGTCTTTCCACCAGCAGAACCAACCAAAGGGATAGGAACAGAATTAGATGATGACGAGCCACTTAAGTCAAGGGCTTCCATTGCTTGCTCAAGCTCCTCGTCTCGGCCTACAACTGACCAACCACTAGATTCACATCCTGTTGTTTCTGGGACCAGTCCATCCACACCATCCATTGTGGTTTCAAGTGGTGGAATCTGCCAGGTCTTTACATTGACAGGCCCAAAGTGGGGAGGCTCTGGAGGTGAATACTGGTAAGGTGCAAGACGAGGTGGGTGAGGGTGGTCAAACAGTTGCACAACTCCATAGCTGGTGAGATAGGTGTGGCTATCCACCAAGTGCAAGCACACATTCTTAGCTTTGACGGCTTCTTTACCTGATAACTTATAGCCAAATGTTAGGTCAATCCAGTGATGCAACTGTTGAGACACTTCTCGACTCTCTAGCAGTTGTCTATGCACAGCAATAAACTCTTTGTAGGAGTTACACCATGGAGGTATATCAAGGTCTGGCATGTCTGGGTGAATGGAGTGGAATATTGAGGGATCCGTGTAAAATTCTGGGATGCATTCATCTGGGGTCCAACTCTGAATGCGTTCCATACTAGCCGGATATTCATTGGGCTCCCACTGGGAACGAACATGGCTGCACAGCACAGATTTGGGTGTCTGTCTAGCTTTGTAGACATAATAAGTGATGTCTGACAGAACATCTGAGATATGATGGGGAACGTGGAGGTGATCTGACTGGCCTGAGCCACCAGGTACTACCGGCCCACAAAGGTCTGAGGCAAAATTGCTTCCACCACTTCCATTAGCTGCTGCTAGTGCTTCTTTGGTCATTTCATACGTGAAGTCCAGTTGTTTATCACCTTTATTCAGACGAAATTTGGACTTCTTGAGATCACGAAACCTTCCACATGGTGCAGTGAAATCTACCACCCAAGGTAAAACCGGGTGATAGTTTGGGTCTCCCTCACGTCTCCCTGCCAGTCGGTTTAATTCCATCAGATACTGAAAGTTGCTGACTTGACCATTAACCCAGTCTAAGACCAGAGATTTGAGCTCATCCAGACAATTTCTACAAAGACCTTCACTCACACCACTGTTATGACTCTGATTGTCTTTTGCTGTAACACTTGTTGGCACTTTACTTCCTAATGCATGCGGCACAGAATCCCTGTACTCTCCAAACTTTTCATAATGTGCCAGAGATATCTTTAGGCGACTGCAGAGCTGCTCATCAACTGCAACGTCAAGTAAGGAGAGTTCGCCACACAGAAGCGCTGAGGCATGACATTCACGCATTGCTATGAGCAGTTGGTACAAAATGAACAATATCTTAGCATGGCTGTTAGCCAGCTTAGCTGGACTGTAAGTAACAATGTCATGAACAGTGTATTGTGTGTACGGGAAAACCACATAAAGAACCTCCTCCGACTCCAGCAAGCATTCCGCAGGTAGCACATTTGGACACAAACTGTCAGTACTTTGTTTAAGAGCTGAGCAGTTGGATGGGAATGGGCTGTCTTTCTCCTTCTCTTTGGCTGGAGAGAGGGACGGTGACACTCGATCGGTAGAGATAATGCTGGAGCAAAACAGTTTCTGTAAGGCTTGGCGAACAGCATCAATGGCCAAAACAGGTGTTTGCTCAATGGAATCTGCATATGGTTGCACATGATTCATGTACGCTTCACGCCATAGATTTCTGAAAATGAAATAAAAAAGGATATTACAAGTCAACACCGACTGAAAAAGTTCACCAAATGACCATTGTTATTATAAAAGTAACAGCACAGAGAATAATTCTATATGGAATAAGCAAGCACAATTTAATATCCAATTCTAACATCAGATATACAGTGAACGTTTTTTCACATTTGAATACAAGGTGATTTTAAGCAGATTGTTTTAATCAACAGAATTAAAAACACAACAATTACACGGATATATTCTCAGAAAAACATCTAGAAAAGACAGAGTATTGTACCTGAAATTAGACTGGGATACTCCCTGCATCAGAGTCATGAAAGAGTCCTGTGAGAGTCCCTCCCCATGGCTGCCTGGCTCCCTGGCTAATCTGTATCCCAGTTTGTGCTTTCTAAGGCCTTGGATACAAACACGTGTCCAACCAGATGGCAATTTCATCTGAGAGCGCTGGAGGAGAGTGCAGATTTCTCCCTCGTTGAAGCACTCGTAGCGTGCACAGCGAGTAACTCTCTTGTTTCTCAGGGCCATTACCCATCGAGTTGGGACCAGGACCACCAGTTCATTGGGTCGCTGAGTGGGTGCAGTCTGCCGCTGATCAATACCCAGGTCCCTCTCCAAGGCTGGGGCTAGCCACTCCATGATCTCTTTCAGTTAACCAGACTGTGGCCCCTATAAGAAGCTAAAAAAAAATGTCAGGGCAGGAAGTAAAAAAAAGCACTAAAGATACAACTATCAGTTTGTGTAGACACTGTTACACATATGCTCATGACATAAAATAATGAATAAAAAATGAACTTGAGACACATGGAAAGTGTGTTTTATATCCACTGCAAACTTGAATAATACAATTAATTCACTTTGTCGTGTGAAATCCAAATAAGTTATTTTATCACAGATGATCTTAAAAGTGTCATCTAAATTTTTTACTGATTACACTATTTATAGTAATATAATTTGTACAGTTTTAATATTACATTTCAGAAGAAATCCACTCAACACTCTATGGCAACAATGCATATTACTACTATTACTAAAAACATTTAAATGCAATGTTTATGACGTACAGATGTAAACTATTTTAAAATAAAATCCTGTAGAATAATGGAAACAAAACAATTACAGTATTTGATAATTATAGAATTATTTTAGGTTTAATGTTATGCAAACAACAATATAAAATATGCATCAGTAGAAGCTTGCAGATCAAATCATCTTCAGAATAGCAACAACTAATGATGTCATCACTGAAAATGTCATGCATTACCCCGTGACAGTATTCTTCCATACTTCATCAGAAATAATAAACTTCATTCATAACATCCAAAACATCTTCTCGAAAGATTGAGCGTGTAAAATGTAGTACATTGATTCATCTTTGATTTCTGCATTTAATTTCAACATTTACAGTTCCTCTTACAGACAACAAGGAAATAGAGCACTTCAGTCTTTTCTCGCTTGTAAAGTTACAGATTCGAAGGAGCACTACACTACACATTAAGGCACAACCTGTTTGGTTAATGTCAACACACAAGCACTTCCGTTAAGCAAACATTTGGAAAAGAGGAGATCTGTCCATCTTGCTGTTGTTGCTCACCTCTGCACTGTTTGCTGCTTGTCAGCAACTGCGCTCTGGAACAGCTGCCACCACGACGCCAAGTCCCATGTTTGAGGGATTTATAAATTGAATTTCCAGTACTTTGAGAACCACCATAACCTCACAAAAATTTTCTAAGAAGTCGAGAATATTTTGTTGTCTTCAGGAGCCATAGTGTTGAGTTCAGAGCCTCACGTGACTCTCATCTGCGTGCGTGCGCTCCCAGCCAGCAGAATTGTGTCATAATACAAGTCCCCTCAAGATCATGAAAGAAAAATAAATTAAAAAAATGATTAAACATTAAACTTATGTTGTCATTTTGGGTAATCTTTGTTAAGGACCCCGGATTGTCCTCCGACTGAGAACCACTGTTATATAACATATGGTCATGCGAATAGCTAGTCCAGGGCATGAGGGGGGGGGGGGGGGGGGGGGGGGGTAAAGCGATCTTATACTAGTATAAGGCGATCTTATGCTGACTCCGAAAAATAAACCTGTTGCCAAAAGAAATCCACCAGAGGGCGTCCTGCTACTAATTCTGTTGTAAGACTTATAACTGAGCAGTCACAGACCCACCAAAAAAAATAGAAAATAAATAAACAAAAAAAATAAATAAAAAACTTATGGAAAAGCAGCCTATGTAGCCTACACAATCTACAATTTCAGTATATTCAGATTTTCTTTATCTATTTTTCCTTATCTATGCAAAAACTCAACTATGGGGGGGGGGGGGGGGGGGGGGTTCGGGCCTATAGTTGTCACATGGGAAATTGTCGGTATTATAAAACTAGGTTTTGAATGAAATGTCCAGTTACACAAGTGTGTGGTTTCTGTAGAAGTGGTGTTCAAAACCCTGTTTACTTTAAATTGTATGCAAATTCTGTTTTTCAATCTACAATTTCAGAATCATCACATTTTTTTCTTTTCAAGTTCAAGTTCAAGTTTATTTGTATAGCGCTCTTTACGATGCAAATCGTTGCAAAGCAGCTCTACAGGAAATTAAGTTTCCACAATATATTTATATATTGCAGAAACTTAATATATTTAACTTATGGCTAAATTTACCACCCCACCTTTGCTTCTGGTCATCAACAGGCTCTGAAACGGGTAAGAAGAATTTCACACAATGAAAAGGTTTACACAGAAGACTCAGAGAGTTTGGATCTATTGTTCTGGTTTGGTTTGACTCACTGTACTATATTAATTTACAGAGCCTCAACTCTCTTCTGCGCCCAGTCCAGCCCTGCTCTCCTGGAAAGTAGCTCAAAAGAAGTTACCCTGGAACATAGTTTTGCTAGGTGGAGGATTTGCCCTGGCCAAAGGTAGCGAGGTGAGAGCACTCAATGAAAAAGGAATGTCTCTGCATTATATGCTATAATTATATGCATAATTATTATGTTTCTCTAAACTGTTGTGAAGATAATCATTTAAATTGTGGCTGTCATAACCTGTTTTGAGAAATTGGCTTCTAAAGTGTGCAAAAAATTTTCAGACAATTTTGACTTACAATATACTTACAATTCAAATAAAATTACAATGCATTTATAATAGTGCGCCTATTTAACACTACATTTACAATAATGTCAGACATATATTCATTGTATATATACAGTTTATAACACAAACTGCATGAAAAGTGCATTATTAAATCACTGGAGGAGTACAATTTTAAAATGTTACAATTTTTCCTTGTATCAATGCAGCAATTGATTTTCTTTTGTTTTATGTTTTGTTTTGGGACATCAAACTATTGTAATCTCTCTAAACAGAGTTCAAATATGCAGCTTTAATACTATGTGCACATCTATGTTTTTGTAATTCCAATCTGTACCTACAGCATCAAAATGACTTGAATATTTCTAAAATGAAAATACTGCACAATTGGAAAGTGTATGACATTAACACAGGGATAGTCTTTCAGAGTTTAATGCACATTACCAGTGTGATGTGTGAGTTCATTGATACACTGTATCTCATTTTGTTTGATTGAATATGGCAATGCTTACTGAAACGTTATTTTGCAATTTTGGAGAAATTATAAAAATTTAAAAAATAATTCTGTTTATGAAAAATAAAGCACTTATAGGGCATGTGAGTGGAATATGTGCTGAAACTGCTGTTCTGTTATGTTAAAGAGATAAAACTGAATAAAACTTTATAAATCTTTCCCTGCATTATGCTCATTATTATGAATGAAATCCTAAATGACACTTTGTATATTTATACAAAGAATTGTTTTCATAACATCTCAGAGGCCTAATGTTAAATTTAGCATCAATAAATTATATTATATCATACTGGTATATGAAGAAGTAGAAAAACTGACAGCTCTTTTAAAATGACTATAATTATGCAACTTAAACTTTGTACGCCAAGTACACTAAAACTACAACTTTCATTAAGTTTAAAAAGTTGAATTATGTTCAAAGTGATTCTGCCAGTACATATTAAATGTGAAGCAAAAACTATTTGGGGAAACAACATGGCACAGAAGCAATGACAGTGTACTATAAACACTGAGTCCTATAAAATAGCTCAGCTGACTTTCTCTCATGCGAGCAGAACCAGAAATGTGTCACTTAAAAATAAAATGCCAGTCTGTAATATAAAAACAAAGCAAACAAATTTTCCCAAAAGTGCAAAGTCAAATCCTTAGTGTTTCAACTTGCCTGGAGCACACTAAAAGCAGTTTTCCACATGATGGATCAATACAAGAAATAAAACTCTGAGATTGAAAATTCTATATATTTTTTCTTCTTAACTTTCCTTCCAGAAAACACAGAATGTATATTTCTTTTGGAATCAGACTATAGTAATCTCTCCATGTTGTTGTCATTTAACAGAGTTTACAGTTGGTAAATATACAGCTTTAATAATCTGTGTACATACAGTACATGTATCTTCAATTCTCCTTACTCTACCCAGTTGGTTATTTTGGGATCTAAATAATAACATTCCAGGAATGTTTTCTGTAGGTTTTTGTAACCAAAAACTAAATTTGTCTGAAAATTTCAGGGAGTTTTGTTTTGTGACAACCTAAAGAGAACGTTCTCTATTTTATTTTGTAACCAAAATGTTCTGGGTACCAAAAGTTGTTAGCTGGGCTGAGTCTCCTTTCTTTGAAAAGAAAGTGTGGGAAAGCTCTGGACTCAAGAAGGAACATGATGTACACTTACTATTAATGTCAAAAGAAAGCAGGGGGTTCCACACAAAAAGGGTGGAAAGAGGTCAAATCAGTAAGCTCTCAGTGAAGACTTTAAAAGTCAATGTTAGGCTGGTTTTGACTGTGACTCTCAATGAAAAGCTTAAAGGTTAAGCTAAATCCTAAGGGGAGACAGTACTGCACCACTGCAAATCCACCTGATGATTTCATAAACCTGCCGAGGTCAGAAGCACTGGATTAATGATAGTTCACGGTCTTGTGGAGACAAAAGACTAGACTTCACAACCATGTGGTTAAAGTCTCCAGTCAGTGGCCACACAGCAATCCCATAGTGCATAGTAATCCTCAATTGCTGAGGTATGACCACGTTATAACCTCTTGCAATTGTTGCAAGAGGTTATAATTATAATTTCTTGCAATTGTTGCAATAGCTACAGAGGAATGTTGCAATTTTGGTTAGGTTTAGATCACATGCATGATGCCAAATGGGCAGCTGTAAGAGGGAAGTGTGCCAAATAAAGAAATCCTTCTTAAAATACACAGTCAGACACAAATGAAAATCATTGGCATGAAACAAAGCGATAAAATTGAATTACAGAAAAAGGTCCTCAAAAAGGTCTGCCATTCACCACAGAATGCCTGTTTTCTATTTGTGAAATTAAATTGTTATAATCCTAACAAGTAAGCAGCTAACAAGCGGTTGGGTATGCAGTGACACTGTGATCACTGTGATCTTAGATCTTTGAGGGAAGGAACAAATATAATTACAGTGCTGTTTTCTGCTTTTCGGCAACTTCAACACCCACTCATTATCCATCTGAATCAAAAGCACATATACTTCAGCCTCCAATTTGGCTGTATACATATGAGAGCCCCACAAAAATAGTTAGAAAAAAATTCATCTCTGCTTGGAAGTTATTCTTGTATAAGACCTTTTACCGAACTAAGTGTGGTTAACTCTTATTCTTTCTTTAACGCTTGTGGTTAACTCTTTCTGGAAAATAATACAGGTACATCTCAAAAAATTAGAATATCGTGAAAAATTTAAAAACTTATTTCAAAAAGTGAAACTTTCATATATATTTTAAATTCGTGACATGTAAAGTGTGACATTTCAAAACTTTTTTGTTTTAATTTTGATGATTAGAGCTTACAGCTCATGCAAGTCAAAATCCAGTATCTCAAAATATTAGAATATTTCTTAAGATCAATCAAAAAAAGGATTTGCAAAGCAGAAAAGTTCAAGCTCTTTAAAGTATGTTCATTTATGCACTCAATACTTTGTCAGGATTCCTTTAGCACAAACTCCAGCATCAGTGAGGTGTGGTATGGGTCACAAAGGGAGGTTACTACAAGGGCCAATGTACTAGCCTCTATTAGGTTTCGAGGGGAAAATTCCAAATTTCTATAGCGCAGGTTTTGTAGGTTATTTTTGTATAGGCTATTTGTTGTTGTTAGCTCTGTCCTAAAACATTACCTTTGTTTAATTTTGTTGTTTAATTAATTGTTTTACAGCTTAAATGACTGTAATAAAACTATAATAAGCTCTAAATATTATAATAAGCTGTTTAATGGCAGGTTCCATTCTGACAACATCCACTGGTAAGATCAAAAATGTAATTTTTTTCTGAGCAGTAGTGAAAATGGGCCCAATATCCTTTTTTTGTAGTTAATACCTACATGTAGTCAAGGTATGTGCTTATATATAGAACATACAGTACATAAATCTACCCTGTGAAATACTGACTGGAACAAAAATCCAAACTCTTTTTGAATTTTTAGAACAAATAACTGTAGCAGCAGTAGTAGTTTCCATGAGCAGTGTTTGACTGAACATAGCAACTGATTAGAAATATCAGAAGTCAATTTTTAATGAGGATAGTGTTCAAGATTGCATGGGATTTAATACTTTACTGGATACTGAAGGATACAGCAAGCAAATGCTTTGAGGACTGTCCCAAAACAGTCTCTGATCGCTTTCCTGGCAAACATCTGAGGGACACATTTGCTATTATATTACAAGCTCTTATAATAATACATTTATGTGAGCTCTGCCACAAACCCCGTTGGCGTGTGTGGCTCTGCAGTGAACATTTGTGTTTCAGTATTTCTGCGCGTGCTGAAATGAGCAGAACAAGTGGTTCCTATTTTTTTTTCACTTTAAACCTTACGATATGCATTAATCTGGGCGATAAACAAATAATAAAACCACTAGTTCAAGAAACATAGTATGGATATTATTATATCTTCTCGCCTGTCGCATTACAATAGTATCCATTAATATTTCAAGATTGATCCGCCCACCCGACGTCAGCTGGATTGGACTTGGATTGTGACCACCAAAAGAAAGTAAACTGTCGAAGTTTATATTCAGAACTACAAAGATAAGAACAGCTTTCTAAAGACACGTGTTCCAGGTTTAGGCTATAGCTGATATAACCATTATATCATATTGGTTAAAATATAAAACCATTTGTCAGGATGAACGAACCAGAAAACACATCCAGATGTCAAAGGTGCTTGAGATGTTTTAGAAGTTTTTTACCTGTGCACTTTATAAGAGAAATTGTAAACTTATGCTGTCTAGCTCTGCCTGTGGTAAGTACAGTACTACGCCCTCGTTTGATTATTTTAAATCTAAATCTAAACTGGTTTAACTGATTAATGTTAGAACTGTTCTATAAGCATTATTATTTTAACCAGTATTTGTACCTACATCAGTTTATCATCCATAAAAGTGAAGAGTGTCTTCTTGAGCCCCGTTTAGCTATGTCAGAGGTGTCCAATCCATCAATCATAGTTTAGTTCCCTAATAATACACACCTGAACCAGCTAAGCAAAATGTTTAAGATTATTAGAAACTTCCTGATGGGAGACTCGAAGCTTTCCACTTTCCAGCTCAAGCAAATGCTTCGCAAAATGACCTGCTGGTCAAAACATTTTTATTTTATTTTCTCTGGTATGAGAATTTATGCTTTCTACTACCTGTAACAAATTAAAAAATAGCAAATAAATGGAAAACTGCTTTCTTTGAAAAACAGCCAGCAAAAGCAGTGTAATAGTATCGTTTTGGTGTAAATAAATCTTAATATAAAACAATCTTTTGAGTTTTAATTGAGCTAGCATCACAGAAATGGCATGCTGCTAAACTTTTATTATTCACCGACCATGTGATCCATGTCTCTGTGTTTTCTTCTCATAGTTTCTGTCCTATCTTTTCGACTATTTAATTATTTTTGTGAGCACTGTGTTCTGTGGGCACCTGGGAAAGGTAGAGCTTGATGGCGTGACTCTTGCCACAGCTGTGAGTTTTATATATTTATCTCCTCTTTAACTGATATGTGTAATGTAATTTTAAATATATTTTTAAAAATAAACGATTAATGAGAGTTCATTGTGTTTTCACCAACAGGTCATCAGTGTTATGGGTATTGGTATTGGCTATGGCTTGTCCGCAGCATGTGACACACTTATTTCTCAGGTAGAAATTAGTTTTCCTGTTCATTCACATCTAAACAAATATAACCATTTTTGTTTAGATTTTTTACATTGTTACGCTGTCTTTTGCAGGCTTTTGGAGCTGGTAACTTGCATCTAGTTGGTGTTATAACTCAAAAAGCCGTTTTAATTCTGCTGCTCGCATGTTTGCCATGCTGTGCTTTTCTTATCAATACAGAGTCAATATTACTGCTTGTAGGGCAAAGCCCAGAGGTTGCCAGGTGAGCACTATTCAAGATTGTAATTAGCAGATTGGCACATACTGACCCTGAAATAACAGCTTTATGGAACATATTCATGTGCTCAACAGGAATTAGTTATTAAAGATGAAACAGGCTACAACATAACCTCAGAACTGTTATTCTGTTTCAGAGTATCTCAGCTGTATGTGGACATTTTTTTGCCTGGTCTTCCGGTATGTACTTCCATTATGTAAAAAAGTGATCCCCACTTCAATGTTACACACACTCCTATTTTGTCACGTCTCAAATGTACTAAGTGCTTAAAAGAAAAGCCTCTCCTTTTTGGTCTAATGGTTGGCTCTCAGTGTAACACAATTATTTTTGTCCCAGGCTGCTTTTATGTTCATTATTGAAGCAAAATATCTACAGAATCAGGTATGAGAAAGACATTAAAATGTAATGCTCTGTGAAAGCATGAATGTGAAACTTAATGAACTTTTTGAAACTTAATAAACTTAGTGAAACTTTCATTACAGGGAATTATTTGGCCCCTGGTCATTACCGGAGTAGTGGCAAATGTCCTAAATGCTTTAATCAACTATATCTTCCTCTTTGTCCTGGACATGGGTGTTCCGTGAGTTTCCATAATATTTGCTGTTAAACTACGCCACAGAAAGTAGCAAGAGAACTTACTGACCATGTGTATTTCATCTGCAGTGGATCAGCAGCTGCTAATACAATCTCACAGTACAGCTTGGCGATCATATTGTTTATCTACATCCGATACACGGGTCTTCATAAGGATACTTGGCCTGGTAAGTTGGTGAGAAATCTGTTATTATGTGACCTCTGTGTGTGTATGCAACAGTCACTGCAAGCTGATCCAGTTGACAGATACAATATAAAGCATGTCTGTATTGCTGTATAGGTTGGTCGATGGAATGTTTGCAGGAGTGGGACTCATTCTTCCATCTGGCCATTCCAAGTATGCTCATGATGTGTGCAGGGTGGTGGACTTATGAGATTGGAGGACTGCTGTCAGGTTAGAGTGCACACTTGTCATTTGTTTAGTATTACTGGAGTTGATATTGGAGTTTATAATAATAATAAACTATATAATTAAAAACCTACCATAAAAATTACAGAAATAACATGATTTTAAAATATGTAAATGTACGTCAGCACTGATAGACTTGTGGACAGCGCGTTGACATACAGCGGCGTTGCGCTATGAGCGTTCACTTCCTGTCAGTTCTGATCTATCCTATCATAATAAAAGGCAAAAATGCAAATAATAAGTCTTTAAAAAAAATATGAAAATGTATTTTCTTTGATTATTAGTTTTTTTAAATGTTTCTGATAATATGATTGTACGATAGCATAAAATTTGTGCTGTCAAACGATTAATCGCGATTAATCGCATCCAAAATAAAAGTTTTTGTTTACATTATATATGTATGTGTACTGTGTATATTTATTATGTATATATAAATACACACACAATATACTGTATATATTTTGAAAATATTTATGTTTATACATTAATATTTTAATATTCTTATATTTTATATTATAAATAAATATATTTAATATATAAACATATTTTTCTTAAATATATACATGCATGTATTTATACAGTCATGGCCAAAAATATCGGCACCCTTGGTAAATATGATCAAAGAAGGCTGCGAAAATGAATCTGCATTGTTAATCCTTTTGATCTTTTATTTTTTTAAAATAAAAAAAAATTAACCTTTCGTTGGATAACAATTTAAAATTGGGGGAAATATCATTATGAAATAAATGTTTTTCTCTAACACACATTGGCCACAATTAACGGCACCCTTTTTTCAATACTTTTTGAAACCTCCATTTACCAGTTTAACAGCTCTAAATGTTCTCCTATAATGCCTGATGAGGTTAGAGAACACCTGACAAGAGATCAGAGACCATTCCTTCATCCAGAATCTCTCCAGATCCTTTAGATTCACAGCTCCATGACGGTGCCCTTCTTCTCTTCAGTTCACCTCACTCATTTTCTATAGGGTTCAGGTCAGAGGACTGGAATGGCCATAGCAGAAGCTTGGTTTAGTGTTCAGTGACCCATTTTTGTGTTGTTTTTAAGGTTTGTGTTTGGATTATTGTCCGGTTGGAAGATTCAAACATTGCCCATTATAAGATTTCTAACAGAGTCAGTCACTTATTGATTTTTTATTGATTGGTATTTGATAGAATCCATGATGTCATGTGTCTAAACAAGATGTCCAGGACCTCCAGCAGAAATATAGGCCCACAACATCAAAAATACAGCAGTATATTTCATTGTACACATGGGGTACTTTTTATCCCTGTGTTCACCAAACCCATCTTGAGTGTTTGCTGCTAAAAAGCTCATTTTCTAGTTTAATTTGACCATAGAAGCCAGTCCCATTTGAAGTTCCATTCTGACCCCGAGACTCAACTATCTTCTGCAATTCTCCAGCTGTGGTCCTTGGAGAGTCTTTAGCCACTCAAACTCTCCTTCTCATCATGCATTAGGACATGCATGGCTGCCTCTTCCAGGCAGTTTCGTAACATTTTATGTTGATTGGAAAATCTTAATTATTGCCCTGATGGTGGAAATGGGAATTCATAATCACTCTGGAGTGCTCAAAATTGTGAATATGAATGGGAATATACTTCAGAGATATTTTCCTCATAAGAATTTCTAGGGGTGCCAATGTGTATTTGAGAAAAACATTTATTTCATAAAGATATTTCCCCCCATTTTAAATTCTTATTATCCAATGAAAGGTTAGATTTTGTGAATTTTTTTAATAAAAGATCAAAAGGATTAACAATGCAGATTAATTGTCACAGCCTTCTTTGATCATATTTACCAAGGGTGCCGATAGTTTTGGCCATATATATATATATATATGTATATATATATATATATATATATATACATAATAAATATACACACGTATATTATGTAAATAATTTTGGATGCGATTAATCACGATTAATCATTTGACAGCAACTATATACAATTTATATAACATAAAATGTATTTTTAAAACTACTCTTACAGCAAACAAATGAATGTGAATTAAATTGAACAAAAAACGAATCACTCCAAGGCACTTGAAATTATGGGTGACACCCTAATGAAGGCTTGTTAGCTTCAATGCATCGGTACACTTGTGTGCTATTTTTAATGTAAAGCCATGTGAATAAAGTTTTAAATTTTTACTATAATTTCTAGTGCCTTGGAGTGATTTGTTTTTTGCAGAATTTAGAAATCCCACTTTCAAAAAGCACAGATTTATGGACTTTATACCACAGCAGCATTTTATGCATGTTTTTGATGTATGGTTTAAATTTAATTCTACTTTCTGAAATTCTAAATTTAATTGAAATTCTGCATCCATTTCAATTCATATTTGACTCTAAATGAACCCTGTTCCTGACCTTTTTTTCTTCTTCTTTTTTAACATTTTTTTATGGCAGGTCTGATAAGTGAAGTGGAGCTCGGAGCTCAGTCAGTTGTGTATGGACTGGCAAATATTGCATACATGGTATATATCTATTAGTGTGAAAGTGTTTTATGTCAAGATTGTATGAACAATTTAAGTCAGTGGCCTGTGTTCAGTTCCCTATAGGGTTTAGTGTAGCTGGCAATGTGAGAGTGGGCAATGCCATGGGAGCAGGAGATGTTGCTCAAGCCAAGCTCTCTGCCAAACTCTCTATCATTTGTGCAGGTAATACTAAGAAAGAACAAAGATTTTAGATTCTGCTTACACAAATCAGTAGCTTATGCCTGTATACCTAGCTAGTACAGTAAACTAATTTAATACGATGCTAAAAATATTTTATTTTCAGTCTTTGTTGCAGTGATTCTGGCAACTGTCGTTGGTTCTTCAAGGAATGTAATTGCTTATATCTTCACAAATGACAAGTGAGTGTTCTTCCTGAGTTAAAAACATTTGCTTCTTAACTACTTTTCATAAATTATCTCTGTACATTTCTCCTAATATCATTAGTACTTAAGTGGCAACTCCAGAATGAACTTTGCTCATGTAGTACTTTAAATATGAACTTTATGTTTTTAAGGCATTTCAAAATCTTTGTTAAGAAGAGGTTTTAGAATAACATTAGTACAGATACAAACAAAAAGTTAGTCATTTATAGTATACATTTTTTAATTCATTGTAATATATTTTGCATCTATAATTAACATAAAATTATCCTGCTTTAAAAAAGAAATAAAATAATTTAAAGCCACAAAATTCAAAGCCTCAAAGTCATAAAATATGTAAAAGTGTTACTTTGAAAACAGCATTTTGAGAAAAACAAGACTAATATTGGGGCAATTGTTTTCTTTCCTTCCTCTCACAGAGACATCACAATGAGGGTTGCCACGGTAATGGTTTTATTTGCTCCTTTCCATCTTCTTGATGCCACAGCGGTAAGTCATTAGCAGAGTTGTGTTAGAGCACTCACAGCCCTCATTAGTGTTCATAACAATACTGACAACATCAACACAGTGATCCAGAAAGTTGAGTTCAAACCTTAATTATATTGGATGTTATCCTTTATACTCAAACTCATCTGAAACTACACTGCATAGGGTCATCTGGGGAGAAAATATAAAGGATTTTCTTCCTTCAAACCAACCAGGCTGCAGGTGGCAGTATAGTGAAAGGTCTGGGCAAGCAGAAGATTGGGGCAGTCTGCAACCTTGTTGGATATTATGCTGTTGGCTTTCCTGTTGGTATATCCCTGATGTTTGCTGCAAAATGGGGAATTTTTGGTAAGGCATTAATGCAATGTAATTTTTTATCAATTACATATTACATTTTATTATTATTTTTATTACTGTTAAACACAATGTATTATTATTAAGCTTATTTATTATATGTAATTAATATTTTTTTATCTTAATATTAATCAATTGAAATAATAATAATACACAAACATAATAAATTGTATCTAATATTTATAATTATATTATTATATTTAATTATTAGTTTTTAATTTAAATAAATGTATTTATTTACATTATTATATTTATTTATAATTGTATCTAATTTATATTAGAAATGTATATGATATACATTAAAATATCATTCAAAACATTTTTATATGATTTAATATATTTATTGATATTTATTAATATTAAAATATAACAGTAAAACATTAATATATTAAATTATATTTAAAATATTTTTAATTTATATTAAAATACAAATATAGCATTTTATAATTATATATTTTTTTATTTTTTTACTCTGTGTTGCATTCTATCCATTCCTCTAATCTTCTCAAGGTCTGTGGACTGGCCTGTTAATTTCCGTCTTCCTTCAGTCAGTGTTCCTCATTGCTCTTCTTTTCAAACTGAACTGGAAGAAAGCCTCTGAAGAGGTGAGGAATATAGGATTTCCTTCCATTAAAAGTTGATTTAGTCCTTTTACAGTGCACTTAAGTGACACTTTTCACTGATCTACTGATGAACTTTTTACTTTCCAGGCACAGATCAGGGCGGGTGTACTGACGAGAGGGACAGATGATGGTAATATGTTTGTTGTGACACTAACAACTCAAGAAGTTTGATTTTATTTAATGAGGCATGCTAATAAGGGTCATTTTCTTGACAGGTGAGCTAGAGGACGGCGGATATATTGAGGGCTGTGATGCGAATAATGATATGGACGGGCTTGTAAATGAGGTGACCGAAGTGCTAGTTGCTACAGTGAAGGTGCAGCTGCCACTGAGTGTGTTAGTGTTGCGCCGCGGTCTGGCTCTGGCAGCTATGCTAGCGCTCCTCGCTGCTGGACTTTCTGTTAAGTTCTTTCTAACAAGATGATGTTATAATAGCTGAAGGACTGGTACTGGGAAATGGTAGAGTGTCTTAAAGCAGACAGAGAATCCAGCCAGTGCATGTCTTAGGCTGCCATCCAAAAGCAACCAGTGCAACATGTCCATTATGTCCACTTTGTACTGTATCTGCAAGGCAGGGGAGGCCTGTCAGGCACAAAGCGGGGGCAGCTTTCTGGGATTTCAGACAATGTCCAGGCATTAAATATCAAGGACATGTTTTGTTAACATGACATTGGGTATGCCATTTTGTACTTACTCATTTTGTATTAATGTTTATATTTATTTATGTAAATATATTTATTAATATGTAATTTACTCTTGTTAAACAAAAACAACCTGTACAATCCCAAATTCTACAATAAATCCAGCATATAAGGCTATTTTCTCATTCCCACATGCTCTCACATCTTTATCATCTCATGAATTTAATTTTAAAAAAGCAAATGTGTTGCCACAAACACAAATGACAAACATGAATATCAGGAACCTTTTTAAATGAATGTCATTTCATTGAAAGCTGAAATGCACAAAAATCTACTTTTTGCACGCTGGTGTCATTGAAGCCACCGTGAAATTACCATTCAGTATCCTTATTTATGAAATAATGCAGTTTTTATTATAAATGATTTATCAGTGCACATAATTTTTTATGCATATAATTCATGTGTACTGATAAAATTAATTTAAACGTACAACCTCTCATTAAGATCTCAGCAATTAGCAAACAATAATGATCCAATCAATTCCAAATGGACAAAATCAAGTCCCACCCTACTTTTTTTTTTTTTTTCAAAAACATTTAACTCAGACATATATTGCAATATGAAAGAAAAGACTATCACAACTTTTGTTAACTGAGACCATGCCACATTGCAATTATGACTATCACATAGATGCTGTTGGATTCCACGCTAGACCAACATGCCAGGATCTGGGGATGTGCATTTTGTATTACATTTTTGACCTTAGATGACCTGGCTCTGAATATAGCTGATATAAAAAAATAACCCAAGACACTCTCTATATAATGGGATAGTGATTTATTGACTCAGGGATTGCCATTTGTGATGATAAGCTGGTCTAAATCAGCTATGTGCAATCTTTGCAGCTGTTTGAAAGTATGAATGAATGAATGAAATCTAATTATAGATTATCTTTTTACAATAAAAATAGGGAGTGCTGAAACCCCTGACTGCCCATCACAGGGCATGTATGTTTTTATATGTCTTGTTCAATTTAAATCATGTCACTGACTTTATCAGTTCCAATGAAACAACCCCCACTAATATCACTCTTTGCTCCCTGCAGCTGAATTACCCTTCCACGTGGACACTTACCTGAAAAAGCCCAGAGTTACAATCACATCAGACTGTTTAACCAGGAAAATTCCTATGATTAGTTAATCTTAATGGCCTACAGGTGGATCAAACATTTACATATAACAAGTTAGCAACAAACAATATGACAGCACAGCTATGGAGAGGCATATCAGCATACAGTGCCATGCGAAAGTATTCATACCCCTTAATCTTTTTTTTTTTTCACATTTTATGTTGCAGCCTTATGTTAAACTGCTTTAAATTACTTTTTTTCCCACATCAATCTACACTCCATACACCATAATGACAAAGCACAAAACAGGTTTGTAAAATCTTTGCAAATTTATTAGAAATAAAAAACTGAAATGATTCCATAGCATAAGTATTAATACCCTTTTCTGGGACACTTGAAATTCAGCTCAGGAGCACTCATATCACTTGTAGATGTTTCTACACTTCGAGTTGAGTTAAACTGTGGCAAATTCATTTGAATGAGTATGATTTGGACAGGCACGCACCTCTCAGAAAAGGTTTAACAGCTGATAATGCATATCAGAGCCCTGAGGTCAAAAGAACTGCCTGTAGAGCTCAGAAACAGGTTTGAGTCAAGCCACAGAAAAAATTCTGCTTCATTGAAGTTTCACAGAATCATGTACTCTCTATTACCCTTAATGGAAGAAGTTTGAAACAACCAGGACTCTTCCTAGAGCTGGCCTCCTGACCAAACTGAGCAATTGATGGAGAAGGCTCCATGATCATATATGCAGATGGGAGAAACCTACAGAAGGACAAACATCACTGCAACACTCCACCGATCTGGGTTTTATGGCAGTGTGGCCAAACTCAATCCTCTCCTCAGTGAAGACAAAAGAAAACACACTTGGAATTGACAAAAAAGCACCTAAAGGAACCTCAGACTCAAGATTGAGAAACAAGATTCTCTGGTCTGATGAACCTCAATTCTAAGCATCATGTTTGAAGGAAGCCAGCTCTGCTCATCACCTGCAGAGTACCGTCCCAAAAGTAAAGTGTGCTGGTAGCAGCCTCAGTTTATGCACAAAGTACGGTGGCCGAGAGAGCTCAACGCGCTGCAACTTCAGAAAACACATGCAAATAGAAAAAGCACCAGCAAATCAAGAAAACTTATTCATTAATTTGACAGCAGGTTCTGCAAATGCTCACAACACGAACAAATAAAGAAACGCAATGCAAATGCTCACAACACAACCAAATAAAGAATTTTATTTGCAACGCGTTTCTTTGCTTGGTTGTGTTGTGAGCCTTTGCAGTGCGTGTGTTGCCAAATTGATGAAGTTGTTTTCTAAATTTGCAGGTGTTTTTTTTACTATTTGCAGTGCGTTTCTTTATTTGGTTATGTTGTGAGCATTTGCAGCACCTGCTGTCAAATTGATTATGTTGTTTTCTTAATTTGCAGGTGTTTTTTTCTATTTGCAGCGTATTGAGCTCTCTCAGCTATATAGGCAGGCAGGATTCCTTAGGAAGGTTCCACATGAAATTGACAGCATTTGCTTTGAGTTTCCACCATGTTTAATAATACAGATTTCTCAATATATGACAGTCAAAGCGGCCTTATAGAATGTCTTCTTTTTGGCAGCATTTCTCCAGCCGCCTGACTAGAAATGTCAACTGAAGAGATTATATGACTGTGTCACTGGGGAACAGACCTTTTCCTGCTAAGCTGCTCGATTTTCTTACTATGCGGACTAATGCTGTGGACAAAGCAAGTGCACACAGAATAAAAATATGATCACCTGTCTAGGTCACAATATACAGCCTGAGACCAGTGTGAAAATGCTTCTACTTTTCTAATTCAAAACAATTTCTTCATTATCTCTCATGTTCACAGCTAGAGATATTCATAGTTAATCTATCTGAGGTCCAGGTTTCAAACGATACTGACTACATGGGATTGGCTGTGGTAAAGTTTGAGTCCAAAGTCAAATTTGCACCAGCACCATAAGATACCTCAGGTAAAGGCAAAATGAGATGGACGGCTATCCCTACAGCTAGGATGAGAAGAGCAGCGAGGGTGGTCAGACTCCTCCTGAGGATCAGCTGGGCGGTAGAGAGCAGAACTGCGGGCCTTTCCTCCACTTGAGTCACGTCTGGACCCTCGTGCACCACAGTATGGTTGAGCCCCTCACCGTGGTCTTGAGAACTCACAACCACATATCCATTCCCAATCTGAAACTATAAGATCCCATTCTTGGACTGTAAGCTTTTTTTTTTGTCTACACAATCAATGTAAATGAGGTACAATTATGTTTTTGACCCAAATGACTTTCATTATATGGACACGACTGTTGAAACATTCTTCATAATATCTTAATCTCTTCTTTATCTTTATCTTAAAGTCATAGACAGTTATCATAGGAACAACATGAGGATGAGCAAATAACAATTTTCTTTCCCTTTAAAAGTGTGTGTATGAAAATCAGCAGAGATCATTGAATGGATACATTTTTTAGCATGTTATTTTGTTTTTAGTTAATGCATTAAACTTCTAGTTCTTGTTGATTATTTAAAATAAAAACTACAAAGACAGAAAAATACCTCTGCATTGAGCACCACCTGGTAGAAGCTGTTGTGATGGTTCGGGATCAATGCTCCATTTGCAGCTCCATTTGCACTCTTTCCTGTACGTTCAATTGCCTTTAAAAGAGAAAGAACCTCTTTTAGTCATCAATTCAGCACATGATCATGAGCAGTATAATTAGAAGAAAGGTGCCATTTTAATAGACCTGATACGCCTACGTCTTCTGTCATTTTCTTCCAGTTTAATTTGAAAATAGCCACAATGAAAAACATCGCGAGCAAAAATACTGCAATGAGGAGGCCCAGCCAAAAGCCTGAAAGAGCAGGGAATAAATAATTGTAAATATTAAAAGGTTCCCAGTAATCGAATACAAGTGATTGTGACAAGATCCAATATGATGCATTTAGACGAACCAGCAACTTGTAATTTAGCTGTGAACATCAAAACAATGCTCGATGGGAGTCCAATGCAGTAGTAGCCAAAGAGGTTATCAATAGCGGCTATCTTCTGCTGCCCTGTGCCAAGAAGAATGCCCATGCCAACACCCTGAAAGAAAACAAAACAAAACTGTAATACAGGAACTCATAATATACACAAATACACACAAACCAACCAAAAAAATTACATATAATATAACATGAACTTAATTTCTGGCAATATTGTCAGCTTGATTGCACAGACACTATTTGAAGAGAACTGAACTGAGCTGGATGATATCACTAAATCAACAATGAACTGACTTTAACTGAAAAATGGACTGTTTATTATTATCCTCCTGCATTATCCACACACTGTTTTCCTGTTTAACGCTGTAAAGCTGCTTTGAAACAATCTGTATTGTAAAAAGTGCTATATAAATAAAGGTGACTTGACTTGACTTGAATATTCATTTTAATACAGTAATTGCACACAGGCACATATATATTACATACATTTTATTTCAGTTATTTCAGTCATTTTTTTAGTTAATAATAACTAAAACAACTAAAAATAATGAATCCAAATTTATGAAAATATACAGACATTTAAAACAACATGACAAAAACAACAAAATTATATTTAAAAATTATATTTAAAATTGCTAAAATAAAATACAATTTATACATTTTAAACATTAAATATAAAATAATTTAAAATTTAACAAAAACTATGATAGTATATCAATGATAGTAAAATAATACTGCAACAAAGGCATCATAAGTTGGGCTTCTATAGTTCAATTCATGCTAAAAAGTTTCTGAAGACTGGTTCTATTAACTAAAAGGCAGGACTTTCATTCCTACACTCCTATACTTCTGCATGACAGATTCTCCCACTCATTTTAATACAGGTGGTCCATTCTCCTCTCTTTATATACTGTCACTGGTAAAAATGTTTAAAAAAATGAGGGACAAAAGTTGCGTTGAACTTACCAGTATTCCATTAAAGAACTGAAGAGGGCAGTAGATGTTCAGTAGGTGAGACACAAGTTCTACTATAGCCCTAAATATGACAAACATCACAAAATGGATAATTGTGTAAAAATGGATAAACCCAGCTAGTTGACATTGTATCTGTTAAATCTTAATTCTTAATTTGAAGACTGGAGTGTTTACAGATTTGTTAAAGTGTACTTATGCCAACAAACCTTTTTTGTGTGTGTGTATGTGCTTGACATAATGAGAAAAGTGGCTTACTCATCGGAAATGAATATGTAGCCAATGACTGTTTTTGTCGAGCCCAGAACAAAACCTTGAAAGATTACTATAACAGCTGGGGAACAAAATGAACGTGTTTACATGATATCAATTGGTGCCACATATGACTGTCTAAGTGTTATGACAGGCTTGCGAATGATTGATATGTAATGTTTTTACCTGCACTGATGAGAGACACCTTGCTGGTGAGGATGGCAGCAGCTGTTTCCCCAGCTCCAAGTGCGTTTCCCACACGAACGCACGCTGCACCTTGCATTCCTAATGGGATCTGGCATATAAGAAAGGAGGTGAACAAAAACAGCATCATAATAAAAAGGAAAAGGCACATTTTGTATGATAATATGAATATTCTCAGATCATCCAAACACACCATGTAGTTGATGTACGCCAGCATTAGAACCACGTGTTGAGCAGCCAGGTCCACCTCACTCAGCATTCCTCATAGGAAGAGGAGAGTTCATGAAGTTCATGAAGGAATGATTCAATGTAAAAACAACAGTAAAAGCAAACTGGTTAAGTATACAAACATAAACATATTTATTTTCTGTACTGTGAATATGCCAGTGTTATTTTAGCATCATTGAGATACTATAATAGTTTTATGGTTTTAGTTCACTAGTATAACCATGGAATGTACCTGCCAAGAAGCCTCCAACTTCATAGATCCACCATTCAAAACAGGTCATCAGTGTGCTGGGAATGGCCAGCTTCATGTAGGACCCCCAATCCTGCAAGGCTTCTGAAGACCACCCTTTTGGAGAAAAAGGAAAATAGTAAGAAATGAGCCACAGAGCAACTATTTTCCCCCAAGCTCTATGAAAAGAAATTTTAAGTCTGAGTGTGTTTTGAACCTTCACACAGGGACCTGCATTCAGAAGTAAATAAGCAAATGTAGCAACGGTATACTAACTTTTCAGCTATACGAAAGGTTGTGTTTTTAAAATTGTGTAGGTTGTCCAGTAACAAGCTCAACAAGCTGCATGGAAATGTTTTTTTTTCCAGAAAAAAGATTAAAATAACAAAAATGTAGCTTGACTAGGTAGTTTACAAATAGGCAAAAAAGTAGCTTTGCAAACTAGTTTCAAAGTAACATCCACAAAACTCACCTCCCCAAGTTTTTTCATGGAGCCTCTGCCAGTGGATGAAACAAAACAGGGCAATACAATTAAAAACCTGAGCAAAGGTGTTTGCAGCAGCAGACCCACTAAAAATGAACAGAAAAATATGAAAATATTGAAAACCAAAGACATGTGAAAAATCACATAAATAATATGGAAAACATTTATACTCACTAGACTCCAAAATCCCACCAGTACAGCAGAAAGTAGTTCACTATCACATTGGCAACTGCAGATGCGTACATCTGAGGCTTGATCACTCCCTACAGAGGGTTCATGAGCATGGCATCAACAACATACAAGAACTGAATGCAATTATTAAGTTGTTCATTTACTTAATAATTTGATGTACCTGGTTCTGAAGATATGACAGTTGCAGCTGATACAGAAACATGGCCTGTAATATAGACATGGGACAGGATGAGGATGAACAGCAATGTATACAATGTATATAATTATTTGATTTGAGTTAATCTGGGTTGGAAATTCAATCCATAATCATCCATTAGTGGACCTTACCGGAATTGCTGGCAAATATGCAACCACATACAGCTGTGCAATCCTGAGAGAGAGAAAGTGTCAGTCAGTCAGTCTCCATAGTGTACTCTAGTGCATCAATGTTCAGTTTAAGCATTCAACAGTCAAAATCAATCCAAATATGTTCAGTCGGTGTGTGTTAAAGAGTGCGCCAGTCACCTGGCCACCTCGGGGTCCTGCCCCAGATAGAGAAGGAGAGGCTGAGTGTTCACAAGCAAAGCCCAGCAGGGCAAACTGAAGAGCGTCAGAAATAGGATGCCTCTCTGCAGGATAACGCCTACACGGAGAAGGTTCGTACTCCCGAATGTCTGAGGGCAAGATGCTATTGACTATTAGTTATTTTACTATACACTCTTAGAAAACAAGGTACAAAACCTTCACTGGGACAGTACCTTTTCGAAAGGTATTAACATGTACTCTTTGGGAATGTAAGTAAATAAACATTCATTTGTAATTTAAAGTACTAATATGAACTTTTAAGGCACTGTTATATACCGTTATGGAGATAAATAAGGTACAAAAATGTACATTTTAGATTTTTTACCTTCGCTTCAGTGAAAGCTTTGTACCTTTTACTCTGACGTGCGGTAATGGTTTGGGGGAATCAACCTAAGAATGTCTTATGAATGTTGACATTAAATTTTTTTATTTGAACAATTACTTTAACTAATCTATAATGGAAATAATGCATAAAACCTGCTATTTATGTCAATTTCTTTGCATAATGTTATACAGCATTTAATCTATAGGGAATGCAAGACAATATAACAATTGAGAATCATTTGTATTCTAATGCCTTTGAAGTATTTTTACATAAACACGACAAGTTATTTATAGACATTAGATTAGACGCCATATTGAATTTCACACAGATGAGAATGAGGCTCTGACGGATAAACTAACAGCAAGCACTGAGTAAAACTGATGGATAACAATTTTCACATCTGTTTATGGAGTTTTTGTCGACTGAAAGCTTTTTTCAGAAAGTCATTTTGTCAGCTGAACAGTCGGTATCTTGTTAAACAACAGTACAAGCCCCATTAAACACACTGTTTTCATTACTGTCAAAAATTGTGTGATTCATGGTAGTCCTTTCATTATTTATTTATTTATTTTTTCATTTAAAGCTTTTGGTTTATTATTTTAAGCAGTTGGAGTGCTATTTGTATATAAGTGTCACATGCCAAAGCAAGTCCCAACCCCATCGCTGCAGCTGTTACATTTATTGTCTGGAAAACAAATTGAACACATCTTGCTTAATGCTATATTGCACATCTTCATAATGTGGTCCATAACACATATTGGGCGGCAGAAGTTTTGAATCAAACATATCTTACAGCTGAGGCCATGGCCTAACCTGCTAGCACAGTGTTCCCCAGGTGGCCACAGAACATTGTCACCACAAAGAAAAGGAGGAAATTCAGGAACCGGCACACAAGCTAAGAATACAAACCAAGAAATATTTAGCACAAAATGAAGATGAAAGTTCTGGACTGTGAAAGTACATAGTCCCATGGATGAAAAACAAAGCACCTCTGTGAAGATTCATGAGAGAATTTTGTTAGTAACCAATTTCTTTAACTGATCTTCTTTTGGTAATATCCCGTACTCTTAATGTGATTTCCAATCTATTTATGACAGGCATATTTTTATACAGTATTTATTTTATGCAAGATGCAAGACATATCATACATTATTATGGATGCATTTAACAATCAAGAATCAACTCATCCAGGATTAATTTATATTCAAATGGACATGCATGAAGACATAATACAAACTCTACCCAAAACAGATCATGGTCTATTCAGTAATGGATCATTTTTGTATAAGTGGCTGCATTTCTCTGCCAGCTCTCTACTATTCATACAAAACAAACACAGCACATTATCATGATGTGCATGTGACAGACTCCTCACCAGGGGTCCAGTCATGTGCAGGATTTGGTATAGCTCTTCTCTATACACCAGAGGGATGCAACACCACATGAAACCACAGCAAAACAACTTGGCACTGGGCTCCATTGACACGGCATCAGTTCTGGGACTCGAGGCGTTCATGATCTTCTCAGTTGTGATCCTCGAAGACGCTGTAAGAGGCCTGGCTTTGCTTCTTAGACTGTAAGGGGTCCTCCTACCACAGTTCATTCTTCAGGTCCGCATTCAGCACCTTTGAAGGCTAACTGATTAACTGAGGTGAAGACAATGAGAAGCTTTGATTTAATCCAAAGGATGGGAGGAGGATGTTTTCAATCCTGGCGCAGAGTTGCATTGTGTGACGATAGATTGTTTCACAAGATCAATCAGTTATTTTAAAAATCTAATTACAAGTTGATTAACAACTGTATTTACAACATATAAATGTAATAAGTAATGATTGTATTTAATATAGCCAGTATTGAGTTGTGTTGAATATTTATAGTGTATTTAACAGCAGAAGAACTATGTAACCCATCCCCGAGTTACAGCTGGCTCTAGCTCCACCACAACAACAAAGTTACTACTTTGAAAAAAGCTTTACTTATTACTTATTTGTTACAGAAGGACGCGGACAGAGAGATGGATAAAAAAACTGGGGTTTATTGTCAAACATGTGAGCTGCGATGAGTGAATCAGGTAAGTGGTGAACTTGGAGGTCTTCGGTGATCTGTAGAAAGGTTAACTTGACAATCTTCTTTTGACAGAACGCGGGGTACTGGAGGAGACACACACCTCACACGGATGGCAGACTGGAAGGAACGCAGGAGCAGACTGACTGGAGAACGTCGGAGAACACACTCGGGAGGAAACACTGCAGGTAAGTAGACAAGGAGATAAGTAGTAGGTATAGCGCTGTGATCGCTATAGCAGTCCTCTTCGCTTGAACGAGACCGGACACTGAGTGCTTGGAGGTGTGTGTCTTTATGGCGTGACTGATGAGTGACATGATGATGTGCAGGTGCGTGTGATCAGTATTCAGGTGAGGGAGTGCGTTGTGATTGGCTAGTCACAGAGCCTGGCAGATCTGTGACATTATTGTTATACTTAAATTATTGACTTATTGTATCACAGCTTGGTGGAACGTTTAGTAGTGGAGTGTTCTCTGGAGTACATATGAAAACTCTATATAGCATTCGCAAAAAAAAAAAAAGACAGAAAGAAAGAAAGAAGTAATAAAGTATTGAAGTATTCAATTTTTATGAAAATACTAAAGTAAAAAAACACTAAAAAATTACTATTAAAATTCTCACAAAAATATTTTTAGCAATTGGATGCATTAAATTGGTTAAAAGTGACATTAAAGACTTTTACATTGTTACAAAAACATTTGAACTCATTTCATCAAATAATCCTGAATAAATGTATTATGGCTCATACAAAAATATTAAGCAGTTCACATTGAGCAAAATTAAGCATATTAAGCAATAATAAAGCTGTTCATCATTGACGATAAGAAATGTTTCTTGATCAGAAAATCAGCATATTAGAATGATTTCTGAAGGATCATGTGACACTACAGATTGGAGTAATCATGCTGAGAATCCAGCATTGCCATCACA
Organism: Barbus barbus; assembly: GCF_936440315.1. Lineage (NCBI taxonomy): Eukaryota > Metazoa > Chordata > Actinopteri > Cypriniformes > Cyprinidae > Barbus > Barbus barbus. Next base: position 11,889,189 of record NC_136762.1, on the reverse strand, counting down.
GGAATAAATTACATTTCAAAATATATTAAAAGAGAAAACATTTAAACTGTAATCATTTTTCACAATATTGCTGTTTTTACTGTATTTTTTATCAAATAAATGCAGTCTTGGTGAGCATAAGAGATGTCTTTAAAACATTAAACAATACAGGGTGTAAAAGCTTATATATATACTTTGCATAAAACTTATGCTACTAAATCATAATCTCGTTCTCAGGTTTTTGATACTCCACATGACCTTTGGTCTTTTCACTTTCAATGACCTTCAGATTACAATGACAAATATTTTTGCCTTATGCATGCCATTTGCATATTATCTCTCTTTTCCTCTTTTTCACATCCCCCTCCATTAACCCATATGAAATGATTCATCCAGCTGCTCTTTCAAGCTAGAGCCACAAACAGACTTTAACATTTAAAATACTTTAACATTTAAAAGCCAAGATTTGTTTATCATTACAACTGGCTTTCGATTGTTGTTTGCCGGTAATGTCGCTGTAATTTTAGATCTATTTTGGTTTGTTTCTTCATATAGTACATCTCACAGCCAAGATCATTTACAAACAAATCAGTGAATCATCAATCAGGTTCCAAGAATCAATTTCATGAGTGACTAATACCTAAACTAACGTATATTAGACTCACATGTGTTGGACCATCAAATACAGTAGATATGATTTCATAAAAAGGATTACTTTTTTAAGGAGAAAGGCAAAGATTAACATGTTTTTCCCTTCCTCCTCGTGCCTCACACCAACCTTTGAACCAGTGTGATGTTCACAAAGCTGAAAGTTCTGGCAAGATTTCAAGAAAAAGAATAAGAAAAAAGAGAGAAAAAGAAAAAGATGTTGTAACAGCTGCTCTGAGTTCCTATAGCTGGACTCATGATTTTTTATATTGCAAATGTGTGATGAGTAACAAATTATACATGTATGTCATTTTAATTAAAACTTTTCTATCATTTGCCAAATAAATATTGTGCATGCAAAAGCGTCTGCCAAATGACTAAATGTAATGCATGCACCAATATGTCTCCTTTTATTCTTTTTTTTTATTTAATGTTTAAAATATTAAGGATGTGTGCTAAGGATGAAGGAATATCAGAACATCTGTTTTATCATTTTCACCTTTAATCTTTTTTTTTTTTTAATCAAAACAAACCAAATCAGGAATGCCTGATTATATAAAATATGACTCAGAGACTGCTCATGATTGAAAACTCTGCAGTTGTTATGCAACAATGTTGCTGTTCAATATTAAGCGTTGATGTAAAAGTGCTTTGTATTTTGTTTCTTTTAAGAATCAGAAATTCTAACATAAAGTGTCAGAGGACATGAGCAAAATAGGAAAAGGGTGTAAAAATCCCTGATTTTTTCTAAGGATTGTGGCATTTTCCTTTCTCATTACTGCAGAACACGGTCAGCAGATAGGACTGTTTCATTCAAGGTGACCATAAAAATGACTTTCTGCCCCATGAATCCCTGGGGAAAAGGTAAAGATGTAATAAATTATACTATCATGTTGTTCTCAAGCAATTTCAGTCAAACATGAGAGTCAAAAACATCAGTAAACACTGCTGTTGCCAGCTGGAAATTTAAAAATTGCAAAGAAAATATACAATTTTGAAAAACCAAAGGGAAATTTTCTAAAGTAAAAAAAAAAAAGTAGTCTGCAGGATTTCAAATAAAACATTTTAAAATATTATTTTCTTAATCAGTGTTTTGTCTTGTTTTCAAATAAAACTAAATATTCTTAAAACCAAATATATTTTCATTTCTGTTTGTTTGTTACTTGTTTTAAAGCTCATGTATGTAATGCTTCAGAAATTATTAAATGTGTTTTGGAAACTACAACTTTCTAGAAAATGGCTAAACTGAAAATACCTGGGATATATGTATGAACAGCTACAGCTCTAGGCTCTGGTTTTCATACTGAGATGGAAGTTGAATGGATGAGAGATGAAGGCGTAGTAAAGTTTGAGTCCAAAGTAGTATTTGCTCTGACAGCATAAGACACCTCAGGTAAAGGTACAATGAGATAGACGGCTATCCCTACAGCTAGGATGAGAAGAGCAGCGAGGGTGGTCAGACCCCTCCTGAGGATCAGCTGAGCGGTAGAGAGCAGAACTGTGGGCTTTTCCTCCACATCTGGCTCCTCGTTCTGATCATTCGAGTTCATGCTCATGTTCTCATCCCCATTCTGAGAGCAGACAAGACATCAAGCTAAGTTTTCGGAGATGTTTTGTGTTAAGACACAGTAAAAGTCATCAGACGTACCTCTCTGTGCCTCGCTGTGAGACTATCCGGAGTTGACACTGTAGCTCTTTCCACTGCCTGAAATATTATGGATGTACCATACATCACGCCAAATTATTGATGAGAACAGAAAAGAATTAAAAGCTTAGAGATTTTAACTAAAATTACACTTACATTTCTGGAAGGAAATAACTGTGATTGCAAGATTGCGGCTTTACATAATCAATACACATAACGCATCTGTCTTTGCAGTGTATAGCTGAATAAAAAGTTAAAATTCACTATTTAAATATTAATACAGTATATAAAAATCTGATTTTTATAATAATACTAATACTAATAGTTTTATTTATAATACTACTAATAATTTCTATAAAATGTTTTTTAAATAATGTATTCAATATAGCCTAACTATTATTTAATAGTTTTAAACATTAGCTACTGGAAAATGTTAAAGGAGACCGTTTAGGAATCAATACCAACGCTTTGTGCGCGAACGTCAGCTCCAGACAAAGTAAGTATCATGCGTTTGTTTTCCAAATTGCCTTTCTGGAAGAGCTTCTTGGCTCTCTGTAAGGCTAATGATGCTAAAGCTACCATCGTCTCTGCCTATTTTCATTGATGCTGCCTTCAAGTGCTATCCGAATGATCGTGAATAGGTATGTGGTAGTTAAAAGTTGAATATGACAGCAATGCGAATCGATCGCTTGAAGTTGTCAAGCTCATAAAGTGGGACTTATAAAGTTTGTGATAGCATGAGACCAGCAATGTTGTTATTTTTATCCCGCCGTTCTCCTCGTCTGTGTAATTCATAAACACAAATTTATTACGCACAATATAATCAGCTGACTGAGTTTGAAACACAGTATGTTTGTGTAAAGATAACAGGCTTGAACTAATAGGGGAATGTTTATTTGCAAAGGCTAGCACTGCTAATGCCAAGCTTGAGCTCTTGAAGAGCTGCCCTCTTCTCCGGGAGCACCAGCTCATTTGCACTAAAGCAACATACTCAAAAACAACGCGTTTTGGCTCATACCCTAAAAGTGGCATTTTTAACAAGCTATAAAAAAATTATCTGTGGGGTATTTTGAGCTAAAACTTCAAACATAAGCTCTGGGGACATCAGACTTATTTTACATCTTGTAAAAAGGGGCATTATAGGTCTCCTTTAACACACAGCTTTAAATGAACTAATTAGACATTGTTTTATCAAACTCGCATTCAGTCTGGATCCATTTTGGTATATAAAAGCCACTTTTTATAATTTTTCCTCACTGAATATCTGTTTTCAACACATTATTAAGTAAAATAGACTGTGAATTGTAATTGATTTTTACTAAATATCTTAAAAAGATCTTTTGTAAGGAGGATTACAAAAATAAAATAAAAATAGGAAGCACACCTGAAATACTGAAATATACTGTACCTCTTTGGTCAGTCTCTCCCAGTTGAGCTTAAAAATGACTGCAATGAAAAAACTGGACTGCACACATACACAAATGAGAAGTCCCAGCCAAAAGCCTGTGAAAGCAAGAGAGGACATTGCTGTAGGACAGCTGTTATCTCATTACTGAAATGTTTTAATGAATGCTGTTCTGGGTGCTCGAGATGCATTAATGCAATTCTGCAGGGACCTGTACTGCGTCCACTGATGTTCTCTACGTGCTTCAACCCAATGAAATTATGATTTAGAAACCAAATGCTAACATGGTGACCACAGAAGATGACAAGGTCACAGAATATCAACGAGTACAATGAGTGAGAATTTGAATTGTTAATAAGATCACAGCATGAAAAAATGAAGGAAAACAAACCAACAACGTCTAATTTTGCAGCAAACATGAGCGAGGTGCCAAGTGGAAGTCCAATGCAGTAATACCCAAAAAAATTAGCTACAGCTGCAATCTTCTGCTGCCCAGAACCCAACAGAATACCCATGCTGACACACTTAAGGACAGAACAAAAGAATACATTTAGACATGTACATTTTTTCATTTACAGACAGTCTTCCAGTTGAGCTAAATATTTAACCGAGGAGCAAAACCTGCATAAGATTTTTTCCAAGAAAATGTTTTCTTAACCAATTGGCAACTATTTTGTTGTTAAAATTATGCTTCAAAAAAATAAAATAAATAAAAATCATGGGGTGAGAAAAAACTTATTCTACATTATCCATTAAATATGTTTTGTTTACTGTATATATTGCCAAAAAACATTGTTAGCAAATTTCACTGAAACCCACTGAATTAAATGAACAGTTAACCCAAAAATGAACATTTTGTCATCATTTACTCACCCTCATGTTGTTACAAAACTGTATAAGTTTCTTTCATATGTTTAGCACAGAAGAAGATATTTTGAAGAATTTTGAAGAACCAAACAGTTGTTGGTCCCCATTCATTCTATGGAAATCAATGGGGACCATCAACTGTTTGATTACCAGAATTCTTTAAAATATCTTCTTTTATGTTCAACATAAGAAACTCATACAGGTTTGGAACGACATGAGGGTGAGTAAATGATGACAAAAGTTTCATATTTAGGTGAACTATCCCTTTAAACATTAAGTTGTAGGTAGAAAGACTAAAATAGTATTTTCTTTTAATCTTGTTTTAATTAAAAATTTTGTAAAATCATTATATATACACTTTTTTAACTTTAAAACAAAAGTACTGATTTTAGACCTTTTTTTTAAAGAAAAAAACAACAACAGTGCATTTGGAAAACTGCCATCTAAAACCATGAATGAAAATAAATCACGTGTCAATTCTTCTGAAAAAAAAAAGAAACAAGTAATAGCAATGTAAAGTACTCACAACAAGACCATCAAAGAACTGAAGCACACAATAGACGTTCAAGAGTTTGGAGACGAGTGCCACAATATGCCTACAAAATAAGACACAATCATCAGTACAGTACTGTCTAAAGAACATCATTACTCCAAGTCTGATTTGCAAAACAAATACCTACCCATCCGATGTAAATAAGAAACCAATCACAGTTTTTGTTGATGCAAGCACAAGACCTTGCAATAGAGCCAAGGCAGCTGCATCCAAAAGATAAAGGAAAAGAAAAATGACATGTCAGATATGAGCAGACAATGAAAGATGAATGTGTCTCAAAGGAATATGACTGTTTGTAAACCTGTGCAGGTGAGGGACACCTTGCTGGTGCGGATTGCTCCGGCTGTATCTCCTGCTCCAAGTGCATTACCCACACGTACACACGCCGCACCTTGAATCCCTAATGGAAACTGGCAACCCGGGAAAATACATTACTGTTCAAAGGTACTGTTCATTTTTTAATGCTTTGAAAGACATCTCTTATGCTCACCAAAGACACTTTATCAAAAATACAGTGAAATAATATTATAATTTAAAATCATTTTTATAAAATGCAATTAATTCCCGTGTTGATAAAGCCGAATTTTCAGCAGCCATTACTCCAGTCTATAGTGTCACACGATGCTTCAGAAATCCTTCTAATAACAGCATTTATTTAAAACAGAAATCTTTTGTAACATTAAAAATATATTTACTGTCACTTTTGATCCATTTAATGTATCCATGCTAATAAGTATCAATTTAAATAATATATAAAAATCTTGTTGACCCCAAACTTTTGAATGGTAGTATATGTGTCAACCTACGCTCTAAACAAATGCTGGGTTAAAAACAACCCAACTTGGGTTATTTGGCAACCTAGCGCTGGGTAAATATTGGCCACAACACATGCTGGGTTATTTTGACCCAGCTGGTTAGGTTAAACGTTTTTACCCACCATGCTGGGTTGTTTAAATTATTACTTAAAAATTATTATATTGCTGGCTTAAAATGGACTGAAAAAAATAAAAAAAAATAAAAAATAAAATCACACACAGATTACTATAGGCAACAGCAATAATCTAAAGATGAACATTTATTATTAAGCAAAAACACCCAAGAACAAGACAAATTTAACTAATTTGGGTGAATACAGCATAGTTTACAATATTACATACATTCGTTTAACAAGTATTTTAGAAATAAAAAAAGCATATAGAAGTAGCATTTTAATTTAAGTGTATTCAACCGTTCTCTGTAATCGCTTTTTACCGAAATAGTGCTAATTCTCGTGCCGGTGTGTCGCCGAAATCTAAACCGGTGAAAGGCTGCTGTTCGGGGGGGGGGGGACTGCGAACTTTAGACCGCGGCCTCACGTTTCACTCGTAGATGAGAGATGGCGTGACTGACTCAAAAACCTGCCCAAAAACAAACAGTACTGAAATTAGAGAACATATTTTAACATCAAACTAAATTACACAGTATTATAACGAATAAAATCCATTTATGTTATGCAAGGCAAAGGCATTTCCAGCGCGAAACGACCACAGCTGACTGACATCTCGTCCTTATGTTGTGTTGCGTTGCGTAAAATAATACAATTTACACCACATTAAAGACTTTATAAATGAAATGAAATGTATACAAACCTTTATCTCCTTGAAAGAGAGCACCAAATAGGCAGCAGCGCTGAGAACCGCTCTCGCCTGTGGACTTATTAAAAAAAAGCCCATGTTCTCAGCAGCTGCGTTGTTGAGAAATTTCACCGGAGACAAGCTTAACCCAGCGGTTAGTTAGAAAAAAATAACCCAGTGTTAAAATAACCCAATAAAATGACCCAACATGCTGAACCCAGAGTTTGGGTAAAAAATAATAATAACCCAGCATTTTTTTAGTGTCATAATAATTTATTAGTTCTCCAATAAATTTTATTTGTCTGGTAATGTATCAAGTAAATCATTGTTTGACAAGGGACATAGTGGGAAAACGGAAGCATCTGTTATATTCCTTCAGGAACTTTATAATTGGGTAAATATTAAGGCTTAAATTACCATGTAGTTTATAAAAGCCAGCATAATGACTGCATGTTGAGCTGCCAGATCCAACTCTCCTAGCATGCCTGAAAGAGACGGACATAAGGGAATGCTTTTGACAGTATTATAATGTTACATTACAGTGGTTTCTCTCTGTGCTAAAGCTTATACACAAGTATTTTCTATTTTCCTGAAGGAATCGCGCAAAAATTAATAACCTAAACCACATTAAGCACTATATCCAAACAGACATTTTAATTGGAGGCCATTCTTCATGTCTAGGCCTAATAAATTGCATAATTCAATTTATTTTACAGGCAGTGGATTCTGTGTATTAACACAAAGGTTTGTTTTCGACTTTAGTCTTTAAAAAGCACCTGCTAAGAATCCTCCAACCTCATAAATCCACCACTCAAAGCAAAGCATCATGGTACTAGGGATGGCCAGTTTCATATATCCATCCCACTCCTGCAGTGAGTCACATGACCAGCCTGCGGAGAGCAGAGAATGATATCACAGACATAGAGTGGTATTTTATGCATTTATTTAAACAATATAGTACATTTGTCTGGTTTATCTGTAAGTTTAACTAGCTAGTTAGCTCACCTCCCCATGTTTCAACATGGAGCTTCTTCCAGTGAATATATAAATAGAGGAAAACACAAATATAGACCTGAGATATGGTATTGGCAACAGCAGATCCACTGAAATACAAAAGCCAGAAAAATACACGACTGTAAAAATGGTACAGTAGTTGCATGTCCTTGGATAGATTCAAATTTAAGCAGTATCAAACTAAAACAAGTGTAGTTGTTCCGAATATAAAAGTACGATTATGATTACGATTAATACTGAATAACTTACACTTTAGTTACAACAAGGTCAGTGCACAGCCAATGGGTGGAGCTTAACGTTCAGCTACCCCTTGTAATGGCTGGTGCTCGAAAGTCCAGCCACGCCCTAACCCTATCCCTAAACCTCATTAGGTCAAGCTCCACCCATGTAATTTGGCTCTCCATTGAGCACCACCTGAGTATTTTTACTCTGCTAACAAAAATAGTTCCAAACAGAGCCACAGCAGAAGCATGGTAGAAGCCTCTTTCTGCCACATAAGACAAAAAAAAATAATAATTTGCGCCATTAAAGTCATAATTATGAGACGAAAAGTCAAAATAATGACTTTAATGGCGCAATTATAACAAAAAGTTGATATTATGAAATAGTCATAATTATGACAGTATTCAAAATTTTGATTTGAATATATGATTATATTTGGAATTTTTGATTTAAAAAAAAAGCATAATTATTACAATAAGTCAAAATTATGAGATAAAAAGGCAAAAATTACTTTTTAAGTCAAAGGGCCCTATTTTAATGATCTAAACGAAAGGTCTAATGCGCACGGCGCAAGTTCACTTACGATGTGTCCAAATCCACTTTTGCAAGTTTTATCGACGGGAAAAACGGTCGGGGCGCCCGCCGCATGGTCTAAAAGGGTTGTCCCTATTCTTTTAATGAGTAATGGGTGTGTTTTGGGTATAAAGTGCATTAAACCAATCAGTGTCTCAAATCCCATTCTCTTTAAGAGCCAGTTGCGCTCGCGCCATGGTGGATTTGCTATTGACACGGCATCTCCAGAGAGGAAACAGAGCTGCTCATGCACGAGCAAATAGGTAGTCTCATTCTGATACATGCAATGACTATCCATTATGGCTTTTAGGCATTTTTATATTTATGTAGCCTACACAATAATAATCTTTTACATTGTAATCCTTTAATTTTTAATATTTGACATGTTTGTGTGCTGCTGCGCATCCCTGTGTGTTTAATAAGCAGAGTGTACGCACGTTGTGGACCCGCCTATAGGCACATGTTACTAACACGTTCTTTAAATAACAAAAAAAAATACTGCGCCATTGACTTTAGACCAGGTTTAGTTGGTCAATGGTGCAGTCTATTTCAGTTGCTTCAAAATAGCAACGTGCCAACAATGCGCCTGAACACACCTCATTTTCACAAAAGCACGCACATGAGCGTACAAATGGGCGCAGATGCATTTGCTATTTAAACAACGTGGCGCAAGACTAGAAAATGATAACTGCATCGGGCTGAAACTAGCAAAAAACACTTGGTCGCGCCTGGCGCTGCATTGTGCTGAGTGTATGATAGGGCCTTAAATTTCAATTTGGTATGTATGTCATAATTTCCACCTTTAAGGCCATAATTTCAACATTTCATCTCACAATTATGACTTTTAAAGTCATAATTATGACTTGCCAAAGCATGATTTTTTTTCTTAGAATGATTTTCATCGAATCGTGTTGCAAGTATTAGAGCCTATCATTCCGAAATCAGTGTTTTGAATGAATTGGTTTAGTGAATGATGCAATGACTTAGTCATCAGCATTTTTAATCAAATTGGTCTAACGAAGGATGCAATAACACGTTCATAAAGACAGTGACTTGATTTATTCCTAAGTGAATCAGTGTCTTCGTATGAATCTATTGAATAAACAGTAGTCACATTAATGCATGATTAAATATGCTCAATCTATTGTGTAAATAACCAATACAGCATGACTGCGCATAAAATGATTGACAGGGATTACAACTCTTCAAACTTACTATAACCCAAGATCCAGCCAGTTCAGAAGGATGTAGTTTGTCACCACATTTGCAATGTTGGCTGCAATGGCTGCATACATCTGAGGCAGAATCACTCCCTACAAGCCCAAAACAACCACTGTTAAACCATCCTTTGGATCTAAAGTCACTGCTGTGACATTACATTGAGTGAAACATATGAAGTCACTCTGTATCATACAGCCAGATGATCTCTGCCAATAAAGATCATACTGTAACAGTTGGAGGCTGACTGTGATAGTGACACAGCCCTGTAGGTTTTGAGATCTTCCATGCAACAATTCTTTTTGAAGAGCTCAGCTAAGGTGCTTATCTACACTTATCTGCCAAAAAAAAATTGCATACCTGGTTCTGGAGATAGGATACTTGCAGCTGATGCAAAAACATAGCCTGTGTGAAAAGAGAGAGAATGAGAAACTCTGCTGGTTGAAGATGGAGTGTGCATATATGTATTATATTTCAAGCATATCATGTAAATTATGTGACTGTGCTGGCAAGAGGAAAATTATGCTATTTTTTATGACTCACTGGAACTGCTGGCAGGTAACAAACCACATAGAGTTGAGCTATCCTGAAAAGAAGCACATTTGTAACTGTGAGATAGAGGACAAGGCAACATGAATGATTTAAAAAAAGAGAGATGTGAGTTATCATATAGCAGAATAAATCTGCTGCACAGTGTCATTTCCATCTTGGCCTGCATCTAAATTGAGTATTAGAACGTGTGCCTGGGCACATTAAAATGCCTCATTTAACACCATCGTCAATATTTATTTAGGAAAATATGTTACAAAATATATTTGCTAGAGATAGGAAGGACTGTCATTTTCAGACACTATTTTGTTTGTACAAAACCTTGGGGATCTATAACTTTACACTAATATGAATAAATATTGCTTTTTTGGCTCTTGTCAAAATGATTTATTCATTCTAAACAGTAAACAATGAGCCATTCAGCACATACTTTTTAAGACAATCTAGTGTTGGCCAATAAAAAAATCAATATTTTTTGTTTTATTATCCAGTAAGACATAAATGTCTTAACAAGATATATTTTCTTGAAGCAAAATGTTTTAGAGAATATACCTTGAAGTTTTTTCCCTATGAAAAATATTTGTTTTTCTTGTTTTTAGTATAAACCTCAATACATTTTGTTAGACATTCACCCAAAAAATGAAAGTTTGCTGAAAATATAGTTCAAACAGCTGATAAAAACATCCCAATAATCCAGAAGCAATCCACATGACTCCAGTCCATCAATTAATATCTTGTGAAGTGAAAGCTGTGTGTTTGTAATCCAGCATTATTATGAATTATGGATTGGTATTTTGGCCAATTTGATAGAACCTTAATGATACATTTTATTTTTATTTTTTTTAACAGACATGCAGCTTTTTGCTTCACAAGTCATTCAGTTATTGACTGGAGTCATGTCATCAACAAAAAAAATAGATATTCTACTGAACAAGAAGATAAAAATATTTTAATTAATTTAAAATTAATGAATCACCTGGCCACCTCTGGATCTTGACCCAGCAGCAGGAGGAGGGGCTGGGTGTTGATTAGCAGACCCCAACAGGGCAAACAGAAGATCAGGAGGATCAGGACACTCCTCTGCAAGATGATGCCAACACGGCACAGGTTCTTCCCACCGAAGGTCTGACAAGAACACGAGATCAGAACTCAGACACTTAAAATGTATTCTGGGGGGGGGGGGGGCGGGGGGGGGGGGGGGGCAATGCTTTATTTAGCTTTTTTTCCCCCATGGTTTAAATCCCAGCTCTCTGGTGTGGTCTCATCTTGTTGGACCCTACTGCATAACCATGCTTATTTTCATACCTGAGAGATAAGGGTGTCAGCCGCCAGTGCAAGACCTCCACCTGTAGCTGCAGTTGTTATGTTTATCGTCTGATAAATCAGAATAACAAGCATCAGCTTCTTCTCAGCCATGCTCTGAACTACTTCAATACACAAGCTTCAAAACCACAGGTGTGTGATACGTCAAACCCCTGATGGCTGAACTTTTACAGTACTGTGCCAACATTTGCATTTCATACACCAGTGTTTCTGTTTTACCACAAAAAAAAAACAGTATGTAACACTCCAGAGAAACAATAAGCAGAGTGAAACATAAACTCACAGCTGAGGCCATTCCATAACCAGCCAGCACACGGTTTCCCAGGCGACCGCAAAACATTGTTATAACAAATGGCAGGAGATAATTCAGAATGCGCGATGCAACCTGGAATGACAACCTGAGAATTCTCAGTGGATGAAAAGTATATGAGAGCACTGAGGTATATGGAGGAAATAATGACAATTCTTAGCTTTTCTGGCTTGCAGATTCATTCTTTTCCACATGAGGTGAACTTGATATAAAACTTTTAAAGTTTCCTTCCTTTATGGTAATAATGAACAGATTCATATTTTATATTCATACATGGGTGTAAGTGAGAGAAAAAAAATCATACCAGGGGTCCGGTCATGCACAGGATGTGGTAGAGCTCCTGTCTATATACCAGAGGGATGCAACGCCTCACGGATCTGCAGCAGAAAAGCTTGGAACTAGGCTCCATTGATGAAGCTTCAGTCCCGGGACTTGAAACGTCCATGATCTCCTTAGACCTGATCTGCAGTGAGGCCAGAGACGCGGCAGGGGACGGTCCCGCTGCTGCAGCTGTGTTGCTAACAGGTCAATGTGGCAAAGTTTCACCATCTTAAAAGCTTACTGATTATATGAAGCATATGAGTGGAAGGGTTTAAATCTGCAGCTAGATGACCTAAATACAACAGAGACTTTACTTCTTGAGAATGGCTACAAGATGGGAATTTAAGGAAAATGTTCAGCATGTGCCATAATAGTCAGGATTTTCATTAAATAAAATTGATTGACACAATATACATAAACTGTCGTTGAAACAATTTTAGAACAAACTCAGAAATTGCTAGTAAATTTCACAAATAATTGCAAAGAAATGTCAAGTAAGAATCAATTAAATGCAAATTATAATTTTTTTTTAAAAACAGTGTTTTCTTGTAAAATGTAGTCCAAAAATATATGCTTTATTTACGACTTTGAAAAACTATTATTTTCAGTGCCATTTTAAAGCACAGCCCACCTACTAACACAGCCAACTTGGGGTAGGCTAGGCCTTAATTTGCTTGGAAAATCTTAGCAAACAAAAATGAAAACAAATTTTAATTTTTCTTAAATGTCCATCTATCTAATGATTAAGACATTTTAGTATGGCATTGTGCAGGGACGGACTAAGAGTAAAAAACGGGCCCACCACAACTATAAACAGCCGCTACTATCTCACAATATTACAGAAATCCTATCGCATTTATGGCAAATAACATCACAAAGCCCATGGTGACCCTACATGCTGACAAAAACAATAGAAACCATCACAGAAATCCAAATGATTTCCACTACAAATACCATTACAAACAATCAAATTTGAACCAATAAAACCATTAAATAATGGTTTCCTGTAGTGTGAGTTTTGCACCACATCCATGAATAGAAGTTGATCAATTACCAGTAGAGACCAACAGGCGCCATTACAGTTTCCATTAAACATTTCCAATTTTCATTATAACCAGTAAAACCATTACAAATTATATGATGGTTTTTATTTTATTTTTCCAACAGAGGATTGAAATAAATGTGTTATTGTATGAACTAAAATACTTGAAATCTACATAAAAAGAGCAGAATGCAAAATGTATATGACAATGATAAACATAAACCTACAATCTAGAAACCTGAAACAACAGAATTCTTCAATTTGAGTATTCACATGTCCCATTCTCTCTCTCTCTCTGCGTGTGTGTGTGTGTGTTTGTCATGTTAATCAGACTAATCATCTTATAAGCTACTTCACTTACTTCATTTATTTTACAATGCAGTATGCGCTCTGTCAGTAGAATTGTATAAATAATGACAGAAATGTGTTCGGTTACCTGTTGTTTTGAAAGCTTTAAAAATCTGCAAATAAGACAGTAAAAATGCTTTTATTAAAATTCTCTCACCCTCTAACAAGGGACATTTCTTTTTCATTTACATTATTTAAAAATGCTAAACAATTCGTTAATCGAATCATTAGGGACTGGAATCATTCCAGATTCTCATCCCTGTTATGTCACTGTTATTCTTCCACATGAACTAGAACCTGAGGACAATGATTCGAATTACAGCATGAACTGCACACAAGAGGGGGCAACAGAGCTTTAAATCGGGCTCGTTCTTTTGTTAACTTCTCTAATTGTTTGTAATAAGACATTTACATACGCCTAATTCTGCAGATTTAATTTTCCGCACCAGATTTAGTGTATCGTCAAGGTGTGATCATCCACTAAGTACCCAGGATGCGGCGCAGAGAGGAACAGAGGTCTCCATGGCAACCACTGTATTACTTTGCAAACACGTCTTGATCTATAAGCAAACTGAAACGCATGATTTGGGCTGACATGATGGAGATTGCGTCGTCATGTTTTGTCAATAACAATAAGTTTGAACAGGCTGTTGAAGGCGGCTAACAAGACGATTCCGTGTAGATTTAGCAGCGATTCAATTCCGAGGAGCGCGCTGTTCTTAAATAGCGTTTCAATGACAGTCTCTCTCAGGATTCTCTCCACATATACATCCCGATTTCACCAATCAGCTCAAATAAATTGCTTTAGAGAGCAGGGAGGGTGACAGCAAATGATACAGCTAATGAAATTCTGCCTATTATGTTGACTCTTTGGAACTGTTATTTAGTTTGCTGGTACAGTCCAATAAATACTGCTCGATTTCCATCCCGCTGTCGTGTGACTTATGGGTCAGGTGCTTGTTTATTCCCGCTCCGGTTTTCGTGCTATAAACAGAAGTGGGCTCTCAAAACACTCTCAGCCCACTTTTGGCTATTTCTGTCAGGTATAATGTATTGTCTTCTACGTTTAGCTTTGGCAGTCTGGAATGAAAGTAACCCAAATGTGAAGGGCCTTTCACCCTCTCCTGTGCTTTCTATATCATCCAGTAGCCTAGCATAAATAACAGCACCATTTATCCTGCACAAACTCTCTGACACATTTGTAGTATAAAAAGATGGTGAATTTGAGATTTACATACTTTTCTGAGTCAGCGAGATGCATTTTTAAGATTTCAGTCAGTTCGATTAATTTATAATGCGTAGCTTTTATAAATGTTTACTTTTAAAAATGTAAACTTTTGAAATTGATGTCTGGAAGAACCTGAATGGAAGCAAAATAAGAACAGTATAGAAAACATCACACTTCAAATTAACTTAATTTAATATACCTTTATTTACTTTAAAGAGCCCTCTTGTCGGAAAAGCTGTGTGCAAAGTTTTATTCATAGTGAAATCTTTTAATAATTCTACTAATAGTAGGATGACCACACGTCCTCTTTTTCCAAGATATGTCCTTGCTGGGATTTCTAAATTGTATAAATGAGGCCTAAAATAAGCCTGAAAATATCCATGTTTTGGCTTTGTTTTGATGTGCTGTCTTCAAATCCATGGAAGTCTGTTTCTGTCACGGATTGAAAAAAATTAAAAAGGTAACTGCAACTTTTTGTTTCACAATTTCTTTTCTCGCAGTTTACGACCATTCTCTGTAGATCCCACATCACCTTGCACGTGACGATTGGTTGAATATGTACAATGCCTACATGCTATTGGATAAACAGTCATTATCTTCAGCAAATATGTAAACAATAGGAAAACAAAGCTCAAACCCTGACATTTTAGGCACTTCAGACATCCCAGACAGGACTGGTCTAGGAAAAAATCAGATTATTAGCCCTAGTGTCATAATGCAAGATGGAATAAACTCAGCACTATTCTTACAGCAAAAATGTAAAAAAGCATTCCGTGTGCACCCAAAAATGCTGCGACTTCAAGCCAGTCATATCATAAAATTGTTTCCTATCCAGTTATATACAGCTTTGGCATATGTTGTTACCCACAGACGTTTCTTGTTTGGCAGATGGTTAAATGAAATTATGCAATCACACTCTCAAAAAGTATGGAGTGAGAAAAAGAATTAAGCATGTTATATTTGCATGTTTGCAAATTAACTTTTTGCTGAAATTCTTTTACCGTTACCTCAACTGAACACAGATAAACCAGCTTCCTGGAGAAGGAACAAATGGAGGAAAGAATCTGACCTTAGAAGATTACCAGGTCACCTTCACCTGCCACTTAAGACATCATACACATTCTCCATCTTATTGTCCACTATTGTCAGACCATTTTAGAGAGAATGTACTTTCAAAGATAATTGGTTTGAATGACGTAAAAACATCCCCGTAGCTTTGTGGTTAACATTGCAATTTATTGATAGTTACGCAATCAGAAAGGCTAGTGCATAGTGCACATCCCCTTTAGAGAATGAAAGCGGCAACAGTGATTGAGGCTGTTCTGTACATGCTAACCCACAATGTCAAGCTGGAGGATGGTCACCAGGGTGGTCATATTTCACATTAAATCCCCCGAGGCTTTCAACTGTGGCACAAAAATCTTTAATAGAACTTATTTCATCTGTCACATTCTTCTCCAAAGTGTCTTTGTAGAGTGACAGCAAGAGCAGGTCAAACTGTTTTCAGGGTCTTGCCATTATTTCCTTGATGGAAAAAAACATACTAGTTACCACCAGGCCATTATTATTCACTTAGTTACCTCCTCCTCATACATCAGATGTATAAGTTGTTTTCCTTTCAACTTATGAAAGTACATATAACAGATGAGCCAACATTTCACAATAGCTCATGAATCTTAAAATAAAATATGGAAATGACTAGTTTTCACGAACACATTTCATCACTGGTTACCAGGCTTTAATGGATGGAAGAGATGATGTAATAGCTATTTTTCTGGATAGTATAGACACCAAATTATGGGCTGAATCATCTGAATGATTCACCACAATGATTTCAGCATCTAATAGAATAGCTTACACATTACTGTAAGGCTGGATGAAGTCATGCCATCTAAAACCACAAAAGATATGACATCCAAGTTAAATATTCATGCTTAGGAGTCCAATGTGGTATCTGAGAGCATGAAGAAAAAATAATAATACCATGAACAAGTAGAGAAGAAATTAACAGAACAAAGCAAAAAGCAGCAAAGCCACATCTAAATCATTTTTTTAAAATAAAACCACAAGACAAAAAATTGCAACAAAACAGTAACCACAATGCAACACAAGACAAATCAAAATCACATTACAAAACACAAAAGAAGATGCACAAAACCACTATGCAAAAGCACAGTAAAAACGTCAAACTAAGACAAAAACAGGTCTAAAATTCCACAAAAAAGTATAAAATGAGAAAAAGAGAAGGAAAACAAACAAAACGCTGCTACAAATCACAGTACAAATAAAATAAATAAAATGATCTAATAATATAATTATTTTATAATACAAATAATTCAAAAAATAAAACAACAGGAAAAGCTCTGAACAAAAATGAAAAAAGAAAAACCCAGCAAAAACAACAGAAAGGCTGGTTTAGAATGGTAGAATATGTAAATCATACAAATTCTAATTGTATATGCATACACTGTGAATATTTTAAAATCCTGATCATTTTCAGCTATCACAGTAATGATGATTCAGAACATTTCAACAGGGCCTTTAACAGGCTTGCTGGAGACGCTGCTGGATACTACATGACTTTCCCATGAACAACAGTGACTGGGAAACTAGTCCCCAGGGGCTCATGGGCTTGACCCTGCAGCTGAAGAATGTTCTGTAGCAGGATATGGATTATGACAGACAGGCTGCTGCATGTAATAGTTTGGGCGAGAGAACACTAGTGTGTATTTATGTTCATTTTGCAGAAGGTCTGCTTTCAGGGTAAGCTCTCTATCCCTGAGTCTTGCTTGTCAGGTCAAAGCATCTGTACTCATTCCAAAATCATCCAGGAAGTCGCTCAATAGTAACAACAGTCTCAAAAGCCCCAGATTCACGCAAATCTGCATGCTAATGCTGATAGAACGCTCCAATGAAACTGCTGGTCTTAAGGGCCCTCTTGACTGGAATGATAATCTATAATGTGTCGAGTGTTTGATTGGCTTCCATAAAAAGGCTGGAGTGGAAAAAAACCCCCAGAAACTAATAGATGGTGTCATGCTGGTACCAATATTCCTAATGATGAGGAAGACACTAATGCGTAATTATTCATTTTTTAAAGCTACAGGATAATATCAGATTGAAATAGGCTTAGTTTCTCCTGATGTTTCAGATATGGTCCCCGCCTTTGAAAAACGTCTGTGGCTCCATTTTTTCCATAAAAGGAAAAATTGAGTTCAAATCTGATCAGATGAAAATGCAAATAGTTAAATCTGTTTTTATGCCCCTAAGCTATAAAAACACACACTCACACACACACACACACAGAATAGCACGGACGGGACATTTTCTTTTCAAAGCAACCCAATGACACCAAAATACAAACATGAATTTTGCTTTGCACTCTAGAAAGGAAATGATTCATTTTAATACTCATTTTGTTGATAAAACAAGCAATTGTCTGCAATATTTGCAAGCAGTAATTACCATGCGAATCCAAAATGAAGACGCATTCAATCAAAAAATGTGCAACAATGCTGGCACGTGGAGAACAATAGATTAAAAAGCATCCATCAATAATCCCAGAGATACGTTCAAACAATTTGCACATGCCGACCTCTCCGGCACATGCCTGGAGCATTAATCAGCTAAAGTGTGTGATTTGTGATTAAAGGGCCATTTCCATAGCATCCCAAAGAATGAGCGGGATACATTCATTAATGGTGACAGCCACTGAGAGCATTTGTTCACCTGCTAACTTTAAGAGACTACAGACGATACCCTGCAAGGAAAAAACTGTCCCTTGAGGGGGAACAAAAAAGTTAATTTCACTGGAAACCTGCTGTCTGCACATTTGTCGCTTTCAAGGACAGATGTTATTTGCACTCGTTTTAAACTACTCAAACAGAATTGAATGAGGAAAACAAAAGCAACTGGTGTGTTTAGGTTTAGCTCAGATATCATTTATACCAGAGTAAAAGTGATCGGATAATTAGCTTTGGATTTGCATACATATTAAAGAACAGGAATAGTCCATTCTAGAGCATAGCTACTCTTGACAGAATAATTTAGTGTGAAAACTCTGAGCTGCTTCCTCTGATGTTGTGTGTGTGAATTGATAGAGCTGTACTCATCTTTCTGGCTGGTCAGAGAAAAGGTCATAACTTCACACATCTTCACAGCACTGACAGAGCTAATGTTTACACAGATATATGAAGCAGGATTTATAATGATTTATTGAAGATTGAGTATACAGCTCGGTATAGGCCCAACAGAAGCACAACCACTGAAATGGACCGACTGGACCAAATACCACAATAACACATGTTGTCAAGAGGCCTTGACACAGTTGTGTACTGAATATGTACTTTACATGTTTTTAAAATACAAATATACTTTTTCACACACCATCTGAGAATATAGATATTAGACAAATAAATATACATCTTGATAAGGCTGAAAACACGTTCATATATATTAACAATTCAGCAATTACACACGAAAGAATTAAAAAGTTTGCCTATAAAATCTCCACAAATTACAGGCTTAGTTTATAACTATCAGAGGATCAAAAGGCCACTAGCATGATCTCTGAATTAAAAATATGTACAATACAAAAAATCTAAACTAACACTCACACGAGACTTGCATACATGTAACAGACATGTGCACACGTAGAAACAGACCAACTCATGCCTACCCACTTTCACGCTGTCTCTAGTGTTAGTGTTAAGATTTACAGTTAAATATACAACAAGATAAAATTACATAAATACTTTCGCTGTGCAATTGCAATTTTCAACAGACAGCCCCATACAAAATACCAAAATCAGTAACAACGATAGGAAAATGTGACATTACGAGAACTATTGAGTATGGACACCCTCGTGGTGACAACAGCATTATAGTGGCCTGATAGTGTCTTTTGTTGATTTACATTTATTTATTGTAGCAATAAATAAGGTTGTCCTCAAGTATAGTTTAAAATACTAATATAGTATGTTCTTCAACAAGACCATCTCAGTGAGATGGATTTACATGTAAACAATATCAACGTGTTGTGTTTGCGCAAGTTGTCGTACCGATAAAACCAATCATGTGACACGACAACATCTTGACAACCACACTTTACAAAACAAATTTAAAATGGTTATTTGGCCATTTAATGTGTGCTATAAACAATTCTTAATCAGATTTTCAGTCAAAATATCTGAGCATTCATAAAAAGATAAATTTACTTGAGAAGCAAAATAAAGAATTAAGAGAATGTATATTTGAAATTTACATTACTGTTCCAAAGTTTGAGGTCAGTAAACTTTTATAATGTTTATGAAAGAAGTCTCTTATGCTCATCAAGGATGTATTTATTTGATCAAAAATACACTAAATCAGTAATATTTTCAAACATAATACATGTTTTTCTTCAGGATTTGACGAATAGAAAGTTCAAAAGAACTTTATTTGATTTAATATGGAAATCATGTTTATTATTATTATTATTATTATTTTTCATACACTGACGCTATAATCAGTTTTTCCCTTTATTCCCGAAATGTACGGTTTGAAAATAATTTTATGCTTCATGTCAATTTACCTTGTTTAAGGATGTTTAAATATATGTACTGGAAAAGAGGCAAAAATACCAATTAAGAAAATGCTTCATTGCTGTGTGAGCACTGCTGGAGTCAGCTATTGCCACACACAAATACGTCATGCTGTACATACTCAGTTCGCCATAGTGCCACTTATTATATATTTACAACACGAGTAAGAGACAGGCACAAGAAGAACCACCGATGGTTGTAAATATGCTTCTGCAGTCGTGGCGTGACCCGGCAGAGGAGTGGGTGGAGTACAGTAGCCATCGCTGTCAGACTCTGTTCTGGCTGAGCGGCTGAACACAGACAGGGGCGACAAAAGTTCAGGCCAGGTCGCCACACTGGCACAAAAGGTTAATGTACAGTTTGCAAGTCCGTCTGGCCACAAGCGGGCCATAGACTGCCGCCCAGAGAGCAGACAAATGCCTGCAATATTAAAATAGAGGGATTATTGCAGGAGTCAGCGCTGCCACCTGTCCGAGCAGCAGGATGCTCATCCTCCCTCTTCCTCCGTATTGCTTAGGTGTGAGGAAATTTGATGTTTTCTCTAAGGATCTTATCAGATATCCTCTCTGTTCCTGATGGGTGATGCGAGGAATCCTTCGTACGATGCTAAATAAATTCAGACGTTCTCCAAAGCATCGCAGACGGATGAAACTGAATTTAGAAACAGAATTCTCCTCTGCTTCTGTTGCCGAAACAAAGCATCAGGACTCAGAGTTTATGCGTCGTTCTGTCAGATCCATGCGGATGGCACTTCACTGAGGAGTTTTTATCAGCTCATGTGGGATTTGTCTTATTTTATGGTGTAATATCAGCAGGAGTAAAGACGCTGTGGGGTTGAAGGAGGAAAGAGATTGTGAATTAAAGATCGCTTCACACAGCAGCCACGCGTCAATGAGCACCCATATAAATATCTATTTCATTATGAAAATCATCAGAGAAAATTACAAACGGTTTCCCAAGGAGCCACATGCAGGCTGCGGTCAGCATCTATCTCATCAGGCAAACATTATTTGGCAAAAGGGAAGAGCACTTGAGTTGGGGCATGTCTGGGCACTCTTATTTGCGGATCACCGGGCCCAGCAGAGGAGCATTTGCATTCAGATTTGCACGGCGTGATGGGAGATGAGGCGGTGGGAGGCCTGAGCTCTATTAATAATTCTTCAGCCTTTTTTACAGTCCTGATTATGAATGAACGAGAGCTAGAGGAGGGGTACCCTCTCATTTAATGGCAAGGTTCGGAAGGAAGTCGAGCCACTAGTACTGTCCCTTTTTGTCCATTTGCCAGGATAAAGCCGCTAAATAATTCAAGGAGGGTTGCAAACAGATATCGTGGGGGTTGAGGTCTTGCTAGGTTCTGAATACAAATTTTGGGTTATGAATTCAGCGATGCTGAGATTGAATTTAAGAATATTTTACAGCGCAATGGTAATGCGGTGAGAATATTAGATAGGTGCTCATTTGAAATTTTAATTTAACTCAAATTTAAAACATGGTCATGCCCTATCCACACACAAAATCTGTTATGCATTAGAGACAAAACAAAAAAGCCTAAGGGACTGTTCAACACGGTATATTTTGCCTTTAAAAATACAGAAAAAACGTAAATGGGGAGAAAATTACATTTAATAATTTAATTCAAAATAATTTAAATTTCAAAAGCTAAATGCTCCTTATGGTTTACATTTTATTACCAATAGTCTGTGATTACAATTTTTATTAATTATTATTTTTTACTCAAGTAATTTCTACCCAATAAAAACACATTTTATGTACATTTTAAAATGCAAAAGTAATATTCATTAAATATTATTTATATTAAAAAAGTATTTATATAAAATATATAATTTATGTATTTTAAATTAGCATTAATTGCCATGACTTCCAGGTCTGGAAATCACACTTTTAAAATTCCTAGGTTGTTAAAAATGGCCATAGTTAAGGGGGAAAATTATATGAATAAATATATCAGTGAGCCTTTAAAAAAAAGAAGCTTATTTCAAAAAGCTTAATTTAGTTATTTATTTCATTTATAGCTTATATACTAATTTATAGCTTTATTTATATTTATATAAAGCTTATGTATATTGCCATTTTAAGCCTTATTTTAAATTCAAGCCATCTTGTGGCCCCCTTGGAAGTGTGCTTACGTCCCCTAGTGGGTCCCAGCTCTCTGGTTGAGATCCACTAAAAAAATGTAAAAGCATGCAAAATGTGTTTTGTGCAAACAGGCTTAAAACTAAAGCTTACCTGGGCTCTGTCCACTGAGAGATCATCTGTCCTTTTTCCATCCCTCCTATGTTTCTCTTGGGTCAGGGAGTGGTGTCGCCACGGTGCATGGACCCCCGTGCCCACATGACATGGCCTGGACCCCCTCCACCCCCATGGTCCTTGTCCGACTCGGGCTGGCTCTGAGCTCGCTCTGGTTTAGGGTTGGGTGTCATGGGTGGCTCAGGCTGCTGCACCGACATGGTGCGGCGAAGGTGTGTCCGCTTACACAGGAAGTCCGGTTTAGCTGACAGACCAAATGAGCCCTTTCGAAGAACCATTCGCACCGAGGAGCTCTTCTTGGGCCGGGCTCTGTGACTGAACTGCAGGGAGGAGAGATGCACGGCATAGCCCTCACTCAGGAACTGTGGTAGATCAGAAGACATGAAAAGATATTAGAGAAAACTAGATTCATTTTGACCAGTTATGGGGGAAACTGAATGAAAGACAATGATTGAAATCAAAGTTAGTTAACCTGGCACTGATTCTGGTACTTCTTAGAGGGCCGTCCCACTATATATATATGGTTGGGGTTGAGGCCCAGGATGCTGTAGACGGAAATGTCCTTCATGGAGCCGTAGGCGCAGTTGATTTTAATGTGACACTGCCAACATGAGAAAAGGGCAAAGTGTGATAGACGGCCTGGGGATACACTACAAAAACACCTCAGTTCCTGTGTGATTACTCATGCGTGAGACAGAGGAAGCAAGCGTGAGAGAGATGGACCAAGAGAAGCAGAAATAAAGGAATAAAGAAAAATTATGTGTTTCTTACTCTTCATTCCTACTATGGGTTATATTTTCATGTCTCCATCAAATGAAGTATTTGAAATGTACACTCTGCCATTCAAAAGTCTGGGGTCAGTAAGATTTTTTATGTTTTTAAAAGGAGTCTCTTATGCTTACCACAGCTGCGTTATTTGATCAAAAATACAGTAAGAACATTATCATGAAATATAACTACAATTTGAATTAACTATTTTCTATTAGAGTATATTTAAAATGTAATTTATTCCTGTAATGACAAAGCTGAATTTTCAGAAGTCAATACTCCAGTCTTCAGGGTCACAGAAATCATTCTAATATGCTGATTTGGTGCTCAAGAAATATTATTTTTTTACAATGAAAATTGAAAACTGTTGCAGTGTTTAATATGTTTGTGAAAACAGCAATATGCTTTTCCCCCCAGAATCAATAGAAAGTTCAAAAGAACAGCATTTCCTTCAAATATAAATCTTGTGTAACAAATTACCTGACTGTCACTTTTGATTAATTTAATACATTCTCTTTGAACAAAAAGTATATTTTTGATCAATTTACTGCTACTCTCTAAATAAAATTTATTTTTAATCTAATGCATCCCTATTTATTTATTTATTAATAAACTGACATCAAACTTTTTAAAGTAGCGTATATTTCTATATATAGGATAAAATACTTTCTTACTATTAAGTACGGAAATCATATTAGCTAGATTATCACAATTAACTGAACATAAAAGTGAATTTTAAATAATTTAGCTAGTTTTAATGGAATTGTCCATCTTTGCCATGTTTTTGGGTGCTTCTGACATGAAAATCTGGCAATTTATAACATCTGAAGTGTTTCTTCATTAATCTTTTCTTTAATATAAAAAATATTTCTTAAGTTTCACTTCACATCATGTTAAAAATTCTTACAAAAACTAACAAAAGCCTCATTTTTGGTGGGAAACCAACAGCAAAAGCACCAGCAAGTATTAGCAATGGATTTGAAGAAATTTGTAATGCTTTGATGTTTTGTTGACCTTACTCTTACTTTTTCTTGAACAAATTTCAAAACCTATATATTGTCATAACATTTGAAAGATGGCTAATTAAACAATTGCGAAATGTAGGATAAATCTTAATCCCTCTTTGAACATTGGCAGGACTCAAAAGTGCCTGAGCTTAACCAGAGCAGCAGTGAACCCTTTTATAGAAACACTTCCTTAAACTACAACACAGGCATATTCATATTTTACAGTTACAGAGTTCAAAAGGTACTGCAAAACAGGAATGACCCACATACCAAATATGTGGACATGGTAGCAGAAGACTAACCTCTTGCACCAAGTTCCTGAGGAAGATGGTTTTCTGGCGAAGAGGGTCGTGCACCAACCCCTCCGAGAAGAAGATCATCCCCTGAGGGAAGTTGTGTTGAGACAGCCAGGACACAACCCTCTGCTTCTGCATGTCTGGACGGCCAGTGATGTAAATGATCAGGTAGCCCAGGTCCTGCCAGTGTCTGCATGCAAAATACAATCATTTACCGTCTGAGCAATCCCATAATGCTTGGTGAAAAACAGTTGGGGACCGATTCCTGGATAGTCACGGCGCCTGGTCCTCCAGCAACAGATTGCATTTGACAAAGTAGTAAATTTGCCCAAGGACAGTCTGGGAAACAACCCAAGATTGTCCATTTGTAAATCCCAAACCCCATCTGATATCTGGTATCAGCATTTTGCTATCTCTCTATTAAATGAAATCCAATTGTGCCTCACCAGCAGGCCGGTCCTTTTCAATATTGCCATGGCATGAAATGAAAGCATCGATTCTCTCTCACACACATTTACACAGAAAGCCACCCTGTGAATTTGTTACCTGACCACATCCACAGCTCCAGGCCGTACTTTAGGGTCGCTGCCCATAATAGAGACGCTAGCGGCAAATGAACCGTCAATGCTAAAGACGACACATTCCATCCCCCGCGGCAAGACCGTCAGGAAGGCCTCCGCGCTTGTCTGGTCACCCCTGCGAGAAAAGAGTGACATGAACAAAGATCCGGCTCTTGATCAAGCTCAAGATGCGGCATGAAGCCCGAGATCAACAGCGAGGAGTTGTTCTCCTTCAGCCCTCAGGGTGAGAGTTTTACGAGTGCCAATTGAATGCTTCCAAATTATCCCCGCTGAGACAACCTTGAGAGCACGGCCATTTTGGATACATTACAAGTAATCTTCAGGGTCCCATTGACTTACTTGACAACCATTTTGATGGGGTAGACCCCCACGGCCAGCTTTTTGCTTTTGGGGATGGTGTAGGTCACTCTGCCACTGTTGTTGGTCACCTCGGTGTCTAAGTGCTCCCAGCGACCCGACTGCGGCTGGGTCATCACGTACACATCGACCTGAGAGACAAAACAACAAAGAAACAGACAGTGGGAGGAAGCGAGTGAGATGGAGGGAGATTATTGAGGCATACTAGGGTTGTCACGACACCAAAATGTCAGTAGTCGATACCAGTACCAGTGACATTGCTCTATACCAGTTTCAAAACCGCAGCAAGCACTGTTTTGCTATTCAATGCACTCCTTTATTTGAAGCATTAAATATTAATACACAAATTGAACAAAAGTGACAGTAGACATTTATAATGCCACTAAAGAATTCTAATTCAAATAAATGTTGCTCTTTTGAACTTTACTTTCATCAAAGAGTCTGATAATAATAAGAAATATTTCTTGAGCACTAAATCAGCATATTAGAATGACTTGATATTATATTTCATATTAGAATGAAGGATCATGTGACACTGAAGACTGAAGTAATGAAGCTGAAAATACAGCTTTGGCATCACAGAAATAAATTACATTTTAATATGTATAAAAATAATAAAACAGTTACTTTAAAATGCAAAAATATTTCACAACATTACCGTTTTACTGTATTTTTGATCAAAGCATTGGTCAGCATAAGAGACTTCTTTCATAAATATGAAAACAAAAAAACATAACATGTAAATATGTTTTTAGTAAATATTATTTTTACATTAATAATATTGCATAAGGCATGCAGTATTTATCAATAACATTACATTTTGAATAACTTAAAAACAGTCAGTAATTAAGAAAATTAAGTGGCTTTGTGTCTTTTTTTTTTCTTCTTTTTTATAACAAAGAGTTAATACTGTGGGCATTTTCACAGTTTTATATATTTTTCCTGCCTCTCAAAGCAACTTAAAGTTTAGTACTTTACCAAGATATATTAGTCAATATATTAGTTATTGGCTTCAGAATGTAGATAATGAATGGTTTGACACTTTAAGTCTAAATATGAGGTTCAGCAGATGTTTACATGTGCAGCCACACATTACAAGGTGCAAGTGCTTATCACAGAGAACTGAATGTGTACTGATACTGTACAAGTTACTGGTAAGGTTTCACTTGCGGCTGAAGTACCAGTATTATCATTCGTTTTTTCATTAGTAGTTTCACTGTGAAAACAACAACCCCTTTACAATTCCACAGACATTTCGGTTGCATGCAAAAAAAAGCTTGTTTGAATGCATATTCTGTGATAGTGGACCACAGCTCTCTCACCTTTTCCCCAGTCAGGGTCACCATATCCAGCGGACCATACATGAAGCGACCAACCAGGGTCTGATGCCCGTCCTCAGTTGCGATGACATCATTGACTCTGTGGTTGGCGGTGACATTCTGCAGACAGAAAAAGATGTCAGGTTGCCTCTGCTTTTCTATCATTTTCTTGCCACAAGAGAGTCTGTTATGACAAATAAGGCAATGGATAAGTGTAAATGACACTGATAATACTGCCATGCACCATTCCTGACAGATGGAAAAAGAGAAAGGGGCAGTTAAATAAGTATGCAGTACAAGTCCTTCCAAAAGAGGGTGTCACAATCTAATCCTTCCCTTCTTCATTAAATTTCATTTCAGTGATAAAGCTGTTATACACAAAGCTCAGTGAAGATAAATCCTACAGCTCCTGCTGAGGCAGCTGTACTTATATGGGAAATTAAAGCCAGCAAAACACAGCTATGCAAATCCTGAAAATAACTGGCCACGGTCACCTTCATGCCAGCAGAGGAAGCAGGCTAACAGAGAGAGGAAGATATATGCAAGAAGCTTTTACTCTTATAGAGCAAAGGCAAGACTTTGAGACAGCGTCTGAATTCACAAAAGCTTCTTCCCATAAGCCTGACTCAAAATATGCCTCTCACATACCAGCTACTATAGTGACGAAATCCAACAGAATACTGAGGCTTAAATCAACTGGGGCCTTAAAAACCGCAAACAGTACTAGATTTTCACATTTCTGAACTATGTTTGAGTGGTGCTTGCCCACAGCTTTATATACCACTGCTAAGGTTTTGTGAGTAGTTGTTAGCATGTTGCCATGTGGTTGCTAGATAGTTATATATAGGGCTGCATGATTTGGGTGGGGAGGGAGTCCATTTGTGATTAGTGCTGAAAAAATCTGCACATTAACGCATTCGATTATTTTTTTCAAAAATATTTAATGCAATTAACGCAGAGGCGGAGTTAGGGTTGGCCATCCCACTCTCAACTGCTACTTCTGTCTCTTTTTCTTGACAAGCATTGCGTTTATTTATTTTTTTGTTGCCTTTATTATGATAGGACAGATAAGAGCTGAAAGGAAGCGAAGTGGGAAAGGGATTGGGAACGGCGCTGTATGTCAGAGCTCTGGCCACAAGGCTATCAACACCGAGAGAATTGCGTTTATTTAGACTGAGAACGTATTTACGACCACATCAAATGGGAAACTTTTCAGACGCCTCATGCAATGTCGTAGTTATGTCGTCAGTTAATTCATGAAAAAGTTAACAAAAAGGCAATTAAAGATGCCTTAAAACTGTGCATCCATGTAAGCATTTGTTATATATGAGTCCCATTTAAGAACATGTCTATGAAATGCAGTGGTTTTCTAAATGGTCATGGAGCACCACAACACTGAACACACCCGACTCAACTTGTCAGCTCATTAGTAGAGACTTTAAGACCTGAAGTGGGTCAGAAAAGAAAGAGTTGTGAGAAAATAAGATGCGTGTCAGATCCGTATCACGTTCAGCAGTGGCAGTTCTTAAAGCAGCCAAAATAACCTAATAACCCAGCTGCTGTGATCTCCGTTAATCAAAGAACAAAAGAAAAAAAGAGGAAATCAATAACTTTTGTAACTTCAAGGATTTTGTGTTTGATAACTTTATTCAATTTCTGTAGGCTATATTTCCTACTTACTGAAGGGCACAGGTAGCTAAATATAACATTTATTATAATGGGTTCATGTGAAGATTGTTTCAAGTTCACTTAAATTACAAGTTTTAATTTTTTTTAAAATTGATAGCTCTCTGAGCCAAGTAGGGCTCGCTGCAGTCCACAAGATCCAGGGAGCGTGGTTAGATCCACATCTAGGGGGTGGAGATTGATAGGTTTAGGGGTGGAGATGGGGTGGGTTTAGGGATCACGGGGTGGAGATGGGTAGGTTTAGGTATGTGTAAGGTGGGAGGAGTTGGATCTGGATCCAACCACGCCCCCTGGATCTTGTAGGCTGCAGTGAGACGCTCCTCTTTAGGATGGCAGATGCGTCTACATGCTTGGAGCCATAGATATGTATAGATGCCCCATTCGACCGCTCTAAGCACGTAGATGCAGCCGCCAAACTGGAACGGTCAACTTGACGTTATTCACCATACTATGGGTTCGCAGACCATCAGCTGTGCAGGATTGTGGTCTCTTTGAATATCCATTGATTACTATGGTGAATGATGTCAAGTTGACCATTACAATATGGCGGACGGCTTACGTAGAGTGGCAGTCGCATTAAACAGTCGCTAATGATCATCTACCAGAGGCATTTCCTCCGAGGAAGCAAGGGAGGCAGTGCTTCCTCTCCTCAAAATTGGATGAGAAAATAATCGATTTTGCAAAAATAAAATAGCGCAAATATGACTAAATATGACATTAAAAGTATAAAAGTCACAAATTTTTATAAAGTAACACTGTCCAACAGCGACACCCACAGGTAAAGTTACAGTGGAGGCTTGCCTCCCTTCAGTCCATAGACTTTCTACAGAGACCCCAAAGCGTGCAGTGACTTTTCTGGAGGCTCATTGAGATGAATGGGGGAAAGTCACGTGAGAGGAGGCCATGCCTCCATCGCGCTATAATAGGTTGTTTGCAAACACGTGATTATGATGACGCGCGAAATGCAGCTGGAGTGCAGGAAGTCATTTTTTCTTCATAGGAATCAGAAACTCAAGAGGCCTGTGTTTTGTGTTGTTTGTGAATGCTCAAATCGGTCAAACGGAGAAAACTCAAGGAGATTTTATCGTGTACGAATAATTGCCACTGTTTGCAATAAGTAGTATCAATAGCAGAAAATCCAGCTGTAAACAGAATCACATTAAGTGTAACAGGGACATGAATATATATATGTATAGCCTATATAAACTTATAACTGCCTCCTCATTTTAAAACACCACCGCAGGCCACTGTCATCTACATAGTCATGGCCAAAAATATCGGCACCCTTGGTAAATATGATCAAAAAAGGCTGTGAAAATGTATCTGCATTGTTAATCCTTTTGATCTTTTATTTAAAAAAAATAAATCTAACCTTTCATTGGATAAAAAGAACTTAAAATGGGGGGAAATATCATTATGAAATAAATGTTTTTCTCTAATACACATTGGCCACAATTAACGGCACCTTTTTATTCAATACTTTTTGAAACCTCCATTTGTCAGTTTAACAGCTCTAAATTTTCTCCTATAATGCCTGATGAGGTTAGACAACACCTGACAAGAGATCAGAGACCATTCCTTCATCCAGAATCACTCCAGACCCTTTAGATTTCCAGCTCTATGTTGGTGCTTCTTCTCTTCAGTTCACCTCACTCATTTTCTATAGGGTTCAGATCAGAGGACTGGAATGGCCATAGCAGAAGCTTGGTTTAGTGCTCAGTGACAGATTTTTGTGTTGTTTTTGAGGTTTGTGTTTGGATTATTGTCTGGTTGGAAGATCCAAACATGGCCCATTATAAGATTTCTAACAGAGTAAGTCACTTATTGATTTTTTATTGGTTGGTATTTGATAGAATCCATGATGTCATGTGTCTAAACAAGATGTCCAGGACCTCCAGCAGAAATATAGGCCCACAACATCAAAAATACAGCAGTATATTTCATTGTACACATGAGGTACTTTTTACCTCTGTGTTCACCAAACTCATCTTGAGTGTTTGCTGCTAAAAAGCCAATTTTTTTAGTTTCATCTGACCATAGAAGCCAGTCCCATTTGAAGTTCCAGTCGTGTCTGACAACTGAATATGCTGGAGTTTGTTTTTGGATGAGCTAGAAGAATTTTTCTTGAAACCCTCCCAAACAATATGTGGTGATGTAGGTGCTGTTTGACTTTCTTTTTTTTTTAAAGGTTTTCTGACCCCGAGACTCAACTATTTTCTGCAATTCTCGAGCTGTGGTCCTTGGAGAGTCTTTAGCCACTCAAAATTAATAACTTCAGGTCATTTTGTCACGTTAGTGTGTGCATCACTTTAAAATAACTTCTTGCCATGGTCACTTTTGAATGAGAATATAAGTACTGTGACTTTTAATACTATGCTATCATGTTGGTATGGCATGAGCCCACACAGAGAGCTGTACAGCCCCGTAAATCATTAGCCCACAAAACCTAATGAGACTGATTGCACTGATTGGTCATTTAATGAAGCGGTTAAACATTTCCCAGCTTGCAGCCATTTGCATATTGATTAAGTCAGTCAATAATTCATCTTGGCATGGGCCCATACATGATTGCCATATGATGGGCTTCCAAACCAACTCATATACCGGTGAGATACACACAAATCAAATCATCCTACAAATCATCCTGCACTGTTCCCCAACCAGCTGCTTGACTCAAAATGTCTCTCTTTGCACATGTACAGTATTTGTGAAGCATTTGTATAGTTTGTATTTTTTATGTTCTATTTTTTAGTTTGTATAAGGTAAATATTTATGTGAAGCATTCGTATAGTTTGTATTTTTTATCCTTTATTCTTTTAGTTTGTATAGGGTAAATACTTATATATATATAGTATACTTATAGTTAAATCTGTCAGTAGGTTAGTTGTGTATAGGTTTATAGTGTTTTTTACTTCATTGTTGTATGTCTGTATTTATGTAGCACCGTGGTCCTGCAAGGCACGACATTTCGTTCCACTGTATGTCCCCACATGTAGCGGAATGACAATAAAGCTCAACTTGACTTGACTTGACAAACAGCCAACAAGCAACACACCACCATATGTGCTGGTGACAGACCTGAGTGGATCTTCAGACACAAGGCTAATCCTAAAAGGAGCATGTTGCTGTGTAGGAAAAGCATGTATGTTTGTGGAATGGATCCAGATTGGTGCCGACTTTATGCCTTGCAGCTCGCTTACCGAGCTAGAATGATGCAGCATATACACACAAATAGAAGCATTCAGGGTCTCACAACGGAATCAGGAGAGTCTTTCGAAAACAACATGACTGCATAGAAACACCTTTGACATGAAAGGCTAGCAAGCGCTCTGATCAAATGCTATTGAGGCCATCAGTGCATTCAGAAGGGCTCAGCGGGCGGCAGAAATAACCACGATTTCAGATCAAGGTTCTGAGTGATCAAAAACCATTCCCTGTGAAAAGAAAAGGTAGCGGTGATAACACAGAAGTGTTTCACTGAGCTATACTTAACCTCAGTGAAGGACTGGGAAGAATTGGTCTTTGTTATGGTGGGTTCTTATGAAAGCGAGCGCTAAAATACCCTGTAAACCTGCATAGACAGTAGTTTTCAGCATCACTGTTAGGTAACTGTGTTGATGTGCCTCTGAGCAGTAAATCAAGGTCAGCCGTGATGCTTATTTTCGTAAGGCGCGGATTTCTGCCCACACATGCTGAGCTATTGTGCCGCATTTGAGAAACTCAAAGCCCTGGCAGAGGGGGATATTTTTAGTTCTTCTACAATGTCAGGACTCTGCTACAGTCCACATTTTCACTTGAATGATATGTGTGTGTGTCTGTCTGAATCTGTAGACCAGAGTCAGAAATTAGCCAGGGCTCAAGGGGGAAAAATGCCATTCACTTGAATGATATGCGTGTGTGTCTGTCTGAATCTGTAGACCAGAGTCAGAAATTAGCCAGGGCTCAAGGGGGAAAAATGCCATTCAAAAGAGACAAAAATGCCCTGGATATTTAAATATAGGAGCCAAAAAATGTCTCCAATCGAAACAGCTATTACACAAAAACGAAAGCAGACAGTATACTTTATACTCCGACATAGATACAAGATAATTATTTTAATTACTATTATTATTAGGGATTTAAATTTAAATTGATATTAAAATTCTGGATTATCCATTGAAACGTCAGACTTCTCTCTGGTGACATATGCTGGACTTTTCCGATCATTTAGTCAGTTTAAACCCACTTGTTTCTTACAATCTTTGGTCCATGTCCTACATTTTCTTCTTTTTTTCCAATAATCTGTATTACTCGGATATATGTCACAATACAGATGAAAACATCTACTGCTACTTCTGTTACATTAAGAATTTAAGTTTCCAACATTTACTGAAATAAATATAATAAAAAAAAAAACTGAGTCGATAACCAATATAGTACCAATATATCACGCAGTCCCATTTTTATGTGGTTAGAAAAACAACATGTCCACATATTAACCACTGAAAATCTAATTCCAAGAGGCAAACATTGCCTCTTAATAAATATCTAACACTGCTGCAGACGGATGCCTCTATCACACTGCCATCTAACTGATGGATATCATTACTCAGCAGATTTCATGCAAAGAGGTGTACTATTAATCACAACAGACACTGAAGATGAAGAGCAAGTTGAACTACCTGGGTAAGAACACAAAGCTTAATGGTGTTTGGAAGTTTTCCAGTGTATTTGAGAGTATGCTTTGTTTTGTCAGCTCGGCCATGTTTGTCCTTACCCTAAGCTTGACGTGTGTGCGTCTACGTAGCCACTTCTCCCTCGGACTTGAAGGGGAGAAGGGGGCGGAGTCAGAGTTGTCCATCCCTGGGGCTTTCACATAGTCACAGTGCATCACCTGTCAATCAAATCACACAGATATTAGTAACCAATCATTAGTGTTATCACGAGGCTGTGCAACCTCTAAGGGAGGTTAAAGGCTAAGTGTTTAATTCCTGTGGAATTAGAAGCAGCACACGGAACTGCAATTGTTTTCCAACAGGTGACAGGTTTCCTGGCTGACCTTGGTTATCAAACATGTTATTTGGTTGAGACAGATGATGAGACGTTGGCCTAAAAAGTGTCAGCACATTTTCCTTGATACAAAATGGATAATAAAATGTGTAGTATGTGGTGTTAAATCCAACTATGAATCAGCATTATTGTCCTTTTTTCAAGTTAATTTCAATGAATAGTCAAGTTGTAATCATTTTCCATCCAAGCATAAATAATAAGCAAAGCTATTTTCCTCAAGGATAAACAACACAACATTCTTTAAATGCTGCTACTGCACAGGTCTGATTGAATCAGAATGCAGGTATTAACTCTACAAATGAAATACAAAATTTGTCATTTTATCTGTTTCCTGCTGCAATGTAACTCGCTACTGTGAGAAATACACCTACAATCAAAAACATTCTTTATGACCTCTGTTATTTAACAACAAAAAAATCCCTCAGTGGATTCAGGTGTAGAACTGGATCAAGAGGATCATGTTTAGGGCTCAAGGATTTGTGATAGCTGCTCTTGAGGATCTAAATCTTTGCAAAATCATGTCAAACTTTGACTTTGATAAAGGTGTTTATTGTATGCAGACTGTCAATGGAGGTGTTAACCGAACACCAGTGACATCGAGTCATAAAACCCAAATGATCATTTTTCAATTCAAATTGATGTTACAGTCACAGACAATGTACACAGCCATGTGGATGTAGTGGCTGGACCAATGAGATTTCAGTGTGGGCAGTGCAGCCCAGTGTGATGATACAGAAACAGTCAAAGACAAACTGTCAGTCTCATATCAATGTTGATATTTGTTAACTGAAACAGTGATTTCGCTTATTAAAATAAAGCTGAATAATATAAAATATAAATAGATGAAAACTTAAATAAAATTAAAATAAGTTTAATCTGAAGTACTAAAATTACTAAAACAAATCTGAATAGAAAATATATAAAATATATAAAAAATAATTACAATATTACCATAATTAAAATGAAAACTGTAATATAAAAACATCTTAAATAAATACTATAAATAGTCAAATAACATCGTCACGTCACTTGAAGTAACCATAAAAATACTGAAATATTTTCATACTGAAAAGGCCCTGAGGAATGCACAATAAACTAAGGAGAACACAAACATATTAGACCAAATACATAAAACATGAAACCAAAAGCACAAAATTTGCACATAGATCACAACATTATCTGGCGTGTGACACCTAAACACTGCAGCTGGAACTCTAGTCAGCTCTATTTCTCTCCTTCACGCAGGCAAAGACAATTATGAAGGAACTGCATTCAGAAAGATAGATTGGTCTATGATTTGCCTAAATTGACTACTTCCTTTCCACCTGTGCCAAGGCCGATTCTTAAGAGTGAATTTAATAAGAGGTGCCATTTGCATTTGACACTCTAAACTGAAGCCCGTGTACATCTGCATTGAGAACTACATCGGTGATTTGAACTTCAAAAGCCTCTGAAAGTGAAGGATGTGCCACATTTATTTGTCTCTCAGCCAGAGGTACGGCTGATATGAATAAAAAAAGGCATATTAGAATAAGATACAGTCCTTTGGCTGAATTGAAATTTCCAGCACAAAAGACAGATTGGAAGGAAGGGGAAAAATTAGGAACAGCGGGCAGAGAGAAAGGGACTCTTTTGATAGAGGACAGATAGAGGTTGTGAGAACAGGGTATCTAAAATCTTTCTCTGGTAAAAGGCAAGTCCTGTAGTCTGGTCACGTAGTACTAATTTGATTTCTCTGGCATGAGGAGAGCAATAGTAAGGGAGTCTGAAAGTTATTACATTTTTTGACCTGAAAGATGCACAACAAAACAAAAAAATTAAAATAAACAATGGCTATAGCAAACTCCTTGGGAAGATCTGAGGTGTCACTGTCTCACAGCATAATGGAAAACGATTTTGAGCTTTGTTCCAATGTTTAATAAATAGCTCTGAATATACCTGTCGCAGAAGTAAGGCGACCACATCGGTGGATTCCCAGTACGAAGCGTGGAACAGATGAGGCAGGGCCACAGTAGGGAATGCTGTCAGGACGTCCGGACAGTACAGAGAGTAATCCAACCGCTTAGACCCCCACCAGTTGCTAGAAACTATCACATACACAAAAACAAACTATTGGTATATGGTTTATATAAACTATACACTATTGTTCACAATTGTTTGAAATCAGTAAGAATTATTTAAAGATTAAAGAATCACATTAGTGAAAAAGCAGATGCCTGGCAACCACATAAGTTTCTGTTATAATTGAGAGGACACTGTCACCTAATTAACATTCATAAACCAGGAGGACAGGGTTTATAATGTGTTTCCCTGCTTTTAAGACCGTTTTTATGTCCTTGTATAAAAGAGAAAAACATATAATAGAGAATAATGCTAAACGTTATGGCACACTTGCCTCTACTGTACCATTATATATATATATCTCGTTAGAGACAGACAGATCTTGTAAGAATAAAGCAGTGCCAATAAAACTGCCATGTTTTGGACTAATAACTGCCATTACGTCCTTTCTCTGCAGCTGAGATATGATCTACTTGAACAGAGTTAAATACACTGCAGCAGGACTTTTGGCAGCACAGAGAGCCCTTAACACTGCATTGCTTGGCTAGAGAGCAGAAAGCATCTCTAATTACGAGGTTTGCGCAGTACTGAGTCTGACAAAAGATCAAAGAGCTTTAGATAAACTTAGTAAGAGAGTTTAATATTGTGCCCAATGCTCGCCCACCCGCTGCCCACTCACTGTTGGTGACGGTGCTGCTCAGCCTGCTCTCCCAGCAGCCCGATAACTGGCTGTCCATGCTGGTCAAACTGGACCTGCGGACCTCAGCGCCCACCCGCCCACCTGCGCTGTGCTCCGTCTGGGGAGAGGAGGAGTGCGGAGCACCCACTGGAACTGTGCTACCGGGGAGGAACACGTCAGGGTAGTTGTGGATCTCATCGACTGCAGAAAAAAACAGGTCATGGTGGTGAAAGTTGGATATGTAGATTAGGGTCGGATCAATATCAGAATTTTGGCTTTGGTACAATAGCTGCCTCTGGTACCAATAAAAATCCATACCTTAGATAGAACAAATGAAATGATGAAATGAAACTAGGGTTGTCAATAGAATCAGTCGTTAAATGCCAATAATTCTTGACCTATTTTTGTACACATCCCCAGCTTTTAAAAGAAAGAAAAAAATAATATTTGAGTATTGGGTTAAGTCATTAATTTGGAAAGTATCTGGGAAATGCAAACCTACTGTTAATCCAAAGCTGCAATAATACAACAATTCTCTACATTTTATTTTTTCATTTGATTGGCTTTTCTAAACATCTCAATAACTTAAATTATAATTAAATTTGACCAGCTGTGTTAAACATCTAAAAAATTTATTAGAATAATTAAGAATATTAAATGTGCACACACATACACGTGTATATATTATTAAAACTACTAAATAACTGATATGCATCTACAGTATATTAAATATATTAAAAAGTAATAAATAACTAATATGTGATAATCTGCCTCATGTAAAGCATGTGGAAAGCATGTGTGAGAAAGACAGAAAGAAAGAGAACTGGCACGATTCTAGACAACACCACACCATGACCCCAGAGGAGCCTGTTTAAACTGAATTTAAAAAACCCTTAGCCACTGCACAACCAAAACAACAAAAGCCTCCCTTTCACTCTCAAAATAACTCACCACAACGTCAAACTATGTTTGTGCAATGGCCCTAAATGCTTCCTGACAGGGCTCTCCTTTCCTCCCTCTTTGAGAACACAGACATGCAGGCAGAAATTCTTTAAGTGTCCACCCTGGCTAATCTGTCCCTTTATATGCCTGCTGCCTCTTGCACACATGGCCTGTTATTTCTGACAGGGGTAAATTGAATCTATTTTCATTAGTCCAGCAGCCTGTGCAAAAAAGATCCCATTAGGCTGGCCCACATTATGGGCGCAACCACATGCACGAGTGAGCCGGAATATATGTGTGTGTCACATTGGCAGCTGTGTGACACTGACCACTACAGGTGGTAAAGATCACCTCTCCTCTGTCATTCCAGCAATTGGCTACCCTCATTTGCCATTGCCATGGGCTCAAAAATGGCCAGGGCTTCAATTATGATGACAGTCACTGAAATGTGGGGGACGGAGATGGTTGGATGTCTGTAACAGAAGCATAGGAACAATCCAAAAAGTGAAGGGAGGACACATTTTAAATATTATCAGCCTCTTTTCACAAGTATGACATGAGTGCCTAGTTGCCACAGATACAGTCATATCCAAGTTATTTTGTAACGCGGACGTAAGCCATTTTCTGTGAATGAGACTTCTGGTTCATTAGCCGCAGTAGGGAAAAAACAAAGCAAGGCAAGGCAAGTTTATTTATATAGCACATTTCATACACCGTGGTAATTAAAAGTGCTTTACATAAAAGGAAGTGAAATAGTCATTAAAAATAATAATAATCACAACAATAAAAACAAAATGACAAAAATTTATTTAAAAAGAATTTAAAACAGTTAGCAATAGAAACATAGCACAGTGCTCATTCAACAAATGCACAGCTAAACAGATGAGTTTTGAGTCTGGATTAAAATGTGGCTAATGTTTTAGCACATCTGATCTCTTCTGGAAGCTGGTTCCAACTGCGGGCGGCATAATAGCTAACAAGAAGAATAAAGTGCAGTAAACAGTACAAATGTTTGCACTACAAACCAGTGTGTTCATAATTAAGATAATACATTAAAATAATATGGTAAGATACACCAGTTTGCAATATTATTTTACCCTTCATGACAACTGTGAGGGGGGTTAATTTTTTTTAGAACTCATCCGTTTAAATTATATTAAGCCTTAAAGTGTTGCATAATTAAGGGCGTGGCCACTTGAGGTATAGGTGGATTGCTGCTGCTGTCACTATGGTCACTACTAGCTCCACCCATACGTCCCGCTTCTTTGTCCATTTTTGTTTATCCACGAGTGACGTGTGGTGATGCACTGCCAAGATGGCGACTACTGGCTCTGCCCACTTTGGGCTTCAAAAATGCTTCTCAGACACCTATGGGTGACGTCATGGACACTACCTCCATGTTTTATACAGTCTATAAGCCAGACCCATAAAATGTACAAAGGGCCACGCTCACTCTTAAAAATAAGGTGAATAGAAAGTTTTAAAACTAAACTTGACATGAATGTCCATCACTTTAGTATTTTTGAAACAATTTGCTTTCTAAAACACTGTAGTGACAATTTATAAATAAAAATAAATATATGAGGTGAGTTATAATGATTGGTACAACCCTGGTAATAGGGGTCTAGAAAATGGGAAATGGAGGGCTTGGAGACGAGCAGGGTGGAGGGCTGGTGGACAGAGAGCATGATACTGAGGCTAGGTGTGAATTCTAAGCAAGGGCAGCCCTATCCGTGCTGGTCATCAGAACGAGCCTCTGCGATTTTATTGCTTTCCAGTCATACTGACATCTCTGAGAGCTTGGCTAATGCGTGTTCAGAATCTGCTTATGCCCGCTACAACTGTAGCCACAAACTGCAAAATGCACCAGAGAGCAAAACTCTCCTATCTGGGTACAGTTTTGCAGAGTTAACCCCCACAGTCTCTCAGCTTGACCTTTTCCGAGGAGTTTTTGCCGTGCACAGGACGCTGCTTAATTTCTCATGTCACTAAAGGCCATGGAGCAGCCGCAGAATACAAATTCACAGAAGCTCTCTCTTCAGAGAGCGTGGACAGGAATCAGACAGCACCATTACACCAAACCTGGATGAACACAGGAAAGACGACTGCTCTTTATGCAGACATGAGGAACAGACAGGGAGACTGATCACACTTCCGATACAGAGTTCATTAGTGTTACCAAAGCCATCTATTTACATGAGCGATGGGCTTTTTACAACAATCCCACTCATTCTTACCAAGACGAAGCATGCAAATAAATAGTAGCAAGCATATTCTGGTGTGATCACGACACTGACAAAAAACATTTACGTGAGAGATTAGTTTGACAAATGAACAAACAGTTGACTTGTGTACAGCTAGAAAGCACAGAAGCAATGATAATACATCAAGGAGGATAACTGAAAACATACAATTAAATAGCCATTTCCTAAGTTCATGAGTCACCCATTTAATTATACTTGAAAAGTGAGACATGAGCAACAGAGAAAGAGATACAGTAAATGAAAACAGGGAAATGGGGGCAGGAAGGAGAAATTGCAGTTTAAACTACATGTTATTTGTAAATGCTACTGCTTATGTTAGCTTTTAATAGGGGTGGGAGAAAAAAATAGATTCAACTAACTATTGCGATTCTTTTTTAAAACAATTTAAAAATCAATTAGTTTACCTCAGAATCGATATTTAGGAGTGAAATAAGCGCAGTCAAGACGAATAGTTCTGACCTCTCGAAATTGAACAGATACCAACGACATCAAAGGCAAATATTGCGTTATTCTCACTCGTGCTATGCTGCTGATAAACCTGATATAATTTCAGTTCTGTTGCTTTTATATGAACATAAATGATGAACTAGACACTCAAAGTGCCTGCCATTTAATTCCATACGGAATGCGTATTTATCATCCATTTCTAATTTACTGCAAACATATATTTACAATTTTTATAGAAATATGACAACAATAACATCTCACACAGAGATGGCACTGTAATAGTGTATGGAAATATTCATGCATAATTTAAATACATAATCAGATCAGATGAGCCAATGAGCATTAAGCTGTGTCGTCAACCAGTCGTTTCCCATCATGCTTTTAATCAGCGCAGTCGGTAGAGAGCAACTGTGCTCGACTGTGCAATCCGACACAGCCACTTCGCCGTCGTGAGAGTTTTTTGGCACACGTCAGCATGACATCAGAGCAAGGCGGATGTAATTCAGAAACTTTTCTAAACGGCATACATCTCGCAGTGATCACAGGTGATCGGTTCTTTTTTTAAAAGACGATAACTTCCTTGATTTTGAACTTTAAGCATCGTAACTTTGCAGATATTATTTATGTTCAAACAGCAATAATACACACTAACGTTAAAAAAGTTAAATCGCAATCAACCACCCCTTTAAAATATATTAAATTAGAAAACAGTTACTTTGAGATGTAATTATTTTTGATTAAATAAATGCAGCCCTGTTAAACTTTATAAAAAAAGAAAATAATAATAATAACAGTAATAATAATAATAATTACAATAATTACAAAAAACAGTTACAGATGACTCATTACAGAACTGTGAGTAGTTTTCAGTCAAGTTTGATTACATGTGCTTAAAGCAGGGGTCTCAAACTCAATTTACCTGGGGGCCGCTGGAGGTAGAGTCTGGGTCAGGCTGGGCCGCATTAAGTATTCCACAAAAAAAGGGTTTCAAGTATTCCAAAAAAAGGAGCACAACTTATCTTAACTTCTCAGTCTTTATTATTAACAGTTCTTCAACATGAGGTTCTTCAACAGTTCTTCTGAACATGAACGGTTCCTCTGAATTTTAACTTTCCTTTCTGAACATGAAAGGTTCTTCATGAACTGTCCTTCTGAACATGAACTTTCATTCTGAACATGAACGGTTCTTCAGAAAAAGGCTTCTCTTGCCTACTCCTTGCTGCCAGAGACCTGGCAGCGCTTCCTCTCACACAGCTGAGACACATTTGGCTTGAGGGAGGAAACAGTTGAGACCCTCAGTATGGCTTGAAGATGCTCATCAGTAAGTCTGGACCTGTACTTTGACTTATTGAAGTTCATGGTGGAGAAGAGCTTTTCACATAGATATGTGCTCCCAAAAAGGCACATGGTCCGCTTGAACATCCTGGACAGCTCAGGGAAGGTGGGTGGCAATTCTCTCAAAAATTGTCCAAGCTTGTCTGCGTTTCCACTCACCTCCCTGAACTTGGCTTTGAGTTCAGAATTGCACTGCAGGTCAATGAGCTCCATTTGAAGTACAGGAGGAGCATCTTGCACATCGAAGGAGAAGGGGTCAGCAAAAATTTGAAAAGTGACTCTGTGTGTCTTGAAGTCTGCAAACCTGCGATCAAATTCCTCCTGTAGCTTCATAATGGCATCAGCATACTTCTCACCACTGAATGGTGTGCCCACATCCATGAGTGCCTTGCATGCTGGGAAATGGCAGAGGTTTGT
The DNA here is from genome assembly GCF_936440315.1 of Barbus barbus. Taxonomy (NCBI): domain Eukaryota; kingdom Metazoa; phylum Chordata; class Actinopteri; order Cypriniformes; family Cyprinidae; genus Barbus; species Barbus barbus. Next base: position 11,847,273 of record NC_136762.1, on the reverse strand, counting down.
CTGAGAGAGTTGGGCTTTCCATAACACAAGTTTTGTAGAGAATGCCCTCACGTTGTCATAGGCAGCACTGACAAGCTGCCCCTGACCTTGTAACTTCTTGTTCAGTACATTCAGCTCCTGTGTGATATCAACAAGAAAAGCTAAGTCCATGAGCCATTTGGGATCACTTAACACAGGAAGAGCCATCCCATCCTTCTCCATGAAGGCTTTCACTTCTGCTCTCAACTCAAAAAACCTCTTCAAGACGTTTCCCCTACTGAGCCAACGTACCTCTGTGAAGTAGAGCACATCCTCATATTCTGACTCTATTTCCTCCAAAAAGGCGCAGAACTGCCGGTGCTTTAAGCCCCTGGATCTGATATGGTTGATGCATTTCACAACAACAGACATCACATTGTCAAACCTCAGGCATTTGCCGCAAAGGGCCTGCTGATGGATAATGCAGTGCAGAGCAATGGCCTCCTCCACATTCTCCCCTTCCAGTTTTCTTTGAACAAGTGCCACCAGTCCATTTTTCCTTCCTGTCATTGATGGTGCTCCGTCGGTTGTTATTCCAGCAAACCTCTTCCATGACAAACCGGCATCCTCAATAGCACCACACAGCTGGCGGAATATCTCCTGAGCGGTGGTCTGACCATGCATTGGAATCACTGCGAGCAACTCCTCGATCACTTCAAAATTGTCGTCAACACCACGGACATATACTGCGAGCTGCGCAGTGTCAGTGTTGTCTGTGCTCTCATCAAGAGCGACTGAGTATGCACAAAAACGTTCGGCTTTCTCACACAGTTGATCATATATGTTTTCTGACAGGTCAGAAATGCGCTCTGCCACTGTGTTACCTGAAAGGCTGATGTTGCTAAACTGACCCTTCTTTTCCGGACAGATTTTACTTGCAGCTATTAACATGCACTTTTTGATGAACTCGCCTTCTTTGAATGGCTTTCCGGCCCTAGCAATCATCTCACTCACCACGTAGCTAGCTTCGACTGCTGCTTCATTCTCTTTGCTTGCTTTCTTGAATAAATCTTGTTGCCTCAATAGACATTTTTTAAGACTGGCGACCCGGTTCTTTCTCTCATCTCCCTGGTATTTTGTATACTCCTCAGCATGTCTAGTTGAGTAATGACGTCTGACGTTGTATTCCTTATACACTGCAACTTTCTCTGTGCATATGAGACACGTAGGGGTGCCCCTGTGCTCGAAAAAAAAATATTCCGTCTCCCACTTTTCCTGAAATTGCCTGTGCTCGTTGCCAACCTTTCTCTTCACGGCACGTTTTGAGAGAGACATGACTGGAACTGGGTGATGGCATATATTTTCCGTCCACTTGGTGTCACTCCTGAACAAGTTTCAACCAAGTGACTAACGTTGACACTTCCCCATGTACTTCGTACAAACACCGCCGGAAGCTGTCACGAGACTATCTATGGTAGCCCATAAGTGATAAAAATTTAAATAAAAGCGTGGCAAGACTCAGCAAAAAGGTGCGTTTGAGAACAACGTGCGGGCCGCACTAACACTAAACTTTGATGTCAAGTAGGGGGCCACAAAATATCATCCCGCGGGCCGCAATTGGCCCCCGGGCCGCGAGTTTGAGACCCCTGGCTTAAAGCTATTGGGACATACAATTAGCAACATATATTAAGATACACAATTTTATTATATAATTCTAAAATAAAAAATATATATTATAATGTATACTTGTTTTGTTTGTTGTGGTTATTTTGTGAATTAATGTGTACATTTATTTTGAGCCAGTTCCCACCTCCTTGTTCCGGGGTTTCGACTCCAATGTAACAAAGCTGGCTCAAAGTCAAGGTACACTTACATTTTTTAAATTAATTTAATACTTTATTACATAGACACGCTTTTACATCTATTTTTGCATATTTTTTCACAAAAGATTTTAGTGATTGCGGATTAATCAGTGGCAAAATAAGTAGCTATACATTTAATGAACTAAAAAGTATTTTCAATTCCCATGTGCTGTACAGTCAAAGCAAGACATGCACAATATTTGAAACGCTTTAGGAGCAAGTTTTAGTCTGTAGCCATGACTAGAGATAAGGGACATAGTGGCAAGGCGTTCAACTTTTAGAAAAAAAAAAAAAGGAAAACACACTGAAACACAAAAATCAAGAGCAACTGAGCAAAAGGTCTTGCTCAAAATACTGGCTTATCATGACTTGTAAAACGGCTGGGAAACTCTGAGAAGATTGAAGACTAAGGCACAGCATTTACTACTACACTGTAAAATAACACGAGGGACCTTTGAGATGAGGGCAAGATGGTATATGAGCTCTGGGCATGAGGGGCTGAAGGCAATGCGGAGATGAGAGGAATACAGAGTTCAGTGGAAAGAATCAAGCTGTTCTTCAGTGTAATGAGAAAAGGAACTCCATGATGTCGCTTCACATATGGCTTTGGGATCGCGGTCCCCAGTTTCCAGCTACTTGAAATAAATGGCTCCGGATTTTCAGTCAGCCGCCAAATGAAATGAATCAATCCAAATGCAAGGGAACAGCATAAAAACGAAAACAGATGGATATCAGATACATTTCTCACATTAAAGGCCCGCTGAGTAAAATCTGTAATGATTCATAATGAAAGAACCCTCCATATGGGAGGCTGCTCCAGAGATACTCCATTAGGATGGCAATTATTAAGTACTGCATTAAAAAAGCATGTGTGTGCGGTGTGTGCGCATGCATTAAATTAGAGACATCCACGCCTTGGTATCTAACAAATATTGTGACATTCTTCGCCTATGATCAGCAGAGTGAGACTTGATATAATTAAAAGTCAGTGTCACATTTCCTGTGAGACACAGACTGCTTCCTCTCAGTGGCTGATGCCTCTCTCTGTTGCATTGTGTTGATGAGGGTTGTAATCCCTCCTTTTTCAGGACGGTTTCACATAATACTGTATGTATTTGCTTTCCTGTCAAATGATCTTAAAAACAGCTCATTTACACATCATATTTAGAGTTTAGTTTTTATGTTCCTTGAGATTATTATCCTTGAGCATTTTCAAATTTGTTTACTATTCATTATTTCAGTTTGTTTTTCAATACATTTTCGTCTTTTAATCTTCTGAACAGTCTGTCAGTTGAAATAACATTGAAAATATTTAATGTGTTTGTGTGTGTGTGTATTAAATGCAAACTTAATTCAAGCAAAATTAGAAAACTTGGCAACTAACTGAAATAGCTTTAAAGGGGTCATCGTTGATATGATTCTTTAGGGTCTTAATGAAAAGTCTGTAACATACTTTGGTTAAAATTTCTCAATGGTTGTGTAAAAACACCTTTATTACCCTGTCAAAATCAGCTCTGTTTTTGGCAAGCCATTCTAGTGCATGTTGCTTTAAATGCTAATGAACTCTGCTCGTCCCGCCCCTCTCTTCCATGGGGTGGCAAGCAGTACTGTTTACTTTAGCCGCGAAACTAGCTAACTGGCATGTTATTAGGAAAGGTGATTTGCAAAGATTAATAAAAAACCCTAATACTCACTTCTTCTGTAGGTGAGGCTGGATCACGAATGATTTACGCAAATATAGACGCATTTAGGCAGATCGGGATCTGCGCATTCCCTTCAAAACGAAAGTAATCTTAACCCTCTGGGGTCTGAGGTGATATTGGGGCCCTTGAGATGTTTTGACATGCCCTGATATTTGTGCTTATTTCCGCTATTTATAACATACTATTGACCAACATGTATTTTTTTTTGTATTCAGCACAAACTGTGCTACAATAATAAGTGACAAAGATGGATGTACATGTTTGCATTTTTTAAATCCACTGGCTGGATTTTTATCATTATAGGATGGATGTGTACACACAATTCCAACACACATTTATGTTCAAACAGCTTGTAAAGTGAATTTAGCATCCGATGACCCCTTTAAAATACTAAAATTGCTATAATTAAAACTGAAAATCAATAAGCAAACTAGAAAGATAAACAAATCTAATAAAAATTACAATCACATCAAATGACTAAATTTTAAACTAAAACTAAAAAGAATATCTAAAATTAGTTTAGCCAGATTTGTTATTTCTGTAATTGAAATGTTTCTAAAGGATACATCATTAGCTCAATATTATTTGTCCTAGTTCTAAGCCTAGCCTAGAATATAGAACGAGCCTAAAATGGATGACATGTAAGTTAAATATGTCTGCAAAGCAGGATAAAATATGCTCTAAATAAATCAGGACCTCATTACAGAGCGAGACAGCAGCCTGCAGAACTTGGTAAAACTCCAGGGAATCTGACACTGAATAAAAGACGGTAAGGGGGAAGAGAGGGGGCACAGTATTGCTCAGGTTAGCAGTTGTCTGTCTGGAAAAGGAGGAAGTCACAGAAAAATCCAGTGTAGTTTCTTCCCCAGAAAACCTTATTAACAACCAAACCAGAATAATTCCTCAAAATAGCACACAGACACAATTTGGCAACCCAAGATAAGCGCATTACTGTGACAAAGCAATTATGAAACATAATAAAAGGAACAAATGAGTGAATATTGCACTTTATTTGTGCATGTGGTTTAGCGGCCTACAGTATAATTAATTCTCAACAGGATATCTCACTCACCGATAAGGTTAGAACGACCGTCTCCCAGAGGATAACGCTGGTAGCGGGGCACAGGGAACGGAGGCAGTTTGTGGAATTGGGAGTGCAGCAACGGCTCAAGTCTAGAGGCCGACGGGTCAGAGGGGTAAAACAGGTTGACGATCTGTGAACATGCAGGCCGGAGCTGAGACACTGCAGGATAAACAGAAACGATAAAGATGACAAAATTAATTGTAAATATGACTGTGGAGGGAGAAAACATAACAGGAATGTATTCTGAACATTAATTGGAGAATTTCCACACCAACCCTGGACAGCTGGAAGCACAGTGCGTCTCATTGCAAGCACCAATCCAAGAGGACAACCCAGCAGAAAACAATCCGACACCTCAAAGTCAAAGCGACCTGGATTCAATACTAAACTGGTGCTGCTGCTCGGTCTCAGGTCTGTTCCATCCTGTATCAGACTGAATACACACACACAAAAGATGACATAAAGTTAAAGTATGCCACGTAGTTGTTGCCTTTGGCATTTTGGGATTTATTTATAGCAACAGTCCACACAAATATTTTCTGTAAATTTTCCCTCAGTCCATTCAAGACGTTGATGCATGTGTTTCTTAATCAGAATAATTTGAAGAAATTAGCATTTACATTTGTTCAACCAATGGATCCTCTGCAGTGAATGGGTGCCGTCAGAATGAGTCTAAACGCCTTATAAAAACCATCACAAGCAATCCACACAAACCAATTTAGAAGTCAATTTACATCAATTTATGTCTTGCGAAGCAAAAAGCAGCATGTTTGTAAGAAACCAATCCATCAAGATGTGCATTTTTTAAAATTTAAACTGTTGCTTCCAGCTAAAATACAAGTCCTCTATTCATGATATTGCTTTCTACAGAAACAAACTCATCCTGGATGGCCTGAGGGCGAGTACATTTTTAGCAAATTTTCATTTTTGGTGATCTATTCCTTCCAGAATACCCAGACAAAAAGCAGAATATACAGTTGTCCTCACGGATATAAAAAAATGTGCATACCCTGATATAAAATCATATATCCAACCCCAACGGATTACAGCAAGAATCTTTCTTTTGGACTGTCAACAACTCTTTTCGCAGCATTTCAAATCTCCACCCTGTTTTCACACATTGTTTGTCTTTATTACCATCATGCTAGGAGCGATGACAGAAAAGCTCTTAAAGACTGTGACTGGCTATCTCACCTCAGACTGAGTGTGAAAAGGATGGGGTGTACAGAACCCTGGGGACAGATGATTGGAAGTGAAATGTAGTAGAGCTGAGGGGTATGGATGAGCTAAGTGATAAGTCTCCCTCAGGTCCAGTGCTATCAGTCCTGGGTGAGAAACAGTGCTTTTGTCCAGTACTCCTCTCAGCGGCCCTTTAGTGACTGCACAAAGGCTCAAGATATAAAAACCTATGACAAGATAACTTGCATTGTAAGGGCTCGTAATGAAAAGGTCGCTAGATCAATCATCAATAGGAAACCAGCATCATGGTGCCCTTAAGCCAGTATTTTTTTTTTTCTAAATAAATTAATATATGCAAAAAAAAAAAAAAAAAGTTTATTTATTTATTTTGCCTATCAATATGTATTTTCTATATGGAAAATAAAATAAGTTTTATGTAACAGCAAATTTATCGCGCATACATTTATACATACAAAAAGGGGGGCTTGTTGATGAATTACCAATATATAAAACATAACATTTTGACAAAATATTAGACAATTACTAAATGAAGCATTTTTGTGACTAAAAGTGATAGCACACATTGGAACTAGGAAATACTAAGTAAAGATAAATGCTGAAAATGTTACTACACTAAAATGAATATTACAGTGGACTATGTTACAGTATATTACACTGAACATTACAGTATAATATTATATATTAAATTAAATATTTTAAAATATAAAAATTAACATGCAAAATTGTTTCACTTACTACATTTTATATAATAAAAATATGGATAGATAGATTCCAAAAAAACTTTGAAAACATTTCCAAACATGCTTCAGTACTTTCAAATATTCAGATTGTAGTATTATATTTTCCTAAATTGCATTTTCAAAAAAAGCATTATTCTCAATTGTGGTCAAATTTAATTTAAAATAGTTTATGTATTCCCCAGTGACTCAATTTACCGAAGCTGCATAAGAATACTACTTTATTTGATATATAATTTTATGCACAATGACATAAATTGTTAGCTGTAACTGAGGGTAAAAACATGGAATGCTACTGGAATGCTATTGTTGTACACAGGAATATTCAGGAACTCTTTTAATAAAAGAGCTTTGCTGGAGACTTACGACAACAATAGTGCAGAGAAATCTCTCTTGCCACATCAATACCCTAAATAGGATAATTTAGAAGATAAACAGTCGGTTATTTGGTCCTTTGCTGCTGTGGCATTGAGCAACTTCTGCTTCAATCTCTCATACTGTATTCGCACACTGACAGCAGCTGTGACTATTAATAGCACTGCAGGCAGACGCAACATGCCACCAAGCAGCCAATATTGATAAACTGGATTGAAGAAAAAAGGTGACACATTTATGGATGGCTTGTCCAGAAGGACACATCTGGGTAATCTTTTCGTGATTTCTTGTTACAAACAAGAAGCATATTAAATAGAAGCATAGATAATCCTAATAATCACAAAGAATGCTTATCTGCACTAAAAACATTTAAAATATGCCAATTTACTAAAACTAATTACGAAACTAAGGCAAATGTTTCCTGCCATTTTTAAAAACAATGACCACACCAATGATATGTCAGTCTACTCAAAAAACAAGAGCAACGTTGACACTCTTCAGAGATTGTTTCTGCATGGAGAAATTTTTTTAATAGAAACACTTCTAGAAACAGGTTAAAATTCTGGTGTGTGTTCTTTCAAGCATGCAGTACCTGCTGAGGAACGGGTCTCCATCATACGAGTCGCTCTGTTTGCGGCTGAGTGGAGTTTTCCTGTTGCGGGTCTCACTGGGGGCAGATAAGTCAATGTTGCTCCTGCTAAGACGTTTGCTGGAGCTCAGACTCGGACTGACATCAGGGTTATCCTGAGTGTGTAGAAAATGTGAGACATAGCCAGCTGAACAGAGTCACCATATAAATGTGGAAATAATATAAATGAGCACTGAAGTACAGTGTCTGGATGGTGTGACTGAAGTGACAGCTGTTCTGTGCTCCCTGCAAGGAAACCCACAGGAATCTGCTCAGAAGTTGCTCTTTCATAGCTCAGAAGACTAAAATGAGCTCTCAGTGATGTTTCTTAAATCAACTTTATCTCAGAGGGTTCAAAAAAATAAAAATAAACACAATTGAGACAATTATCGACATTTAGAGTTATAATACAGAGCTATGAAATTAATGAGGATAACATAGTTCAGAATTTTTCACCATGAATTTTGAAGAGATATTTTTATATTGAGATATTAAATATTCAGACTTTGATATCTTGGCATATCTGAGCAGAGTTTGTGACATTGATGAGATTTCATCTACAACTTTAAAGATGTGATACGACTAGAAGAAAAATCAGACAAGCAAAAAGTTCTCCAATTAAACCTCATTGCAGTCTATAGGTGAAAAAACTGAGATATTAAAGACATCTCATTTACAGGGATGCAAAATATGTCAAGTACCCTATCTGTTATTTTTCATCATCATTACAAGCATGAATAATGTAATAATGTCAAATGTAATATATTTTTTTTTTTTTAAATATCAGTATCCGTTGATATTGGGAATTTCATTGTATGCACTTTTCATATTGCACATTATAAAGTTGTGATGCCTAAACTGACTTGTATCATTTAAAATGACTGATTCTAGTTTTTAGCGTTTTAGTTTTTACATATTTTGTGTAACATATGGCATCTGTTTTAACTGTTATTATTATTATTCTGTACATACCTTTAAGCTCTCTGTGCTGTTATGCCGGCTGCTGTGTCGCGGGCTGTTGCTGAAACAGAGAGCGTCGAAACACAGCACACCTCCCACACAGTCACCCAACAAACACACCTGTACAAAACACACACACACAAATTCAGCCAGAATCAGTGCAGCATTCTTCCATGCAATCAACACTGTCAGGCAAATCTCAGGATTGCATGATGTCAGCTCAATCTACAGGGCAGCCTGACAGTCAATAACACATTTAATTAATCATTCAGAAACAACACATCTGCAACTTTATGCTTTCCTGTTTGCTGTTGATGAGCACCTCTATGTTGAGCTCAAATAATGTATGGATGTTCCACAAACAAACAAATCCACAGGGCTAATTATCTGTGTCAACAACAGACGAGTCTGTGACATGCTGTAAATAAACTACAAGGCTATGCTTTGTCAAAAAACACCCCAATTTTCCCCCAAATCAGAAGCTAATATGTTTTTCAGGCGCTATTTGAATGGTCCGGCTCCCTAGAGAGTCAACACTTGACACGTAGTTTATAAACTGCGGCCACCACTTCAGGAAATCATTGTGCCTTCTAAATTGACAGGAGTGTGTTATTGGATTAATCGTGTGAGATTATGGAGTAAGATGAGTGGAAAGACTCCTTCCTTTTCGTCTGTTTTGAATGACTCATCACTCATGATTATTTTACTCATCACTTTCCCTGCCAGAGTCCCACACACCCTTCCCACTGCTGCTCTGCACAGTTTGCCTTCCTAAAACTAATCTGGGACCGCCCTCATCTGCCTGTGTGGCCGAATCTCATTTGTTGTGAAAAAAACAAAAATGGTTTCAGGACTGAGACTAAACTACTGTGCAACAGTCCTGCCTACTTTTTCCATGCCATTGGTTAAAAAAAAAAAAATTATTTTATTTAAGTTAAGTGAAAAGTATTATAAGTTAAAGTTAAAGATTTATAAGCCATGAACCAAACCAACCATCTATGTGGTTAATCAACCAAAAGTACTTGAAAATTTGATAAAAAAGAAAAACAGTTTTACGTAACAGCTGTAATAAGGGAAATGAACTATGCAAATTACATAATCAACATAATTAAATAATGGTGTAATATAAAACGACTCTGGTAGCACTTAAAGCCTTTATGTATAATGCATTATAAAAATAGTTTTAATGCATTAATTGTGCCTGGTAATGCACCTTTTAATGCATTTTACAATCTAATAATTAATTGTAACCTCAGTTAATACATTATAGCACTTATCAATCATTTGTTACACTATGCATTTTAAATTAGGTTAGAATTATTTACGATGAGATATAATGTATTACAATGCACATTATGAATAATTATAATGCATTACACCCTTTAATAGCCCTTTATAATGCATCATACTGTACACAAAGGCTTTAAGTGAAGTGCAAGGCTGACCTCCATAGCAAGGCTGACTTGATTAAATTAATTTGTAGTGATTCATGGTAGTGGGTGTTCCCTGTCTGCTTTTTATGCCGCAATTTGCTCATCGCAATTTTCTGATTGGTGGAATTTCCTTTACAACATCATGGCTAGTGTACAAAGTCTCTTTAAGACAAGTCATGTCACTCTGCGGCTATCTTTGAAACGCCTCTCGGGCATGCAAGTGCAGCTCCTATCTCTTTGAATGGGGAAATGTCAAATTCTCCAAAACTATTCACTTAGCGTATGATTAAATTTCATATTTGAAAATCACCAAAGAAATCTGACAACAACCGTATCATAAATGTTGTTTCTTTTGCTCAAAATAGCGTTATTAGCTTATTTTTCAGGCTAAATCAGCCAGTGCACATGCACAGTCCTCAGCTCACGTCTCAGTCAGAACGCTGACTGTTTCTATAGCAACCGGGACCTCTAACGGCAGCTGCAGTGAAGCACTGACTTAGCGATTGGCTCTTTCATTCAAAAGGCAGGGCTTCCTGCGATTGAGCGGCCATATTGAACATTGCATTTTTCCCCATTCAAAACTATACGAGTGACACGTCTTGGGTATTCTATAGTCTTTGCTAGTGTAGTTTTTCCACCAGGAATTCCACTGTTAAGCATAATTCTCATTTTAAAAAATAAGTTGAATTAATGAAAAATGATAGCTTCAACAAAAGTACCAGGTAGGGCTGCACGATACATCGTTTCAGCATTGATATCGCGACGTGCGCATCCGTGATAGTCACATCGCAGGATGTGCGATGTTTAGTAGGCCTTTACTTACGTTATATTAATACTGATCATTTTCAGCTAGAGACTGTCTGCACTGGATGCGACAAAGCAACAGTTGGAAATCATGTGAACTTTGTGTCAGTGCGTCATATATAGCAGTGTTAATTTCGTTGACGAAGACGACGACGAAAAATATTCGTCAACAAACCTTTTTTCTGTGACTAAAACGAGACGTTGACGAGCTAAAACTAATATCTGATGATAAAAACTATGACAAAATTTATGCTACATCTTCGTTAACAAGACGAGACGGGACTAAAATGTTATTTGAGGACTACCGGACATTCAAAATACATCCTATAGGCTAAGTTAACTGTCTTGTCTTTCAAAATGTGCGTCTCTGTCATTGGATAAGTTGCGTTTGCATATCTAGTCTCAGTATGGCAGCCGCAGTGGACGGATAACCTACCAAAACAAAACGCGAACTAGCGATCTGAAACAATGGCCTCAGCAACCGAAGGGTTAGGGAGTGGGTGACCAGACCTCCCGTTTTTCCCGGGAGTCACAATTCATTGTCGATTAACTTAAAGTCAGTGAAGGTGCGATAGGCGGAAACGCGCTGATAGAAGTGCTCTCTCTCGCGCACGCTACACTTCTTCAGTTCTCATACAGCGCGCGATCAGCTCTCAGTGCTCAAATACACACACAGCAGTCCAAATGTCTCTCATGTAGAGCATCTCACGGAAATACAGTCCGTTATGGTTTAAGTGAGCTTAAACAGGTGGGTGAAAACTGAATGTATGTCAGTAGGCTATTACATGCATACCTTCTGTCTTAAATGGACAGCATTCCTAATTATCTGTCATAAATGTTAACCAACAAAATATGTTAAATAAATGTATACTTGTTAAGTAAACCTACTGTATCTGAAAAATGAGTTTAATTTATATCTCTACCAAAAAATGAAGATTTATTCCAGTTTTTCCAAATTCAATCCTTAATTAAAATTTCTCATAACTAAGCTTAATTGATTTGGTCTAAAGAGAGAAGTATTGATGACTATTTTTGTTTGAATACTACATATAAAATAGCTACCAAAATAAATGTTGGTAACTGCAGTTTGACTAAAAGTAATGACTAAAAGTTGACAAAAATGCAATGACTTTTCGTCGACTAAAACTATGAAAGACTCAAATGACTAAAATGTGACTAAGACTATTAAGGATTTTCGTCTCAAGATAAAGACTAAGACTAAATCAAAAATGCCTGCCAAAATTAACACTGATATATAGAACGTGGTATCAGTTTAATGTCGGGGATTTGTCGTGCGCGCCGCATCCGCTGTAGACAGCATCACTTATTATGGGTGCTATTATTTTGTCATGTCACACCTTTCGCGTCCGTTGTAGACACGGTGAGAGCCACGCAGATGCACGAGAACACTTCCATTCATCTCCGCATCTATTTCTGTCTGAAATGACACATACGCGCGAAACTATGTCAAAATGCATGTCTCTGCAAGTATCCTTGTAAACACGTTTGCTTATGGCTTAGGTGAAGGTAAACTATTAAAAAAAAAATGGATAGTATTGGTTCACAGCAGTTTAATGTTCCTGAGGCTTTCTGTGTAATGAATTTTAATCAATCAACAAAACACAGAGAAAAATTACTTTTGTAGCTTTACAGAATTTATACAGTGAAGACTGAGCAGTGTTATTTTACATTTGATTATTCAATTTCTGTATTTGAATACTGTTAGACTTACCTGAAGAATATAAAGCACTGTTTATTTAATTTTTCTATTATATTTATCCATGTTTAAAATTTGCTTATTTTCTATGCTGATTTATTCACCTACAAAATCACCCCAATCATTGATAATTCTTTTTCCAAATAGAACTGTTGAAGTCATCTGGTGATTTTTTTTTTCATATCGCAGAAAAAAACAAATATCACAATGTGAGTTTTTTCTAATATCGTGCAGCCCTAATACCAGGGGTAGGCAAAGTCAGTCCTGGAGTGCCGCTGTCCTGTAGAGCAGAGGTCTTCAACCCTGCTCCTGGGGACCCACTCTCCTGGAAAGTTTATTTCTAACCGGCTTCAGCACACCTGCCTGCAATTTTCAAGCAGTCTTGAGGAGACCGGTTCAGGTGAGTTTGATTAGGGTTGTATCTAAACTCTTCAGGATAGTGGGTCCCCAGGAACAGGGTTGAAGACCTCTGCTGTAGAGTTTAGCTCCAACCCTAATTTATTCTGAGGTTTACCTCAGAATCGATTTTTGTTTAATTATTTTATTTTTCCTAAGAGGTGGTGGGGAGAAGTTAGCGCTTTGTAATTCTAGAGGGCGAAATGTATAGGTGTGTTCGACTTGGAGTAGCATACAGCCATTCATACAGCCATCGTTCTGCGTGCGCAGTGCCGCTACATTAGATGATGTCATATACGTTTAAAGCCGGCACGAGAAATCAAAACAATGACGGAGGCAGAGGATCAAACCTCTTCCAGAATTCTTTCTGCACCTTCACGTTTTGAATCCCAACTGCCGGGAAAACATGACTAAACAGGACTAAAACAGTATGCAAAGTAACATAGCACTTTATTTTATTTCAGAAAGTGTTTTTTCTGCTCATTTTGTTGAACATTTGACTATTATATTCATGTGCAAGTTCAGGGTTTTGGTACACTGTGTATGTGTTTGCGCCTGAAATAAAGTTCAGAAAGATGTGATGCATTGTTTTTGTTAATATGACATCATATACAGTCTCTTTTAAGGGTATAGTCAACTAGTTTCCATTGTCTAGTCTTTAATAAGCAAACAAAAATCACAATAAATTGTAACATCGAATTGCAATAGTGACTGCTAAGATGTGTTTTTTTATTTATTGTGACTGTATATTAAGTGTATCATTCAACTTTTTCCCATGGTCTAGAGTTAAAAACAAAAATCGCAACAAATAGCAATATCGAATCGCAATACTTGTAGAATCGAAATTCTTTAAAAAATTGCAATACGTATCGTATCCCCACCCAAGTATCGTGATAGTATTGAATGGGGAGGTAGGTGTATCGTCCCATCCCTACTAATCAAACACACCTGAACAAGCTCATCAAGGTCTTCAGAATTACTAGGGCTACAGGCAGGTGAGTTTTGTTTCAGGGTTGGAGCTAAACTCTGCAGGACATCGGCACTCCAGGACCAACGTTGCCTACCCCTGGTATATATATCAACCTCGGAGCTCACAACAGGCCTGTCTTTAAATGCCCACTTAATGATCAATTATCAGTTTTTCTAAAAATCAATCAGTTTCTCTATAGAGAAAAAGAATGGATTTTTTTACTTCTGAAACCTGACTGTTGAGGAATCTCCACAACTGTAAATATTGCATAAAGGTGAAAAAGTGTTTCATGCTGCGTTAATCAAAACTAAGCTGCTTGAATTCTGTGTAAGCAAAGCTTTATTTATAAACCAAAATTTTGCTAATGTGACCACACCTTAAGATTATTGGGTGCTTCTGAACTCACCTGCCCTGTGAACCCCTGTCCCTCTGGAGACTGCAGAAAGCTGTGGTACACCTGGTTGGCCCGAGCAATCACGGTCGCGACGGCATCTTGGTAGTGTGGAGCAGCTATGGCAAGCAGTGGTAAAGCGGCCAGAGGTAGATGGTCTACGCTGCTGGACACGCAACTCTCGTCATAGCTGTAAGGGTTCAGACTGTGGAAGTGAAGAGCATGTTAGTATCCAAACAGGTGACCCTTTGACAAAGCAACAGAAGACACATGACATTTTTGTTTTGCTACCTTCTGAACTTTAAGAGATTAAATGCACCATACACTACATCAGTGAGTTTTTTAAACACCGGACGTTTGGCAGGTGCCCCAGTACTAACAGGGCTCCAGACAAAAAAAAATCTAAATTATTTTTTTAAGCGCCACAGAATAAACGTGTTTTATTTAATCAAATTTTTTTTTAACATTTCAATACTGTTATTTATGTCTCAATACTGTGTTTATGTCTCATCTTTTCTTGACTTTATCATCATTTTAGTCCATCTTGTAGATGACCTGGGAACTAAGGTTCACTTAAAGTGGGAACTAAACGTCTTTTCCAACTTGAAATATACAGTCACAAAGAATTGTTCATTACACAGAATCTGTACCAATATCATGGATCATAAGCATCACTTGGCCACTGAGTGTAGTTTGGACTTCTCCTCAATGCATCTTATAAATGTTGTTATATGACTTTCACACATTCAGTCTGTTTTTCTTCATTACTAAAATGCAATTTTACAGGAGGAGTTGAATCATGTAGACAACAGGTTAAGTAAAAATATCAATATGCAATAGCACATAAATACAGCAAAATGCTTCTCTTTATAGTTATTTTTCTAGCTGACTGATGAGCTTATGGACACCAAATGGTTATTCTGAGGTAAATGTGACGTTACAATGTTTAAAAGCTTTACACATTTTCTGCAGTTTGACACAGAATGAGCGATTACATGAGACATTTCAGTAAGTTGTACTGTAGGCTCACTTATAAAATAGCCTACCATATGATGTTAAGTCATGTTCATTATGTACTACAGTAGCAAAGAGAAAGATATAATGGGTTCATTTGCCGCTGGAACTGAGGCGCTAAAGCGTCGTGCCAGCCGCATTAAAGATCGCCAAAACCGTTACTGTTTGAATTTCGTTATGAATTTGGCATAACTTTAAAGCTGATACCTTATTTAGGCCTATTAAAAGTAACAAATAATTTTAGTAAAGATTATAAATGAGAATTGTTAACGATATTGCCACACAGCTAACTGACAGCTTTACCTGTTGCAGTTTGTTCAAGTTGTGAATGAAATAGACACTGTTTTTCTGCACTTTTACTACAATGTCTCTGTCATTTTGATCTCTCTCATGCTGCACAACTGAGCTGCATTTAGCAGGTGTGTGTCTTTTGCGGGCACAGTGGACTAGGGCCAGCCCACACCAAACCTAAACAGGCCCAAGTGCGAGCTTGCCCAGGCGAGGCCCACAGCTTTGGGCTCACCGCAGGCTCTCTGTGAGCTGCCCTCACAATGGGACTTCCCACATTAATCAAATGATGGCCTAGTGCGGGCCAGCCCATTCGGGCCCAGAGCAACTTTTGTACCTTTGGGCCCATGCAGGTTTGGTGTAGGCAGCCCTGTAATGCAACTAGGAGAATACTAACATTGACTGGCCATTCTTCAGCCACTCAATTGAACTGGAATGGCTCAAACCAAAAGAGACCTTTCCAGAACCTGTTGTTTCATATAGGCCAGGGATCCTCAAATCTGACTCACAAGATTCACTTTCCTGCAGAGTTTAGTTCTAACCTTAATCATCACAGTTTGGTGAGTTTGATCAAGTTGTAGCTAAACTCTGCAGGAAAGTGGGTCTCACGAGTCATATTTGAGGGGTTACAGACATGAGCCTATTAACAAGAATTTTGTGGGCAGTTTTCTTACTTACCACTAGGGGTGCTAGGGTGTTTTAGGTTTCCTTGAGAATCAGAATCAGAAGAAGAATCAGAATGAGCTTTATTGGCCAAGTATGTTTACACATACAAGGAATTTGTTGTAGTGACAGAAGCTCCACAGTGCAACAGAAAGACAGCAACAGGACAGGACACAGATAATAACACTGTTAAGTAAACACTGTTAAGTAAAGCCATGTAATAACAGGCAGCAGTTGCCAGCATGGCTCACCTGCTAAGCATATTGTGCTGTGTCCTGGTTGGGAAATGTGTCATTTCAAGCCCAGTCTAAAGTAAGGAGTTGATGTTTTTTTGCAGAGATGTTACTTGAATGTATGGTCTTTACATTGCTTTGTTTGCTTTCATTTTTTGTTTTGTTTGTTTGTTTCTTTTGTTTGGTTGTACTTTTGTGTATTTACATTTTTGGCTGTATGTAGCTGTATTAACCTGAACTGAATGTTTTCTATTTTGTATTTAGATGGTTCAGTTGTGTTTGATCAGGGTTGGAACTGAACTCTACAGGAAGGTAGATCTTCAGGACCAGGGTTGGGCACCCCTGTTGTAGATTAATAGCTTCCTGGGGGCTAAGTGAGGGCTGCCCGTGCAGAGCCAGCGCTAAGGGGCCAACGTTTTGCCAGTGAGCAAATTCTCAGGGGCCCTGCGCTGGCAGCCCGCTGGGGGCCCTTAGGCTAGCCCTAAGCCCTAAGCCCTGTTTGCAGGGGATTGTTTAAAACTCTTTTTTTCCACTAAAACTCTGATGCGCATCGTCTCAGTTTAATACATGAACATAACAAAAGATGTTATCACAAAACGATCAGGAAAAAAGGCATTACATGCAAATTTTTAAGTCATAACATGTAAATATATATAGTTGCCAGTGGCGACCTCAGCAAAAACTTAACTCGCAAACTAATATTTTTGGTCGCAAATGCGACTGTTTTAGTCACAATATGGAGCCCTGATTTACTTAAGTTGATTCCACTCATTCATGTCAAAATGATTGATTGTTCTTTTTAAGGAAAATCCAGCAGTGTTTTGGAACAGCATGTAATAGCTACTTTCTAGGTGTTAGAATCGGCTAGAAATTAGAATAGCTAGACAAACTCATACCACCTAATGACCAACTCAGATCAGCAGATGCCCAGTTTTGACTGGCTAATAACCAGTTTGAACCAGCTAACAACCATCTTTGACCAGCTAGAATTGCTGGACAAGCTCATACTACTAACGACCAGCTTGAAGTAGCTAATGGCCACCATACACCAACTAATTACCATTTTAGACCAGCTAGAAACTGATTACCATTTTCCAATTCACAGCAAAAAGGTTTGCAGCAGCGATGATTTAAATGCGTGACTCAGGTCAGAGATGATGCAACGTGAGAAGAAGAATTGCAGAGAAGCCTGAAGTGCTTTATCATGCTGCACTGCATGAGTCCACAGAATAAAATAAAGAGAAAAGTGAAAGATTGCCCTGCCCCAACATTGTCACCTTGAAAAGCTGTGCTAACCTCAGAGCCATCGATCAAGCACAACGATTAGCGACCCAAAGGCTCTGACAGAGAGACAGCAGTGCTCGGGGTGGAAGTACTGATTATGGAGGCAGTACAGGCTTCTCACAGCCCAGGCCAAGACTGGGGCAAGAGCTTTACCTGTTTGAGAAGAACACACCACCCAATGGTCTAATTGTGCAAAAATCTAAATTTGATTATAGGCTCTCTTTCATTCTTGAGTTGGAATTTGATGGACTCATCCCACAGGAATTTAAACTGACATGACAGGAAAAAGAATTCAAACACAACACAGGTAAGGCATTCTGGGAAATGAAGAGTTTGTTCATCCATTCATCTATTCATCAATCCATCCATCTGCAAGGCCTATGGACATTCAAACCTCGAGGTTTTAAATATTTTTTCAGAACTTTTAAACAAGGCTTTAGTTAGAATTAGAAGTTAGGATGTCAAATCATTTTAATTCAACTTCTTCACGTTCAAATTTGAACTGCAATTACGCATCCCGCTTGCTGCCTCAATACAAAACCAATGTAAATTCAAGTTTCGATTTGGAATTTAACAGGCATTCTCAATTCAAATCTGAATGGCGCCAAACTCTGGCAACAAAATGGCAGAGATGTGCAGCGCGAAGATATGAAGACACTTCCCAGGTGTGTAGCTGTGATAGGCTGCTGCTTGGCGAAGTGTGGCACAAGCTACAGGTGATAAATGACTGTTGAAGGGGAAGCCTCCAAGTGGAAATGAACAAGTCCCAAATGGATCTGTCTGCTGGAGACCTATCATCCTTTTGACTAGGGCAACTATGTAGCTCTAAGAGGGTTGTGAAGGAAGTCATAGAGAAGTCACTTCTCTGATTATAATGACAACCCATAAGCTCATTGTAATCAGTCTTCGTTGACATTGCCTGTGTAACACAAAAGCAGGTCCCATTTACATCTTACTCACGGGATGCTTTTTTCCCCCTTCTCGTTAATAATCTACTGCTGTTTTCTTCTCTAAATCATGCATAAATTTCCTCCAAACTGTATTCTAGCTACTGATCTTTACCCTGACTCCTCACAAGGCTAGGCTAATGCGCTATGACCCAGTGTGAACACTAGTTCCTGTCATGTTTACATGTACTCTCCTGGCTGGAGAAGGACATAGCCATTACAGTAACAAGCCTGCAGACCAGGGGCCAGCCCTATTAGACAGGCTCCACAGCAGGAGAGGGTTCAAAGAGCACCTCCAAACTCTCAGTATGGCCACTCAGCGGATTCATTATTTATTTACAAAGTCTGTAATTAATGTTTGGCCCATGATTGCAGCTGGCATTGTTTTTGGGGTGCTGTTTTACCTCACTAATATGAATATGGCAGGCTGGGTAATGAAGTGTAACAACCTGTCATTTTTATTTTTTAAGAGTAATGACTGTCTTTTCTGAGATTTTTTAGTTTAAGTGTAGCCTCGCTGGCTGTTAGAAATGGCTGTCCTTCATGAAATCAAATGGCTATAGTAAGAAAAATAACAATGATAAACTATAATTATAAATTAAGTTGCAAAATGAAACGTACTGTATAAAACGTTTGCCAGAAAGAACCCATTAGGTCTAGGCAAGGCTAACATCAAAAGCAGTATTTAAAAAAAATATTTTCCGTGTTGTGTGGTTGCTATGCAATTTTCTGATCAGTGTTAACATGCCAACATTGTTGCTAGGCTGTTCTAGGTGGATGCTAGCATTGATTTAGTGTTCAGTGTGGTCGCTAGGAGGTTACTTCAGTTAGAAGTGGCCATTAAGTCTAGGTAAGTCTGCGCCTTTTTTTGCTAGGTGAAAATTTAAAGCCGGATTGCTTGGAAAAGTAATAGCACACCTCTCCTCAACAAGCAGCATGATTTGAGGTGTTATTCATGTCCGTAGTAGAAACGGCATGTTAAGAACCGTTGTCTGTCAGAAAATGTCTTTATCTTTGAACTGCCTACACTCTTTACCTGAGGGGAGTAAAAAAAAGAAATCTCACTAGAAAAAAAGCTAGTGAGGAAGCTGCAATGAAATTCAGAGAGAAGAAGAACGAGAATGAGCACTGAACTTTCCTGTTTGCCATAAAATTTTGATCAGATGTTCATCTAGATTCCCTCCCTTAAGCTGTGAATACTAAGCTCTTGGAAAATGTTAGCTATGGCAATTGTGAATTTAAACAAGCAAAGGCCTGTATAATGCAAAAAGTGACAGCATGTAGCAGTACAAAGGTACATTGATGATATCAGATAATAAAATTAGGATAGTCTGAAATTTGTTATGGTACTGAATGACCATGTTGATACAAAACACGGTGTTTAAAATAATACCACGGTGTTACCATTTTACATGTCTAAAATAATATGTAATAAATATGGGACGATATTAGACTCAAAATGATTAATAGATGCACGCACAATTCTCCATGTACTGCATACATTTTATGCATGTATCTTACCAACCACAAACAAATGTATTTCAATTTGAGTCTGTGGAATTCGGGATTAAATGTTTATGCAGTGATTTTAACAAATACACATGTTTGTGTATAAAAATGTTGTGATCTGCATTAATATATCATAAATTGCTCATGCAAAAAGGAATCCGTGCATGTGTGGATCAGGTGACACACGTGGATTTATTGACATCGTGTTTGCATTAATCTTGTTCGGTTCATTTGGATTTTGAGACTTCATTTTCGCAGTTTGCAGCATTTCACGACGCCCACACACACAACTACCAATGAACAAAGCCCGAGTGCAATTCATTAACGTGTACACGATTTGAAAAATTCGCAAATGTGCATCACTACACTGAAACAAATGCTTTTCAACCAGTGTCTGCAGAGTTAAGAATTACATCATTTTGTACAAATAGAGACTTATTTTAATTTTTTATTTTTAATACAAATGTTATAGTTTGTATTAAACTATTATAATTTGTGCATGCAGCAATTAAAATGTGCATTTGTGGATCAGGCGACGCACGTGCATTCATTCACATCCCTTCTGAGTCGATTCTATTTGATTCATTTAATTTTGAGACTTTCATTCCGCCCGTTTAGCCTTGCCCAATCCACACACATGCAGCTCGCGACCCACACGCAGCTGAGCCTAAGAACATCAGCGAGCACTAGATGGCACTAGCCCCAGTCACCTGTGCTCATTCCATTGTGTACACTTTTATGAATGTTACATTGTGTTTTCTTTTGTTTCTTTTTGGTTTGGCTATTCTACTCTGCCCGTTGAAATATAATAAAAATGTTTTATTGAACTTGTTCTAATTTAACTAGTCTTAGGACACAGCATAGCTCATATTAATTTAGCCAAACAAGAACGTCCTGATGGTACCTTTGTGTTTTTTTTTTCTGTAATTCAGCGGCACGTTGTCAGTTATTCCTTCCTTGTATTATTATTATTATCATTAAAGGGCTATTATAGTTGCTCATTTAAGCCATTAGAAATTGCACGTTTATATTCAATTAATTAAACTATTACATTAAGTTAAACTGTACTATATTAAAACAATGAGCCTTTTATAGGCTATTAGCATAAAGCCTGCTGGCTAATGGAATGGCAATGAATGTTTAGGGAAAAATAGTTAGAACACATTTTATTTAGGCCTACTTATTACTAAACTGTTTTCTGAGTCTGTATCGGCTACAAAGATGAAGTTGACAATGCTAATTCGCCATTTGTTTATAAGTAGCCTATAAATATCGTCTAATTACTATTTACACTTATTGCAAATATCTGCTACTTTTACAGCATGTATAGAATGGCTATTTTCACTTAGTGTAAACAGCAAATCTCTAAAAATGCTACTGTTGTTACTTACTGGGGCTAGTGCCATCTAGTGCTCGCTGATGTTCTTAGGCTCAGCTGCGTGTGGATCGCGAGCTGCATGTGTGTGGATTGGGCAAGGCTAAACGGGCGGAATGAAAGTCTCAAAATTAAATGAATCAAATAGAATCGACTCAGAAGAGATGTGAATGAATGCACGTGCGTCGCCTGATCCACAAATGCACATTTTAATCGCTGCATGCACAAATTATGATAGTTTAACACAAACTATAAGATTTGTATTAAAAAATAAGTCTCTATTTGTACAAAATGATGTAATTCTTAACTCTGCAGACACTGGTTGAAAAGCATTTGTTTCAGTGTAGTGATGCACATTTGCGAATTTTTCAAATCGTGTACACTTTAATGAATTGCACTTGGGCTTTGTTCATTGGTAGTTGTGTGTGTGGGCGTCGTGAAATGCTGCAAACTGCGAAAATGAAGTCTCAAAATCCAAATGAACCGAACAAGATTAATGCAAACAAGATGTCAATAAATGCATGCGTGTCACCTGATCTACACATGCACGGATTCCTTTTTGCATGAGCAATTTATGATATATTAATGCAGATCACAACATTTTTATGCTCAAACATGTCTGTATTTGTTAAAATCGCTGCACAATCATTTAATCCTGAATTCCACAGACTCAAATTGAAAGAAATTTGTTCGTGGTTAGTAAGATACATGCATTAAAAGTATGCAGTACATGGATAATTGTGCGTGCATCTATTAATCATTTTGAGTCTAATATCATCCCATAAAATAAAGGTTTTTCTTTTGTACTTTCTATTCAGTAATCAATATCCCTACAAAGAGTATCAACATTTCCACAAAAATATTCAACTGTTTCAACACTGATAATAATAAATGTTTCTTAAGCACTAAATCAGGATATTAGAATGATTTCTGAAGGATCATGTGATACGGAAGACAGAAGTAATGGCTGCTGAAAACTCATCTTTGCCATCACAGGAATAAATGACTTGAAATATATTTAAATAGAAAAAACTTATTACAAGCTGTAATAATATTTCAAAATATTTGTTTTGAAAAAGTAGTGAACCACAATTGTTTAAGTCTACCATATAACACCACAGTCAGGAGACATACTGGTACTTAACGCTCTCTTATGAATATCAAGTGCAAATAAATCACACAAGAATTTATCCATCAATCTAATGTCATATTAATCCTAACATACTAATCCTACCACCCTCATTAATAATCTTAGTATGACTCACACTAGCAGAAGTGACCCCTGTTCAAAGACGAAACCTTCCAAGCATACTCAGAACAAATGAAAGACCCCTGTACTCCCTGCTAGCCTGCTCCACAGGCAATGACTGTTGGGTCTCAAAATAGCCTAGCTCCAGCTGAGGAGGGCAAGAGGAAGGAGTTTTGATCAATAACACACCTTTAGACTGCCAAAAAACCTCTTGCAAAAACAAGCTGAAATCTAACCAGACATTCACAAGCACTGCTGCACGTATTATGCAAGTCATCAGTTTGAAGATCTAATTTGCAGGAGCGTCTCGTTATAAATCTCATTTCTGTTTCTAAAGCAGTAGCTCTCATTAATGAGATCTCTCTTCCGACCGTTAGGGCCAATAGGGCTCAGATAAAAGATATTTATCTGAAAGCTACGTCTTTCTATCACTCAATCAACATAAGATTGGTAAATAGTAAATATTTCCTCATCCGTTCCATGATGTCAGGGAGCTAACATCTGCCACAAACAATCCAATTAATTTGTCTTTGACGGGCGTAATTTTTTTCAATGTTGATATATTTTCTCCTACACCAGTTTATACTATAAACAAAAGTCCATTACTATAAATATGCTATATTTAAGAAGTTAGAGTTCTTGCATTTAAGACACAATATACTTTGTCTGTTTTTGCTCTGCCAATGAAAATAGCTCCAAACCAAGGCAACACAGTGAATCAGTATCAGTTTTTTTTTTGGGGGGGGGCAGTCAAGTGAATGATTCAGTAACTCGCTTGTTCCTGAATAAATCAGAATCATGTAACAAATCAGTTAAGTGAATGATTCAATGACTCATTCATTTCTGAATGAATCGGTAGGCTATTTTTGAACATATCAGTTGAGTATATCATTCAATGACTCACTGGTTCCTGAATGAATCTGTGTGTTTTTTTTTTAATTGATTAAGGGGTTCACACTTTATTTTGAGGTCCAATTCTCACTATTAACAAACCATTAACTACAACTTTTGCCTCAATAAAAGTCCTAATTTCCTGCTTATTAATAGTTAATAAGGTAGTTGTTAAGTTTAGGCATCAGGTAGGCTTAGGGATGTAGAATATGGTCATGCAGAATATGTGCTTTGTAAGTACTAATAAACAACCAATATGTTAATAGTGAGAACTGGTCCCTTTACTATAGTGTTATTGTTGAGGGAATGGTTTAATTACTTGTTCTTGAACAAATCAGTGTTTTTGAACAAGTCAGTTAAGGGAATGATTCAATGACTCTTTGAACAAATCGGCTAATTGAGTGATTCAGTGACTCACTGACAGTCACTTGTCGCCACCCATTGACATAAGTATGCAACAGCTGTCAAATCTCCATTTTAATGCATAGACTGACAGTTTGTGAGGAGGACCAAAAGTAACTGTTGCTTAACTATATATGCTCTATATTCTTTATCATATACTATACTGAAGTAAGAAACAACTAAGGAGGAAATAAAGCAAACTAAAGAAGCTTAAATGGTCAAAGATTCAGGCCGAAGACTAACGATGAGTTACAGGTTGTCTAGTCCCAAAGCACAAGATGAGGAAACTTACACCATCAATTCTCACAGGTGGTACTGTCCTCGAGAGACAAATCAGTGCACCTTCTTCCTATCTAAGCTGTGACGGAGCCCCAAATTGTTTTACTCCAGGAATCACGTATTGAATTGACCTGCACACGTGTTTCAGTGACAGAAAATCAATGTGGAAGCTTTTTTGCCAGAGTTGCTAACTGGAAATGCTTTGTGGAGGCGGTAAACACAAAGCTCCATAACATTCCGCCCCTCCTTTTCTTTCGTATGCTTCCTCTCCACAAACACTAATGCATTGCATGAGTGTCTTGTGTGTGTGAGTCGCTGCTTCATACACACACTGTAAAGCCACATCTGTAAGCACATCTCATTAGGAGAGGAAACTCATTATCAGCAGTGATGGCTTGACAGGACGGCCACAGGTCTCAAAGACAATTCCCAAAGCTCTTAAACTGAGGAAATGAGAACATACATGCATTGCAGCTGTACTGACAGAAGATGTGTGCGCTATAAAAGGGGCTCTAAACACAGCAGTGAGCTGTTTACATCTGAAATGTCTGTCAAGGGGGAGAGAGCAGTGAGCATTAACTGGGTGATTCTCACAAAAACATTTCCAGGTCACATTTCACATCAACACCATGAAGAACAAAATAAGACACATGAATAAAGAAAATAAAGCCAGTTAAATACTTTTCATTTAAATAAAATGATATATAATTAAGGCTGCAACAACTGAAATTAAAACTACTAAAAACTACCATCAAAAGTTTGTATAATTCTGCAATACATTTGGTGTTTATTTTTCCTCAAACGGGGGGGCTGGGGGGACTATAAATAGTTTCAGAAAAAATACTGCAGGAATCTCATTTTTCATGGTATCGTCTTCAAATTTGAAATATAAACTCATTAGACACATGGCCTTCAATCCACTAATTTTCTGGATTGCTCCAGGACTTATTTCATGTATTTGTATATGAAATAAAAAATATATTTTTCAAGGCACGTCAGTGTCTATAACTTTTGATCTTTTTGAGCATTATCAACTCTGGATGATGGATAGTAAAGCCAAGAGTGTCTTCTTTCCAAAGATACCTAATTTGTTTGTGTAGCACACTTTGTCAGGAAGTCACAAAGTATGCTGCAGGAAGGATGATAAATTAAAAATGAATATAATTACTTAAAATATGAATTTTTTTCACAATCTGAAACATTTGTTGTTTTGATTTTGGAGCGAAATGTGATTTGAACATGTTTTGGACAGGTTCCGTAGATTCACCCCATTGTTTAGTCCTGTCCAACAAGCTGCCAGAGGTCAGCAGGAGATCAAATCAGCCACACGTCTCTTCCTGGAGAACCAGAGCCTACCGATGTTGTTTTGGCTGATCCTGGTCTAAGTAACGAGTAAACTGACCGCCTATGCCTTCATTAATCCTGTGGGAAGCAAAAGGAAGTCTTGTTGATAAAAGAAAACCCCATTGTGTGATTGTAAGGGTGCGTGTTTGTGTGTATTCTGTATCCAGGGAGCACAATTATGACCTGCAACAATTACTCAGTCTCTCCCAGTAGGCTATTGTTCTTTATTATATCACTTTTATCATATCCCCCTTTCTCAGTACTGGAGAAACGCAGACAGATAGACATAAAACTACTCATGGTTTCAGCATCTATCCCTCATGGTTTTCAGCATCTATCTGACCCTTGTCCTTTAATACTCACTGCAGCTATAGCCACTGAACCATAATACCACAGCAAAAGAGCAAATGCAGTTTGTATGTCACTCATGAACAGGGTTTATCGTGTTAATCTCTGTGGTACCCCAATGACTGGCATTTTTTATTTCACCATGTGATCAAAGACCCTCTCTGACTCTATGGAGCTCCTCCATCTTCATTGCTTCAACCAGGTGATGACAAAGACAAAAAGGACACAAAAGCCCTAAAGCTATAGAAATCCCTCAGAAGAGCCCCGAGCCACTGAGCTCTTGAAGCAATGGATCTGCTTTCACAGCTTAAAAGGAGTCTCTTCATTATAAAGGCTGATTCTCACAGAAAGCATTAGCGTTACATGCTTACTTGGGGGCTGTCTTCTTACCACTTATTGGTTTCATCCCTTATAAACGAAAAGCAGCATATAGGGATGACAAAAGTCACGGTAAGCTTAGGCTTTGAATCTTATCTGCACTCTTTTCTACGTGCATGAGATGAAGAGATGCTGCACGAAAGGCAATGGAATTAATAGACTGCTCATGAATTCTCTTTAATCTTGTAGAACATCTCTAGTAGAAGGCTAATGGGGGATTATTTGGGGACAGAAATGTGTAAAGAATTCTTAAAGGTTGTTACATTAAACTTTTTTGCTTTTTGTTCTGTAAATAATTCTAAATGGTTACAACATTAATACAGACATTTTGTTGTATAAATAAGGGCTGCAACATCCAAAAATGTATCAAAAATACTGCATTCCCTTCTGGACTTTTCCATGTGAAAATGTACAATTATAAAGAGGAGTGTCTGTAAAGAGCTTTTTTTTTTAAGAAATTTATACTTTTATTCAGCAAGGATGCAATAAATTGATCCAAGAATGAAAGTTAAAACATGTACAATGTTAAAAAGATTTCCATTTCAAATAAATGCTGTTCTTTTGAACTTTCTATTCATTAAAAGAATCCTGAAAAACACAGTGTCCACAAAAGCTAAGCAGCACAACTTTTTTCAACATTGATAATAAAGAAATGTTTATTTAACAGCAAATCTGACTGGAGTTATGGCCACAGAAAATTCAGCTTTGCCATCATAGGAATAAAATAAATGTTCAAATATATTCAAATAATAAATATTATTATTAAATAATTTTTCACACACTGCATACTGTATTTTTGATCATAAAAATGCAGTCCTGGTGCAGCATAAGAGACTTCTTTTAAAAACATTATTTTATCTTCTGACCCAAAACTTTTGAACAGCGGTTCACCAGGGGCCAATGGGCTCTTATTTGAGAACATAAATTTGTAAAATTTATCATTCAAATGTTCTTTAGTTGAAGTCGAGTTGCTCAGCTAGTTCATAAAACCAACTCTCAAGAACAACTGTGACTAAATCTGTCAGCATTTCCCCAAAAAAACGAGTTTCGTGCATTTAGTCAGTTTCACTTGGTGGTAGCATATATGCTATTAACTTCAAAGAATACCATGGCCCATTTCCAAATAACATGGTCATTAAAAGTGGCTTTCAGTAATAGCTACTTACTTTGACACAAGGCAGAAGGCCTCTGCACATACGGCCGGGCATGGCACCAACTTGATGACGACATGCTGAGCTGCAGCTTGGAAATGAGCTTGAGATACTTTTTTCAGCACTGAGGACAGGGTGTTTACATCTGCGTTCTTTGCGCCTGGCTCTCCGCCCGCTAGGTCCAGTATGTTTCCCCCGTGAACCACCAACACCAGCACATGCGTTTGACATTTGTTCTGGTGAACAAGGGACATCAAAAGGTCACGGCACAATATCATAGAAAAGCAGTAGCACACTGAATTTTCAAAAAGATCATCTTACCTCAGCTTCCTCTAGACCGTCAATGCTAGTCTGAGGGACACATTTCTGCCTCCTTACACGGTACAGACTCTCTGACCCCATTAAGGAAAGAGCATGAGATGGATAGATGGGGATATATTTATATAAAGAGAGAGAGAGAAAGTGATTATAGCCACTTTGCACAGATGCACAGCAAACAGAACCACAAATGATTATTGATCCTGCAAAGCCCACTCATCCCCCTTTCATTAATGATTTTACCTTCCATATATTTTCTTCATAAGACGACACAGAAAATGTAGCGTAATCATCAAAATGACTGGTACCATCATATTTCAAAACACGTCAATAGGAGACAGACAGAGCTTGGGATTTGTATCAGACAAACCCCTTCATTTTGATGTCTGCAGGTGTCATACAAAAATAACAAAACCAGGTAACAAATTACACATGAGAGGAAGTGAACAGAACCAACAAAAAAGCCTTTTAGTGTCTCTGAACCTCCAAATAAGACCGCTGGCCTTCAGCCAAAGTCATTACACCTCACCTTCACCATTCCACGCTCTATTTTTTTTCTATTTGTAGCTTCCCGCCCTGTTCTGCCATCTCATTCTTACACTCTCATGATCTAGCGCTCATGTTCTGGCTGGCCTCCAGTCATTCTGTCAGCATGGAGCTGACAGAATGAAAAATTTAAAAAAAAAATTAAAACCCCCTGAAGTGGTTGTTCAAGGTAACACGACACATCAACTACATCCCTTCTATTTGACAATGGCAAACTTATGAATAATAATAGTTTTCTTTTCCACATAACTAATTCAACATATTGTCAAATTCCAGGTGTTTTTTCAAAGTATCTACTCTGCAACAGTTATTGAAGTCCAATCCCATCATTCTATAATGACAAAACCTCATTTGAAAACAAAGCCTGTTAAAAGTTTGTACAAACAAACACCGCTTTGATTCTTAATGCATCCCTTCACAGACAAGCGTGGGAACCAGCATGTATTTGAACCAACGGGATGATATCATGACAACCCCAAGCTACTATGACATCAAACAGACTGAGCCGATGATAGACCAGACTGCTTCTCTTAATGGCATATTCATTCACTTCTAAATCATTGGGTCTCCAAGGAGCAATTGCATTCATTGAAAAGCTGTACCGACTGCAAAAAAACCTCCAACTAATGCTCATCCCAGCTGCAGGCTTTCATTCACAGCCGCACCATGAGGAAAACAGCCAGGGCTCTGAGCTGTGCTCTCTCCTGTGCTTAACACTGTATACTCACTGCCAATCAGCCGCAGCATTATCAGGCTCACTGCCACTTTCTTACTACCGCCTGTCTGACTGCCTCTCCAGATGTCTGTAAGCCACAAACCAATTCAGCTTACATGATGAGCCATATATATGGATAAATAAACTAATAAAATGTCTAGGTCGATCAATAGACTGACCGACAGATAGCTAGATAGAGACAGAACAACAAATAGGACGAAATAAAGAACAATAGATAGCTAGATAGCTAGATAGATAGATAGATAGATAGATAGATAGATAGATAGATAGATAGATAGATAGATAGTAAGGCTGTGCGATATATCGAACGCGATTAGGGCTGTCGCGATTTGTCCATTTTAGTCGATTTTTAAAAATCATCAACTTCATTTTGCTTGCATCGATTAACCGCAAAATACCGAAAGTGGCGCATTTCACGGACGAAAATCTATAAAACACATTATTAGACTATTTTCCAAGGCTGCATGATATATTAAACCCATTTAAAAATCATAATTAAGCATAATTGTGAATTCACAAATGCTATGATTTAATTAAATAATTATATGCGATGCAGTTCTAATACAGTATATGCAGTGCTTTAATTATTTACATGCGTGTAGGTTAAGTGCGCACGTCTTACAAAGAAACTGTTATCATTTACATGTGGAGCGTCTCAAACTCATCTCTGCATGTTGTTGTGAGTTTGGGTTTATTATAACGTTCATCTGGGAACGCAACGTGCGCCATTTCATCAGATTTGTTAGGCAAATCATTTATAAATCTACACAAACACAGGAGAATACATCACGATTTCAAAATAAAAGCTCAAACCCTCACTCGGAGTTTACACGTTTTAATGTCCACATATTCATTTAATTACAGTGGCTATAGCATTTGGCTATAGAAATGGCCAAATATTAAAGATTAAGTGTACGCTTGAATTAAATGGTGCTTGATCAATATTAAACAGTAATGTGTAAAAACAATCATCAGGCCGTTGGCGCCCCTGCAGGCCTTTGTTGTAATGTATAATGTACATTAGCTCTATTGTTTATAATACATTATGTATTTTAACAGTTTTGTTCAATAAAACCATATAATTTCTTGCTTTTGATACTTTATTTGAACTAATTATTATTGCATCATTGCTATTATATATGTATTTTAAGTCATTTTAAAAGCTATTTTTATTACCCAAAAAAAAAAGGTTTAAAGGTTAAAAAGCCTGTCTAATTAATTGAGTTTTACAGTTTTATCTGTACCAAATTCTGTTTTCCATTATTTTCAGGATTCCATTTTAATGCTTCCATTAAATTGTAATAATCAAAAGCATCTCCAATTTTTTTTACAGGTTTTACAAAAATTTTTATATTTATTTTTTTCCCCAGAAATACTGCACAGAGACATTTTTCACCTAAATAAATTCTGGTAAATAATATTTCTGGTAAATACTCCTTTAAAAAGAGTTTTTTGATTATAATTAATAATAATAATAATAATAATTCGTTACATTTATATAGCGCTTTTCAAGGCACTCAAAGCGCTTTACATAGTAAGGGGGTATCTCCTCATCCACCACCAGTGTGCAGCATCCACCTGGATGATGCGACGGCAGCCATAGTGCGCCAGAACGCCCACCACACACCAGCTTATTGGTGGAGAGGAGACAGTGATGAAGCCAATCAGTAGATATGGGGATGGTTAGGAGGCCATGATGGTCAGAGGCCAATGGGCAAATTTGGCCAGGATGCCGGGGTTACACCCCTACTCTTTTTCGAAGGACATCCTGGGATTTTTTATGACCACAGAGAGTCAGGACCTCGGTTTAACGTCTCATCCGAAGGACGGTGCTTTTTACAGTATAGTGTCCCCGTCACTACACTGGGGCATTAGGACCCACCCAGACCGCAGGGTGAGCACCCCCTGCTGGCCTCACTAACACCTCTTCCAGCAGCAACCTAGTTTTCCCAGGAGGTCTCCCATCCAGGTACTGACCAGGCTCAGCCCTACTTAGCTTCAGTAGGCAACCAGTCTTGGGCTACAGGGTGATATGGCTGCTGATATATAATTGTATTGTTAGACTAACACGTGGATATGTTGTCTTTCTTACACTATAATACTGAACTTTGATTTCAGTGATTTGGACTATGAGATGGACACTTGCTTCTTGCACTCTATGTTGCACTTTACTTTTGCTTTAAAAAAAGGATTTCATAGAAATGTGGATTTTATTTGGTTTAATAAAATATTCTTAAATAAAATTGTTGATTTTTAAATTAATCGTTTAGATTAATCAAAATAAAAATAGTCGTTAGTGGCAGCCCTAATTGCGATGATCATGGGCATCTCGTCAGTAAAGCTGGTTCCGTGATTAGCAGTAAATCTCCATCACCTGCTTTCAGATGGAGCGGCATTTACTACACAGAGCCATAGATCACTGACAAGCTACGCAATATAGATGGACGGACGGACAGACAGATAAAATAAAAAAACATAGATGGACAGACAGATAAATAGAGACAGAACGAAATAAAGAACAACAAATATATAGAATGACAAACAAAAAGATAGAACCATAGAGAGGCAGACGGACGGACAGACAGATAGAGACAGAACAATAGATAAAATGAAATAAAGAACAACAGATGACAGACGAAAAGATAAAACCATAGAGACAGACAGACAGATGGATGAACAGGTTGACAGACAGAAAGATAAACAAACAGGATAGACAATTAGAAAGACAAATGGGCAGACATATAGAATGATAGAAGGAACAACAGAGCCATAGGTGATAAACATACAGACTGACAGAAAGACGGATAGATGGTGAACTTTGTGTGTTAATGAAATTTCACAGTAGGAGTTTTATGCCAGAGTGGCAGCGAATGCTGGGAACTCCCACAGTTTAGTTTCAATTGCGCTCAAAAGGTGAGAAAGCGATAGCAAATGATGGAGAAAAAGGATAACAAGCAATAACGACAGGAGAGTGAAATGACAAGGTGGGTGCCGAGCAAAATTTAAAGGGGTCATATAATGCGACTTCAAGGTTTCCTTTCTCTCTGGAGTACTACAAGCTGTTTGTGCTAAGATCCCTGAAGTTGCAAAGACTAAACCAAACAGATATTCTTTATAAAAGTTAAGACTTGTCCACGCCCCCCTAAAACAGCTAATTTAAACACGCCCCCACATGTCTACGTCACGATGTGGGTTTCATAAAATTTTCATAACACCGCCCAAACATATATGCAATGAAAGAGGGCGTGATTTTTATTCTGGCTGTAATATTGTTGTTGCCGCCGGCGCCATGTCGTGGAGATGCCGTGATTCGTTGTGAAAGTGAAACTACTTTTTCTGCAGCTCAGAGCGTCTTTTCAAGTTAAAATTGACAGAATCAGGTATTTTGACTTGAAATGAATCAAAAACCTTCAAAAAAAAAAAAAAAACTGTTATTTGTCATTTGGCAAGCAATGGTAAATGCACATTTGTAAGCTGTGCATTTTACTGACTTTCATGTGACAACATGAAATATATGACAGAGTTTCACTGAAATAAATGATATTTACAAAAATGCATATGGAAATATTTGTATAGGAAGAAAATATAGCTGTGCTACATTGTGTTCAACAACAAAAACATTTATAATATTTTTCAATTAAATCTGCTAAATTTTTACATTTCAAACACAAATGACCCGCCAGAAGAAAAAGCAAAATCTTGTTTGATAATCTGATAGATGGCAACAGTTGCTAAGGTAGGATTTGTCAGTAATACATGGTAGTGAAGCGTCAAGACAGAGAGCGAAATAAAGAGAAAGAGATCAAGGAAGACAGAGAATGACAGAGAAACAAGAGAACAGTGAGACAGACAGAGAGAAAAGAGTGAAATAGATTGAGATTGAAAGAGATCAATCTCAAGAGGAGGCTGTTCAGAATGCAGATATGCATTTAAAGTGGAAATATACATGAACGTGTTGCCAAAAATACACCTGGGTCGACAGCGGCCACAGGCTGCCTTAACTCAGCGATTGAATGAGCTCATGAAGAGACTGAACAGAGATGTGAAGAGAACAACTCAACTGAAGAGAGCTAGAAATTATGTAGATGAAATGTTGCTTGGATCATATAGAGAACCAAAAATGCAAAAATGGACAAAGAATGTAATTGGTTTGACCAATGAGTTGAGCGAGCAGCAAAAGTATCAGGAATTCTAGGAAAAGGTGAACTTCTGCAGATAAGATGCAAAAAATGCCAATTCAAGGCCAAAAGGATTTAGTGCTGAAATAATAAAGCTTTACTATTTTTTTATTTTTGCAGATTTTTACAGATTTGAGCAATTTGCTTGTTTTTTTATGGTATCTGGTTAACAAAAGTATATTAAATTTACATCATACCTATACTGGTGGTTCTCAACCATGGGCTGGGGCACACTAGGGGGCCTCAGGAAACTTCCAAAGGGGCCACAAGATGAATAAAAAGTATTTAAATAAATAGAATATTCTAATGTATGAAAATAATATAACTATAACCTAAATACTAAAATGAAGAAGAAAAAACTAAATCAAGATGTGAAAGAAGTGAAATCGTATTTTTCTGCCTCAATAACTATCGTTTTTAGTGAAAAAAAAAACAAAAAAAAACAACAGTTCTTAATCTGGAATCAATGAATTAATCTGAATATACCAATACTCCCAGTTTCTATTAAATCTGGAACAAGCCTAAAAACAAGAAGCTTTTTCATAATTATAGCAGATATATTAGAAATACTGAAAATACTATCAGGTTTTGATTTTACCTACAGTGCCAATGTTCTTTTTATTTAAATGAAGAGTTCATTTGCAAAAACAGATAACTCCGTTTTTAACAATTCCCATAAATCATGTTTTTTCATTGCATTCCAATTAATCTTAATCCAACTGCAGTTGGGTTATTTTGACTAGGTTAAATAAAAAAACAAAAATAAAAAAACAGCTAACTAAAACAAGAAAACATGATAAAAAACAAAAAAACAAATCGAGTTATCTGTTTTTGCAAATAAACTCTTCATATATATAAGCAATAAGATACGAGAGGCCGTGTATCCTGAATAAATCACGGCTGAAGGGTGTTGTTAAGCACGACGTGAAGCAGAGCATGCCTCATATAATGGAGCTTAAATTAAAAACAGAGAATAGGAGCTCTTATCATCCGCTGTGTCATTTATTTTTTTAACACCATATATGATATTTTCTCAAATACATACATCTGCTTATCTCACAGCATGAGAAAACATTTGTTTTATATTTCTTTTATATATATACACACACACACATACATATATATATATATACATAAATCAGAGATCTACGGTGTTCCAAGCGGTATTTGAATGGATTGCTTCAGCACGGTGTGATTGACGTTTTGTGAAACAGTTACAGGCTGTCACTTGCACTGCATTACTTGGAGACACATCACAATGAGTTTGGTTTCACTGCCACATGGGAAAAGTGCGATTTCAGGAAGAGCAGAGCAGACATTTTTGACCATCTGCTTGCCAGGGAACACACCTGGCTGTACAAATCCCAGGTGCAGAAAGTTAAAAATAACAGATTCCAGCTTCAAATTTGCCATGGACAGGAATATGCTCAACAATCTGACCCAAGCACTCACCCTCTCAAATAAGAGAATATGAAGGCAAAACGTAAACTCTCTCTCTCTTTCTCTCACACATTCACACGCACATACATATATACCACCACAAATTCACAACGAAATGCACATAAGCTGAATTCCACCCAAATTCGAATATGTGTATGTGAGTAGAGTGACTGGCCCAGAGTATCTGTACCCTCTGCTATGCGTACGTTGGCACTGTGTGGACAAGTCTGGGCACCTTCGCTGCACAACTCCTCCTTCACATTCTCACACAACAGAAACACATCAACCTGTAAGGACACATCACAAAAGGTGTGCAGTTCTAACACTGAACAAGCCAATTTATTCTGGCTAGATGAATCAACAGCATTCATCTCCCATTGTAGGAAAGAAATGTGTCAGCCACTAGAGATTCTGAAGTAACATTTGTATTGAGGTACACTCGTAGCGCGATTTAAAAACCTGGCAAAACTATAGTCTATTCTGTTAACTATTGAGCACATTAAAGTGAAGACAATAATATATAAGTGAAAAAAGTCCTCTGTGTGTGTGTGTGTGTGTGTATGTATACAGTCATGGCCAAAAATATCGGCACCCTTGGTAAATAAGATCAAAGAAGGCTGTGAAACTTAATCTGCATTGTTAATCCTTTTGATCTTTTATTAAAATAATTCACAAACATCTAATCTTTCATTGGATAATAATTTAAAATGGGGGGGGGATATCATTAAGAAATAAATGTTTTTCTCAACCCCTAGAAATTCTTAAAATATCTCTTAAAATATAAAGTATATTCCCATTCATATTCACAATTTTGAGCACTCCAGGGTGATTATGAACATGAAATTATCCAGCCATTGCTTCCTGTTTCACAGAAATATAAATAGGAGGGAAAACAAAGCCCAAATTCCCTTAATCATCCATCACAATGAGAAAAACCAAAGAATATATTTCTGATGTGCAGCAAAAGATAATTGAGCTTCACAAATTAGTTAAGTGGCTTTAAGAAAAGAGCTAGAGCAGTGAAAATTCCCATTTTCACCATAAGGGCAATAATTAAGAACTGCCTGGAAGAGGACGTGTGTCTATATCGTCCTAATGCACGGCGAGGAGTGGCTAAAGACTCTCCAAGGATCACAGCTGGAGAATTGCAGAAAATAGTTGAGTCTCGGGGTCAGAAATCTTAAATAAAAAATTGTCGAACAGCACCTACATAACCAAATGTTGTTTGGGAGGGCTTCAAGGAAATTCTTCTAGCTCATCCAAAAACATATTCCAGCATATTCAGTTATCAGACAGGACTGGAACTTCAAATGGGACTGGCTTCTATGGTCAGATGAAACTAAAAAATTTGCTTTTTAGCAGCAAACACTCAAGATGGGTTTGGTGAAAACAGGGATAAAAAGTACTCATATGTACAATGAAATATACTGCTTTATTATTTTATGTAATAATAGGACAGCTGGAGGTCCTGGACATCTTGTTTAGACACATGGCATCATGGATTCTATCAAAAACCAACAGATAAAAAAAAATCAATAAGTGACTGACTCTGTTAGAAATCTTATAATGGGCCATGTTTGGATCTTCCAACCGTACAATAATCCAAACACAACCCTCAAAAACAACACAAAAATGGGTCACTGAGCACAAACCCAAGCTTCTGCTATGGCCATTCCAGTCCTCTGACCTGAACCCTGTAGAAAATGAGTGGGATGAACTGAAGAGAAGAAACACCAACATGGAGCTGTGAATCTGAAGGGTCTGGAGTGATTCTGGATGAAGGAATGGTCTCTGATCTCTTGTCAGGTGTTCTCTAACCTCATCAGGCATTATAGCAGAAAATTTAGAGCTGTTAAACTGGCAAATGGAGGTTTCAAAAAGTATTGAATAAAAGAGTGCTGTTAATTGTGGCCAATGTGTATTAGAGAAAAACATTTATTTCATAATGATGTTTCCCCCAATTTTAAATTCTTATTATCCAATGAAAGGTTAGATTTTTGTGAATTTTTTAAATAAAAGCTCAAAAGGATTAACAATGCAGATTAATTTTTGCAGGCTTCTTTGATCATATTTACCAAGGGTGCCGATATTTTTGGCCATGACTGTATATACACACAGTTGTGTTCAAAATAATAGCAGTCCAACATCACTAACCAGATCAATCACTGTTTTTGGTAGAAATTATATTTCTACATGGCAAATATTTTACTAGTAGGTGTGGTAGAGTAATAGAAAACCAACAGACCCAACAGTCATGACATGCTGTAGATTCTGTGTAATCAAATCATTAATTGAAAAGGGGCGTGTTCAAAATAATAGCAGTGTGGAGTTTAATTAGAGAGGTAAATCATTCAGTGAAAAAACTGGTGTCAAACAAGTGGCCCTTATTTAAGAACGAAGGCAGCAAATGTTGTACTGTGCATTTCTCTCTGAAAATCTGAGGAAAATGGGTCGCTCCAGACATTGTTCAAAAGAATAGCGTACTTTGATTAAAAAGTTGATTAGAGAGGGGAAAACATATAAAGAAGTGCAGAAAATGATAGGCTGCTCAGCTAAAATGATATAAAATGCTTTAAAATGGCAACCAAAACCAGAAAGATGTGGAAGAAAACGGAAAACTACCATTCGAATGGATCGAAGAATAGCCAAAATGGCAAAGACTCAGCAATGATCAGCTCCAGGGTGATCAAAGAAAGTCTAAAGTTACCTGTGAGTACTGTAACAATTAGAAGACGCCTATGTGAAGCCAAGCTATCGGCAAGAAGCCCACGCAAAGTCCCATTGTTGAAAAAATGAAGAGGTTACAATTTGCCAAAGAACACATTGACTGGCCTAAAGAGAAATGGTGCAATATTTTGTGGACTGATGAAGCAAGATTGTTCTTTTTGGGTCAGTTTGTCAGATGACCCCCAAACACTGAATTCAAGCCACAGTACACTGTGAAAACATTGAAGCATGGCGGTGCAAGCATCTTGATATGGGGATGTTTCTCATACTACGTGTTGGCCTTATTTATAGCATTCCAGGGATTATGGATCAGATTGAGTACATTAAAATACTTAAAGTCCCCCTGTAGTCAAATATTTTATCCCTTAAAACTTATCTTTGATCATCAAAGTGACATATTCAAATGTTTTTTTCTTGTGAAAATAATTTTCTCATGCCTTAAAATAGCTTGAATATAACTCCCTTATATAACACCCTTGCCTCGTTTACTATATGCTGATCTATGAATATGCAAATTAGCCCCACCTCCACTCAGTCACACCAGCCACAGCCAGAGCCTCCTGATCCACTGAACTGTAGTAAACGCAAAACAATGGCATACACGGATAATGACTGATAAAACTATTTGTAAAGTTACTTACTTGACGATGGTGTGTCCTCAAAATGCCTTTAAGACTGAATGCAGACATTTGTGATTATAATTCACGCCCGCGAGCATTCGTGTGTGAAGTGCAGATGCCGATGCGGGAGAGGTGGGTCTGACTCCAGGCTACTTTTACACTGTTTCCGCGGGTTATAATGCAAGTTAGAGGTTCTAAATTCACATTAAACCACGGCTTCATGGGTTTTTTGTTCTAATTTATGTTTGGTTTTGTACTGGTATTGGTATATTTTGCATGCTAGTGATAGGAATCGATCTCTTGACATGATTGGTTATTGGTTTGTGACGTAGCAACCGAGGGCTGTTTCAAACCGCATTTCTGGGAATGCCATTGGGAAACTACAGTTTTAAGGAGAAAATACTCAGCAATGGTGTTGATTAATGGATTGGCACATGGTTTGTCTAGAAGCATATTAAAAACACCACAGACAAATAAACAACATAAAAACTTGATTTTCACCACAGGGGGACTTTAAAGAGGTTATGTTGCCTTATATGCTGAAGAGGAAATGCCCTTGAAATAGGTGTTTCAACAAGACAACAACCCCAAACACACAGTAAGCAAGCAAGCAGCATCTTGGTTCCAGACCAACAAAATTAACATTATGGAGTGGCCAGCCCAATCTCCAGACCTTAATCCAATAGAAAACGTGTGGGGTGACATCAAAAATGCTGTTTCTGAGTCAAAACCAAGAAATGCAGAGGAATTGTGGTATGTAGTGCAATCGTCCTGGGCTGGAATACCTGTTCACAGGTGCCAGACTCCATGCAACACAGATAAGAAGCAGTACTCAGAAACCGTGGCTATACAACTAAATGTTAGTTCAGTCATTCACAAGAAAGCTAAATCTTCAAGCAGTTTTCAGTTTATACAGTAAATGTTTGACTTTGTAAAAAAAATGCAGACACTATTTTTTTTTTTGAACAGTCTAATATTCCTTTTTCTTCACTTTCTGTAAAGTAATAACAAATGTACTAAAAACAAATTATGTTTTGATTTATAATAGAGTGTGCAATGTTCCCAATACATTTGTGTGTATTGAATTAAAAGTTATTATAAGGATTTTGAGCTTTACTCGCTTTTTTAAACACACTGCTATAATTTTGGACACAACTGTGTATATATATACTGTATATATGTCACGTTCCCTCTCGGGATACAAGGAGCGCGGAGACGTGGAAGTATCAATAATCCTTTTATTGAATACACACACAAGGAGCTTGGGGAGAGACGAACATCACTGACGTTAATGACGATACTGACGATAAGACCGGAAACAGGGGCTAGGAAACACAGGGCTTATAAACACTAGGAAAACAAGGAACAGGTGTGGACTAATCAAACACAGGGCTAGGGACTAATTAAACTAATGAAGACAAACGAGGACAGGAACAGGAAGGCCAAATATGGGCACGGGAGGAGGGGAAACACAAGACAAGGACTGACATTACGCCCCCTCCGGAAGGCGTGTCCTCACGCCTAACACCATCCAATGGGGAGGGGGGGTGGGCGCTCTGGAGGCCTCCAGGGCGGTGCCCGTTCCAGGGGCCATGGCGGGTCAGGGGACTCGGGAGGCCATGGCGGGTCAGGAGACTCGGGAGGCCATGGCGGATCTGGAGACTCGGGAGGCCAGGGCGGATCTGGAGACTCGGGAGGCCAGGGTGGATCTGGAGACTCGGGAGGCCAGGGCGGATCTGGAGACTCGGGAGGCCAGGGCGGGTCAGGGGACTCGGGAGGCCAGGGCGGATCTGGAGACTCGGGAAGCCACGGCCTATTTTTTTCGGGCCCGAGGGGTTCTGTGGCCTTGGCCCTTGGCCCGGCCACACAGGCTGTGACCCTCTTACCCCCCCCCAAAATTTTCTTGGGGAAGCTCCCCCCTGGGAGCCACAGAGGAGCGGGCTCTGTCGGGCGCTCTTGCAGCGCGGACTCTGTCGGGCGCTCTTGCAGCGCGGACTCTGTCGGGCGCTCTTGCAGCGCGGACTCTGTCGGGCGCTCTTGCAGCGCGGACTCTGTCGGGCGCTCTTGCAGCGCGGACTCTGTCGGGCGCTCTTGCAGCGCGGACTCTGTCGGGCGCTCTTGCAGCGCGGACTCTGTCGGGCGCTCTTGCAGCGCGGACTCTGTCGGGCGCTCTTGCAGCGCAGGGCTGGACGGAACCAGCGGGAACTCAGGAGGGCACGGGCGTGGAGCCGGCACGGGAGGGCGCGTGCGTGGAGCCGGCACGGGAGGGCGCTCTGGAAGCGCGGACACTTGGGGGCGCTCGGGAGGCGCGGACACTTGGGGGCGCTCGGGAGGCGCGGGACTGGATGGAACCAGCGGAGACGAAGGAGAGCCGGACGGAACCAGTGGGAACTCAGGAGGGCTGAGGGCTGGACGGAACCAGCAGGAACCCAGGAGGGCTGGACGGAACCACCGGGAACCCAGGAGGGCTGGACGGAACCAGCGGGAACTCAGGAGGGCTGGACGGAACCAGCGGGAACTCAGGAGGGCTGGACGGAACCAGCGGGAACTCAGGAGGGCTGGACGGAACCAGCGGGAACTCAGGAGGGCTGGACGGAACCAGCGGGAACTCAGGAGGGCACTTGCGAGGAGCAGGTACAGGAGGGCGCTTTGGAAGCGCGAGGTCGCGGGGGCGCTCTGGAAGCGCGAGTTCGCGGGGGCGCTCTGGAAGCGCGAGTTCGCGGGGGCGCTCTGGAAGCGCGAGCGGCGGCGGACTCGGGGGAGCCGCTGACGACGGCGGGCTAGCTCCGACTCGGGCCCGGAAGTCTCCCAGTCACCGGTATATCCCCAGCCTCCAGGTCAATCCTGTGGTGTCTGGGAGGTCCATGGGGTAGTTGCAACAGGCCCCGAGCCGGAACAGGTGGAGGATGGCCGCGTCGTGCAGATCCGTTACCGCGGCGAGCCGGCAGAACTCCCCGGTGTACTCCACGAATGGGAGATTACGCAGGAGAAGAGCACGGAGACGGGCGGCGAAATCCATCGCCGCGGAGGGAAAAAACTAACAGGCACAAACAAAAACTGTTTCAAAACGGAAAACAAAATGGGGGAAGGAGCGCCGCTTACTTTGTAGGTCCGGTCTTCTGTCACGTTCCCTCTCGGGATACAAGGAGCGCGGAGACGTGGAAGTATCAATAATCCTTTTATTGAATACACACACAACGAGCTTGGGGAGAGACGAACATCACTGACATTAATGACGTTAATGACGAT
Source organism: Barbus barbus (assembly GCF_936440315.1). Lineage (NCBI taxonomy): Eukaryota > Metazoa > Chordata > Actinopteri > Cypriniformes > Cyprinidae > Barbus > Barbus barbus. The sequence continues at coordinate 11,805,886 of NC_136762.1, read as the reverse complement.
ACTGACGATAAGACCGGAAACAGGGGCTAGGAAACACAGGGCTTATAAACACTAGGAAAACAAGGAACAGGTGTGGACTAATCAAACACAGGGCTAGGGACTAATTAAACTAATGAAGACAAACGAGGACAGGAACAGGAAGGCCAAATATGGGCACGGGAGGAGGGGAAACACAAGACAAGGACTGACAATATACACACACACACACACATATACGTGTGTGCATTTTTAAGTATTATAAATATTAGGTATGTGATAAATTATATAAGATTTTGGTCATACAAAATACTCCTATTAATACCCCCATCAAAAATTAATACATGGTTACAACATGAAAAAAAAAAAACATGATTTTTTTTTTTTCTTCTTCAGTATTTTCAATATTTTGTTAGCGTACTTCAATACATTTTCAATATAATGCAATGTAATAAATAGAGCTCTGGGTAAAGAGGAAATGTGAGACATAATAGATAAATTTAAGATGGGAAATTTTGTAGTGAAGACAAAATTATTAATCTTATACTTTTCTTTTCTTGGTAGATGGTGATTTGAATAACCAACATCATGAACGGCCAGGCCATAATTCTTACTATTCATCTTAAACCATGTAATGTTGCAGTTAGCCAACTGGCGAGTAATGTAGTTTTATCTGCTTGCCAAAGCCAATTTTTACTCTGCTTTAGCGCTTGGCAAGTGTTAATTTTGGACCCGAAACACATCTTTCTCAGAACAGCAGACTCTGTCACAGACTGGTATCAGTGTCCTTCAGCACTGGCAGATAAATACAAGTTAATACAGCAATCGTGTGCTCAGACCTCCTCCTGTGCAAATACGCTGCATCACCACCTTATTATAGTCCTTTTCCTCCCTTTTCTATTTATATTTCTCACTGTGGAGTCATTGTATTGTTCCTAGCGTTGTGTGTCTTCAGTTTTCCCTGCTTGGGGCATTCTGTGGTTAAATGGAGAAAGAAAAGGAAAGAAAAGTAATTAAATGGGAATTAGCGTTTGAAGGAGATTGTGCCTACAAGAGCCATATGTTAAAAAACAACTTGGCAGGAGCTTGTGTGGGGGAGAATACAGATGAGGTGTGTTCGAGTGTCTGGTTTTGGCGAGGCACGGAGAGGCCGTGTCTGTTAGGAACTAGAAGCGACGTGAGCCTGTCAGCCGTGGTTCCTCAGATAAGCTGAGAAGATAACATGTGTGATTCGATCAGCCAACAGAGGCTAGGGCTCTTATTTTATTAATTAATTAGTCGTCTGTTCTAATTTATTCAGCCAGAGCTTGAGGTGTAGTCAGAAACCGGACTGCTTAGATTTTGTTTTTGTCACAACGCCATTGACTAGCTGATTAACATTTGAAAACGTGAGAAAAATGTTAAGGGGGAAAGGAAAAGAAAGTTAAATATATAATATATTTCTGTCAGACAAACACTCCTGATGCTGAGATGCAGAATCAAAAGTCATTAAAGTTCAGATCAATATTAAGCTAAAGAGCAAGATTTTGTTGCTTTGTTTTATCGGTGGCCAAGTGGTTACATGACTGTTATATATTGTTACTGCTGATGTTGGTGAGCTGCACAACTGGCCACAGCTTGGAAGTAGGGGTGTAACGATACACATATTCATATTGAACCGTTCGGTACGAGGCTTTTGGTTCAGTACACATTACAAACTGAACGATTTGATTCGTTGGACAAGTCCCATTACATTTGGAAAATAAAACAGCTTGTGTGAAATATAATGTTCTCAGTGCCACTGCGCTCAACAAGGCAGCCCAAACGACGTAACAGGCATCGTGCTGTCTGCCCCGTGATACCCTCCCCTTGCTGGGTTGTGACAAAAGACGATGATCTTGTATCGACGATAGCCAGAGGTATTGTCAAAAACATCAGTTATTGCCAATATTAAGAGGATTTGGCATTTCCAATTAATGTACACCTGTTACATAATTAGGCCTATTATTTTTAGCCTATTATGAAGTTATTTTTATTATTAAATTAAAATTACAATTAATTTGTCCTGCTATAATTACCAAATAACTGATGAGCTGCGATGATAACAAAAAATAAGGCTATTTACTCTTCAATTAAAATGTTTAAAAAAATCATTTTAAAACATATCTATTACCTACAATGAATTATAAGGCTACAATTAAAATATTAACACTGCAGTCATTAATAAAAATCAATTAAATAAAACGTTTTTATTTCAAGCACCGACTTTCAAAAACAACCTGTCTAACACAAAATACGTTTCTTCTCATTTTTTTTGTACGGGCCACAAGAGAAATATTAAGGGAATAAATGCAAACAGCTATATACCGTTATCAGCATATGTTGAAGTACAGTTTTATAGCACTGCACGAACCAATGGACGTGTAGTTTCACTGCGTGATTGAAAAGGCTTCAGTTGAAGAGGAAAAAATGAGTTTTTCCCATACAAGCGTCTTACAGACGCAGTACTCGTTCCCATATCTCAGGGAACCGAGCTTACGATAGTAACAGAGTACGTTTTTTACACTACCATTGAGAAATTTTAACCAAAGTATGTTACAGACTTTTCATTAAGACCCTAAAGAATCATATCAACTTGTGGAAAATGGGCATACGATGACACCTTTAAAAAATGGAAATGGCCCCCTGGTTAAGAACCACTGTAGAAAGCACATCTAAGCTGCTGATTCAGAGGCAGCACAAAAGTATACAGATTCATAAGCATGGGAAAAATGCATAAATGAAGAAAAAACGATTTCAAAACAAAGCTCCAGCTTTAAATCTCAAGTACTAACCTACAGGAGTCCATCATACTTACACTGATTGAATTCAATCAGTGGACAGAAAATGAAGGTATTGAGGGCAACCCACATAGAGGAGGTTGCTGGCTTCTGTTTGGTGCTTCTCTCTGAGGCTTCATCAGGCTGTTTCCATCTTCTCACCCAAGCTCTGCCAACAGGCCCCTTACTCCTTGACTCCACAGGGATTCTGCTCTAACTTCCATCTGTGCTCACATAAACAATCACTGCCCTAACAACGCCCTCACCAAACTAATACATATGTAATCAAAATGATTAGGCAATGCCAATGATTGAAATGTAATTACTTGAAATAGTAAACGAACAAAAACAAAACCTCAGCCCAGAGCTGCTGCATAGGGATGTAACTGGCTCCCAAGACGTGAGTTTATAGATTTACAGAGCGTATCTCAAAAAAGTCTCCAAATCCCTAATCGGTCTGGTGTGGCTCCAGCTGTCAGTCACGCATGTGATTCCTTAAATAATCAGTTCGTCAATCAGGTAGTCCTTAGGGAAGGCATCCCAGATCCTTTAGATCAGAGATTGATGAGATTTCTACCTGCGAGGAACTGCAATTAACTGGAGTGTCTGCTTTAAAGGTCCTAATGAGTCCCTATTAAATTGATTTATAGAATCATTATCACCTTGCTATGAAAAAGTAAAAATGGTAGCATGGATAATACATAAGTCAAATTTTAAAAAGTACCTACTGCTTTCACATCAAGGGGAGCAGATGGAATAAAAGCAATCCCTCAAACTCTGTGAGTTTAGAAGCCAGTCAAGTACAGCAGGACACAAAGAGCTTGTTTGACTGATGAAAAGCCAGACAGTATTCAGAAACAAAGAATAAAAGCTAGGTACTTCTAACGAAAAAAAAATCATCACGTCTCTGGCTTATCTAACTAGCTGTATTGCTGATTTTACAAGATTTGACATCAATGGACTTTGCATAAAGGACGAGCTCATCTTTAATGCAGAGTAAGGATATTTGAAAGAAAAGTCCATCATTCTAGCCAAAGATATTGAATGGTCTACTCAGCCAATAACTTTGCATGCCAAACAAACTGTGCTACACATGGGATAAATGACAACTGATTTCAATAAAATCTGAAATTAGGACATCGCCAACCATGTTAAAATTGCAAAGCACAAATATATATCCATAATAATAAAACACATTAAAGAATAAGAAATAAAAATAAAGTTTACCAACTAAAAAAAAACAGCTTGTTTTTGAAACTGACATCTTTGTGTGTTGTTCTTTACACATTTAATGCTACTGACAATGTACAATCGGCCTTTTTGCATGTGAAATGTCACTGAAATTTCACCATTTATGACCACACCTTAGAACGTGACACTATTTCATAACAGCAGTGTTTTTATGATGCCTCAAAATGTTGCCTATGTAGAAGGGTTAACCAAATGTTCTGACAGCTAATTGTAATATTTGAAGGATGGATGCAGCAGGATGTCAATATTGGGCAGGAACCAACAGATGTCACTCAAGTGTTCCAGCACTGCACACAGATCAATCAAGAACAACCCTCTATTTCACTCCACGACAGGATCAGACAACATCCAGACGGCTCCGCTGAACTCAAGTTGGCTGGAATCTGGACAAGAAGACCCCCCGCTACCTGCATGTGAATGTAGCTTCAGCACTGTTTTCTAATTAACATCAGTCTTTAGCACACCAGGTAGAAAGCCCCCTATTTGACAGGCTAATTAATCTGGAAATCGCGAGTGCCCATAGACTTCAGTGCACCTCCAACATTTAATCCTGTCAATAAAATGTCTCAAATGTAATGGACTATTGGGAAATAAGACTGGGATTCAATATAATTAATGCTAAGTTTAGAAACAGAAAATTTCCAGTTGAAGAAAACATTAGAGCTAAGCGATATAGTTCTAGATGATGTCAATATCTTTCAATCTTTTGATGCCTTTAAATGTTTCTATTTCAAATAAATGCTGTTCTTTTGAATTTTCTATTGATTAAAGATTCCTGCTAAAAAGATATAATGGTTTCAACAGAACATTAAACAGCACAACTGTTTTCAATAATAATAATAATAACAAGAAATGTTTCTGGAGAACAAAATCAGCATATTAGAATGATTTCTGAAGGATCATGAGACACCAAATATAATATGGCAATGTTTGGGAAGTCGTGGCCTAATGGTTAGAGAGTCGGACTTGTAATCCAAAGGTTGCGGGTTCGAGTCCCCGGCCGGCAGGGATTGTAGGTGGGGGGAGTGAATGTCCAGCGCTCTCTCCACCCTCAATACCACGACTGAGGTGCCCTTGAGCAAGGCACCGAACCCCCAACTGCTCCCCGGGCGCTGCAGCATAAAATGGCTGCCCACTGCTCCGGGTGTGTGTTCACGGTGTGTGTGTGTGTGTTCACTGCTGTGTGTGTGCACTATGGATGGGTTAAATGCAGAGCACGAATTCCGAGTATGGGTCACCATACTTGGCTGAATGTCACTTCACATAATATTTCACACTATTATTGTTTTTACTGAATTTTTGTCAAATACATCCATCCTTGGTGCATATAAACAGACTTTCAAAACATCACAAAAATCTGACCTACACACATTTTATTTTAAATAATTACTTACACATCTTTAAACAATATATATATATATATATATATATATGCCAAGGCATGCCAATTCTAGCTGCTGCCACGGGTTGTTTTTCTAATTTAAACGATTCATCAGTTTGAGGATTAGCCAAATTATTCTCATTTCCTACAGACATGAACCTGTATGTAGTATACATTTTTTGGTATAATGAGTGCATTTCTTTTGGACTGAGTCATAGTATTAATCACAGCATTGGTCTCGAAAGAAGCATTTATGCATGACGAGCAATTTCACTATAGGGACCGCCTAAAGCTAACATCACTTTCATCTTGCAAGAAGAAGCATTGTAGCACAAGACACTTGAAAACTAAACTTATAGGGGCTTGGTGGGGTCAACCTCTCATTTAGCTCATTTATCGCTCTGTCGCATCAGCTTAAGTCTCCATCCCCCTGAGTGCCGTCCAATAGACCAATCATATTGCACACGGGAGGAAAACCAAAATATGAGAAAAGGCAACCTGAATAATTGAGGCGAAGGGGGAATTATCTTGAGCAATACCAGCATGCACAGTCTGAGGTAAAACGGCATTTTCCATAAACGATGCCAAAAGTATGTGGAACACAGGACAACAAACAGCTCTAAGAACTCAATAATATATGGCAATGTTTTTATGGAAATTGACATCTGGTTGTGTGTTAGGGGTTTTTATACAGTGGATTAACATCACCGGTATCACTCAATATGGAAAAGTAAATCGATACGTAATTGCTGTGTACTTGCATATGCCACAGGCAATAAATCCCAGGAGAGAGCAATATTTTGTACATAAATTCGATTTGGACATAGCTACTACACGAGCAAACCTTGCAGACATGTACACTATTCGCCTTCCAGGTTACACTAAAAGAAGTACTAGCAGAGCTTTCAAAAACTAAATATAACACAAGAAGAGCACTGAGCAGAATACTTCTCTGCAGCATTGCCTTGAAGCTAAGAGCCACTTAAAGTTTCACAAATGTATGGATGGACCTTTACACAAAGAACGAGACATTAATAAATGCGGCTACATTATGTAAAAACTAAGCCTGAAAGAAACTTCAAAAAACTCCAAGCAGCGAGAAAGTGAAGAATCACGACGTTTATTTCACTAATGACTCATGCTAGCTAACTCTTACCATTACAAGAATAGACTAGATAAGAACAAAGAGTAAGAAAAATCAATGGAGACAGCTGAGACATGATGCTGCTTAATGAAGCCTGACGCCTGTTTCCTCTGTTTTCATGGAAAAAATTTAAAATTACAGATTTGTTTGGCAAGCAGCTGGTTGAACAATTTCTGTGACATGGGTGGTTAATGTAAAACATAATGAGTTATAAAATGCCATTTCAGATTACAGCCTCCTTTGTTCTCGAGGATATGAGCTAGAGATGTGCATTTGGGTCATTTTGACTGCTCAAGTCCTCCGGGTGAGGTTGATGGGTAGCTGGTCTATGTTCAAGACTTTCACTGATGTCTCCGGCCACTGCTTCAAGCATTAGTTCACTTCCACAGTAAACATTTCCTGATTATTTACTCATCCCCATGTCATCCAAGATGTTCATGTCTTTCTTTCTTCAGTCAAAAAGAAATTAAGGTTTTTAGGAAAACATTCCAGAATTTTTCTCCACATGTGGACTTCAACAGGGACCAACAAGGTCTAAATTGCAGTTTCAGTGCAGCTTCAAAGAGCTCTACACGATCCCAGCTGAGGAATCAGCCGAGTCTTATCTAGAGAAACGATCTGTCATTTTCTAAAAATAAATAAATAAAATTTATATATATATATTTTTTTTACCTGCAAATGCTTGTCTTGCACTAGGTCGACTTCACTCATTACATAGTCACGTTGGAAAGATCACCTGTGATGTTTGGCGGAAGTACCGACCCAGTGTTTACAAAGCGAATGTGTAAAGACTAAATCAAATGCCCTTTACAAAAAAACAATGATGTTGGATGATATAGAATTTGGACGCGAAAAATCAGATGGAGTTTGATACTACTTCTGCCTACATCACCAGTGGTCCCTATAAAATTCCACTATATACAGAAAAAAAAACCTGGAATGTTTTCCTCAAAAACCTTAATTTCTTTTCGATTGAAGAAAGAAATACTAAAGTTTCTTGGATGACATGGGCAGGGCTCCAGACAAAAAAATCGAGTAAGGAGCCATTGGCTCCTATAAAAGAAAAACTTAGGCGCCAAATTATTGTTTTAGGTGCCACAGAATAAAAGTGGTTTATTTTATTATTATCATTTTATTGTTCCCCCCTATTTTAACATTTCAATCATTTTGTCATGTGTTTATATCTTATCTTTTCTAGGCTTTATCAGCATTTTAATCCATCTTAAAGGTTCACTTAAAGAGTGAATTAAATGTCTTTTACAACTTGAAATATACAGTCACAAAGAATTGTTTGTTACACAGAATCTGTACCAATATCATGGACCATAAGCATCACTTGGCAACTGAGTGCAGTGCATCCTATAAATGTTGTCACGTCTTTCACACATTCAGTCTGTTTTTCTTCATTAGTAAAATGCAATTTTATAGGAGGAGTTGAATCATGTACAACAGAATAAGTAAAAATATTAATATGCAACAGCGCATGAATATAGCAAAACGCTCCTCTTTATAGTTATTTTTCTAGCTGACTGATGAGTTTATGGACACTGAGTGGTTATTCTGAGGTAAATGTATTACAATGCAATGTTTACAAGCTTTATACATTTCCTCAGTTTGAAACACTGAATGAGCTTTTACATAAAACATTTCAGTAAGTTGTACTATAGGCTTTCTTATTGCCTACCTTTTGATCATGTTCATTTCATACTATAGTAGTAAATCGAAATATATAATGGGTTCACTTGCTGCTTTAACTGAGGTGCTAAAGAGATCGCGCCTGAGCATTAAGTGCGATACTCTCCGCTCGCGCGATCCGGACGCATACACGGACCGTGTGGACTCGGGGTACTGGTGTTTATATTACCGAAAGTGTGCGCTTGTGGTCCTCATTAAAGAGCACCCAAACCGCATAATTTGAATTTCGTAGCATTTTAAAGCTGATACTTTGTTTATTAAAAAGTAAGACAGCACAGAGCTTTTTGCGATTACTGGATGGCAAGTGCGCTTCAAATAACAGGAAGTCCATGCATTAACAGAACACAACATATAGACTAAGATCTCGATAAGAAGAAGCCATATTAGTAATGATTATAAATGAGAATTGTTGACGATATTGCCAGTATCCACAGAGCTAACAGCTTTACCTGTTGAAGTTTGTTCAAGTTGTGCACGAAATAGACACGGCTTTTCTGCACTTGCACTTTGGGGCTGTTTACACCTGGTCACTTCATGCATTTTTTCCTGATCGGATAGCTATCTGATCCTGAAAAGACCAGGTGTAAATGCCATCCGAAACGCATTCGAGACAGATATAAATCCAATCGCTCGAACCACTTCAGGAGGTGGTCTGGGCGAAACCGGACAAGTGTAAATGCATCTGGTTGTTGAAACCACATATGGTAATTTTACTCCTCCCATAATATTAAAATAATAGACGTGTGAGAGCGTTTTATAGGCTATATGGCATGTTATAGTCAGATATGACAGCGCAAGGCAACAAGCATCACCGCGGATGAGTAGCGTATTTCTTCAGCAAGCGACGCGCAAACTGAATGAACCTGAAAGTAAGTCGCAGACGCTCAACACACAATCTTCTTCATTAAAAGTAGCGAGACTAGCCTATCTTTCCAGTGCTGATGCCGCGCGCTCTCTTGTTGCGGTCTCTGATATTGAAATTAGCTGATAATTAATAAAATTATCCATTGCTTTCATTGACGTGAACTCCGTTATATTTGCATATGAAGCGGGAATTGAAGAACGGATTTATATCCGTTTTGCGAAGACACATTTATGTGGCCAAGTGTAAATGGGGAAACGTTTGAACAAATCATATAGATATCCGATCAGAGAAAATGCATGAAGTGACCAGGTGTAAACAGGCCCTTTCAGGTCTCTCACTGCGTTCAGCAGACTGTGTGCGGCAGAGACGAGGACTGTTTGAAACTCTTTTCCAGTAAAACTTTGATGCGCATCGTCTTATGTAAGTTTAATACGTGAACATAACAAAAGATGTGAGCGCAAAACAATCGGGAAAAAAGTCCTTTCATGCAAATATATATAGTCGCCAGTGGCGACCTCAGCAAAAACTTCACTCGCAAATTAATATTTTTGGTCGCAAATGCGACCATTTTAGTCGCAGTTTGGAGCCCTGCATGGGGGTGAGTAAATTATCAGGATTTTTTTTGTATTCTGGTGGAAGTGAACTAATCCTTTCATGTCTCACATCACAATGTCTTTTTAAGTGTGTCAAGTTAAAAATACTTTTAAAAACTGCATTTACATTTCATCCATTCATTTGAGTGCTGTTGTGGTCTCAGTTTCCCAATCACAAAGTACAACCTAAATGCCCCACCATAAATAAAATAAATACCAACTTCACCCAAAAATGAAAGACATCTACTCATTCTCATGCTGTTCCAACCAACATCCAAAGATGATTTTTTTTTGAAGAATGTTGGTAACCAAACAGTTTTATAATTTTAAATTAAGTTTTAAGTTAAGTTTTAATTTAAGTTTAATTTTATACAGGTTTAGAACGACATGAGGGAGAATATATAAACTATCCCATTAGACCCAGGTACACTCAGATGATGTCCATGTAAATGTTTTTACCACTGTAGAACATTTGTAGTATCTTCATGTAATCTACATAAACCATGAACTTTAATATACGAAGTACGATTGATGACAGGAACCATAACATTTCCATTTATGAGCTCTTACCCTGCGTCTGGTTGATATGGCCCAAGGTTTCTATCTGTTCAACGAGATCATTAGAGTTCCACTGACTCATGCCCAAAAGCATGGCCGTCTTCCCCTCCAGCACCTCTGAAAGAAATCACACACAAACACACATTCAATGAGAGCAGCATATGAGGAGAATGAGACAATCAATCATTTAGCTCATCAGCAGAATAATGCTGTGCTCATTTAAGATGGAATGCAGCAGTACATCAAAGACTATTAACATTCATCGAATTATCTTTAAATACAGCTAGAGCCATAAAGTGATGTCCGTCTAATGAGCACAGAGCGAGCGATCAGCCACTCCGCCGGTCCTTGTGAGACAGCCCCTGAGTGCTTGATGGAGAACTCGGCTGTGAGGTTCACAGCGTGTGACAGCGAACTGCAAGCTGCTGATCTCGCTGGGCCGATATTTCAGTGTGGAAGAGAGTTTGTGACAGGGCTCTGTCAGGCCTGCTCGTCTGCATCACCCGCTCGAGCCGATCGGCTGCTGTTTGTTGCATGCTATTCGCTAGACTGTCATTTGAATTTGTTTTTGAGTTGGCTCAAACAAGGGTATTCAAACATACACATGCACGCTCACAGAAACAATGCGAGAGAAGCTTGGAGTTGAGAGACGAAGGGTTTTAAATCATAATCCAAATACTGGCAGTTACTGAGTCGTGTCGAATGGAATGGTGCTTAGAGAAAGCAGGAAGAACATAGATCTTCTGAAGTGTGAAATGTGCTTAGCACAAAGAAGAGCAAAGACAGCAGCCCGGCTCCTGAAGGAGAGACAACCACCTATTTCAGTAAATAAAACATAAACTGCTAATGCACAAGAGTCTGCAGCAAGGCTCACTGAGAAAGGATGATAGAAAAAAGTGGGAGTTAAAAGGAGAAAAAGAGAAAAAAAAAAAAAAACATTGTAAAAATGTGGGAACATACTTTCAGAAAGAAAGTGGATGAGCTTTGCAGAAGATTTCATTTTAAAGTATTCAGTGTAATCTGCACAATTATGAAAAACCGTTCATGTTATGTACATTGAATTATTGTATACTAGTTACTATGGAAGTTAGGGATGTGCAAAACTACAGACTTTTATGGTTTTTATGAAAAGACGTAACAAAATGCATTTTTAGGGTTGTCAAAGTAACATTAAAATATGTATTCATATTCATTTATTTAGAAAACCACTTTAAACAGACTTGAATCAAATTTGAAAATATTTATCTTCAGATTTATATATCTAACATTTAAACGGCAGAAAAGGATCAAGATACACAGTTAAAATAATAAAAAAGTTTGTATTTATAATAAAATATAATAATTATATTACATTTAAAAGACAATTCCAATAAAATAAATAATACATTTTACCAATAAAAATAAAATTAGCTTTTTATTACTTGCTTACATAGCTTCAGTACAGTAAGAGCATAAAAGTCAAAACACATTAACAAGAAACATCATCTTAAAACACAACGCAATTCATGATGCGAAACACGGTGAAAAATTACAGCCAAATCTGAATTACACAGATCAGCAACTTAAAACTATCACAGAACAATGTGCAACACTTCAATAGACTAACAGACAGAGATTTTCAGCAAATAAATTCTCTTTTATTATACAAAACTATCATAGACCTCAAAAAACAGAGCCGAATTGCGTAACAACTGGAACGCTGCTCACAGCAGGAGATCTGAAGTCTGACCATAATTGTCCTGAAATGTAATGTTGAAGGCGGAGTGTTTGTTAAACAATCCGCACTTGACGCCTGTAGCAACAGCAGCAGTGCTTTAAAGAGAATGAATTTAGGGAATGAAGAAACTTCTCAAAGAATTTATTCTGCTAACAGTCTAACAGTAAGTATCACTGCCAGCAAGATAAAGATAAATCACTCTCTAAGAAGTTGTGTCTTTAAAAGCACATTTATAAAATATTAAAACAAAAGTTTTACTATTTTAATTAGTCAACCTCACTAGACAAACATCCTGACCTATCCCTAATGAAGGTGTATAAAAACAAAAGCCCCTGAGTGAGTAACTCAAAATATAAAATTCATAAAAAAGTGCATGAAACTGTGACTGAAAAGACAGACGAGCAAAGTGCATAAAGGTGGGGAAACATTTTGTTTGAAGGCTATTAAAAGAAAAAAGACTTTAAAAGGAATCTGAAACTTAATTTCACGAATTCTAGAATGACTTGCAGGTAATTAGTTCATGGAGGCCCAGAGCTTATCCATTAACATTCTTCAAATCTTCTTTTGCTCAGACAAAATAAAGACAAAGATAGGACATGTCCATGTGGGCTAGAAGATGGGCAAATACTGGTGGATTTCAGCTGGTCCTATTTCCAATTCTTTCCTAGGAACATCTTCAGTATATGAACCAAATTTGCAACACAAGCCTCAGTCAACAACATTCACATTCATTGTATGAAAAAAAAAAAAAAAATGCAAACCTATAGTCAGCTTCATTAAAAGTTAAAAGTAGTAAACCCAAGAGCATTTTCTACATGTCTTAATTTTTAACATATTTTGTCCAACTAATACTTTTTTGCTTGACCAGAATATGACCGTAGATGCCTGTGGCAGTCTAGAGGCAATGAACATAAGACAGCGTTGTCTGTCTGACAGAGTTTCATGAAAACAGGCTTTTCCTGGAAAATCTTCCAAATGAAGGCCCATATTTGGTTATGAAAATCACACGTCTTGACCTTCCCAACGCTGAGATTTAAAATTCCAACTAAAATACTAAGAAGAAATGTATTTTCCTTACGCGATTGGCTGTGACTGTTTTGCAACTTGGAGATGTGTCCATGTATGCCACAATTTAACATTTAATAAAGCACAGTTGCATATGAATTCAAATAAAAGACAAGCTGTCAACTCTCAGATGGCTAATGATATTCATAAAATCATAAAAAAATACTGATGCTAAGATGCTATTTTCAATTAACAGTGTATTTATTTTAAAATGTAAGGTAACATGATTTTCAGATATGCTTTATAATCTGACAGAGGTTATAAATAGCCGATTTCTATAGTTGATTTGTCAATGCAGATGAATCTTGTGTACAAAGGTCCCAGGGCTACCAGACTACAGAGAGCAATCAATGCAACAGAAAAACACTTCAGCTCAAAATGCAAAGCCTGTGTAGGTAATGCATGCTAATCAATTAGCATTAAGAGTCACAATGAATGACTGCGAATGCATACAGCAATCTGTCTCCAGCTGAACTTCCCACAGTTTTAAATGAGGGTCCGATCTTATTCCAGGCTGTACAAATGGGCTCCGTTTAAGCACACTCTGACAAATCTCATTACTCAAATGCACACGCTCTAATAACAGACCTAAATTAACCTCCTTAGACATTTGCCAACATGTCAGTTAAAAACGATTCTGAACACACTCATTCATAATCAAAACAGCTTTGTCCTTAAACACCCCACGACAACACTTATCCAATCTTGAATTATTTCCTATTAAAAGTTGGTTTGGACAAATTGAAAAAATAAATAAAAAAATTACATTTTCAACTTTTATTTGCATTTGGCGCTTAGGTCCTGGTCACACGTCTCAGGTTGCATCCTACAGAGACAGTCCATGATGCGACTTGAAGGAGATCAACCCAGCGGATATGAGAGGTATGAACAGGGCAAGTGAGAGTCTGACATGTGAAAGGGGTTCATGTGTCAGAGGTGAAGGCAGGCTGACAAAGCTGGAACCGTGATGAGCCTCAATTTCCCTGCCGCTCGGCGGCATCTTTAGCACATAATGACTGACAGGGGTCAATCTCACAGGCCAGTGAAGAGAAGTCAACAACAGCCAGTTGCAGAGAGTATCCACACAGTCCCGCAGAGACATACAGTGGGTACGGAAAGTATTCAGACCCCCTTAAATTTTTCACTCTTTGACATATTGCAGCCATTTGCTAAAATCATTTAAGTTCATTTTTTTTCCTCATTAATGTACACACAGCACCCCATATTGACAGAAAAACACAGAATTGTTGACATTTTTGCAGATTTATTAAAAAAGAAAAACTGAAATATCACATGGTCCTAAGTATTCAGACCCTTTGCTGTGACACTCATATATTTAACTCCGGTGCTGTCCATTTCTTCGGATCATCCTTGAGATGGTTCTACACCTTCATTTGAGTCCAGCTGTGTTTGATTATACTGACTGGACTTGATTAGGAAAGCCACACACCTGTCTATATAAGACCTTACAGCTCACAGTGCATGTCAGAGCAAATGAGAATAATGAGGTCAAAAGAACTGCCTGAAGAACTCAGAGACAGAATTGTGGCAAGGCACAGATCTGGCCAAGGTTACAAAAAAAATTCTGCTGCACTTAAGGTTCCTAAGAGCACAGTGGCCTCCATAATCCTTAAATGGATGACGTTTGGGACGACCAGAACCCTTCTTAGAGCTGGCCGTCCGGCCAAACTGAACTATCGGGGGAGAAGAGCCTTGGTGAGAGAGGTAAAGAAGAACCCAAAGATCACTGTGGCTGAGCTCCAGAGATGCAGTCGGGAGATGGGAGAAAGTTGTAAAAAGTCAACCATCACTGCAGCCCTCCACCAGTCGGGGCTTTATGGCAGAGTGGCCCGACGGAAGCCTCTCCTCAGTGCAAGACACAAAAAAACACCTGAAGGACCACAAGATGGTGAGAAATAAGATTCTCTGGTCTGATGAGACCAAGATGGAACTTTTTGGCTTTAATTCTAAGCGGTATGTGTGGAGAAAACCAGGTACTGCTCATCACCTGTCCAATAAAGTCCCAACAGTGAAGCATGGTGGTGGCAGCATCATGCTGTGGGGGTGTTTTTCAGCTGCAGGGACAGGACAACTGGTTGCAATCGAGGGAAAGATGAATGTGGCCAAGTACAGGGATATCCTGGACGAAAACCTTCTCCGGAGTGCTCAGGACCTCAGACTGGGCCGAAGGTTTACCTTCCAACAAGACAATGACCCTAAGCACACAGCTAAAATAACGAAGGAGTGGCTTCACAACAACTCCGTGACTGTTCTTGAATGGCCCAGCCCAATTGAGCATCTCCGGAGAGACCTAAAAATGGCTGTCCACCAACGTTTACCATCTAACCTGACAGAACTGGAGAGGATCTGCAAGGAGGAATGGCAGAGGATCCCCAAATCCAGGTGTGAAAAACTTGTTGCATCTTTCCCAAAAAGACTCATGGCTGTATTAGATCAAAAGGGTGCTTCTACTAAATACTGAGCAAAGGGTCTGAATACTTAGGACCATGTGATTATTTCAGTTTTTCTTTTTTAATAAATCTGCAAAAATGTCAACAATTCTGTGTTTCTGTCAATATGGGGTGCTGTGTGTACATTAATGAGGAAAAAAATGAACTTAAATGATTTTAGCAAAGGCTGCAATATAACAAAGAGTGAAAAATTGAAGGGGGTCTGAATACTTTCCGTACCCACTGTATATCCACACACACAACCTCTGTGATTTCACAAACACACCTTTGCAGTGTCGCTCACACAAAAAGCCATTAAGTTCGCACTCCAAGCCTGAGCCAAAACACTTCACTGTGGCTTCTCCTGACAAAAAGTGATTGCTAAACAAACCCTCAACCACTAGAAAACAGATCTCAAGTCCAGCCCTGCTTCATCTCCTGAGTCTCCTTTGGTTACGGCGTGGGATATTTATGTATGTATGTTGCTGTTTGCTCTTATTTGGTTTGGTTCCTGTTCTCATTATTAGTTAATCACCTTCATTGTGTTCACCTGTGTTGTATTAGTCATCTCATTAGTTCCCATTGTTTGGTTCTTTCTTACAAGTCCTCAGTTCTCCCTTACTCTTTGTCCTGGATTGATGTTTATTAAATGGATTACATGAGTTTGTTTATGAAATGGATTACAAATTGTAATGAAAGAATCTTTACGTTTACTCCTTCATCGTACACTATTGCTACAACCATGTCCCGACTCCCGTGACATTGATTTATTTATTCATACAGTCATTCAATTATTTAATGTTATTCTAATTATAATTTTTTACAATGCATCACATCTGACATAACTACACTACTTTTCAAATATTTGGGGTCAGTAAGATGTATTTAATGTTTTTGAAAGCATTCTCTCATGCTCACCAAGGCTGCATTTATTTGATAAAAAAGCAGTAAAATTGTCCATTGAATTTGAAATAACCATTTCTTCAGTGTCACATGATCTTTCAGAAGACTTTAGAATATGCTGATTTGATGCTCATGAAATATTTCTTATTATCAAAGTTGAAAATAGTTGCTAAATGATTTTCCTTAAACTCATTTTATAAGAAAAGCATTTTATTTGAAATAAAAATCTTTTGTAACATTTAAATATTTACTTCCACTTAGTTTAGATAAATTTAATGTGTCCTTATAGAATGAAACAGTTTCTTTAAAAAATAAATAAAAAAATACTGACCCTAACCTTTTGCACAGTAGAATATTTCAAAACAATCTTATTTCAAATATCTCAATCACAGCAGGAGAAAGCAAAAACAATCACCTTTATAACTATGCTTAATTATTTTCTGATACACAAAATGAGGATTATAATAAATTTAGAAATGCAAGAACACATTGAATGCTCTGAAAAGTTTGGCAGTCACTGTCATTAATAAACAACTTAGTGTTGGTCCCTCTGTGCCTGGAGCCTTGGTCATCCTCTCAGCATATTCCCTATAATGCACTGTGACAGTATAATACATATAATACAAGTCCCTTTAAGGCAAGTCATTTCAGTCAGTGGTCATCTTGGTAATGCATTTGGGCACTTATTTTCTGTGCGGGCAATAGTGTCACCATACTTTTCTAGAGTAAACAAACCCTCTCATTATCATTCAAGAATCATGTTAATGCAAAACATTTATTTCGACAGCTGCTATTTTAAGTGTCATGATTTCTCACTTTTCTCAATAATTTTTCTGCAAGTGGTCTCTTCTTTCATTCTAAATCTTCTCTAAGCTGAGAAAAAACTACTAGAGTGTGTTGGTAAGAATTTATGTTTTTAAAATAAATAAACAAACAAAACAAAACAACCATCCATTTTCTATTTTATTATGTATCTCATTCCCGTGAGGCCAAAACTGTACTTTCAGCAGCCATTATTCAATTTTCTATTCCATTATTCTACATGATTCTTTGAAAATGAAAGAGATAGTTCACCCAAAAAAGAAAATTCTATCATTAATTACTCACCCTCATGTCGTTCCAAACCCGTAAGACCTTCATTCTTATTCGGAACACAAATTAAGATATTTTTGACGAAATCCGAGAGCTCTCTGACCCTCCCACAGACAGCTTGAGGTGGATTTGTGTGAAAAAGGGTTAATGCGAATAATGGAAGATGGAAACGCATGTGCCGAATAAATTCATCCATGCATATCAAAAAAAGTCATGTAACTGTGGTATGGGACGGCAAAACCTGACTAACCAGTGGACTGATCAGCATCTGAAATGTTGTTATGGTCATTCTGAAATGCTAGAGCAAAGTCTGTGGTCAAAGTATTTATGTATAATTGCCTCCCAGATCTGTCTTACACAACTCCGTTTCCAAACAGCAGGCATCCCCCTCCGAAAGCAATGACCGCATTTATTTTGTTTAGTCTGCTCGCACTGAGGCAGGGGCGGACTGGCCAACTGGACGTTCTGGAGAAGTCCAGAACGGCCGTCCATCCAGCGGCCGTCGGCCTGGCTGGTTCATCAAAGAAAAAGTGTCAGATTAAGTGGCGAGGAGTATCTATTTACACTAACTCCACAACGTGTGATTGGGATTGTCAAGACTACAAAAGGACAGCCAATAGATGTCGGCTCCAGTGGCGCAGATGGTAAAGCGTCTGTCATACTCCTTTTGACGCGATCGACCCGAGTTCGAATCTGCCTTTTGGCTATCTTTTTTTTCTCCCTTTTCAAATTTCAAAATCACATCAGAAAAGCATTTATTTTTTTAATAAAAATTAAGCCAATAATCAAAAAGTTGAAAATAAAGTATCGGGTAGGGTTAGGGTAGGTGTAGGGAGGGCTTTATTGTCCCAATAAAGTGGTATCCATTTAATAATCTGAATTAAAATGAAAACTTACACTCACTCAATAAGTTATTATTGCGTACTGTTTTATAATGTATTGCAATACTAAGGTGCAGATAATTGCCACTATTTGCAATAAGTAGTATACATAGCAGAAAATCCTGCTATTTTAACAGTGTAAATAGAATCTATTGCTAAGAAAATGTTATTTTCCCTTCAAATAGCCGCTGCCTTAAGTGATTCTACAACGGGTTACATTTGAGAGATATTGAGTTAGAAAATACAGTAAATGAAGTCGCCTATAAGGTGATTAGTCTGATTAACATGACACACACACAAAGAGACATATACTCTATTTAAAGAATTCTATTATTTCAGGTTTCTAGATTGTAGGTTTATGTTTATCGTTGTCATATTCTACATTTTGCATTCTGCTCTTTTTATGTAGTTTTCAAGTATTTTAGTTCATACAATAATATATATTTATTTCAATCCCCTGCTAAAAAAAAAAGAAAAACAGCACATAATTTGTAATGGTTTTACTGATTTATAATGAGAATTGTATTGGTTTTAATGGAAACTGTTATGGTGCCTGTTGGTCTCTACTAGTAATTGGTCGTTTAAAAAAACAAAACACTAAATCCTAATATAATATGTCCCAAAACACAACAGGAAACCATTATTTAATTGTTTTAATGGTGAAAAGTTGATAGTTTGCAATGTTTGTCATGGTATTTTGTAGTGGAAATCATTAGAAATTCTGTGATGATTTCTATTGTTTTTGTCAGCAGGGTCACCATGGGTTTTGTGATGTTATTTTCCATAAATGCGACAGGATTGCTGCAATATTGTGAGATATAGTGACTGTTTGTACTGTAGTTGTGGTGGGTGAAAAATGTTATTATATATGAAAATTATTATATTCATTTGCTTCTCCTACGTTTCTTAGTGATTTACAGTGCCAGTTTATGAGGAAGTGACGATTTTGTTCTCTCTGATTTGTTGGATGGAAACAGTGCTTATTTGGCAAATGTTTTATGCGATATTACAATTTTGTGCATAAGTTAAATTCACAACTTTGGATGGAAACCCGGCTACTGTCAGTTTTGATCAATTTGATTAAGAAAAACTAAATGTGCAACATTTTGAATGGTAGTGCATGTAAAAAAAATGCAAGTTCATCAAAACAAAGCCTAATGATGGAATATATAAAAAAAACTGGCAAAAACACATTAGGGCATTATCTGGCATGTTCCCCATTCCATCCCGCTGTAACATCTGGACTTTAATTGAGGTTTTGTGTTGTGTGGTAAAGCGGGGAGGGCTCATTAAGAATGAATGAGAAATGAAAGTCAGATGTCATGAAATCATGAAAGTTAGATGTGGAAACATGCAGCATACTGATTACATTATACACTGCTACAACCCACTCTTACGTTTTTACTAATGTGGGGTAGACAGACACAAGAGCTCATGTGAATAAATTATAAAGCTGAATAATTTCATTTTGAACACCAAATCAAAGTAACTAATTTGCAGATGCGACTCAAGAGACTGTGATCTTGTTCGCACCTCTAATGGAGAATCCCCTGTTTTAGTCACACCTCCATTCACTGACCAAATGTTAGCTCCGGGACTCGACGGCCACAGGTTTAACAGGACATTGTACCATGCATGTTATTCCAAATACAAACATCCTGTCATTTTTTTTTTGGTAATCTAGTATGAAACAAGACTCATTAGTGAAAACAAAATGGGTTGCTTGAGTACA
This sequence comes from Barbus barbus, assembly GCF_936440315.1. Classification (NCBI taxonomy): domain Eukaryota; kingdom Metazoa; phylum Chordata; class Actinopteri; order Cypriniformes; family Cyprinidae; genus Barbus; species Barbus barbus. Next base: position 11,785,785 of record NC_136762.1, on the reverse strand, counting down.
AAACTTATCCTCAAGTTGAAGTGAAGTGAAGTGAAGTGACATACTTCCAAGTATGGTGACCCATACTCGGAATTCGTGCTCTGCATTTAACCCATGCAACGTGCACACACACAGCAGTGAACACACACACACCATTAGGCCACGACCTCCCCTCGTTCCATGGTAAATTCCTTTGGATAATAGCATCAGCTAAATGTAAATGCTTCCTATAGAAAAAGATAATGGATAGTTGCAGTGCTGAGGAAGGCAAAGTGAAGCCCAGTCAATTTAGCTGAAGACGCACATCTTGAGCTATTTATTGTATGGACCTCGATTGGCTCGCTGGCGCAGGGACACTAGTAAGCTGACAAGCACATATGGCTGCAAGTTTTCAACTTGTTGATTGTAAAGGCTTGTTATTTGACCCATATTATAAACAAAAGTACAGTAATGTTAAATCAAGGCTTGGTACGTGATAGACGACATACTACACTGTTCAGTCAGGTCACATCACAACAATCCATATCAAAATAACAGAAAGCCACAGTTTAGCATTTGCATTCATCATGAAAGAGGCCTACAAACCTATTTCATACAGGTTTACAGGTATTTTAGTGCCTGCCTATTTCATAGAAATACATCCATAATGATGTGAGGCACCTGTAATGGACAGCATATGATGGACATAAAAAGAGAGAGAGAGAGAGAGAGAGAGAAAGAGAGAGAGTAGGGCACAGATGCTGAAGAGCTGAAGTCATCAGGTTATTACAAAGGGTTGAAAATAAGTGACACTTACCTCGGGCATCAAAAAACTCATCATCCGAGCTGTCAACAGATTCCTGGGCGATGTTCTGCATGCGCCAGTGAGAAGCGCTATGCTTGCGTAGGGTCGCTAAGGGGAGAACATGAAAAAGATACGATCAAACCAAAGGTCACTAGTGCTGCATGCAATTACTGAGCATTGTGTGACTAATTAATTAGACATGCATGATGACAATGTTATTTAATATTACCACGTGAAGGCGTCCAAAGGAATGGAACGGCTGGCAATTAATCGAAAGTATGTTTTTTAATTAAGACTGGCTAATGTGGAAATCAATGTGTAAAATTTGAGATTCAGGAATTCAAAATGAGAGTGCAGATCATACTTAAGATGGCTTGTCAAAAGGTTGCTTCAATTGATCTTAAAAACCTTTTGATCTAAAAGTTTCTGCTTAAATGCTTGAAATTAGTTGTTATATATATATATATATATATATATATATATATATATATATATATAGTATTTACTTGTCTTATTAGTGTTTAGCGCAGTTGTCGTTGCTAGGAAACGCTTGTTTTGTTTACTGTGTGGAGACGTGCTGATATCACGTTTGGTCTCGTTCTGTCTCGCGTATCTTGTCAGTGTCTGCGCTTGCTTGGCCATTTGTTGTGGAAAAATAAGGAAAGTGTGTTCAGCTAAATTCAGTTAGTATTTTGTTAGATGGGTATAAAAGAGCTTAGTTTACCGCGGCAGTTGTTGTGTGAAGGCCTCCTCATGTGATGACCGAACAGTGTAAAGACCATCGACTCTACCGTGTGACTCCACCGGCAAAAGATATAAGTATCACTTTTGATTTCTCCTCTTTTCTACTACTTGTTTCACTTCTGTTTCAGTTTTTATATCCATTTCTTACTATGTGTCAGTAAGTTGTTGTTTTTAGCATGTGTGTTTGGTAGTGTTATTTCTTAGGATTACTGATGAACTATACTGTCGTGATTTGTATTTAACTATTTGAATTTTAGTTAATGTCTGAATATATTATGTCTGTATAGGTCTTGTATTACGTTTTAGTTTTATTTAATTTGAGTTATTTTAATACCTCAACAAACTAAATGGAAATGAAATGATACATATATATATTTATATATATTGTGACGCGTGTCCCGAGCGCTCGTCAGCGTCGCCCTGGAAACGAAGGAGAAACACCTGCGCGCCATCATCACCAGCCGGCCGGTCACAGCTGAGGCCAATTAACCTTCGGCTACAAAAGCCGCTGTGACATGCACGACGGGGAGAGAGATCTCCTGACGACGCCGGAGCTAATGCCTGGCTTTCTTCTCTTCTCTCCCCAGAAAGCAGAATGTGACCGGCCTGCCAACCCACGAGAGCACCGCCGCAAGTCTTCACGCTGGGAAAGCGCACGAGGAGACACCTGCAAGCACTTCACGGAGCACGTCACTTATCACGAAAGCCACTTTGTAAATAAAGCCACCCTCCGGGGACTTGTTATTTTGAACTCCTCTTGCCGTGACAATATAGATTGAATTTATAAATGTGTATGTATATTTATGTATGTGTGTGGTTATGTGTGTATATATACACATGTATGTTGTTGTTTTCTTTGGTGTTTGGCTTAGTGTTATGTTAGAATCATTATTATACTCTTATACCTTTTGTTCTTTAATATTTTGAATTGTTCTTAGCTTTATTTTTTTCATTTAAATGTTTTGAAATTGTTATATGCATTTGTCATTTGGATTTAATTTATTTTTTTAAATTTGGTAGTATTTATAAAGTTTTAGCTTTTAGTTTTGGATCTGTTTTTAGTTGCTTTAATACTACAATTGATTGCTTCTGTTGTCCTCATTTGTAAGTTGCTTTGGATAAAAGTGTCTGCTAAATGACTTAATAATAATATAGGCAGGTTCTGATGTTTGACTGGTTGTGCAGTTGTTGCCACTATTAACCAGCATTATGGTGTCTCATGCTTTATCTTCAAGGGCTTTAAACAAAAACTTTGACAACACAAATGGACACAAATTCATTCCTTCAATGACTGAAGGCAGAGTACTTACAGAGTACATAACCCAACTAATTATGACAGCTACTATATGACCCAACTTTGCACAAATCATTAGTACAGACATGATGAAAAAAATCTTCACCAAATTATTTCCAAGTAATGACGTGCTCACGAAGCATAGCCGCAATAATCTGGGCCTTTTGGAACAACATGTTCTAATACTCATAGGAGCCCTGGGCTGTTTAAATCTAAAGTTAATAACTTTCTAATCTAATGACAGATAGCGGCAATAATGCAAATTACAAATCAGCGTAAGTCAAACCAAAGTTATCCTCTACCCAATCATATTAAGTGGGCCATGATTTAATAATTATAGATCAGCATCATTGTGAGAACATATAGTGATGGGGATTTTTGACGCTTTATAGCTCAGCAAATTGCTTCAAAGCATTAAATCATTTTGCATTATAAGTAATGTAAATCCAGTAATTCACACATCCAGGCTTAGTGAGCTCACTGCTGCATTCCTAAGGCTTAAAATCAAAGTGCACTGAAACAAGCACAACAAAGAAATCCAACTGTAAGGAATTTCATTTAGATTGATTCATTTAGCAGATGTGACTTACAAATGAAGAAAAACACAAGCACATCATGAAGAACCAATATCAGCAGTGCCACAGTAAATGATTTTGCCCATTTGGTTGGCATTACTTGAGAGGTGTCACCTAAGCTGTCAGTTCTCGTTCTCGTTCTCTTTGCATTATATGGAGATGTTTTGTTTGAAAAGTCTCCATATGCTATACTTCTTTAAATTAAATGCCACTTGGTATGATAAAAATATGGCTTATGTAACCACATTTTTGAGGGCACTGCATATATAAGATTTGTAATATAAAAAAAACATAAAAGGTGAAAGATTACAATAACTGAGCAAAAGTTCCATTTTGTGATCATAACAGTATAGATAGTTAAGAAAGGTTTACCAGCTCAATTATTGTTTTACATAATGATGGTAATCAAATTTAGAGTGGCCACATACACACACACAGTATATTGTTTTAAAGACTTTGATGGAGATTTAATTTTTTTTTTAAATTTAAACTTTTTCCTTTGGGGTGCAGAAGGGCAGGGTGTAATGTTTCATTAATGCAGTCTAAACATTCAGAAATGGCTTTTAAGGCTTGGTAAATAGATTTACAGGAGGAGATAAAGAGGTGCAGATTAGTTTGAACGAGGGAGTCCAGTGAGGCCTGTCTTCAGAGACAGGAGGGTGGATATAACCTCAGTTCCTGCCCTAAAGCATCTCTAATTGAGTCTATTCAGCGTTTCCATTTTCACATTTCTAATCACATCGTCCATAATTCACCCTGGAATGAAGGCTGAGAAAAGGGAAAGTTTGACGTTTTTTTGGCTAAGAATGAATGTATTAGAAAAACAGGAATGGTTTTAACCAGCAACAGTGATGGTCATGGTTTCACAAGCTATAATCAAAATTATATTCTAAGCCAGTGCATAGCTGAACCGAGATAGATTTCATTACAAGTGGCATTGTTTGGCTGGCTTCAGTCTGGCAAGTCATGCAGGTGATGCTTTTGAACTAAAATAGCGTAAAGGATGTACTTCAGTCATGAAATTGGTATGGTCCTCATGAATGATAAATTTATGAAAAACCAAATAATTTCTTATGGTTCTATAAAAGCTAAAGAACAAATAATTTGACCAGCTTCCTTAAAGTTAGGATAGCATGTGCACTTTTTGTTTAACTGCATCATCAAGGGGATTAAATGAAATTGAATGCTGAAAGGAAGTCTTCCTTTAAAATACTCAAAATTGAGGTTTGACTAAAAATTAAATTTCAGCTGAAAGCTCTTAAGGAAAGAGGACTCTGCAATCTCATTTTTTTTAGGACAAAATTTACTTTAGCTTCAGATGTCTGTGCCATTAAATTGGACATGCTATTATTCAGGTAGCTAGCTATAAACATATCAATATCTGTATCCCAATATTTCTTATTCAGTGAGGTTCTAATATTTATCAAGCTGATGGTGGTTAAGATTTGTTCCCAGACATAATCAACAACCTTTAAGCCACTACAACATCTGTCACTATGCACTGAATTGGCAATTTTGTTTCTAAAATGTTATTTACTCAGTATTACTTTTTATCAAACTGCTGTATAAAAACCATTCAAACCTAGAGTTGAATTCTCCATAACCCATCTAACTATGTGTTTAATTTTAGATGGAGTTGTGAGTTATGAATGCTGGGTCATGGATTGTGATTGGGGTCGATATCAAGGTTTGATATGTACCCTCTCCAAGGAGCTTGCACAGTACAAAAATGGCATTTTCTCCAGAGCACTCACGACACGACTCACTGAGAGACTTGCTCTTAATCAAAAACAATCTCTGCTAGATAGGAGCAGCTTTCCTCCAGCAATCTCGCTTTTCTCTCTTTCTTTAATCTCTATTTCTCAGCCTCCCTCTTGCACTTTCTCTCCCAACTTTCAATTCCTTCCTCTTCCCCTCTTCAGCCTCATCCTGTTACCCACGCACTCAAGAAGCTCCTCCGCCATTTCTACTTATTTGTTCATCAGCCTCATGTTAAAGCCCCTCTAGAGAAAAGTGTTAAGGTAAAGGCCATTATGACATCAGATGGCTCCCATTGGCTCACTGCACTGGTTTTAAGGCTGTGTGTGTGACTTGAAAGGGAAGAGACAATAAACAAAGGCCACAAGGGCATACTTGTTGGAAATAATGTGATTCTGTGTACCTTGAATATCAGTCACTTATATAAAAGCATCTTCCAAATGCATAAACCTAAATCAAATGATCAAAATCTATGGTTACACTTTATTAAGGTAACCATGTTACAATGCAATTAAACATTTAAGTAGTGAGTAATATTAAATAGTTACATGTACTTACTATAGGGTTAGGATTAGGGTTTGGCTTAGGGTTACTTGCATGTAATTATGCATAACTTATTGTTATTAATAAGTACATGTAACGTGTAACAAGGACAACTTAAAATAAAATGGTAAAATCTAATTATTTTGAATTGGATTCAAAGTAAATATTATACATAATATTAATTAAACACTTCAATTACTTCAAAATATTTTATTATAAATTATAAATGACGCATTTTTGAACAATAATGCATTTTATATTATTTATGTATACACACACACACACACACATTTATCCTCTATCCAATCCAATAATTTTTTTTTTTATTACATTTTATTTAAATTTAAGTTTAAATTTTAAAAGTTTAAACAAGTTTATTATAAAGAAAATAAACAGGGTCAATTATGTTGGATTTGGAGTTATGACAGCAATATTGCATGAAACTAATGTTATTCTTTTCTGTTGTCCACTTGAATTGGGTCGACATCCTTTTCAAGAGAAAAACAGCAAACAGTTCTCAATCGGTTATTTCATTAAATTGCTTGGAGGAATACTCTCATCCTTATCCCTGCATCACCAAAGCGTGTGCGCTTGCAGCATATGCGCCGTGCGGCTTGTAAACACCTCCGTTTGGCAGCTCAAAGCAGCGCCGCACACGCTGTGAAAAAGCACATATGCCACAGTTGCACAAAAAATACTGGTGAGATAAATAACTTAGCATTACAAAGCAGAACTGTGATACTCAATGCCTAAAAGACCACAAATGCAAACGCGGATGCTACCTGACAATGCAAACACTGACAAAGGCTGTATTGTAGGTAGGGCAGGCTAAAGCCATACTATGCAATCTTTTCAGTCCTTAATGATTGTTGCTGTCGCATCTTGGGTCAAAGCCAAAGGAGACTGTGCAACATCAACGATCTTAGGACTCTGGATGTGACTGATGATGCTGACTACACAATATTCCTGAAAATTTGTTCTTAGATGGCAAATCACGGCCCAAATCATTAAGTGTGCTCTTAACTTTAGAAAAGGGTCAAGACTTTCAGACTAAGTGGATTAGAAAGGAGACAGCTGCTTATACTGCAACAGACGGCATGCAGAGGTAAGAGTCAAATCATTGCAGCAGGGGAGAATACAGTGGGCAAACCTCATGCAGGGTCACAACATCAAGAGGGGATTGAGAGTAAACTGTGGGGAACAGAACCACTTGACTGGGCTACTCCTCCTTCTGTCAAAGCGCAACTGAGGACTGAAGGAGGCGATGCTACAGATGCATGAGGCATGAGCACAAAAAGCTCACTCCGATGGACGTTAATTGTGCCTTTACATAACCAAGGAAATGCAAACACAAAATCGAGATGTTCTTTAAACGAGACAGCACTGTCGTATCGCTTCAGAGTTGAGATCAGTTTTGGCATCTCATCTACTGAGGTGAAGCTGTTCAACCAAGCATATCTGCACAAAGCTCTGAAAGAAAGTGTTTGTATGGCATTGCATTATGTGTAAAGGTTCCATCTGAAATCACAAGATTAAAGATCCAATTAGGAAGCACAGTCATCACGATCATCTTATTCTTTTATGAACATGTTGTATAATATGAAAGCATGCTGAATACCAACATTCCCTTTGGTCACACCCTCTTTTGAAACACAAAAAACTACTGAACAATGAAAAATAAAAATTCATACACAAAGGTATATCTATCTATATATCTATCTAAGCCTTTGTCAGACTGTATATTATTATTTTTATATTTATCCATTAAATTCTCCTATCCTCAAAAACAGATGCTATTATAATTTGCCAGCAAAAGCAACACTGTTTTTTTAAAGAGCCATCTGTCTATTACAACAAATCTCATCTAGTTTAAATGTTCATATGATGTAGTTGAACGTTTTACATTATCAAGTTAAAATATCCATCTACAGCTTGTTTAAAGGAGCCAATAAGTCACAGTCTCCCATCTCACAGAATCATTGCATGAGAATAACAATAAAAAAATCAAGACCTGAACTGCCTGTAAACAGACACAAAAGCCAGACTGCAGTACTACACAGGGTCATGAAAGACTGTCATTCTCTCTTTCTCTCACAGGACCACAGGGTAGCAGTGAGTCTGTCACTGCCTCTCGTGCAAGGCTATTTTTAGCACCGTGCTCTACTCAAATCATTGTGCAAGTTCGCTAGAACACATTCATTACGGAGGGAACCTGAAATCTGCCTTGAATTGTTCCGTTTGTAATGAGGTGTCAGGTAGCTTTTTAAGTGTTTTATTCACTGCTGAACATTTCTCATTTCAGAAGAGAAAAGACCAGATTTTCCCACAAAAAAAGGAAGGTTTAAAGTTTCTACCTATTGATACACATATTCCTGACTGACCCACCCAAACGAACCTGCCATCACTTGCCATAGTTTCACAACTTCCAATGAAGGGAACATGCAAACTATTTTGTAACCACAAAACCAATTTCACTAACCAATGTTGCGCTACAAATGGTGATGTTAATACTCTTTATCAGTGACCTTATCACTCACACATATGCTAAGAAATAACAATATAAATCCCTCAATATCAAATTTAAGAGTCCAGTTAATTTGAACGATATAAATAATTCTTCAAACCATAGAGCTTGTTGAGGAGAGCTGTGCTATTACTTTTCAAACCAAAAAGACCTATGATTTTTGTTAGGCTGTCAATAAAAACAAATTCCAACAAACTTACACAGACATGAGTCATCATTTTACACAACAAAGGCAAGCCTACAATTTCTTCATAAATGCCTAAATTAAACCATAAATGTGCATATTGTTTACATTTTCACATTTAAATTGTTTACTTTACCATGTTAATTTCATAAGTCATCATTTCTTTCTGAGGTAAGTAATATTTTTGAGAGTCTTTTATGCTCACCATGTCCGCATTTATTTGAGCAAGTATATAATAAAAACAGATGAAACAGTATTACAATTTAAAATAACCATTTTATTTTATTATAATTTAAAGTGTATTTATTCTTGTGATGGCAAAGCTGAATTTTCAACATCCATTACTAATGCTGATGTGATGCTCAAGTCACATTTCTTATTATTATCAATGCAGAAAAGAGCAGTGCTGCTTAAGTTTCAGGATTCTTTAATGAATAGAAATTTTAAAACAATATAAATATTTTCTATCACTATAAATGTTGTTAGTCATATTTAATCAATTTAATGCATCCTTGCAGATTTTTTTTTTTTTTTTTACTTCTTAAAAAAACCTTTTAGGTAGTGAATAGCATAGCATAATTAATATAGAATATAGTGCAGAACAGTACAGCAGAACAACTCTGTATCATTTATCTGTATTTAGGATAAAGCATGGTGCCATACGACCTTCATCTTTCCCTTGCAGAACTAAAGGAAACTACAAGAGCAGCATCTAAAATACCTGAATAGTAAATAAAATAGTAAAATAAGTCAAACTAAAAGGTAAAATCTATTTTGCAAATTTTCATGTCATGCATCACTTCAGGTGGTCTCACAGTTTGAGAGCCACGGATCTAGAAGATGCTTGATCTATTATGCTTGGATTAGTTGCATAAATTCATGAGTTTTCATCAAGTAGAAACATCCTTGATGCTTTTAACAGTAATAACAAGTCATTTCTCACTCTACTGCGTGGGTGCAGCAAATGCTGAATTATTGGTTTGAGGATAAAAATAGAATTTCATTTTCTCAATGACAAAAACCAAGCAAGAGACAAAGTAATTGTGAAACCCGAAGTAAATGTAATGTTGTTTGCTGAGAGCTAATACTAGATCATCCGAGTCTCTTGGTCTGACAGCAACAGATACAGAGTGCGCTATTGACTGAAATTCCATTACACAGATATAGTGTCACAACGCCTTCCATCAAAACCACATAGAAAAAAAAGCAGGAAACAAAACGGACAAAACAAAGGAGATGAAATGTTCCTCATTTGAATGTACATCACAAGGACGCCGCCGGAAACACCTTGACTGAGCTGCACGTTAATTGGTTTGGCAAAAACAAGCCAACTTTGCAATTCAATTTTGCTACTGTGAACAACACAATCAGTATTCCCTGTTTTTATTCTCAACCAAAGCCAAGTAAAATTAGTTTTTGAGAATTGACACAGAATACTACTTGCTAATCTGCCACTAAAAGGTCACTTCCTGAATGGCTAAGATTAAATATATCACTGGAACACTGACTATGACCTCTATATGTACAAATGAAACATATAACTGTACATTAGCTAGACATAATGTGAAGAAACATCGTTTCACCCATTCAACAGAGACCTTCACCAGCCTAAGCATGCCAATATATGAATTCCTATTCACATTACTGAGCAGTTCATTCTTACACCTATTTTTCCAGAGCACCTTCTTTTTCCCAAGAAAGGCAATATAGATGAATTGAGCACACAATGAAATACATTTTGTGCAATGAGAAAATCACACTTCTTTGAAGCTTTGAAACTCACTGAAACTGCTCTGAATTCAGGTTGGTGTGGAGGGACTCTTCTGTTGAGGGAATATAGACTGTAAAAGTAATTAACTGCGGCTCCTGCATCTGGGACTTATATTCATTGAGTGGTCTATATCCTAATCTATAGAGAATGAGCATTAACTACAAAATATATAGTAGAATATACAATTACTGTTGGAAATAGGTCCAACTTCCATATTTTCTTCTCAACAGGGAAGGTTTGAACAATCAAAAGTGGCAAGATAAAGTATAGCTTATTCAGGAGTCAATATTTTGGCTAGGAAATGAAAATAAGCAATGTGCATTTCATGAAAATATTATGCAAATAATAGTCTGTGAGGTGAATACACAAATTGTATTTAAAAAAAAAAAGTTTTTCCTTTCGTGTCAGTGTTAACAATGGCTCTGACTAGCTGTTGCATTAGTGAACCTGATCGATTGGAGAAACTAAAATAGATGACACTAAAGGCATCTATTTCATTCACTGTCTGCTTCTTAAATTATGATTCCTGTATATACATTAAAATGCTTTTTTGTGATATATTTATATATTTTGTCTCTATGGAAAGAAAAAGAAGATTTGGATGGTAATTTGTGACTAATTTGCGCTAATGGTGACCTCTGATCTATAGTAACATTTAGCAGATTAATTGATTGATTTGACTTTGGATAATAAAAAATATGACAATATAAACAAAAATCTTGAGAAATACGTGAAAATCCTAAAATAATCTGGGACTGAACAGGTATCCATGAAGAATCCTTGCTATTTAACATATTTATACATATTTAACATATATTTAACATATAAATGAAGCCAACCTAGTCTGTGTTTGCTGATGGGCTGCCAGTTCGGATCATGTAAAAGAACAAATGTAACAGAACTGCTTGTTTAGTTTCCTTTTTGTCCTTATTTGGTTCTTCCTGTTTTAGTTTCTGACCTAGTTATGTTAATTAATTATCGTCATCACCTGTGTTCAATTAATTACCTTGTTTCCTCGTTTGTTCCTCCCCTTTATAAGTCCTCAGTTTTGCCATTATGTTTGTCCGATCTTAAGTTTACAAAGGTATAAGTGTGTTGATGCAAATAAATATATATTTTGTTATTCATCGTTGTGGGCGCCGATTACTACAACCACCTACCGTTACAGAAGATCGGACCGTAACCGAAAATGAGGAGGCGGTTGGTTTTGGTTCCCCGCAACGGAGGGTTGGTGCCGATCCACCTGCTTCCTCCGCCCGCGGCGAGGATGTTCCCACCACCCACGGCGAAGTATGTTCCGTCAGCGGCGATGAGGAATCCGCCGCAACCGGCGATGAACGTTGCGCCGTTGGGGATGGGGATGATTCCGCCACCCACAACGGAGAAAACTCCGCCATCCCCGGCGAAGTATGTTCCGTCTGCGGCGATGAGGAATCCGCCGCAACCGGCGATGAACGTTGCGCCGTTGGAGATGGGGATATTTCCACTGCCCACTCACACTCAGGCTCCTCCAACGCAGAACGAGGGGCTAATGGATGAGGCTCTTCCCCCGGAGTTCTCGGCTCCCGTTCTTTCTCCAATGTCTTCTTCTCATCAGTGCCTGCTCCTCGCAAGCGCCCTCCAGTGCCAGCTCCTCGCCAGTGCCTTCCATTGCCTGCTCCTCGTCTGCGCCCACCAATTCCAGCACCTCGCAAGTGCTCACCTGACTTCCCACTGGTCCCGTCCAGCCCACCTGAGTTCCCGCTGGTCCCGTCCAGCCCACCTGAGTTCCCGCTGGTCCCGTCCAGCCCACCTGAGTTCCCGCTGGTCCCGTCCAGCCCACCTGAGCTCCCGCTGGTCCCGTCCAGCCCACCTGAGCTCCCGCTGGTCCCGTCCAGCCCCGCGCCTCCCGTGCACCCTCTAATGTCCGCGCTGCAAGAGCGCCCTCTAATGTCCGCGCTACAAGAGCGCCCCTTTGAATCCGCGCTGCCAGAGCGCCCCCAAGTGTCCGCGCTGCCAGAGCGGCCCCAAGTGTCCGCGCTGCAAGAGCGCCCTCCTGCGTCTCCGCTGGTCCCGTCCAGCTCTCCTTCGTCTCCGCTGGTTCTATCCAGCTTCGCGCCTCCCGTGCGCCCTCAAATGTCCGCGCTGCAAGAGCGCCCTCACGAGTCCGCGCTGCAAGAGCGCCCTCCTGCATCTACGCTGGTCCCGTCCAGCTCTCCTTCGTCTCCGCTGGTCCCGTCCAGCTCCGCGCCTCCAGAGCGCCCCCAAGTGCTCGCTCCTCCAGAGCGCCCCCAAGTGCCCGCTCCTCCAGAGCGCCCTCAAGTGCCCGCTCGTCCAGAGCGCCCTCAAGTGCCCGCTCGTCCAGAGCGCCCCCAAGAGTCCGCTCCTCCAGAGCGCCCCCAAGCGCCCGCTCCTCCAGAGCGGCCCCAAGAACCCGCTCCTCCAATGTGGCCCCCAGAGGGGAACTTTCCCAAAGAAATTTTGGGGGGGGGCCATATAGCCGCAGTTTGTGTGGCCAGGCCAAAGGCCAAGGCCACAAAGGACCCAGATCCATCATGGCCTCCCGAGGACCCCGATCCACCATGGCCGTCCGAGGATCCAGATCCGCCATGGTCGCCCGAGGACCCTGATCCGCCAAGGCCGCCCGAGGACCCCGATCCACCATGGCCGCCCGAGGATCCAGATCCGCCATGGTCGCCCGAGGACCCTGATCCGCCATGGCCGCCCGAGGATCCAGATCCGCCATGGTCGCCCAAGGACCCGAGTCCATCTTGGCCTTCCAAGTCCCCAGATCCGCCATGGTCTCCCGAATCTCCAGTCCTGCCATGGCCTCCTAAGGCTCCGGATCCACCAGGGATTCCCAAGTCTCCAGTTCCGCCATGGCCTCCCGAATCTCCAGTCCTGACATGGTCTCCCAAGGCTCCTGATCCGTCCTGGAGGCTTCACTGTCCTAGCCTGGTTCTGCTCCAGCCTCCAGGACGCCCACCCCCCCTCCCCGATGTTACTGTTACGGTGCGGGACGCACCTTCCGGGAGGGGGGCGATATCTGTAACAGAACTGCTTGTTTAGTTTCCTTTTTGTCCTTATTTGGTTCTTCCTGTTTTAGTTTCTGACCTAGTTATGTTAATTAATTATCGTCATCACCTGTGTTCAATTAATTACCTTGTTTCCTCGTTTGTTCCTCCCCTTTATAAGTCCTCAGTTTTGCCATTATGTTTGTCCGATCTTAAGTTTACAAAGGTATAAGTGTGTTGATGCAAATAAATATATATTTTGTTATTCATCGTTGTGGGCGCCGATTACTACAACCACCTACCGTTACAACAAATTTTGCTCCAGTGATAATGTAGGCTATTCTGTACACGTTCTGCTTGTTCATAACAGTGAGCTGTTTTATGTAATGCCGATATGATGTACTCAATTATCCCACCATCCCATCCTCAACAACACTGATTCACTAACTAGGAATCTCATAAACATTGTGGTAAATTAAGTAAACAAACCAAAGGAGTCTGTAGGATTAAACATTTCCACCAACAAAATCAAATGCTGACTTCCTACATGCCAGAGAGAGCTTCTTGGCCGATTCGGAAACATGCCTGAGGAGAAATCAAATGCCTATGGCAGCTTATTAACAGTTTGTAGTTGTTACTGCTGTCCAACGTATGGAAACTGTTATACTTACATGAAACTTTCATGCTGTCACACCATAATAACCCAAAGAGCTTCACATTCAAAACCCAGAAGTCACATGCTGTGAGCTTCACATCATAACAAACCACTTAAAACTGTAGAAAACGCTCATGATCATAAGCGACAAACATACTGACAGACTTGAGGCTAACATCTGACGTTCTCTTCACTGGTTTCCTGACCCCTAGAGACTGAGCAATGATCTACATAATCATGTTTAAAATTTAAACAGTTTTATGTAAAGTGATTTAGATTTAAGTAAGTCGTGGCCTAATGGTTAGAGATTTGGACTTGTAATCCAAAGGTTGCAGGTTCGAGTCTCAGGCCGGCAGGGATTGTAGGTGGGGGGAGTGAATGTCCAGCGCTCTCTCCACCCTCAATACCACGACTGAGGTGCCCTTGAGCAAGGCACCGAACCCCCAACTGCTCCCCGGACGCCGCAGCATAAATGGCTGCCCACGGGTGTGTGTTCACGGTGTGTGTGTGTTCACTGCTGTGTGTGTGCACTTTGGATGGGTTAAATGCAGAGCACGAATTCAGAGTATGGGTCACCATACTTGGCCGTATGTCATTCACTTAAAGCAGAATTGTGTTGTTTTGGACCACCAGCTTGACAATGGCATACCAAACGCACACCATTGATAGATTCAATGTTTCTAGCATAGCATATTAAAGGAATAGTTCACCAAAAAATTAACATTCTCTTACGATTTACTCACCCTTATGTTGGTCCAAACCTGTACGACTTACTTTCTTTTGATGACAGTTTACCACTGACTTCCACTGTACGAACCAAAAACATTCAAAATATTTTCTTTTGCGTTTTACAGAAGCATTATTTTTTTTGAGTAAACAATCACTTTAAGCTTAGTTGGAAAAATTATTTGAAGACATTAAAACAATTATTAGGGTCCTCAAAACAACTCTCTGCCTGCATGGCATCTCCGAAGCCTATGTGAATAATAAACTTATAGAAATATTGCAAAGTACCACATTAACTCACAACCATAATTCAGAATCATGAAATGCAACGTGCAAGTTTTCTTCCAAATCAATAATTGCTCTGACATGCTGGACTGGATGTGCTGCCATAAACAGATTACACTGTATGTATGCTGAGATGTTCAGTGCAGACAGTCTCAGCACTCAGCCTTAGACTCAATCATATCAGAGTGTCCTACAGGATATACAGTATATCTCAAAGAGAGACCATCAGCTCTCCCTCTCTCACATCAGCCTCTTTCAACATTCAAGGAGCCAAACTGACAAAAAAAAAAAAAAAAAACTACTGATACAATACGTCACTGGCCAATTCACCTTTAAGTAGAAACAGAATAAGGAGCGCATCCAACGCAGGATGCACATTGACTTGCTAATGGTTTTTGCAGACCACATTTAGTCTCATTTTAAGTGTTTGAAGTTCACAGTTTATATTGTTTACTTAAATTAAAACATATTGGTGGAGAAAAAAGCTGACCAATGGACCAACTCCCCAGCTTGGCTCTAATTAAATTATGTCAACGATGAATCAAATGTACAGTCATAATCTATGACCAAGTGGAAGAAACAAACATTCAGATGCGATTTATAGCTGGAATTATTAATCACGTTATGTACAAATTTCCTTATTATTTCTTGTTCCTTACACTAATTTATGACACAATTAAAAAAACAAAAAAAAAAGTTACTGCAGGGGGTCTATGGACTGAAAAACAAAGCAAAATATATTATAGTACATATAGATTTTCAGATTTTTCTACTTAACTGGTTCTTTAATATCAGGTCTACTAATAAATCAGTGAATATCACCCAACATAAAGTTTAATAAAAGGTGTTCACAGTAACTTAGCTTGCGTCTACCTTTTGTTTAAATCAAAAATCATTTTCAGAAGCACATCATTTTAGGCTCACCAGGTAAACAAATAAAAATGTATTCTGCATCAGTTGTATTAACAACAATAATAATGTAAATAATCAATTATTATTTATTGATTAGTCTCTTTTTTTTGTAAAAAATAAATAAATAATAAATAAATAATAAACTGATCCTTGATATCAGTTATTGGACAGCTATTAAAATACAATATCGGCCGGTCTCTACAAGTTATTATACACCGTTACTAAAAATCGTAGTATTTTTATTTCAGGGATCCCTGGATAGCCTGCGAGTCTGTGTAGGGGATCCCTGGGTGAGATATGGTTGACAACTCCTGCCCTACATCCATAAAACATTCTACATTTAGGACTACGACCAGTTTGTAAAGAGAACATGTTAAGATGAAGAAAAAGCCTACGTTTGGACCGTCTCTTAAACCAGGTAAACCGGACAGCGTGAGCATTGGAATGCGCCCATGACGCCCCAAAACGTTGTCTAGGTAGGCAGCTCACTAGGTTTGGAGACACAGCCCTGGTTCACCACGCATTCCAACAGATTGACGCGGAAAGTGAAGAGAGCAAACTGACTGTCTACACTTTCTGCAGTGACACCGCAGCTTGCACATCAATCCCGGAGATGCCAGTGTTGTCTGAATGTGATGTGACATCTCTTACCTTTCCCTCTGATTTCTTTAGCCATCCTGCGTCTTTGCAGTTAGTTTGGACAGTACGCACGTCTCTTCTATCTGTCCTTGTCTATGCGCGTTTCGTGTTTGGAGATGACATACGAAGGTGGGAGTATCCATGAACGCTGAGACAGATCCTTGTGTTGAAGTAAGAGCGGACTTGGGGCTGTTTGTGTGGACAGACTTTGCTGTTGTCCTCCTCTCCTCCTGTTGAGCTCGAGGTGTGATGTTCGACTGCCTCCAGTGGCTCTGCGCGAGCTGCAGTGAACTTGGAAAACGCCAAGCGCATTAATGCAGGCTTCAGCCCACCCGCCGTCATATGTTAGTTATTTATTCATTTATGTACTTTAAATAATATCACACTAGCGCCTCCTTAAGGATGTTGAGCAGCTCATATAGCCTACATGACACTAAACAAACGCTGATAAATAATTAATAAAATCGATTCTGCCACGCATTTTGAGCTCGGCAACTTTTTATATAAAAAGAAATACGTTTGTACTGCAAATGTAAATAAATTAAAAGGACGCCCAGTACATTAAAATTGTTTGACGGAAGTTTTTTTTATATATATATATATTAGCCATCCTTAGCTATTATGATAATAATCTCATTAATTTCTATAATTTTATCTAACAGGATGTAATTTTAAAGTTAGGCAAGCCAACTAATACAACAAAACATCAACAAAAACATAAAAATTAAACTAATTCTTTGCTTATTTCACGCAATGCGCCATTTTGGAATGAAAACGTGGCGGGAAACGCGAGATCATTTATATTATATAGATTATATTTTTGCCTATATCAAAAATATATTACATCTGTATCGTTTTCCTAACTAGAACATCTCAATTTATAATTTTTTATCAATAAATATATATATATATTTTTAACCATTCCACACGTGTTGAAATATGTAGTTTATGATTTCTTACAGGAATTGTGTTAGTTTGGTTATTTTTTTACTATCTAAAAGTGAGTGACAGAATCTGTCGCCACAACTGAAGAATGACTCAAAACTCCTCTGAGACCATAGTTGAAACTGTTGCAAAAAGAAACCACAAGAAAACTTTCAACAAGGGCCAAACAACATTGAGAGACAGGTACCTTAAAAATCCCTAAAGTGCTTCAAAATTTGGCCTACAGTATCATTCAGTCGTCTCTGTGATACAAACAACAGTTGCATAGCCGAGGGACCACATGCCTGCCACCAAAATGAATATCTACTTTGTGGAAGCAGAAGTGCAAAAGGCATTGTGCAGTTCAAAACAGAAATATAAATATCTTCACCTTGCCAGTGGCAGTGTATCTCTGTAGCCCTATAGTAGGATGACTACTACAAAATGTTAGCTTGTTCATAAATCACTATGTTGTGATTCCTCCTCAGTCTTTTAAATAACCAGCTCCATCACAGTAAATCCAGTTCAGCTGATTAATGCTGGGTTGTAATGACTATAAAATATAAGTCTCGTGGTAGCTGTCAAACAGTAATAGGAAGAAAATGACCAAATCAAGGCCAAATATGATGTACTTTCAATAAACATGTTTATCAGCTAATTTTCTGTATGAGAAGTGTTCTGTGTTGCCATGTCTAAAAATATCAAACCGCACCAAGTTATATCCAGCTCTCACCCCAGGCTAGGCATTGCTTCACATCAGGCATCCCAAATAACTGTTCTTGAATAGCTCTAAATGACTATTGATAGAGGTGAAGTCTGGAGTTCTTCAATTCCAGGGAACTGCCCATATTGCATTACACCACTCCTTTAGGGACTTGGCCTATTTGTAGCAGTCAGGAAACCCAATGACAAAACACTTCTGACTCCAAACATTGCATTGTGTTTCTGGTATAAGCAGCAGCAGAAAAACAGCCTGCAGGTCAGGCAAGCAGAGAGATAGATAACATTGATTACACCGGCTACACACAGAAAAAAATGGATAATTCAATTAATTTAACTTTTTCTTAAAAAAAAAAGCAGTTTCATCCATGAGCACTTGAGTAAAATGTGCCAAGGCCAGGGAGATGCTTGAAAGAGCCAATTTTAAACCATTTATTTTCTTTATAAATTAAATCATAATTATAAATACAATACAAAATCAACAGGTATCTTTCACCAGTAATAAAAACACAACCAAGAACAAGTTCATGCCAAATTGGTAACTATATTCCTGTAGCGTCACAGCATTCATAATAGTTCATGGCACAAAGCCTAGAATTCGCTGGCAAATGCAGTTACTTGCGCATTAGTTTGCTTTTGGAACTTTTCACAAATAAGTAGGTTGCTGAACACTGGGAAGAAACCTGACATCTGGGGGTTTAAACTACAACATGACCGGTTAAGAAACATACCATAAAATCTGCTCACTGCATTAGAATTAAGCAATAAGGGGACAACCAATACTTTTAAAGCTACAAAAAGCACTCAAAAAGACATGGGCCCTCATTTTATATTCCAAAATTTGTCTAAACTGCACACTTTCTTATTATTATAGCCTTACTTTGTTATATTGGAGCTGTATGCGTGTACATTTCGATGGAAAGAATCCTTGTAATGCTCATCCTGTCCGAGCACATTTCCAGCATAACAGCACAACATCTGGACCCATCTGGAGGCCACTTTCCCCTTCAGGCTCTGGACAGGTGAGGTGTACTTAGAGTGTATAGTTTGTGTCAGTCACACTGGACAACATATGAACGCTTAGTGAACTTAAAGACAATTAGCATAGAAACAAAAACATTTAGAGCGTATGAAATCAGTTCACAAAGTAACAAGTTTGCGTTCTGATGCGGACAGCATTAATGCAACCCAGGAGAAAGCAAGTGTGTGTTCCTCTAATGCGAGATATTTATAGAAAACAGTGTAAATCTTATCATTTGTAATGCATTAATAATAGAGGTTCTTTTAAGGCTTTTGTCTATGCTGAATAGCAAATGCAAAAGTCGGTTAATTCATTGACTAATACACAATGAAGGTTGTATGGATTATGACACATTGATGTGACATTTGTTAGCTGTGTGCTAAAAAGCATCTGTTTGTATTTAAAAGTCAGACCGCCCACTGAGGTTTCGCATTACAACAGAAATGACTGTCTGAGTAAAAATTGAGCTCTAACCAGCAGGTTCTATTCAGTGATTGTATAGTCCAATGTTTAAATGTAATTCATGGAAAAACATACAAAAATATAAACCTGGAAATGACAATGTTCAGTTCCAAAAATATATCTAAGTGTCATTGCTTGTAAGCTGTTTTTAAGGAGTCTCTATGACATGATGTGGTGGGAGACTGGACTGGCTGGAGGAACTCTGAAGTGAAAACAGCTTCCGCATACTCTTCGCAAACATCCTGGAACTCTGCCGCCACATCAGCCAAAGCCTCAGCCATTAGCTCATCAGCCAGACTGCAGGAAACAACGGAAAAGAGAGTTACAGTTACACAGCACTTATTGCTCATACTCATACATTAAAGGGACAGTTCACCCAAAAATATGGAAATATCCTTTAGTTATTATACATGTCTCATTCAGGAGAGAAAAAAAAAAACATGTTGGGTATATTTTTATGTAAGTGATATCATTAACTAAAACTATTAAAAATCATTCAGCATTATTTGGTATTTGAAAATGCTGAAAATAAAATAAAGCTTAAATAAAATGAAATATAAATGAAAAGCTAATTAAAGCTAAAATTAAATTGCCTTGGGAACGAACTGAAATAAATTTATTTTTATTTCAGGTTTAGTAATTCAGCTTAAAGCAGCATGAAAAATCACCCTATTTTTATTTCTATTCTAATGCATGTTACAGATTTTATTGTAAACAACTCATCCAAGAACATAGAATGTTTTTTTAATGAATGTTTCATTGCAACTTTGAAGCTATATAGAAATATACAAAACAAGACAAAAACCCATAAAATTACTAAAACTAAAATGAAACTGAAAATATAAAAAAATTCTAATCTCTAATAAATACATTAATAATACTATAATAACACGGTTTTGTGTTCTCTTAGCATTAAATAATAAAAATGACTTCTATTTCTTTAGGACAGTGATGAGATCATCTAAATCCTTTCTTTTAGGCAAGTATTAAACTTCCTCTGTGTAAAGAGCAGAGCTACCTAGAGAGCCCAGTCAGGCTGTGCTCACTCAAGGCCTTGACTGCCTTCAAGGCTCTTATTACCCACAACGCACCACTGACTGACAAATGCCCGCACCCATTCCCAGCAGCAGCACTAATTGCCGTGACATTTTCCATCTTCTCGTTCTCTGGAATAATAACCTAGTCTCTGCGGTACTACACTGACCTCTCAAAATAAAATAAAAAATAGATCCTCAATTTCTTTTTATATTTGTGCAATAACTCATACTTTTTTCGAGCTGCAGCACACAGAAAAATATTTTCACTTTTGATTCCTCACTTTATCCTTTCCGTAAATGATTTCTGCAACCATTCTTCTCACCACCCACACAGCCCATGGCGCAAGGATCAAGTCTGACAAATGAGACCTCAGCTCTAGGATCAGATTCAGGTTTTTGTGTTCCTCTTCTCACCGTTGTTAAAAGTCTGTTCTCTGTGGACTAGCAGGACTTGATAAATATCCACCGCATTGCACCAACTTAAAAATTCTGTTAAGTATGCTAATGGCGGGGTGGGCGTGCAGGAGCACTAGCGGAACATCAAAGACGCTCATTTGCACAGGAGTACGCTCTACATTAGCACCCATCAAAAAACAGAGCTAATATTTACATTTAAAATGGCATCGTGTGCGAGGATCATTATAGCCGCGAGGCTGTAAACAATCTCAACTCCTACTAGCTGTGTCACTGTGGGAAATGCACTGGGGCTTATGACTAATCTGCTGTTGCTCTGGGTGCAAATAGAAGAGTGGAGCTTTTACGGTTTATACATCCAGGAACGCGTCTTGAGCATAAACGTAAACGAGATCCTTTTCCAATCCAGTCTGTGCCTGTGGTTTCATTTGTGCAAAATGACATTACAATCTTTCTTGCATATTTCGCAACACCTTTAAAGTAAAATGTCCAGCGAGTGGCGCAAACAAAAAGAAAGAGTAATGTTTAATTTGATAATTTCAGCTTCTGTAACATAATGATATGTGTAAAAGTCTTTAACATTCTCATAATTAGGAATAAATATATGGTAGGTGATTTTCTATGATTTCTAATCTAATGGAGGACCTTCAAAAATAACAAAATGAGTTAACAAATCATGCCTCTTTGAGGTATAATTCAACCCACACTTTAGTGGTGATTGAGATGTTTTATTAATAAAGCAATCATTAGATTCAAACCTGTCTGCTATAGCCCAAGGATTGAAGCTCCCCAGAACCTCGTGCGAAACCAGCCGCAGAAAGGCATTATGGTTCTCCCTGTATTTCTGGATACTCTTCTGCATGCTGGTCGGCACAGTCAAGTAAACCCCTCTTGTGCTTGGGGCTGGATGACTGGGGTCATTTAGAGTTAAAGACTCCTCATCTAGTATCGATGTATCTGATGCAGCCCTGTAAACAGAAAAAAATTATAATTTTCATGGTTTTTGCACTCTCTTTCATAAAGGTCACAATTTCAAATGTGTACCTCTAAGGCAACAAATTATTTTCAGGTGTACTTGTTCTTGTCTTTCATGTGTTTTTGGGTAGCATAGCTTATACAGAAAAGACGGAATAGTTTGTTCTATTTAGTCTGTAGTGTAACAAGCCAATCACAGCAGTCTACAGAATAGAGAGAGAGAGAGAATATCTATATCTCATGACTAAAGCAGAAACATCAGTTAAGTTTATTCACACTTCAGACCACCATATCAACTGTTCAGGGAATTAAATGCTGGTCCACACACAATCACAACAAATTATTACTACTCTAAATTAAATTTAAGTGGTGCTAAATCTGGAATCAAAAGCACTCGTGTAAACATCTCAAACCCTCAGATCACTTCCATGTGACCTCATCTGGGCCACGTTGGGTATTAATCAGGCCCTCAAAAGCACAAATACACTTCACATTTATATATAGCATGCAGCAGAAGTAAGAAACATCTCACACTGACATTCCGGTTTGCCTTTAATACACAATATTAGACACAAGTTAAGTCTAGACACGGTTTGGGCATGCTGTGGCACTCTGGAGAAGTGAGGAATTGACCACAGCCAGGAGAATAATGTCAAACTTTGAGTGGTTGCACAGTGCGAATAAAAATGGCATGAACATGCGAAAGGATGGTCAAGGTAAGCACTCAATTAAGGGATTCAAATTAGAAGGCGTCCCCTGTGTTAATTCAGCTCTCTAGTCATAAGCAAGAAAGGTCATCCAAGGTACTGAAAGAAATTAGCGCACAAGCAATTCTGTGAGATGTAAAATTGAACACACACATACATAGTGAAATGGGCAAACGCTTTCCAGGCTTCTTCTGTCAAAACAAGCCAAAAATAATGACAAAATTTCTCCCCGTCCTGCTTTCAACAACAGCTCCAGCAGTCACAAGCAGAAAAAAAAAACACTGTCAACACTCCACATGTGATTTATACGAGCAGACACAATGCTGGGCTGACTTGAGCACACGCTTCAGTGTTTGGCAGACAGCATGAGGCAAGGTAGATATAGAGGGAGATGATGAGAACTTCTTTTCGGGGAAGGTTCATCAACAATAAGGTATCCAATATCAACAGGTTACAAGGTAACACCTAGAACAAGAACCAAAGTGAATTCCTCACTTCTACAGAGTGCAATAGCATGCCTAAAGGGCAATTAGCAGGTTGTATGGAGGGTGAAACGCAGAATGTGAATGAAAAACAGAAATTAATATTTTCTATTTCTATTCTACAACATGAACCAGTTCTTTTTCAATGATAATTTCATCAGAATGGTTTTAAACCACTCTTACAGAATGAATCACTGCATGAAATTACTGAATACAAATAAAACAGACTTGAAAATGAGTTTCAAGATGTATATTCTATGAAAACAAGCCTTTTATGCTATTATGCAATATTGACTAACAACACACTGTTTTTTGCAGAACATTCGACTTTGAGCTTGCAGAAGGATATATGCAAATGACAATTATTTGACTATTAATTATTTAATAGTTGATTGATATAAAGAATTACACTACCCTTCAATTATACAGTGCATCTGAAATCAAATACTTCTCTACTATATAGTATGTGAAAAGTAGTATGCAAAAAAAAAAAAAAAAAAAAAAAGTAGTATATCTCGGCGCTGATAGCCTATGGGCATTGGCGCTACGGGCGTCCCGAGTTCAAATCCCAACTCAAGGGTCCATGAGTTCTGATTTGTCCTTTCGTAATAATGGCGAAAATGCCAAACATAAATCTTTAAAAGGAAAAAAAAAAGAATAGTATATCTATATTTAAAAACAGTAGGCAAAAACTACTTGGATGACCTTCTATTACCGGTGAGATACTGAAGTGTGCATTAAATGGACATTTTACTATCCCATGAGGCCACAGGAGAGGATTTATGAATAGTAGTGAAGTGACAAAACTGACGCTGTAGGTCACAAGACCGTTTTTGATACATAAAATTGAATGTGTCATTGTCATTCTGTGACAATGTCTTTCATTTAAATAGCAGTAAAAGGTTGCAAACAGTGTGGTCCAATTCACAAGCAAATGTCTCACCAGTTCTTCAATTAAAAAATTCATCAGACTGGTTTATTGAAGTCCTTGCAAGGAACACAGAATAGGCCAGAAAAGCAGCAGACCACAGGATAGATGAACACCGTTTGACCTGGACAGATCAGGAGTGATATAATGGAGAAAGCCAGCTGTAATAAGATTTTGCAAACAGAAATGAGATGTATAAAAGTCAGTGAATGAGATTCTGGGTCACCAATGCTCTATCAATATTCTGAAACCAGAGTTCAAAACCAATAACGCTAAAGGGCTGCAGTTTGCACCTTTAATCCAGTGAGAAGGCCATCGCCAGCAGCAAGGTTACAGCCAAGAAGCCGGAAAGGGAGAGGGAGATTAGCTGGATGAAGGTTAGATGAAGAAAGAGATGGAGAGAAAGAAGGAGAGATGGCGGTTTGAAATAAAAGGTTCGAGAACAGAGAATGAGGATCAAACCAAAAGCCGCAGCCTCACCATGGGCTCCGCATTGATCTCTTTGAGCTTTGAATGAGAAGTGGTGGATCACACACTCTCTCAGATGTGCTGGTCACTCTATGGAGTCCTCCAACACCCATAACCTCCATGTGCGGACAAAGATATCAAAGATATAAAATTATAAGATATCATACAGAACATTATAAGTAATCTCTCCTCTACGATTCTGTTCCTGAGAATCACGTATTAGAAATCCTCATTCAGTGAGTTTGTCTTGAGACAAACAAGGTCAATTAAAACAATAAAAATGTACTTGAGCAGAACAATTGATTAAGATAAGATTTAGAATAAATACCACTCCACTAGAAAATAGTTTTTTTTCTTGTTTTATGCAGAAACCCCACTAAATGCCTGTAGCTTTCTCTATTTCGGTTGTATCACAAGAAAGTCTAAGGCCTTCTCAAGCCGTACGGCTGACCCATCTAATCTGCAGCCTATTATACATCAAACTAAGATTGCTGTATATGCTCCCACTTAGCCTGTATATGCTCCCACTAAGTCAAGTAATGAGAAAGAACCA
Organism: Barbus barbus; assembly: GCF_936440315.1. NCBI lineage: Eukaryota > Metazoa > Chordata > Actinopteri > Cypriniformes > Cyprinidae > Barbus > Barbus barbus. The sequence goes on along the minus strand of NC_136762.1, from coordinate 11,760,728 downwards.
AATTGCCTATCACAGCTATGCAGATGACACCTAGATTTACCTAGCCTTATCTACAAATGACTACAGCCCCATTGACTCCCTCTGCCAATGCATTGATGAAATTAACAGTTGGATGTGCCAGAACTTTCTTCAGTTAAACAAGGCGAAAACTGAAGTCATTGCATTTGGAAACAAAGATGAAGTTCTCAAGGTGAATGCATACCTTGACTCTAGGGGTCAAACAACTAAAAATCAAGTCAAGAATCTTGGTGTGATTCTGGAGACAGACCTTAGTTTCAGTAGTCATGTCAAAGCAGTAACTAAATCAGCATACTATCATCTCAAAAACATTGCAAGAATTAGATGTTTTGTTTCCAGTCAAGACTTGGAGAAACTTGTTCATGCCTTTATCACCAGCAGGGTGGACTATTGTAATTGTAAGACCATTAGACAGCTGCAGCTCATCCAGAACGCTGCTGCCAGGATTCTGACAAGAAACAGAAAATCTGAGCATATCACAGCGGTCCTCAGGTCCTTACACTGGCTTCCAGTTACATTTAGGATTGATTTTAAAGTACTTTTACTTGTTTATAAATCACTCAATGGCATAGGACCTAAATACATTGCATATATGCTCACTGAATATAAGAGACCACTCAGATCATTAGGATCGAGCCAGTTAGAAATACCAAGGGTTCACACAAAACAAGGGGAGTCCGCTTTTAGCTATTATGCCGCCCGCAGTTGGAATCAGCTTCCAGAAGAGATCAGATGTGCTAAAACATTAACCACATTTAAATGCAGACTCAAAACTCATCTGTTTAGCTGTGCATTTATTGAATGAGCACTGTGCTACGTCCGAACTGATTGCACTGTATTATGTATAATCATTTTCTATTTTTAACTGTTTTAAATTTCTAAATCATTTTGTTTTTATTGTTGTGATTATTTTTTGTACTTCCTTTTATGTAAAGCACTTTGAATTATCATTGTGTATGAAATGTGCTATATAAATAAACTTGCCTTGCCTAAATTTATTTAGATCTACACTTAAAACAAGAAAGTTTGACAATGGTGTAAGAAATAAATGTTAAAAATAAAGAAAGATATATATTTTATGAAAGCAAGCCTTATCTTATGCAATATTGACTTGATATAAAAAAAAACTTTATTTAATATATTTAATTAACAAAGAATTACTCTAAGTTCAACATGTTTATGTTTTTGAAAAAAAACGTCTCTTATGCTCACCAAGGCTACATTTATTTTACCAAAAAATACAGTAAAAATTGTATTATGAAATATTATTATAATTTAAAATAACTAGTTTCTGTTTTAATATATTTTTTAAAAGTAATTTATTCCTGGGATGGCAAAGCAACATTTTTAACAGCCATTAATCCAGTCTTCAGTGTCACATGATCCTTCAGAAATCATTTTAATATGTTGATTTGGTGCTCAAGAAACATTTCTTATTATTACCAAAGTTGAAAACAGTTATACTGCTTAATATTTTTGTGGAAACTATGATTCTTTATTTTTCAGGATCTATATTATGAATTAATTTGAATAGAGTTAAAAGTTAATATTAAATATTATAAAATTTTATATTATACATTGATCAATTTAATGCATCCTTGCTTGAATAAAAGTACTTCTTTAAAAAAAGGTTTTTGCTGTCTATCAAATCATTTCCAAGGCACCCGCCATTCTCATTTTCAATCATGCCTCGACAACCACCTGTAACACTTGTATGTATTGCCCTCTTTCACCCATTCAAGATGGATAAAATGGATAAAATCTAATCCAGTGCAACTCTGAATGCCATTTTATGTCAAACTGAAATATCAACTTAAAGAAAACTGAATTGGTGCACAATTTTCTTTTACATCAAAATCCTTCCTCTCCGTCTGAGTATTGTATGAAATATTGATGTTAAAGGAGCGTATTGAAATTGAATGGAAGAGGAGTGGCTGGTAATTTCATTGCTCAGATTGGTCTGTTTGGTGCTTTTACAGCAGCATCAAATGACACTTGACTCTACAACTCACTGATAGAAAAATCTAAACAAATCACAGAGGGAGAAAAAGCGAGAAGCAAACACATGTATTGAGTTTCATTACAAATCGGGGCACGATGATTGATTATGCTCCAGCAGAGCTTTTTAGCGTCTTCCCCCGGCCCCCCTCCATCCCTTTTCTCAAACCAAAATGGTTCTCGGAAAATAAAAAAAAAGCAACAACAAAAGCTAAAAAGCAAAGCCACACTGAGAGCTCTCTATTGTGCTACAGTAGGAGACACACTGCTGCTTTGCAACCAGTCTAACAATGACAAACAGTAGAAATCCCCAATCGGTTTGTGTGTGGCATTTACAAACTCTGCAGTGTTTCCATGTCAAACAGTGTGTCGTCTACACAGGTAATCACAGATTTGATAACAAATAATAAACTCTGCGTGCTAATCAACATCAGGGCCCAATATCCGCTCCTCAAATTACCTCCCATGAGCACACGCTATACCGACACAAAAACCCCAGACCTTGCCCCCCTCTAGCGGAACATTTCATACGCAAATAAAGTTTTACTGGTTTCTCATCAGAAATCCTCAGTTCGGCCTTGGCCTTTAGTGGCTGTACTAATAACCGAATAATTACCATAATGCTTTGCATAATTCATTTTCCACGAGTTTTATCTTTCCTGGCCACATCCGCCCAATAATTGTCCATTCTGATGTAAATAAGCTGCAGAAAAGGATGTAAAACGTTCACTGAGAGTTTGATTGAACCATTAGGTTGATTCTTATTTATAAAACTGTAACATAAGGATAGAATTTACAAATGAATGGCATTAAGAGAGAGCTGATGAGTAGATTGACTGTAACTTTCTGATCAAGAGTGCAGTGTCCATCTATGTGGCTTTTAAATGAACAGCAGTTGCCGAGTCGTCACTATACTCTGCAAGCAGGATTAATGCAGAAAACTTCTTTTAGAAGGATTAGTCAAAAATAACTTGAAAAAGCTTTCAGTGACAGCCATTTCCTGAGTCAGAGAAATGAAATATCGCATTAGTTGGCCAGCTGGCAGCTTCATCAGCAGACAGGAATCCTGAAGTGATGTCAAGATCTTGTCCTTCAAAAGAAGGCAATGGCATTGAGTGCAATATAAAGTTGCTTAGGATACAAGACTACTTACTAACACCACAGTATTATGAAAAAGTGTATCGTTAAAAAGTGTCTGCCTTCCTCTTTAATGTGGTTATACTAATTTGTACTTGATTTTAACTAATTAGTGCACCTGATGTAGTGAATTGTTTTACACAAAAAGGGGGCATTTCTGTTAGACAAACCAGTACAAAATATATATATTCTAAGTGTAATTTGTCAAATTATATTGCTTTTTATCTATTGACATGAAAATCCAATATGCTAAAAATGAAAAAAAAAATCTTGTAGCCAAGCTTTTAAATATAATAATCACATGTAAATATATAAAATATTACAAAATATTGTGCTTAACATTTCATTATAAAATAACATTATATACCATTATTGTATAACATTATACTACATATATAGTATATACAGAACTGCTGGTGACAAGTAAACAAATATTTCAAACAAATGCTGTTCTTTTGAACTTTGTATTAATCAAAGAATCCTGAAATCCTGAAAATTACTTTTACTGTATTTTTGATCAAATTCATGAAATTTCAAAAGCATTTTTTAAAAATCTAACCAACCCCCAAAATAATTTTCTCCTGAAAAAAACTGCCAGTGCGATAGAGCTTTGATCCCTGCATCCCTATCAGTCACTGCAGCTCACTGGATTTTTCCAGAGGAATCTTAATCGTGGTCACAGTCATTGCTCATGTTCCAACACAGACACTGTAAGAGAGACTGAAGAATAGTCTCCTGGTGCAGTGACATTTTAGAGACAATGTTTTCTGTCAGCATTAAATGACTGGCTGAGGATAAATAAATCCAAACAATAGTTCAGATCAGGGGCAGTGGAGAGAAACCATGGCCAATGCAGCCTCTATTCTCAGCAGCCCGTGACATCCATGCTAACCCAAATACCCATGGTGAATGCACTGGAATTTAAGGAGAATAAACAAATCTTCAAGTGGGGCTAACCAGTCCTTGTGGTTACTGTCTGGGATGTTAATTTAATAGGTTTACATGTAAAGGTACGGTGACACAAATATTACTATAAGAGGACTGAAGTTCCTCTATCTGTCTGTAATGGTTCCAGATTAAAGTTGGTGCCATTTTCTTTTGTGACAAGGAAAGTAATGATGCATGTGGCTCACTTGCCTAAGAAAGGTTAACAAATGTCTAACACTGCAGCACTGTATGATAACAGGGAGGCAGCAACAATAGGCAGACAATAAATTAGCAGTTACCTACCTAATTTATATATAAAATATATTGCAGAGTTGTTCATAAGACTTATTAAAAAGAAAAAAAGCACATACATATATACATAAATATTAGTAATGTCAAAATTAGCATGTTAATGCATGCGATTATTTTTTTTAGGTTAATGGCTTTAAAAATATTTAACACAGGGGGTGTAGCTACTCTGAACTGCTGCTTCCGTCTCATTTTTATTCTTGAAAAGAATTGAATTTATTTAGACGCATATTGTCTTTATGACCACATCAAACGGGAGAATTTTATTGACGTACAGTAAGTAACTTAAATCAAATTACATATTTGAAGTGCGTTACCAGGAAAAGTAATTCGATTTTAGTTACTGAGTAACGCGTTATACCCAACTCTGTATATATTTATTGTATCTATATCTATATATATAAAAATATGGATCCATCCTGCCTTGTCTCAACGGTTCAGGCTGGTGGTGATGGTGTAATGGTGTGGGGGATATTTTCTTGGCACACTTTGGGGTCCTTAGTACCAATTGCCAATTGAGCATCGTTTAAACGCCACAGCCTACCTGAGTATTGTTGCTGACCATGTCCATCCCTTTATGACTACAGTGTACCCATCTTCTGATGGCTACTTCCAGCAGGATAATGCACAATGTCACAAAGCTCAAATCATCTCAGACTGGTTTCTTGAACATGACAATGAGTTCACTTTCCTCAAATGGCCTCCACAGTCACCAGATCTCAATCCAATAGAGCACCTTTGGGACGTGGTGGAACGGGAGATTCGCATCATGGATGTGCAGCCGACAAATCTGCAGCAACTGCGTGATGCCATCATGTTAATACGGACCAAAATCTCTGAGAAATGTTTCCAACACCTTGTTGAATTTATGCCATGAAAAATTAAGGCAGTTCTGAAGGCAAAAGGGGGTCCAACCCGGTACTAGCAAGGTGTACCTAATAAAGTGGCCAGTGAGTGTTATATACAGTATAAGCTCATATCTCAGTGGCAAGAGGTGACTTTTTTTTTTTTACTTATTTTAACTTTTTGTAACATAGTATATGCTATTACACATATGCGTCCACATCCATTAACACTTTACTTGTTACTATCATTTTAGTCAGTATGTAGCAGACAGAATGCACACTT